>NW_026775573.1:98190526-98809926 GCF_030987335.1 Cornus florida | reverse complement strand
GGTAACTCGAATAAGTTAAACTCAATACTCTCATTTTTTTCAAAGATTCCATCTTTATACGTTAAAAAGGCCTACTGACATAATAGGTACATTGATTGAGATAATTTCGTTCAAAGATTCAATCTTTACTCATTAAAACACGCTTCGTGACGTCAAAGGGAACTCAAATAACTTGAGCTCAAAACTCGTAGTTCTTTACAAATATTCAATCTTTATACATTAAAAAGGTCTAGTGACATAATAGGTACCGTAATTGAGGTAATTTCATTCAAAGATTCAATATTTACTCTTTAAAACACTCTTCGAGACGTCGCAGGGAACTCGAATATGTTTAACTCAAAACTCTCATTTTCTTTCAAAGATTAAACATTTATACATTAAAAAGTTCTAGTGACATAATAAGTACCTTTATTGAGGTAATTTCATACAAAGATTCAATCCTTACGCGTTAAAACACTATTCGGGGCGTCATAGGGAACTCGGATAGGGTTAACTCATAACGCTCATTTCTTTTTAAAGATTCAATCTTTATATATAAAAGGCCCAGGGACAAAATAAGTCCCTTGATACAAGTAACTTCAATCAAAGATTCAATCTTTACTCGTTGAAATACTCTTCGGGACGTCATAGGGAACTCGAATAAGTTTAACTCAAAACAGTCATTTTCTTTCCAAGATTCAATCTTTATACATTAAAAAGGTCTTGTAACATAATAGGTACCTTTACTAAGGTATTTTCATTCAAAGATTCATTATTTAATCATTAAAACACTGTTCACGACTTCATAGGTAAATCGAATAAGTTCAACTCAGAACTATCATTTTATTCCAAAGATTCAATCTTTAGACATTAAAAAGGTCTAGTAACATAATAGGTACCTTTATTGAGGTGTTTTCATTCAAAGATTCAATCTTTATTCATTAAAACACTCTTCGCGACTTCATAGGTAACTCGAATAAGTTAAACTCAAAACTCTCACTTTCTTTCCAAGATTCAATCTTTGTACATTAAAAAGGTCTAGTGACATAATAGCTACCTTGATTGAGGTAATTACATTCAAAGATTCAATATTTACTCATTAAAACACTCTTTGGGACGTTACAGGGAACGTGAATAAATTTAACTCAAAACTCTCATTTTCTTTCAAAGATACAGTCTTTATACATTAAAAAGGTCTACTAACAAAATAAGTACCTTTATTGAGGTATTTTCATTAAAAGATTCAATCTTTAGTCATTAAAACACTTTTCGCAACTTTATAGGTAGCTCGAATAAGTTGAACTCAAAACTCTCATGTTCTTTCAAAGATTCAATCTTTATACATTAAAAAGGTTTAATGACAGAATAGGTACCTTGATTGAGGTAATTTCATTCAAAGATTCAATATTTACTCTTTAAAACACTCTTCGAGACGTCGCAGGGAACTCGAATATGTTTAACTCAAAACGCTCATTTTCTTTCAAAGATTAAACCTTTATACATTAAAAAGGTCTAGTGACATAATAAGTACCTCTATTGAGGTAATTTCATACAAAGATTCAGTCCTTACGCGTTAAAACACTATTCGGGACGTCATAGGGAACTCGGATAGGTTTAACTCATAACGCTCATTTCTTTTTAAAGATTCAATCTTTATATATAAAAGGTCCAGGGACAAAATAAGTCCCTTGATTCAAGTAATTTCAATCAAAGATTCAATCTTTACTCGTTGAAATACTCTTCGGGAAGTCATAGGGAACTCGAATAAGTTTAACTCAAAACAGTCATTTTCTTTCCAAGATTCAATCTTTATACATTAAAAAGGTCTTGTAACAAAATAGGTACCTTTACTAAGGTATTTTCATTCAGAGATTCATTATTTAGTCATTAAAACACTGTTCACGACTTCATAGTTAAATCGAATAAGTTGAACTCAGAACTATCATTTTATTCCAAAGATTCAATCTTTAGACATTAAAAAGGTCTAGTAACATAATAGGTACCTTTATTGAGGTGTTTTTATTCAAAGATTCAATCTTTATTCATTAAAACACTCTTCGCGACTTCATAGGTAACTCGAATAAGTTAAACTCAAAACTCTCACTTTCTTTCCAAGATTCAATCTTTGTACATTAAAAAGGTCTAGTGACATAATAGCTACCTTGATTGAGGTAATTACATTCAAAGATTCAATATTTACTCGTTAAAACACTCTTTGGGACGTTACTGGGAACGTGAATAAGTTTAACTCAAAACTCTCATTTTCTTTCAAAGATACAGTCGTTATACATTAAAAAGGTCTACTAACAAAATAAGTACCTTTATTGAGGTATTTTCATTCATAGATTCAATCTTTAGTCATTAAAACACTCTTCGCAACTTCATAGGTAGCTCGAATAAGTTGAACTCAAAACTCTCATGTTCATTCAAAGATTCAATCTTTATACATTAAAAAGGTTTATTGACAGAATAGGTACCTTGATTGAGATAATTTCATTCAAAGATTCAATCTTTACTCATTAAAACACTCTTCGTGACGTCAAAGGGAACTTGAATAACTTTAACTCGAAACACTCATTTATTTTCAAAACGTCAATCTTTATAAATTAAAAAGGTCGAGTGATGTAATAGCTACCTTGATTGAGGTAATTTCGTTCAATGATTCCATCTTTACTCATTAAAACACTCTTCGGGACGTTACAGGGAACTCGAATAAGTTTAACACAAAAATCTCATTTTCTTTCAAAGATTCAATCTTTATACATTGGAAAGGTCTAGTAACAGAATTGGTACCTTTATTGTGGTATTTTTCATTCAAAGATTCAATCTTCAGTCATTAAAACACTCTTCGCGATTTCATAGGTAACTCGAATAAGTTAAACTCAAAACACTCATTTTCTTTCAAAGATTCAATCTTTATACATTACAAAGGTCTACTGGTAGAATAGGTACCTTGATTGAGGTAATTTCATTCAAAGATTCAATCTTTACTCATTAAAACACTCTTCGTGACGTCAAAGGGAACTCGAATAACTTTAACTCAAAACTCTCATTTCTTTTTAAAGATTCAATCTTTATGCAATAAAAATTTCTAGTGACTTAATAGGTACCTCGATTGAGGTAATTTCATTCAAAGATTCAATCTTTATTCATTAAAACACTCTTCGGGATGTCAAAAGGAACTCGAATAAGTTTAACTCAAAACTCTAATTTTCTTTCAAACATTCAATCTATATACATCAAAAAGATCTAGTAACATAATAGGTTCCTGTATTGAGGAATTTTCATTTGAAGATTCAATCTTTGGTCATTAAAACACTCTTCGCGACTTCATAGGTAACTCGAATAAGTTAAACTCAATACTCTCATTTTTTTCAAAGATTCCATCTTTATGCAGTAAAAAGGTCTACTGACATAATAGGTACATTGATTGAGATAATTTCGTTCAAAGATTCAATCTTTACTCATTAAAACACACTTCGTGACGTCAAAGGGAACTCAAATAACTTTAACTCAAAACTCGTAGTTCTTATCAAATATTCAATCTTTAAACATTAAAAAGATCTAGTGACATAATAGGTACCTTGATTGAGGTAATTTCATTCAAAGATTCAATATTTACTCTTTAAAACACTCTTCGTGACGTCGCAGGGAACTCGAATATGTTTAGCTCAAAACTCTCATTTTCTTTCAAAGATTAAACCTTTATACATTAAAAAGGTCTAGTGACATAATAAGTACCTCTATTGAGGTAATTTCATACAAAGATTCAATCCTTACGCGTTAAAACACTATTCGGGACGTCATAAGGAACTCGGATAGGTTTAACTCATAACGCTCATTTCTTTTTAAAGATTCAATCTTTATATATAAAAGGTCCAGGGAAAAAATAAGTCCCTTGATTCAAGTAATTTCAATCAAAGATTCAATCTTTACTCGTTGAAATACTCTTCGGGATGTCATAGGGAACTCGAATAAGTTTAACTCAAAACAGTCATTTTCTTTCCAAGATTCAATCTTTATACATTAAAAAGGTCTTGTAACATAATAGGTACCTTGACTAAGGTATTTTCATTCAAAGATTCATTATTTAGTCATTAAAACACTGTTCACGACTTCATAGGTAAATCGAATAAGTTAAACTCAGAACTATCATTTTATTCCAAAGATTCAATCTTTAGACATTAAAAAGGTCTAGTAACATAATAGGTACCTTTATTGAGGTGTTTTCATTCAAAGATTCAATCTTTATTCATTAAAACACTCTTCGCGACTTCATAGGTAACTCGAATAAGTTAAACTCAAAACTCTCACTTTCTTTACAAGATTCAATCTTTGTACATTAAAAAGGTCTAGTGACATAATAGCTACCTTGATTGAGGTAATTACATTCAAAGACTCAATATTTACTCATTAAAACACTCTGTGGGACGTTACAGGGAACGTGAATAAGTTTAACTCAAAACTCTAATTTTCTTTCAAAGATACAGTCTTTATACATTAAAAAGGTCTACTAACAAAATAAGTACCTTTATTGAGGTATTTTCATTCAAAGATTCAATCTTTAGTCATTAAAACACTCTTCGCAACTTCATAGGTAGCTCGAATAAGTTGAACTCAAAACTCTCATATTCTTTCAAAGATTCAATCTTTATACATTAAAAAGGTTTAGTGACAGAATAGGTACCTTGATTGAGGTAATTTCATTCAAAGATTCAATCTTTACTCATTAAAACACTCTTCGTGACGTCAAAGGGAACTTGAATAACTTTAACTCGAAACACTCATTTCTTTTCAAAACGTCAATCTTTAAAAATTAAAAAGGTCTAGTGATGTAATAGCTACCTTGATTGAGGTAATTTCATTCAATGATTCAATCTTTACTCATTAAAACACTCCTCGGGACGTTACAGGGAACTCGAATAAGTTTAACTCAAAAATTTCATTTTCTTTCAAAGATTCAATCTTTATACATTGGAAAAGTCTAGTAACAGAATTGGAACCTTTATTGTGGTATTTTTCATTCAAAGATTCAATCTTCAGTCATTAAAACACTCTTCGCGATTTCATAAGTAACTCGAATAAGTTAAACTCAAAACACTCATTTTCTTTCAAAGATTCAATCTTTATACATTACAAAGGTCTAGTGGTAGAATAGGTACCTTGATTGAGGTAATTTCATTCAAAGATTCAATCTTTACTCAGTAAAACACTCTTCGTGACGTCAAAGGGAACTCGAATAACTTTAACTCAAAACTCTCATTTCTTTTCAAAGATTCAATCTTTATACAATAAAAATTTCTAGTGACTTAATAGGTACCTCGATTGAGGTAATTTCATTCAAAGATTCAATCTTTATTCATTAAAACACTCTTCGGGATGTCAAAAGGAACTCGAATAAGTTTAATTCAAAACTCTAATTTTCTTTCAAAGATTCAATCTTTATACATCAAAAAGATCTAGTAACATAATAGGTTCCTGTATTGAGGAATTTTCATTTGAAGATTCAATCTTTGGTCATTAAAACACTCTTCGCGACTTCATAGGTAACTCGAATTTGTTAAACTCAATACTCTCATATTTTTCAAAGATTCCATCTTTATACAATAAAAAGGCCTACTGACATAATAGGTACATTGATTGAGATAATTTTGTTCAAAGATTCAATCTTTACTCATTAAAACACTCTTCGTGACGTCGAAGGGAACTTGAATAACTTTAACTCAATACTCTCATATTTTTCAAAGATTCCATCTTTATACAATAAGTTAAAACACTCTTCGTGACAGAATTGGTACCTTTATACAATAAAAATTTCTAGTGACTTAATAGGTACCTCGATTGAGGTAATTTCATTCAAAGATTCAATCTTTATTCATTAAAACACTCTTCAGGATGTCAAAAGGAACTCGAATAAGTTTAACTCAAAACTCTAATTTTCTTTCAAATATTCAATCTTTATACATCAAAAAGATCTAGTAACATAATAGGTTCCTGTATTGAGGAATTTTCATTTGAAAATTCAATCTTTGGTCATTAAAACACTCTTCGCGACTTCATAGGTAACTCGAATAAGTTAAACTCAGAACTATCATTTTATTCCAAAGATTCAATCTTTAGACATTAAAAAGGTCTAGTAACATAACAGGTACATTGATTGAGATAATTTCGTTCAAAGATTCGGTCTTTACTCATTAAAACACGCTTCGTGACGTCAAAGGGAACTCAAATAACTTTAACTCAAAACTCGTAGTTCTTTACAAATATTCAATCTTTATACATTAAAAAGGTCTGGTGACATAATAGGTACCTTCATTGAGGTAATTTCATTCAAAGATTCAATATTTACTCTTTAAAACACTCTTCGAGACGTCGCAGGGAACACGAATATGTTTAACTCCAAACTCGCATTTTCTTTCAAAGATTAAACCTTTATACATTAAAAAGGTCTAGTGACATAATAAGTACCTCTATTGAGGTAATTTCATACAAAGATTCAATCCTTACGCGTTAAAACACTATTTGGGACGTCATAGGGAACTCGGATAGGTTTAACTCGTAACGCTCATTTCTTTTTAAAGATTCAATCTTTATATATAAAAGGCCCAGGGACAAAATAAGTCCCTTGATTCAAGTAATTTCAATCAAAGATTGAATCTTTACTCGTTGAAATACTCTTCGGGATGTCATAGGGAACTTGAATAAGTTTAACTCAAAACAGTCATTTTCTTTCCAAGATTCAATCTTTATACATTAAAAAGGTCTTGTAACATAATAGGTACCTTTACTAAGGTATTTTCATTTAAAGATTCATTATTTAGTCATTAAAACACTGTTCACGACTTCATAGGTAAATCGAATAAGTTGAACTCAGAACTATCATTTTATTCCAAAGATTCAATCTTTAGACATTAAAAAGGTCTAGTAACATAATAGGTACCATTATTGAGGTGTTTTCATTCAAAGATTCAATCTTTATTCATTAAAACACTCTTCGCGACTTCATAGGTAACTCGAATAAGTTAAACTCAAAACTCTCACTTTCTTTCCAAGATTCAATCTTTGTACATTAAAAAGGTCTAGTGACATAATAGCTACCTTGATTGAGGTAATTACATTCAAAGATTCAATATTTACTCATTAAAACACTCTTTGGGACGTTACAGGGAACGTGAATAAGTTTAACTCAAAACTCTCATTTTCTTTCAAAGATACAGTCTTTATACATTAAAAAGGTCTACTAACAAAATAAGTACCTTTATTGAGGTATTTTCATTCAAAGATTCAATCTTTAGTCATTAAAACACTCTTCGCAATTTCATAGGTAGCTCGAATAAGTTGAACTCAAAACTCTCATGTTCTTTAAAAGATTCAATCTTTATACATTAAAAAGGTTTAGTGACAGAATAGGTACCTTGATTGAGGTAATTTCTTTCAAAGATTCAATCTTTACTTATTAAAACACTCTTCGTGACGTCAAAGGGAACTTGAATAACTTTAACTCGAAACACTCATTTCTTTTCAAAACGTCAATCTTTATAAATTAAAAAGGTCTAGTGATGTAATAGGTACCTTGATTGAGGTAATTTCATTCAATGATTCAATCTTTACTCATTAAAACACTCTTTGAGACGTTACAGGGAACTCGAATAAGTTTAACTCAAAAATCTCATTTTCTTTCAAAAATTCAATCTTTATACATTGGAAAGGTCTAGTAACAGAATTGGTACCTTTATTGTGGTATTTTTCATTCAAAGATTCAATCTTCAGTCATTAAAACACTCTTCGCGATTTCATAGGTAACTCGAATAAGTTAAACTCAAAACACTCATTTTCTTTCAAAGATTCAATCTTTATACATTACAAAGGTCTAGTGGTAGAATAGGTACCTTGATTGAGGTAATTTCATTCAAAGATTCAATCTTTACTCATTAAAACACTCTTCGTGACGTCAAAGGGAACTCGAATAACTTTAACTCAAAACTCTCATTTCTTTTCAAAGATTCAATCTTTATACAATAAAAATTTCTAGTGACTTAATAGGTACCTCGATTGAGGTAATTTTATTCAAAGATTCAATCTTTATTCATTAAAACACTCTTCGGGATGTCAAAAGGAACTCGAATAAGTTTAACTCAAAACTCTAATTTTCTTTCAAAGATTCAATCTTTATACATCAAAAAGATCTAGTAACATAATAGGTTCCTGTATTGAGGAATTTTCATTTGAAGATTCAATCTTTGGTCATTAAAACACTCTTCGCGACCTCATAGGTAACTCGAATAAGTTAAACTCAATACTCTCATTTTTTTCAAAGATTCCATCTTTATGCATTAAAAAGGTCTACTGACATAATAGGTACATTGATTGAGATAATTTCGTTCAAAGATTTAATCTTTACTCATTAAAACACGCTTCGTGACGTCAAAGGGAACTCAAATAACTTTAACTCAAAACTCGTAGTTCTTTACAAATATTCAATCTTTATACATTAAAAAGGTCTAGTGACATAATAGGTACCTTGATTGAGGTAATTTCATTCAAAGATTCAATATTTACTCTTTAAAACACTCTTCGAGACGTCGCAGGGAACTCGAATATGTTTAACTCCAAACTCTCATTTTCTTTCAAAGATTAAACCTTTATACATTAAAAAGGTCTAGTGACATACTAAGTACCTCTATTGAGGTAATTTCATACAAAGATTCAATCCTTACGCGATAAAACACGATTCGGGACGTCATAGGGAACTCGGATAGGTTTAACTCGTAACGCTCATTTCTTTTTAAAGATTCAATCTTTATATATAAAAGGCCCAGGGACAAAATAAGTCCCTTGATTCAAGTAATTTCAATCAAAGATTGAATCTTTACTCGTTGAAATACTCTTCGGGATGTCATAGGGAACTCGAATAAGTTTAACTCAAAACAGTCATTTTCTTTCCAAGATTCAATCTTTATACATTAAAAAGGTCTTGTAACATAATAGGTACCTTTACTAAGGTATTTTCATTCAAAGATTCATTATTTAGTCATTAAAACACTGTTCACGACTTCATAGGTAAATCGAATAAGTTGAACTCAGAACTATTATTTTTATTCCTAAGATTCAATCTTTAGACATTAAAAAGGTCTAGTAACATAATAGGTACCTTTATTGAGGTGTTTTCATTCAAAGATTCAATCTTTATTCATTAAAACACTCTTCGCGACTTCATAGGTAACTCGAATAAGTTAAACTCAAAACTCTCACTTTCTTTCCAAGATTCAATCTTTGTACATTAAAAAGGTCTAGTGACATAATAGCTACCTTGATTGAGATAATTACATTCAAAGATTCAATATTTACTCATTAAAACACTCTTTGGGACGTTACAGGGAACG
Organism: Cornus florida; assembly: GCF_030987335.1. Taxonomy (NCBI): domain Eukaryota; kingdom Viridiplantae; phylum Streptophyta; class Magnoliopsida; order Cornales; family Cornaceae; genus Cornus; species Cornus florida. Next base: position 98,800,564 of record NW_026775573.1, on the reverse strand, counting down.
TGAATAAGTTTAACCCAAAACTCTCATTTTCTTTCAAAGATACAGTCTTTATACATTAAAAAGGTCTACTAACAAAATAAGTACCTTTATTGAGGTATTTTCATACAAAGATTCAATCTTTAGTCATTAAAACACTCTTCGCAACTTCATAGGTAGCTCGAATAAGTTGAACTCAAAACTCTCATGTTCTTTCAAAGATTCAATCTTTATACATTAAAAAGGTTTAGTGACAGAATAGGTACCTTGATTGAGGTAATTTCATTCAAAGATTCAATCTTTACTCATTAAAACACTCTTCGTGACGTCAAAGGGAACTCGAATAACTTTAACTCAAAACTCTCATTTCTTTTCAAAGATTCAATCTTTATACAATAAAAATTTCTAGTGACTTAATAGGTACCTCGATTGAGGTAATTTCCTTCAAAGATACAATCTTTATTCATTAAAACACTCTTCATGACGTCAAAGGGAACTCGAATAACTTTAACTCAAAACTCTCATTTCTTTTCAAAGATTCAATCTTTATACAATAAAAATTTCTAGTGACTTAATAGGTACCTCGATTGAGGTAATTTCATTCAAAGATTCAATCTTTTTTCATTAAAACACTCTTTGGGATGTCAAAAGGAACTCGAATAAGTTTAACTCAAAACTCTAATTTTCTTTCAAAGATTCAATCTTTATACATCAAAAACATCTAGTAACATAATAGGTTCCTGTATTGAGGAATTTTCATTTGAAGATTCAATCTTTGGTCATTAAAACACTCTTCGCGACTTCATAGGTAATTCGAATAAGTTAAACTCAATATTCTCATTTTTTTCAAAGATTCCATCTTTATACAATAAAAAGGTCTACTGACATAATAGGTACATTGATTGAGATAATTTCGTTCAAAGATTCAATCTTTACTCATTAAAACACGCTTCGTGACGTCAAAGGGAACTCAAATAACTTTAACTCAAAACTCGTAGTTCTTTATAAATATTCAATCTTTATACAATAAAAAGGTCTGGTGACATAATAGGTACCTTGATTGAGGTAATTTCATTCAAAGATTCAATATTTACTCTTTAAAACACTCTTCGAGACGTCGCAGGGAACTCGAATATGTTTAACTCCAAACTCTTATTTTCTTTCAAAGATTAAACCTTTATACATTAAAAAGGTTTAGTGACATAATAAGTACCTCTATTGAGGTAATTTCAAACAAAGATTCAATCCTTACGGATTAAAACACTATTCGGGACGTCATAGGGAACTCGGATAGGTTTAACTCATAACGCTCATTTCTTTTTAAAAATTCAATCTTTATATATAAAAGGTCCAGGGACAAAATAAGTCCCTTGATTCAAGTAATTTCAATCAAAGATTCAATCTTTACTCGTTGAAATACTCTTCGGGATGTCATAGGGAACTCGAATAAGTTTAACTCAAAACAGTAATTTTCTTTCCAAGATTCAATCTTTATACATTAAAAAGGTCTTGTAACATAACAAGTACCTTTACTAAGGTATTTTCATTCAAAGATTCATTATTTAGTCATTAAAACACTGTTCACGACTTCATAGGTAAATCGAATAAGTTGAACTCAGAACTATCATTTTATTCCAAAGATTCAATCTTTAGACATTAAAAAGGTCTAGTAACATAATAAGTACCTTTATTGAGGTGTTTTCATTCAAAGATTCAATTTTTATTCATTAAAACACTCTTCGCGACTTCATAGGTAACTCGAATAAGTTAAACTCAAACTCTCACTTTCTTTCCAAGATTCAATCTTTGTACATTAAAAAGGTCTAGTGACATAATAGCTACCTTGATTGAGGTAATTACATTCAAAGATTCAATATTTACTCATTAAATCACTTTTTGGGACGTTACAGGGAACGTGAATAAGTTTAACTCAAAACTCTCATTTTCTTTCAAAGATACAGTCTTTATACATTAAAAAGGTCTACAAACAAAATAAGTACCTTTATTGAGTTATTTTCATTCAAAGATTCAATCTTTAGTCATTAAAACACTCTTCGCAACTTCATAGGTAGCTCGAATAAGTTGAACTCAAAACTCTCATGTTCTTTCAAAGATTCAATCTTTATACATTAAAAAGGTTTAGTGACAGAATAGGTACCTTGATTGAGGTAATTTCATTCAAAGATTCAATCTTTACTCATTAAAACACTCTTCGTGACGTCAAAGGGAACTTGAATAACTTTAACTCGAAACACTCATTTCTTTTCAAAACGTCAATCTTTATAAATTAAAAAGGTCTTGTGATGTAATAGCTACCTTGATTGAGGTAATTTCATTCAATGATTCAATCTTTACTCATTAAAACACTCTTCGGGACGTTACAGGGAACTCGAATAGGTTTAACTCAAAAATCTCATTTTCTTTCAAAGATTCAATCTTTATACATTGGAAAGGTCTAGTAACAGAATTGGTTCCTTTATTGTGGTATTTTTCATTCAAAGATTCAATCTTCAGTCATTCAAACACTCTTCGCGATTTCATAGGTAACTCGAATAAGTTAAAGTCAAAACACTCATTTTCTTTCAAAGATTCAATCTTTATACATTACAAAGGTCTAGTGGTAGAATAGGTACCTTGATTGAGGTAATTTCATTCAAAGATTCAGTCTTTACTCATTAAAACACTCTTCGTGACGTCAAAGGGAACTCGAATAACTTTAACTCAAAACTCTCATTTCTTTTCAAAGATTCAATCTTTATACAATAAAAATTTCTAGTGACTTAATAGGTACCTCGATTGAGGTAATTTCATTCAAAGATTCAATCTTTATTCATTAAAACACTCTTTGGGATGTCAAAAGGAACTCGAATAAGTTTAACTCAAAACTCTAATTTTCTTTCAAAGATTCAATCTTTATACATCAAAAAGATCTAGTAACATAATAGGTTCCTGTATTGAGGAATTTTAATTTGAAGATTCAATCTTTGGTCATTAAAACACTTTTCGCGACTTCATAGGTAACTCGAATAAGTTAAACTCAATACTCTCATTTTTTTCAAAGATTCCATCTTTATTCATTAAAAAGGTCTACTGACATAATAGGTACATTGATTGAGATAATTTCGTTCAAAGATTGAATCTTTACTCATTAAAACACGCTTCGTGACGTCAAAGGGAACACAAATAACGTTAACTCAAAACTCGTAGTTCTTTACAAATATTCAATCTTTATACATTAAAAAGATCTAGTGAAATAATAGGTACCTTGATTGAGGTAATTTCATTCAATGATTCAATATTTACTCTTTAAAACACTCTTCGAGACATCGCAGGGAACTCGAATATGTGTACCTCCAAACTCTCATTTTCTTTCAAAGATTAAACCTTTATACATTAAAAAGGCCTAGTGACATAATAAGTACCTCTATTGAGGTAATTTCATACAAAGATTCAATCCTTACGCGTTAAAACACTATTCGGGACATCATAGGGAACTCGGATAGGTTTAACTCATAACGCTCATTTCTTTTTTATGATCCAATCTTTATATATAAAAGGCCCAAGGACAAAATAAGTCCCTTGATTCAAGTAATTTCAATCAAAGATTCAATCTTTACTCGTTGAAATACTCTTCGGGATGTCATAGGGAACTCGAATAAGTTTAACTCAAAACAGTCATTTTCTTTCCAAGATTCAATCTTTATACATTAAAAAGGTCTTGTAACATAATAGGTACCTTTACTAAGGTATTTTCATTCAAAGATTCATTATTTAGTCATTAAAACACGGTTCACGACTTCATAGGTAAATCGAATAAGTTGAACTCAGAACTATCATTTTATTCCAAAGATTCAATCTTTAGACATTAAAAAGGTCTAGTAACATAATAGGTACCTTTATTGAGGTGTTTTCATTCAAAGATTCAATTTTTATTCATTAAAACACTCTTCGCGACTTCATAGGTAACTCGAATAAGTTAAACTCAAAACTCTCACTTTCTTTTCAAGATTCAATCTATGTACATTAAAAAGGTCTAGTGACATAATAGCTACCTTGATTGAGGTAATTACATTCAAAGATTCAATATTTACTCATTTAAACACTCTTTGGGACGTTACAGGGAACGTGAATAAGTTTAACTCAAAACTCTCATTTTCTTTCAAAGATACAGTCTTTATACATTAAAAAGGTCTACTAACAAAATAAGTACCTTTATTGAGTTATTTTCATTCAAAGATTCAATCTTTAGTCATTAAAACACTATTCGCAACTTCATAGGTAGCTCGAATAAGTTGAACTCAAAACTCTCATGTTCTTTCAAAGATTTTATCTTTATACATTAAAAAGGTTTATTGACAGAATAGGTACCTTGATTGAGGTAATTTCATTCAAAGATTCAATCTTTACTCATTAAAACACTCTTCGTGACGTCAAAGGGAACTTGAATAACTTTAACTCGAAACACTCATTTCTTTTCAAAACGTCATTCTTTATAAATTAAAAAGGTCTAGTGATGTAATAGCTACCTTGATTGAGATAATTTCATTCAATGATTCAATCTTTACTCATTAAAACACTCTTCGGGACGTTACAGGGAACTCGAATAAATTTAACTCAAAAATCTCATTTTCTTTCAAAGATTCAATCTTTATACATTGGAAAGGTCTAGTAACAGAATTGGTACCTTTATTGTGGTATTTTTCATTCAAAGATTAAATCTTCAGTCATTAAAACACTATTCGCGATTTCATAGGTAACTCGAATAAGTTAAACTCAAAACACTCATTTTCTTTCAAAGATTCAATCTTTATACATTACAAAGGTCTAGTGGTAGAATAGGTACCTTGATTGAGGTAATTTCATTCAAAGATTCAATCTTTACTCATTAAAACACACTTCATGACGTCAAAGGGAACTCGAATAACTTTAACTCAAAACTCTCATTTCTTTTCAAAGATTCAATCTTTATACAATAAAAATTTCTAGTGACTTAATAGGTACCTCGATTGAGGTAATTTCATTCAAAGATTCAATCTTTATTCATTAAAACACTCTTCGGGATGTCAAAAGGAACTCGAATAAGTTTAACTCAAAACTCTAATTTTCTTTCAAAGATTCAATCTTTATACATCAAAAACATCTAGTAACATAATAGGTTCCTGTATTGAGGAATTTTCATTTGAAGATTCAATCTTTGGTCATTAAAACACTCTTCGCGACTTCATAGGTAACTCGAATAAGTTAAACTCAATACTCTCATTTTTTTCAAAGATTAAACCTTTATACATTAAAAAGGTCTAGTGACATAATAAGTACCTCTATTGAGGTAATTTCATACAAAGATTCAATCCTTACGCGTTAAAACACTATTCGGGACGTCATAGGGAACTCGGATAGGTTTAACTCATAACGCTCATTTCTTTTTAAAGATTCAATCTTTATATATAAAAGGTCCAGGGACAAAATAAGTCCCTTGATTCAAGTAATTTCAATCAAAGATTCAATCTTTACTCGTTGAAATACTTTTCGGGATGTCATAGGGAACTCGAATAAGTTTAACTCAAAACAGTCATTTTCTTTCCAAGATTCAATCTTTATACATTTAAAAGTTCTTGTAACATAATAAGTACCTTTACTAAGGTATTTTCATTCAAAGATTCATTATTTAGTCATTAAAACACTGTTCACGACTTCATAGGTAAATCGAATAAGTTGAACTCAGAACTATCATTTTATTCCAAAGATTCAATCTTTAGACATTAAAAAGGTCTAGTAACATAATAGGTACCTTTATTGAGGTGTTTTCATTCAAAGATTCAATTTTATTCATTAAAACACTCTTCGCGACTTCACAGGTAACTCGAATAAGTTAAACTCAAAACTCTCACTTTCTTTCCAAGATTCAATCTTTGTACATTAAAAAGGTCTAGTGACATAATAGCTACCTTGATTGAGGTAATTACATTCAAAGATTCAATATTTACTCATTAAAAACTTTTTGGGACGTTACTGGGAACGTGAATAAGTTTAACTCAAAACTCTCATTTTCTTTCAAAGATACAGTCTTTATACATTAAAAAGGTTTACTAACAAAATAAGTACCTTTATTGAGGTATTTTCATTCAAAGATTCAATCTTTAGTCATTAAAACACTCATCACAACTTCATAGGTAGCTCGAATAAGTTGAACTCAAAACTCTCATGTTCTTTCAAAGATTCAATCTTTATACATTAAAAAGGTTTAGTGACAGAATAGGTACCTTGATTGAGGTAATTTCATTCAAAGATTCAATCTTTACTCATTAAAACACTCTTCGTGACGTCAAAGGGAACTTGAATAACTTTAACTCGAAACACTCATTTCTTTTCAAAACGTCAATCTTTATAAATTAAAAAGGTCTAGTGATGTAATAGCTACCTTGATTGAGGTAATTTCATTCAATGATTCAATCTTTACTCATTAAAACACTCTTCGGGACGTTTCAGGGAACTCGAATAAGTTTAACTCAAAAATCTCATTTTCTTTCAAAGATTCAATCTTTATACATTGGAAAGGTCTAGTAACAGAATTGGTACCTTTATTGTGGTATTTTTCATTTAAAGATTCAATCTTCAGTCATTAAAACACTCTTCGCGATTTCATAGGTAACTCGAATAAGTTAAACTCAAAACACTCATTTTCTTTCAAAGATTCAATCTTTATACATTACAAAGGTCTAGTGATAGAATAGGTACCTTGATTGAGGTAATTTCATTCAAATATTCAGTCTTTACTCATTAAAACACTCTTCGTGACGTCAAAGGGAACTCGAATAACTTTAACTCAAAACTCTCATTTCTTTTCAAAGATTCAATCTTTATACAATAAAAATTTCTAGTGACTTAATAGGTACCTCGATTGAGGTAATTTCATTCAAAGATTCAATCTTTATTCATTAAAACACTCTTCGGGATGTCGAAAGGAAGTCGAATAAGTTTAACTCAAAACTCTAATTTTCTTTCAAAGATTCAATCTTTATACATCAAAAAGATCTAGTAACATAATAGGTTCCTGTATTGAGGAATTTTCATTTGAAGATTCAATCTTTGGTCATTAAAACACTCATTGCGACTTCATAGGTAACTCGAATAAGTTAAACTCAATACTCTCATTTTTTTCAAAGATTCCATCTTTATGCATTAAAAAGGTCTACTGACATAATAGGTACATTGATTGAGATAATTTCGTTCAAAGATTCAATCTTTACTCATTAAAACACGCTTCGTGACGTCAAAGGGAACTCAAATAACGTTAACTCAAAACTCGTAGTTCTTTACAAATATTCAATCTTTATACATTAAAAAGGTCTAGTGACATAATAGGTACCTTGATTGAGGTAATTTCATTCAAAGATTCAATATTTACTCTTTAAAACACTCTTCGAGACGTCGCAGGGAACTCGAATATTTTTAACTCCAAACTCTCATTTTCTTTCAAAGATTAAACCTTTATACATTAAAAAGGCCTAGTGACATAATAAGTACCACTATTGAGGTAATTTCATACAAAGATTCAATCCTTACGCGTTAAAATACTATTCGGGACGTCATAGGGAACTCGGATAGGTTTAACTCATAACGCTCATTTCTTTTTAAAGATTCAATCTTTATATATAAAAGGCCCAGGGACAAAATAAGTCCCTTGATTCAAGTAATTTCAATCAAAGATTCAATCTTTACTCGTTGAAATACTCTTCGGGATGTCATAGGGAACTCGAATAAGTTTAACTCATAACAGTCATTTTCTTTTCAAGATTCAATCTTTATACATTAAAAAGGTCTTGTAACATAATAGGTACCTTTACTAAGGTATTTTCATTCAAAGATTCATTATTTAGTCATTAAAATACTGTTCACGACTTCATAGGTAAATCGAATAAGTTGAACTCAGAACTATCATTTTATTCCAAAGATTCAATCTTTAGACATTAAAAAGGTCTAGTAACATAATAGGTACATTTATTGAGGTGTTTTCATTCAAAGATTCAATTTTTATTCATTAAAACACTCTTCGCGACTTCATAGGTAACTCGAATAAGTTAAACTCAAAACTGTCACTTTCTTTCCAAGATTCAATCTATGTATAGTAAAAAGGTCTAGTGACATGATAGCTACCTTAATTGAGGTAATTACATTCAAAGATTCAATATTTACTCATTAAAACACTCTTTGGGACGTTACAGGGAACGTGAATAAGTTTAACTCAAAACTCTCATTTTCTTTCAAAGATACAGTCTTTATACATTAAAAAGGTCTACTAACAAAATAAGTACCTTTATTGAGGTATTTTCATTCAAAGATTCAATCTTTAGTCATTAAAACACTCATCGCAACTTCATAGGTAGCTCGAATAAGTTGAACTCAAAACTCTCATGTTCTTTCAAAGATTCAATCTTTATACGTTAAAAAGGTTTAGTGACAGAATAGGTACCTTGATTGAGGTAATTTCATTCAAAGATTCAATCTTTACTCATTAAAACACTCTTCGTGACGTCAAAGGGAACTTGAATAACTTTAACTCGAAACACTCATTTCTTTTCAAAACGTCAATCTTTATAAATTAAAAAGGTCTAGTGATGTAATAGCTACCTTGATTGAGGTAATTTCATTCAATGATTCAATCTTTACTCATTAAAACACTCTTCGGGACGTTACAGGGAACTCGAATAAGTTTAACTCAAAAATCTCATTTTCTTTCAAAGATTCAATCTTTATACATTGGAAAGGTCTAGTAACAGAATTGGTACCTTTATTGTGGTATTATTCATTCAAAGATTCATTCTTCAGTCATTAGAACACTCTTCGCGATTTCATAGGTAACTCGAATAAGTTAAACTCAAAACACTCATTTTCTTTCAAAGATTCAATCTTTATACATTACAAAGGTCTAGTGGTAGAATAGGTACCATGATTGAGGTAATTTCATTCAAATATTCAGTCTTTACTCATTAAAACACTCTTCGTGACGTCAAAGGGAACTCGAATAACTTTAACTCAAAACTCTCATTTCTTTTCAAAGATTCAATCTTTATACAATAAAAATTTCTAATGACTTAATAGGTACCTCGATTGAGGTAATTTCATCCAAAGATTCAATCTTTATTCACTAAAACACTCTTCGGGATGTCGAAAGGAAGTCGAATAAGTTTAACTCAAAACTCTAATTTTCTTTCAAAGATTCAATCTTTATACATCAAAAAGATCTAGTAACATAATAGGTTCCTGTATTGAGGAATTTTCATTAGAAGATTAAATCTTTGGTCATTAAAACACTCATTGCGACTTCATAGGTAACTCGAATAAGTTAAACTCAATACTCTCATTTTTTTAAAAGATTCCATCTTTATGCATTAAAAAGGTCTACTGACATAATAGTACATTGATTGAGATAATTTCGTTCAAAGATTCAATCTTTACTCATTAAAACACGCTTCGTGATGTCAAAGGGAACTCAAATAACGTTAACTCAAAACTCGTAGTTCTTTACAAATATTCAATCTTTATACATTAAAAAGGTCTAGTGACATAATAGGCACCTTGATTGAGGTAAATTCATTCAAAGATTCAATATTTACTCTTTAAAACACTCTTCGAGACGTCGCAGGGAACTCGAATATTTTTAACTCCAAACTCTCATTTTCTTTCAAAGATTAAACCTTTATACATTAAAAAGGCCTAGTGACATAATAAGTACCACTATTGAGGTAATTTCATACAAAGATTTAATCCTTACGCGTTAAAACACTATTCGGGACGTCATAGGGAACTCGGATAGGTTTAACTCATAACGCTCATTTCTTTTTAAAGATTCAATCTTTATATATAAATGGCCCAGGGACAAAATAAGTCCCTTGATTCAAGTAATTTCAATCAAAGATTCAATCTTTACTCGTTGAAATACTCTTCGGGATGTCATAGGGAACTCGAATAAGTTTAACTCAAAACAGTCATTTTCTTTTCAAGATTCAATCTTTATACATTAAAAAGGTCTTGTAACATAATAGGTACCTTTACTAAGGTATTTTCATTCAAAGATTCATTATTTAGTCATTAAAACACTGTTCACGACTTCATAGGTAAATCGAATAAGTCGAACTCAGAACTATCATTTTATTCCAAAGATTCAATCTTTAGACATTAAAAAGGTCTAGTAACATAATAGGTACATTTATTGAGGTGTTTTCATTCAAAGATTCAATTTTTATTCATTAAAACACTCTTCGCGACTTCATAGGTAACTCGAATAAGTTAAACTCAAAACTCTCACTTTCTTTCCAAGATTCAATCTATGTATATTAAAAAGGTTTAGTGACATGATAGCTACCTTGATTGAGGTAATTACGTTCAAAGATTCAATATTTACTCATTAAAACACTCTTTGGGACGTTACAGGGAACGTGAATAAGTTTAACTCAAAACTCTCATTTTCTTTCAAAGATACAGTCTTTATACATTAAAAAGGTCTACTAACAAAATAAGTACCTTTATTGAGGTATTTTCATTCAAAGATTCAATCTTTAGTCATTAAAACACTCATCGCAACTTCATAGGTAGCTCGAATAAGTTGAACTCAAAACTCTCATGTTCTTTCAAAGATTCAATCTTTATATATTAAAAAGGTTTAGTGACATAATAAGTTCCTTGATTGAGGTAATTTCATTCAAAGATTCAATCTTTACTCATTAAAACACTCTTCGTGACATAAAATGGAACTTGAATGACTTTAACTCGAAACACTCATTTCTTTTCAAAACGTCAATCTTTATAAATTAAAAAGGTCTAGTGATGTAATAGCTACCTTGATTGAGGTAATTTCATTCAGTGATTCAATCTTTAATCATTAAAACACTCTTCGGGACGTTACAGGGAACTCGAATAAGTTTAACTCAAAAATCTCATTTTCTTTCAAAGATTCAATCTTTATATATTGGAAAGGTCTAGTAACAGAATTGGTACCTTTATTGTGGTATTTTCCATTCAAACATTCAATCTTCAGTCATTAAAACACTCTTCGCGATTTCATAGGTAACTCGAATAAGTTAAACTCAGAACACTCATTTTCTTTCAAAGATTCAATCTTTATACATTACAAAGGTCTAGTGGTAGAATAGGTTGATTGAGGTAATTTCATTCAAAGATTCAATCTTTACTCATTAAAACACTCTTCGTGACGTCAAAGGGAACTCGAATAACTTTAACTCAAAACTCTAATTTCTTTTCAAAGATTCAATTTTTATACAATAAAAATTTCTAGTGACTTAATAGGTACCTCGATTGAGGTAATTTCATTCAAAGATTCAAGCTTTATTCATTAAAACACTCTTCGGGATGTAAAAAGGAACTCGAATAAGTTTAACTCAAAACTCTAATTTTCTTTCAAAGATTCAATCTTTATACATCAAAAAGATCTAGTAACATAATAGGTTCCTGTATTGACGAATTTTCATTTGAATATTCAATCTTTGGTCATTAAATCACTCTTCGCGACTTCATAGGTAACTCGAATAAGTTAAACTCAATACTCTCATTTTTTTCAAAGATTCCATCTTTATGCATTAAAAAGGTCTACTGACATAATACGTACATTGATTGAGTTAATTTCGTTCAAAGATTCAATCTTTACTCATTAAAACACGCTTCGTGACGTCAAAGGGAACTCAAATAACGTTAACTCAAGACTCGAAGTTCTTTACAAATATTCAATCTTTATACATTAAAAAGGTCTAGTGACATAATAGGTACCTTGATTGAGGTAATTTCATTCAAAGATTCAATATTTACTCTTTAAAACACTCTTCGAGACGTCGCAGGGAACTCGAATATGTTTAATTCCAAACTCTCATTTTCTTTCAAAGATTTAACCTTTATGCATTAAAAAGGTCTTGTGACATAATAAGTACCTCTATTGAGGTAATCTCATACAAAGATTCAGTCCTTACGCGTTAAAACACTATTCGGGACGTCATAGGGAACTCGGATAGGTTTAACTCATAACGCTCATTTCTTGTTAAAGATTCAATCGTTATATAAAAAAGGTCCAGGGACAAAAATAAGTCCCATGATTCAAGTAATTTCAATCAAAGATTCAATCTTTACTCGTTGAAATACTCTTCGGGATGTCATAGGGAACTCGAATAAGTTTAACTCAAAACAGTCATTTTCTTTCCAAGATTCAATCTTTATACATTAAAAAGGTCTTGTAACATAATAGGTACCTTTACTAAGGTATTTTCATTCAAAGATTCATTATTTAGTCATTAAAACTCTGTTCACGACTTCATAGGTAAATCGAATAAGTTGAACTCAGAACTATTATTTTATTCCAAAGATTCAATCTTTAGACATTAAAAAGGTCTAGTAACATAATAGGTACCTTTATTGAGGTGTTTTCATTCAAAGATTCAATCTTTATTCATTAAAACACTCTTCGCGACTTCATAGGTAACTCGAATAAGTTAAACTCAAAACTCTCACTTTCTTTCCAAGATTCAATCTTTGTACATTAAAAAGGTCTAGTGACATAATAGCTACCTTGATTGAGGTAATTACATTCAAAGATTCTATATTTACTCATTAAGACACTCTTTGGGACGTTACAGGGAACGTGAATGAGTTTAACTCAAAACTCTCATTTTCTTTCAAAGATACAGTCTTTATACATTAAAAAGGTCTACTAAAAAAATAAGTACCTTTATTGAGGTATTTTCATTCAAAGATTCAATCTTTAGTCATTAAAACACTCTTCGCAACTTCATAGGTGGCTCGAATAAGTTGAACTCAAAACTCTCATGTTCTTTCAAAGATTCAATCTTTATACATTAAAAAGGTTTAGTGACAGAATAGGTATCTTGATTGAGGTAATTTCATTCAAAGATTCAATCTTTACTCATTAAAACACTCTTCGTGACGTCAAAGGGAACTTGAATAACTTTAACTCGAAACACTCATTTCTTTTCAAAACGTCAATCTTTATAAATTAAAAAGGTCTAGTGATGTAATAGCTACCTTGATTGAGGTAATTTCATTCAATGATTCAATCTTTACTCATTAAAACAATCTTCGGGACGTTACAGGGAACTCGAATAAGTTTAACTCAAAAATCTTATTTTCTTTCAAATATTCAATCTTTATACATTGGGAAGGTCTAGTAACAGAATTGGTACCTTTATTGTGGTATTTTTCATTCAAAGATTCAATCTTCAGTCATTAAAACACTCTTCGCGATTTCATAGGTAACTCGAATAAGTTAAACTCAAAACACTCATTTTCTTTCATAGATTCAATCTTTATACATTACAAAGGTCTAGTGGTAGAATAGGTTCCTTGATTGAGGTAATTTCATTCAAAGATTCAATCTTTACTCACTAAAACACTCTTCGTGACGTCAAAGGGAACTTGAATAACTTTAACTCAAAACTTTCATTTCTTTTCAAAGATTCAATCTTTACACAATAAAAATTTCTAGTGACTTAATAGGTACCTCGATTGAGGTAATTTCATTCAAAGATTCAATCTTTATTCATTAAAACACTCTTCGTGATGTCAAAAAGAACTCGAATAAGTTTAACTCAAAACTCTAATTTTCTTTCAAATATTCAATCTTTATACATCAAAAAGATCTAGTAACATAATAGGTTCCTGTATTGAGGAATTTTCATTTGAAAATTCAATCTTTGGTCATTAAAACACTCTTCGCGACTTCATAGGTAACTCGAATAAGTTAAACTCAATACTCTCATTTTTTTCAAAGATTCCATCTTTATGCATTAAAAAGGTATACTGACATAATAGGTACATTGATTGAGATAATTTCGTTCAAAGATTCAATCTTTACTCATTAAAACACGCTTCGTGACGTCAAAGGGAACTCAAATAACTTTAACTCAAAACTCGTAGTTCATTACAAATATTCAATCTTAATACATTAAAAAGGTCTAGTGAAATAATAGGTACCTTGATTGAGGTAATTACATTCAAAGATTCAATATTTACTCATTAAAACACTCTTTTGGACGTTACAGGGAACGTGAATAAGTTTAACTCAAAACTCTCATTTTCTTTCAAAGATACAGTCTTTATACATTAAAAAGGTCTACTAACAAAATAAGTACCTTTATTGAGGTATTTTCATTCAAAGATTCAATCTTTAGTCATTAAAACACTCTTCGCAACTTCATAGGTAGCTCGAATAAGTTGAACTCAAAACTCTCATGTTCTTTCAAAGATTCAATCTTTTTACATTAAAAAGGTTTAGTGACAGAATAGGTACCTTGATTGAGGTAATTTCATTCAAAGATTCAATCTTTACTCATTAAAACACTCTTCGTGACGTCAAAGGGAACTTGAATAACTTTAACTCGAAACACTCATTTCTTTTCAAAACGTCAATCTTTATAAATTAAAAAGGTCTAGTGATGTAATAGCTACCTTGATTGAGGTAATTTCATTCAATGATTCAATCTTTAGTCATTAAAACACTCTTCAGGACGTTACAGGGAACTCGAATAAGTTTAACTCAAAAATCTCATTTTCTTTCAAAAATTCAATCTTTATACATTGGAAAGGTCTAGTAACAGAATTGGTACCTTTATTGTGGTATTTTTCATTCAAAGATTCAATCTTCAGTCATTAAAATACTCTTCGCGATTTCATAGGTAACTCGAATAAGTTAAACTCAAAACACTCATTTTCTTTCAAAGATTCAATCTTTATACATTACAAAGGTCTAGTGGTAGAATAGGTACCTTGATTGAGGTAATTTCATTCAAAGATTCAATCTTTACTCATTAAAACACTCTTCGTGACGTCAAAGGGACTCGAATAACTTTAACTCAAAACTCTCATTTCTTTTCAAAGATTCAATCTTTATACAATAAAAATTTCTAGCGACTTAATAGGTACCTCGATTGAGGTAATTTCATTCAAAGATTCAATCTTTATTCATTAAAACACTCTTCGGGATGTCAAAAGGAACTCGAATAAGTTTAACTCAAAACTCTAATTTTCTTTCAAAGATTCAATCTTTATACATCAAAAAGATCTAGTAACATAATAGGTTCCTGTATTGAGGAATTTTCATTTGAAGATTCAATCTTTGGTCATTAAAACACTCTTCGCGACTTCATAGGTAACTCGAATAAGTTAAACTCAATACTCTCATTTTTTTCAAAGATTCCATCTTTATGCATTAAAAAGGTATACTGACATAATAGGTACATTGATTGAGATAATTTCGTTCAAAGATTCAATCTTTACTCATTAAAACACGCTTCGTGACGTCAAAGGGAACTCAAATAACTTTAACTCAAAACTCGTAGTTCATTACAAATATTCAATCTTTATACATTAAAAAGGTCTAGTGAAATAATAGGTACCTTGATTGAGGTAATTACATTCAAAGATTCAATATTTACTCATTAAAACACTCTTTTGGACGTTACAGGGAACGTGAATAAGTTTAACTCAAAACTCTCATTTTCTTTCAAAGATACAGTCTTTATACATTAAAAAGGTCTACTAACAAAATAAGTACCTTTATTGAGGTATTTTCATTCAAAGATTCAATCTTTAGTCATTAAAACACTCTTCGCAACTTCATAGGTAGCTCGAATAAGTTGAACTCAAAACTCTCATGTTCTTTCAAAGATTCAATCTTTATACATTAAAAAGGTTTAGTGACATAATAGGTTCCTGTATTGAGGAATTTTCATTTGAAAATTCAATCTTTGGTCATTAAAACACTCTTCGCGACTTCATAGGTAACTCGAATAAGTTAAACTCAATACTCTCATTTTTTTCAAAGATTCCATCTTTATGCATTAAAAAGGTATACTGACATAATAGGTACATTGATTGAGATAATTTCGTTCAAAGATTCAATCTTTACTCATTAAAACACGCTTCGTGACGTCAAAGGGAACTCAAATAACTTTAACTCAAAACTCGTAGTTCTTTACAAATATTCAATCTTTACACATTAAAAAGGTCTAGTGACACAATAGGTACCTTGATTGAGGTAATTTCATTCAAAGATTCAATATTTACTCTTTAAAACACTCTTCGAGACGTCGCAGGGAACTCGAATATGTTTAACTCCAAATTCTCATTTTCTTTCAAAGATTAAACCTTTATACATTAAAAAGGTCTAGTGACATAATAAGTACCTCTATTGAGGTAATTTCATACAAAGATTCAATCCTTACGCGTTAAAACACTATTCGGGACGTCATAGGGAACTCGGATAGGTTTAACTCGTAACGCTCATTTCTTTTTAAAGATTCAATCTTTATATATAAAAGGCCCAGGGACAAAATAAGTCCCTTGATTCAAGTAATTTCAATCAAAGATTCAATCTTTACTCGTTGAAATACTCTTCGGGATGTCATAGGGAACTCGAATAAGTTTAACTCAAAACAGTCATTTTCTTTCCAAGATTCAATCTTTATACATTAAAAAGGTCTTGTAACTTAATAGGTACCTTTACTAAGGTATTTTCATTTAAAGATTCATTATTTAGTCATTAAAACACTGTTCCCGACTTCATAGGTAAATCGAATAAGTTGAACTCAGAACTATCATTTATTCCAAAGATTCAATCTTTAGACATTAAAAAGGTCTAGTAACATAATAGGTACCTTTATTGAGGTGTTTTCATCCAAAGATTCAATCTTTATTCATTAAAACACTCTTCGCGACTTCATAGGTAACTCGAATAAGTTAAACTCAAAACTCTCACTTTCTTTCCAAGATTCAATCTTTGTACATTAAAAAGGTCTAGTGACATAATAGCTACCTTGATTAAGGTAATTACATTCAAAGATTCAATATTTACTCATTAAAACACTCTTTGGGACGTTACAGGGAACGTGAATAAGTTTAACTCAAAACTCTCATTTTCTTTCAAAGATACAGTCTTTATACATTAAAAAGGTCTACTAACAAAATAAGTACCTTTATTGAGGTATTTTCATTCAAAGATTCAATCTTTAGTCATTAAAACACTCTTCGCAATTTCATAGGTAGCTCGAATAAGTTGAACTCAAAACTCTCATGTTCTTTCAAAGATTCAATCTTTATACATTAAAAAGGTTTAGTGACAGAATAGGTACCTTGATTGAGGTAATTTCATTCAAAGATTCAATCTTTACTCATTAAAACACTCTTCGTGACGTCAAAGGGAACTTGAATAACTTTAACTCGAAACACTCATTTCTTTTCAAAACGTCAATCTTTATAAATTAAAAAGGTCTAGTGATTGAATAGCTACCTTGATTGAGGTAATTTCATTCAATGATTCAATCTTTACTCATTAAAACACTCTTCAGGACGTTACAGGGAACTCGAATAAGTTTAACTCAAAAATCTCATTTTCTTTCAAAAATTCAATCTTTATACATTGGAAAGGTCTAGTAACAGAATTGGTACCTTTATTGTGGTATTTTTCATTGAAAGATTCAATCTTCAGTCATTAAAACACTCTTCGCGATTTCATAGGTAACTCGAATAAGTTAAACTCAAAACACTCATTTTCTTTCAAAGATTCAATCTTTATACATTACAAAGGTCTAGTGGTAGAATAGGTACCTTGATTGAGGTAATTTCATTCAAAGATTCAATCTTTACTCATTAAAACACTCTTCGGGACGTCAAAGGGACTCGAACAACTTTAACTCAAAACTCTCATTTCTTTTCAAAGATTCAATCT
Organism: Cornus florida; assembly: GCF_030987335.1. Lineage (NCBI taxonomy): Eukaryota > Viridiplantae > Streptophyta > Magnoliopsida > Cornales > Cornaceae > Cornus > Cornus florida. The sequence continues at coordinate 98,782,845 of NW_026775573.1, read as the reverse complement.
TTATACAATAAAAATTTCTAGCGACTTAATAGGTACCTCGATTGAGGTAATTTCATTCAAAGATTCAATCTTTATTCATTAAAACACTCTTCGGGATGTCAAAAGGAACTCGAATAAGTTTAACTCAAAACTCTAATTTTCTTTCAAAGATTCAATCTTTATACATCAAAAAGATCTAGTAACATAATAGGTTCCTGTATTGAGGAATTTTCATTTGAAGATTCAATCTTTGGTCATTAAAACACTCTTCGCGACTTCATAGGTAACTCGAATAAGTTAAACTCAATACTCTCATTTTTTTCAAAGATTCCATCTTTATGCATTAAAAAGGTCTACTGACATAATAGGTACATTGATTGAGATAATTTCGTTCAAAGATTCAATCTTTACTCATTAAAACACGCTTCGTGACGTCAAAGGGAACTCAAATAACTTTAACTCAAAACTCGTAGTTCTTTACAAATATTCAATCTTTATACATTAAAAAGGTCTAGTGACATAATAGGTACCTTGATTGAGGTAATTTCATTCAAAGATTCATTATTTACTCTTTAAAACACTCTTCAAGATGTCGCAGAGAACTCGAATATGTTTAACTCCAAACTCTCATTTTCTTTCAAAGATTAATCCTTTATACATTAAAAAGGTCTGGTGACATAATAAGTACCTCTATTGAGGTAATTTCATACAAAGATTCAATCCTTAAGCGTTAAAACACTATTCGGGACGTCATAGGGAACTCGGATAAGTTTAACTCATAGCGGTAATTTCTTTTTAAAGATTCAATCTTTATATATAAAAGGCCCAGGGACAAAATAAGTCCCTTGATTGAAGTAATTTCAATCAAAGATTCAATCTTTACTCGTTGATTTACTCTTCGGGAGGTCATAGGGAACTCGAATAAGTTTAACTCAAAACAGTCATTTTCTTTTCAAGATTCAATCTTTATACATTAAAAAGGTCTTGTAACATAATAGGTACCTTTACTAAGGTATTTTCATTCAAAGATTCATTATTTAGTCATTAAAACTTTGTTCACGACTTCATAGGTAAATCGAATAAGTTGAACTCAGAACTATCATTTTATTCTAGAGATTCAATCTTTAGACATTAAAAAGGTCTAGTAACATAATAGGTACCTTTATTGAGGTGTTTTCATTCAAAGATTCAATCTTTATTCATTAAAACACTCTTCGGGATGTCAAATGGAACTCGAATAAGTTTAACTCAAAACTCTAATTTTCTTTCAAAGATTCAATCTTTATACATCAAAAACATCTAGTAACATAATAGGTTCCTGTATTGAGGAATTTTCATTTGAAGATTCAATATTTGGTCATTAAAACACTCTTCGCGACTTCATAGGTAACTCGAATAAGTTAAACTCAATACTCTCATTTTTTTCAAAGATTCCATCTTTATGCATTAAAAAGGTCTACTGACATAATAGGTACATTGATTGAGATAATTTCGTTCAAAGATTCAATCTTTACTCATTAAAACACGCTTCGTGACGTCAAAGAGAACTCAAATAACTTTAACTCAAAACTCGTAGTTCTTTACAAATATTCAATCTTTATACATTAAAAAGGTCTAGTGACATAATAGGTACCTTGATTGAGGTAATTTCATTCAAAGATTCAATATTTACTCTTTAAAACACTCTTCGAGACGTCGCAGGGAACTCGAATATGTTTAACTCAAAACTCTCATTTTCTTTCAAAGATTAAACCTTTATACATTAAAAAGGTCTACTGACATAATAAGTATCTCTATTGAGGTAATTTCATACAAAGATTCAATCCTTACACGTTAAAACACTATTCGGGACGTCATAGGGAACTCAGATAGGTTTAACTCATAACGCTCATTTCTTTTTAAAGATTCAATCTTTATATATAAAAGGCCCAGGGACAAAATAAGTCCCTTGATTCAAGTAATTTCAATCAAAGATTCAATCTTTACTCGTTGAAATACTCTTCGGGATGTCATAGGGAACTCGAATAAGTTTAACTCAAAACAGTCATTTTCTTTCCAAGATTCAATCTTTACTCATTAAAACACTCTTCGTGACGTCAAAGGGAACTCGAATAACTTTAACTCAAAACTCTCATTTCTTTTCAAAGATTCAATCTTTATACAATAAAAATTTCTAGTGACTTAATAGGTACCTCGATTGAGGTAATTTCATTCAAAGATTCAATCTTTATTCATTAAAACACTCTTCGGGATGTCAAAAGGAACTCGAATAAGTTTAACTCAAAACCCTAATTTTCTTTCAAAGATTCAATCTTTATACATCAAAAAGATCTAGTAACATAATAGGTTCCTGTATTGAGGAATTTTCATTTAAAGATTCAATCTTTGGTCATTAAAACACTCATCGCGACTTCATAGGTAACTCGAATAAGTTAAACTCAATACTCTCATTTTTTTCAAAGATTCCATCTTTATGCATTAAAAAGGTCTACTGACATAATAGGTACATTGATTGAGATAATTTCGTTCAAAGATTCAGTCTTTACTCATTAAAACACGCTTCGTGACGTCAAAGGGAACTCAAATAACTTTAACTCAAAACTCATAGTTCTTCACAAATATTCAATCTTTATACATTAAAAAGGTCTAGTGACATAATAGGTACCTTGATTGAGGTAATTTCATTCAAAGATTCAATATTTACTCTTTAAAACACTCTTCGAGACGTCGCAGGGAACTCGAATATGTTTAACTCCAAACTCTCATTTTCTTTCAAAGATTAAACCTTTATACATTAAAAAGGTCTAGTGACATAATAAGTACCTCTATTGAGGCAATTTCATACAAAGATTCAATCCTTACGCGTTAAAACACTATTCGGGACGTCATAGGGAACTCGGATAGGTTTAACTCGTAACGCTCATTTCTTTTTAAAGATTCAATCTTTATATATAAAAGGCCCAGGGACAAAATAAGTCCCTTGATTCAAGTAATTTCAATCAAAGATTCAATCTTTACTCGTTGAAATACTCTTCGGGATGTCATAGGGAACTTGAATAAGTTTAACTCAAAACAGTCATTTTCTTTCCAAGATTCAATCTTTATACATTAAAAAGGTCTTGTAACATAATAGGTACCTTTACTAAGGTATTTTCATTTAAAGATTCATTATTTAGTCATTAAAACACTGTTCACGACTTCATAGGTAAATCGAATAAGTTGAACTCAGAACTATCATTTTATTCCAAAGATTCAATCTTTAGACATTAAAAAGGTCTAGTAACATAATAGGTACCTTTATTGAGGTGTTTTCATTCAAAGATTCAATCTTTATTCATTAAAACACTCTTCGCGACTTCATAGGTAACTCGAATAAGTTAAACTCAAAACTCTCACTTTCTTTCCAAGATTCAATCTTTGTACATTAAAAAGGTTTAGTGACATAATAGCTACCTTGATTGAGGTAATTACATTCAAAGATTCAATATTTACTCATTAAAACACTCTTTGGGACGTTACAGGGAACGTGAATAAGTTTAACTCAAAACTCTCTTTTTCTTTCAAAGATACATTCTTTATACATTAAAAAGGTCTACTAACAAAATAAGTACCTTTATTGAGGTATTTTCATTCAAAGATTCAATCTTTAGTCATTAAAACACTTTTCGCAATTTCATAGGTAGCTCGAATAAGTTGAACTCAAAACTCTCATGTTCTTTCAAAGATTCAATCTTTATACATTAAAAAGGTTTAGTGACAGACTAGGTACCTTGATTGAGGTAATTTCATTCAAAGATTCAATCTTTACTCATTAAAACTCTCTTCGTGACGTCAAAGGGAACTTGAATAACTTTAACTCGAAACACTCATTTCTTTTCAAAACGTCAATCTTTATAAATTAAAAAGGTCTAGTGATGTAATAGCTACCTTGATTGAGGTAATTTCATTCAATGATTCAATCTTTACTCATTAAAACACTCATCGGGACGTTACAGGGAACTCGAATATGTTTAACTCAAAACTCTCATTTTCTTTCAAAGATTAAACCTTTATACATTAAAAAGGTCTACTGACATAATAAGTATCTCTATTGAGGTAATTTCATACAAAGATTCAATCCTTACACGTTAAAACACTATTCGGGACGTCATAGGGAACTCAGATAGGTTTAACTCATAACGCTCATTTCTTTTTAAAGATTCAATCTTTATATATAAAAGGCCCAGGGACAAAATAAGTCCCTTGATTCAAGTAATTTCAATCAAAGATTCAATCTTTACTCGTTGAAATACTCTTCGGGATGTCATAGGGAACTCGAATAAGTTTAACTCAAAACAGTCATTTTCTTTCCAAGATTCAATCTTTACTCATTAAAACACTCTTCGTGACGTCAAAGGGAACTCGAATAACTTTAACTCAAAACTCTCATTTATTTTCAAAGATTCAATCTTTATACAATAAAAATTTCTAGTGACTTAATAGGTACCTCGATTGAGGTAATTTCATTCAAAGATTCAATCTTTATTCATTAAAACACTCTTCGGGATGTCAAAAGGAACTCGAATAAGTTTAACTCAAAACTCTAATTTTCTTTCAAAGATTCAATCTTTATAAATCAAAAAGATCTAGTAACATAATAGGTTCCTGTATTGAGGAATTTTCATTTGAAGATTCAATCTTTGGTCATTAAAACACTCTTCGCGACTTCATAGGTAACTCGAATAAGTTAAACTCAATACTCTCATTTTTTTCAAAGATTCCATCTTTATGCATTAAAAAGGTCTACTGACATAATAGGTACATTGATTGAGATAATTTCGTTCAAAGATTCAATCTTTACTCATTAAAACACGCTACGTGACGTCAAAGGGAACTCAAATAACTTTAACTCAAAACTCGTAGTTCTTTACAAATATTCAATCTTTATACATTAAAAAGGTCTAGTGACATAATAGGTACCTTGATTGAGGTAATTTCGTTCAAAGATTCAATATTTACTCTTTAAAACACTCTTCGAGATGTCGCAGAGAACTCGAATATGTTTAACTCCAAACTCTCATTTTCTTTCAAAGATTAATCCTTTATACATTAAAAAGGTCTGGTGACATAATAAGTACCTCTATTGAGGTAATTTCATACAAAGATTCAATCCTTAAGCGTTAAAACACTATTCGGGACGTCATAGGGAACTCGGATAAGTTTAACTTATAGCGGTCATTTCTTTTTAAAGATTCAATCTTTATATATAAAAGGCCTAGGGACAAAATAAGTCCCTTGATTGAAGTAATTTCAATCAAAGATTCAATCTTTACTCGATGATTTACTCTTCGGGATGTCATAGGGAAATCGAATAAGTTTAACTCAAAACAGTCATTTTCTTTTCAAGATTCAATCTTTATACATTAAAAAGGTCTTGTAACATAATAGGTACCTTTACTAAGGTATTTTCATTCAAAGATTCATTATTTAGTCATTAAAACACTGTTCACGATTTCATAGGTAAATCAAATAAGTTGAACTCAGAACTATTATTTTTATTCCAAAGATTCAATCTTTAGACATTAAAAAGGTTTAGTAACATAATAGGTACCTTTATTGAGGTGTTTTCATTCAAAGATTCAATCTTTATTCATTAAAACACTCTTCGCGACTTCATAGGTAACTCGAATAAGTTAAACTCAAAACTCTCACTTTCTTTCCAAGATTCAATCTTTGTACATTAAAAAGGTCTAGTGACATAATAGCTACCTTGATTGAGATAATTACATTCAAAGATTCAATATTTACTCATTAAAACACTCTTTGGGACGTTACAGGGAACGTGAATAAGTTTAACCCAAAACTCTCATTTTCTTTCAAAGATACAGTCTTTGTACATTAAAAAGGTCTACTAACAAAATAAGTACCTTTATTGAGGTATTTTCATACAAAGATTCAATCTTTAGTCATTAAAACACTCTTCGCAATTTCATAAGTAGCTCGAATAGGTTGAACTCAAAACTCTCATGTTCTTTCAAAGATTCAATCTTTATACATTAAAAAGGTTTAGTGACAGAATAGGTACCTTGATTGAGGTAATTTCATTCAAAGATTCAATCTTTACTCATTAAAACACTCTTCGTGACGTCAAAGGGAACTTGAATAACTTTAACTCGAAACACTCATTTCTTTTCAAAACGTCAATCTTTATATATTAAAAAGGTCTAGTGATGTAATAGCTACCTTGATTGAGGTAATTTCATTCAATGATTCAATCTTTACTCATTAAAACACTCTTCGAGACGTTACAGGGAACTCGAATAAGTTTAACTCAAAAATCTCATTTTCTTTCAAAGATTCAATCTTTATACATTGGAAAGGTCTAGTAACAGAATTGGTACCTTTATTGTGGTATTTTTCATTCAAAGATTCAATCTTCAGTCATTAAAACACTCTTCACGATTTCATAGGTAACTCGAATAAGTTAAACTCAAAACACTCATTTTCTTTCAAAGATTCAATCTTTATACGTTAAAAAGGTCTAGTGACATAATAGGTACCTTGATTGAGGTAATTTCATTCAAAGATTCAATATTTACTCTTTAAAACACTCTTCGAGACGTCGCAGGGAACTCGAATATGTTTAACTCCAAACTCTCATTTTCTTTCAAAGATTAAACCTTTATGCATTAAAAAGGTCTAGTGACATAATAAGTTCCTCTATTGAGGTAATTTCATACAAAGATTCAATCCTTACGCGTTAAAACACTATTCGGGACGTCATAGGGAACTCGGATAGGTTTAACTCGTAACGCTCATTTCTTTTTAAAGATTCAATCTTTATATATAAAAGGCCCAGGGACAAAATAAGTCCCTTGATTCAAGTAATTTCAATCAAAGATTCAATCTTTACTCGTTGAAATACTCTTCGGGATGTCATAGGGAACTCGAAAAAGTTTAACTCAAAACAGTCATTTTCTTTCCAAGATTCAATCTTTATACATTAAAAAGGTCTTGTAACATAATAGGTACCTTTACTAAGGTATTTTCATTCAAAGATTCATTATTTAGTCATTAAAACACTGTTCACGACTTCATAGGTAAATCGAATAAGTTGAACTCAGAACTATTATTTTTATTCCAAAGATTCAATCTTTAGACATTAAAAAGGTTTAGTAACATAATAGGTACCTTTATTGAGGTGTTTTTATTCAAAGATTCAATCTTTATTCATTAAAACACTCTTCGCGACTTCATAGGTAACTCGAGTAAGTTAAACTCAAAACTCTCACTTTCTTTCCAAGATTCAATCTTTGTACATTAAAAAGGTCTAGTGACATAATAGCTACCTTGATTGAGATAATTACATTCAAAGATTCAATATTTACTCATTAAAACACTCTTTGGGACGTTACAGGGAACGTGAATAAGTTTAACCCAAAACTCTCATTTTCTTTCAAAGATACAGTCTTTGTACATTAAAAAGGTCTACTAACAAAATAAGTACCTTTATTGAGGTATTTTCATACAAAGATTCAATCTTTAGTCATTAAAACACTCTTCGCAACTTCATAGGTAGCTCGAATAAGTTGAACTCAAAACTCTCATGTTCTTTCAAAGATTCAATCTTTATACATTAAAAAGGTTTAGTGACAGAATAGGTACCTTGATTGAGGTAATTTTATTCAAAGATTCAATCTTTACTCATTAAAACACTCTTCGTGACGTCAAAGGGAACTCGAATAACTTTAACTCAAAACTCTCATTTCTTTTCAAAGATTCAATCTTTACTCGTTGAAATACTTTTTGGGATGTCATAGGGAACTCGAATAAGTTTAACTCAAAACAGTCATTTTCTTTCCAAGATTCAATCTTTATACATTTAAAAGTTCTTGTAACATAATAAGTACCTTTACTAAGGTATTTTCATTCAAAGATTCATTATTTAGTCATTAAAACACTGTTCACGACTTCATAGGTAAATCGAATAAGTTGAACTCAGAACTATCATTTTATTCCAAAGATTCAATCTTTCGACATTAAAAAGGTCTAGTAACATAATAGGTACCTTTATTGAGGTGTTTTCATTCAAAGATTCAATTTTTATTCATTAAAACACTCTTCGCGACTTCACAGGTAACTCGAATAAGTTAAACTCAAAACTCTCACTTCCTTTCCAAGATTCAATCTTTGTACATTAAAAAGGCCTAGTGACATAATAGCTACCTTGATTGAGGTAATTACATTCAAAGATTCAATATTTACTCATTAAAAACTTTTTGGGACGTTACTGGGAACGTGAATAAGTTTAACTCAAAACTCTCATTTTCTTTCAAAGATACAGTCTTTATACATTAAAAAGGTCTACTAACAAAATAAGTACCTTTATTGAGGTATTTTCATTCAAAGATTCAATCTTTAGTCATTAAAACACTCATCGCAACTTCATAGGTAGCTCGAATAAGTTGAACTCAAAACTCCCATGTTCTTTCAAAGATTCAATCTTTATACATTAAAAAGGTTTAGTGACAGAATATGTACCTTGATTGAGGTAATTTCATTCAAAGATTCAATCTTTACTCATTAAAACACTCTTCGTGACGTCAAAGGGAACTTGAATAATTTTAACTCGAAACACTCATTTCTTTTCAAAACATCAATCTTTATAAATTAAAAAGGTCTAGTGATGTAATAGCTACCTTGATTGAGGTAATTTCATTCAATGATTCAATCTTTACTCATTGAAACACTCTTCGGGACGTTACAGGGAACTCGAATAAGTTTAACTCAAAAATCTCATTTTCTTTCAAAGATTCAATCTTTATACATTGGAAAGGTCTAGGAACAGAACTGGTACCTTTATTGTGGTATTTTTCATTCAAAGATTCAATCTTCAGTCATTAAAACACTCTTCGCGATTTCATAGGTAACTCGAATAAGTTAAACTCAAAACACTCATTTTCTTTCAAAGATTCAATCTTTATACATTACAAAGGTCTAGTGGTAGAATAGGTACCTTGATTGAGGTAATTTCATTCAAATATTCAGTCTTTACTCATTAAAACACTCTTCGTGACGTCAAAGGGAACTCGAATAACTTTAACTCAAAACTCTCATTTCTTTTCAAAGATTCAATCTTTATACAATAAAAATTTCTAGTGACTTAATAGGTACCTCGATTGAGGTAATTTCATTCAAAGATTCAATCTTTATTCATTAAAACACTCTTCGGGATGTCGAAAGGAAGTCGAATAAGTTTAACTCAAAACTCTAATTTTCTTTCAAAGATTCAATCTTTATACATCAAAAAGATCTAGTAACATAATAGGTTCCTGTATTGAGGAATTTTCATTTGAAGATTCAATCTTTGGTCATTAAAACACTCATTGTGACTTCATAGGTAACTCGAATAAGTTAAACTCAATACTCTCATTTTTTTCAAAGATTCCATCTTTATGCATTAAAAAGGTCTACTGACATAATAGGTACATTGATTGAGATAATTTCATTCAAAGATTCAATCTTTACTCATTAAAGCACGCTTCGTGACGTCAAAGGGAACTCAAATAACGTTAACTCAAAACTCGTAGTTCTTTACAAATATTCAATCTTTATACATTAAAAAGGTCTAGTGACATAATAGGTACCTTGATTGAGGTAATTTCATTCAAAGATTCAATATTTACTCTTTAAAACACTCTTCGAGACGTCGCAGGGAACTCGAATATTTTTAACTCCAAACTCTCATTTTCTTTCAAAGATTAAACCTTTATACATTAAAAAGGCCTAGTGACATAATAAGTACCACTATTGAGGTAATTTCATACAAAGATTCAATCCTTACGCGTTAAAACACTATTCGGGACGTCATAGGGAACTCGGATAGGTTTAACTCATAACGCTCATTTCTTTTTAAAGATTCAATCTTTATATATAAAAGGCCCAGGGACAAAATAAGTCCCTTGATTCAAGTAATTTCAATCAAAGATTCAATCTTTACTCGTTGAAATACTCTTCGGGATGTCATAGGGAATTCGAATAAGTTTAACTCAAAACAGTCATTTTCTTTTCAAGATTCAATCTTTATACATTAAAAAGGTCTTGTAACATAATAGGTACCTTTACTAAGGTATTTTCATTCAAAGATTCATTATTTAGTCATTAAAACACTGTTCACGACTTCATAGGTAAATCGAATAAGTTGAACTCAGAACTATCATTTTATTCCAAAGATTCAATCTTTAGACATTAAAAAGGTCTAGTAACATAATAGGTACATTTATTGAGGTGGTTTCATTCAAAGATTCAATTTTTATTCATTAAAACACTCTTCACGACTTCATAGGTAACTCGAATAAGTTAAACTCAAAACTCTCACTTTCTTTCCAAGATTCAATCTATGTCTATTAAAAAGGTCTAGTGACATGATAGCTACCTTAATTGAGGTAATTACATTCAAAGATTCAATATTTACTCATTAAAACACTCTTTGGGACGTTACAGGGAACGTGAATAAGTTTAACTCAAAACTCTCATTTTCTTTCAAAGATACAGTCTTTATACATTAAAAAGGTCTACTAACAAAATAAGTACCTTTATTGAGGTATTTTCATTCAAAGATTCAATCTTTAGTCATTAAAACACTCATCGCAACTTCATAGGTAGCTCGAATAAGTTGAACTCAAAACTCTCATGTTCTTTCAAAGATTCAATCTTTATACATTAAAAAGGTTTAGTGACAGAATAGGTACCTTGATTGAGGTAATTTCATTCAAAGATTCAATCTTTACTCATTAAAACACTCTTCGTGACATCAAAGGGAACTTGAATAACTTTAACTCGAAACACTCATTTCTTTTCAAAACGTCAATCTTTATAAATTAAAAAGGTCTAGTGATGTAATAGCTACCTTGATTGAGGTAATTTCATTCAATGATTCAATCTTTACTCATTAAAACACTCTTCGGGACGTTACAGGGAACTCGAATAAGTTTAACTCAAAAATCTCATTTTCTTTCAAAGATTCAATCTTTATACATTGGGAAGGTCTTGTAACAGAATTGGTACCTTTATTGTGGTATTTTTCATTCAAAGATTCAATCTTCAGTCATTAAAACACTCTTCGCGATTTCATAGGTAACTCGAATAAGTTAAACTCAAAACACTCATTTTCTTTCAAAGATTCAATCTTTATACATTACAAAGGTCTAGTGGTAGAATAGGTACCTTGATTGAGGTAATTTCATTCAAATATTCAGTCTTTACTCATTAAAACACTCTTCGTGACGTCAAAGGGAACTCGAATAACTTTAACTCAAAACTCTCATTTCTTTTCAAAGATTCAATCTTTATACAATAAAAATTTCTAGTGACTTAATAGGTACCTCGATTGAGGTAATTTCATCCAAAGATTCAATCTTTATTCATTAAAACACTCTTCGGGATGTCGAAAGGAAGTCGAATAAGTTTAACTCAAAACTCTAATTTTCTTTCAAAGATTCAATCTTTATACATCAAAAAGATCTAGTAACATAATAGGTTCCTGTATTGAGGAATTTTCATTAGAAGATTCAATCTTTGGTCATTAAAACACTCATTGCGACTTCATAGGTAACTCGAATAAGTTAAACTCAATACTCTCATTTTTTTCAGAGATTCCATCTTTATGCATTAAAAAGGTCTACTGACATAATAGGTACATTGATTGAGATAATTTCGTTCAAAGATTCAATCTTTACTCATTAAAACACGCTTCGTGACGTCAAAGGGAACTCAAATAACGTTAACTCAAAACTCGTAGTTCTTTACAAATATTCAATCTTTATACATTAAAAACGTCTAGTGACATAATAGGTACCTTGACTGAGGTAATTTCATTCAAAGATTCAATATTTACTCTTTAAAACACTCTTCGAGACGTCGCAGAAAACTCGAATATTTTTAACTCCAAACTCTCATTTTCTTTCAAAGATTAAACCTTTATACGTTAAAAAGGCCTAGTGACATAATAAGTACCACTATTGAGGTAATTTCATACAAAGATTTAATCCTTACGCGTTAAAACACTATTCGGGACGTCATAGGGAACTCGGATAGGTTTAACTCATAACGCTCATTTCTTTTTAAAGATTCAATCTTTATATATAAATGGCCCAGGGACAAAATAAGTCCCTTGATTCAAGTAATTTCAATCAAAGATTCAATCTTTACTCGTTGAAATACTCTTCGGGATGTCATAGGGAACTCGAATAAGTTTAACTCAAAACTGTCATTTTCTTTTCAAGATTCAATCTTTATACATTAAAAAGGTCTTGTAACATAATAGTTACCTTTACTAAGGTATTTTCATTCAAAGATTCATTATTTAGTCATTAAAACACTGTTCACGACTTCATAGGTAAATCGAATAAGTTGAACTCAGAACTATCATTTTATTCCAAAGATTCAATCTTTAGACATTAAAAAGGTCTAGTAACATAATAGGTACATTTATTGAGGTGTTTTCATTCAAAGATTCAATTTTTATTCATTAAAACACTCTTCGCGACTTCATAGGTAACTCGAATAAGTTAAACTCAAAACTCTCACTTTCTTTCCAAGATTCAATCTATGTATATTAAAAAGGTCTAGTGACATGATAGCTACCTTGATTGAGGTAATTACGTTCAAAGATTCAATATTTACTCATTAAAACACTCTTTGGGACATTACAGGGAACGTGAATAAGTTTACCTATCCGAGTTCCCTATGACGTCCCGAATAGTGTTTTAACGCGTAAGGATTGAATCTTTGTATGAAATTACCTCAATCGAGGTACTTATTATGTCACTAGACCTTTTTATTGTATAAAGGTTTAGTCTTCGAAAGAAAATGAAAGTTTTGAGTTAAACATATTCGAGTTCCCTGCGACGTCTCGAAGTGTGTTTTAAAGAGTAAATATTGAATCTTTGAATGAAATTAACTCAATCATGGTACCTATTATGTCACTAAACCTTTTTAATGTATAAAGATTGAATATTTGTAAAGAAGTACGAGTTTTGAGTTAAAGTTATTTTAGTTCCCTTTGACGTCACGAAGCGTGTTTTAATGAGTAAAGATTGAATCTTTGAACGAAATTATCTCAATCAATGTACCTATTCTGTCAGTCAGTAGACTTTTTTAATGTATAAAGATGGAATCTTTGAAAAAAATGAGAGTATTGAGTTTTAACTTATTCGAGTTACCTATGAAGTTGCGAAGAGTGCTTTAATGACCAAAGATTGAATCTTCAAATGAAAATTTCTCAATAAAGGAACCTATTACGTTACTAGATCTTTTTGATGTATAAAGATTGAATCTTTGAAAGAAAATTAGAGTTTTGAGTTAAACTTATTCGAGTTTAATGAATAAAGATTGAATCTTTGAATGAAATTACCTCGATCAAGGTACCTATTAAGTCACTAGAAATTTTTATTGTATAAAGATTGAATCTTTGAAAAGAAATGAGAGTTTTGAGATAAAATTATTCGAGTTCCCTTTGACGTCACGTAGAGTGTTTTAATGAGTAAAGATTGAATCTTTGAATGAAATTACCTCAATCAAGGTACCTATTCTACCACTAGACCTTTGTAATGTATAAAGATTGAATCTTTGAAAGAAAATGAGTGTTTTGAGTTTAACTTATTCGAGTTACCTATGAAATCGCGAAGAGTGTTTTAATGACTGAAGATTGAATCTTTGAATGAAAATACCTCAATAAAGGTACTTATTTTGTTAGTAGACGTTTTTAATGTATAAAGATTGTATCTTTGAAAGAAAATGAGAGTTTTGAGTTAAACTTATTCATGTTCCCTGTAACGTCCCAAAGAGTGTTTTAAGGAGTAAATATTGAATCTTTGAATGTAATTACCTCAATCAAGGTAGCTATTATGTCACTAGACCTTTTTAATGTACAAAGATTGAATCTTGGAAAGAAAATGAGAGTTTTGAGTTTAACTTATTCGAGTTACGTATGAAGTCGCGAAGAGTGTTTTAATGAATAAAGATTGAATCTTTGAATGAAAACACCTCAATAAGGGTACCTATTATGTTACTAGACCTTTTTAATATCTAAAGATTGAATCTTTGGAATAAAATGATAGTTCTGAGTTTAACTTATTCGATTTACGTATGAAGTCGTGAACAGTGTTTTAATGACTATATAATGAATCTTTGAATGAAAATACCTTAGTAAAGGTACCTATTATGTTACTAGACCTTTTTAATGTATAAAGATTGAATCTTGGAAAGAAAATGACTGTTTTGAGTTAAACTTATTCGAGTTCCCTATGACATCCCGAAGAGTATTTTAACGAGTAAAGATTGAATCTTTGATTGAAATTACTTGAATCAAGGGACTTATTTTGTCCCTGGAACTTTTATATATAAAGATTGAATCTATAAAAAGAAATGAGCGTTATGAGTTAAACCTATCCGAGTTCCCTACGACGTCCCGAATAGTGTTTTAACGCATAAGGATTGAATTTTTGTATGAAATTACCTCAATAGAGGTACTTATTATGTCACTAGGCCTTTCTAATGTATAAAGGTTTAATCTTCGAAAGAAAATGAGAGTTTTGAGTTAAATATATTCGAGTTCCCTGCGACGTCTCGAAGAGTGTTTTAAAGAGTAAATATTGAATCTTTGAATGAAATTACCTCAATCAAGGTACCTATTATGTCACTAGACCTTTTTAATGTATAAAGATTGAATATTTGTAAAGAACTACGAGTTTAGAGTTAAAGTTATTTGAGTTCCCTTTGACGTCACGAAGCGTGTTTTAATGAGTAAAGATTGAGTCTTTGAACGACATTATCTCAATCAATGTACCTATTATGTCAGTCAGTAGACCTTTTTAATGTATAACGATGGAATCTTTGAAAAAAATGAGAGTATTGAGTTTTAACTTATTCTAGTTACCTATGAAGTCGCGAAGAGTGTTTTAATGACCAAAGATTGAATCTTCAAATGAAAATACCTCAATAAAGGAACCTAATATGTTACTAGATCTTTTTGATGTATAAAGATTGAATCTTTGAAAGAAAATTAGAGTTTTGAGTTAAACTTATTCGAGTTCCTTTTGACATCCCGAAGAGTGTTTTAATGAATAAAGATTGAATCTTTGAATGAAGTTACCTCGATCAAGGTACCTATTAAGTCACAAGAAATTTTTATTGTATAGAGATTGAATCTTTGAAAAGAAATGAGAGTTTTGAGTTAAAGTTATTCGTGTTCCCTTTGACGTCCTGAAGAGTGTTTTCATGAGTAAAGATTGAATCTTTGAATGAAATTACCTCAATCAAGGTACCTATTCTACCACTAGACCTTTGTAATGTATAAAGATTGAATCTTTGAAAGAAAATGAGTGTTTTGAGTTTAACTTATTCGAGTTACCTATGAAATCGCGAAGAGTGTTTTAATGACTGAAGATTGAATCTTTGAATGAAAATACCTCAATAAAGGTACTTATTTTGTTAGTAGACGTTTTTAATGTATAAATATTGTATCTTTGAAAGAAAATGAGAGTTTTGAGTTAAACTTATTCATGTTCCCAGTAACGTCCCAAAGAGTGTTTTAAGGAGTAAATATTGAATCTATGAATGTAATTACCTCAATCAAGGTAGCTATTATGTCACTAGACCTTTTTAATGTACAAAGATTGAATCTTGGAAAGAAAATGAGAGTTTTGAGTTTAACTTATTCGAGTTACCTATGAAGACGCGAAGAGTGTTTTAATGAATAAAGATTAAATCTTTGAATGAAAACACCTCAATAAAGGTACGTATTATGTTACTAGACCTTTTTAATATCTAAAGATTGAATCTTTGGAATAAAATGATAGTTCTGAGTTTAACTTATTCGATTTACCTATGAAGTCGTGAACAGTGTTTTAATGACTAAAGATTGAATCTTTGAATGAAAATACCTTAGTAAAGGTACCTATTATGTTACTAGACCTTTTTAATGTATAAAGATTGAATCTTGGAAAGAAAATGACTGTTTTGAGTTAAACTTATTCGAGTTCCCTATGACATCCCGAAGAGTTTTTCAACGAGTAAAGATTGAATCTTTGATTGAAATTACTTGAATCAAGGGACTTATTTTGTCCCTGGACCTTTTATATATAAAGATTGAATCTTTAAAAAGAAATGAGCGTTATGAGTTAAACCTATCTGAGTTCCTTATGACGTCCCGAATAGTGTTTTAACGCGTAAGGATTGAATCTTTGTATGAAATTACCTTAATAGAGGTACTTATTATGTCACTAGACCTTTTCAATGTATAAAGGTTTAATCTTCGAAAGAAAATGAGAGTTTTGAGTTAAACATATTCGAGTTCCCTGCGACGTCTCGAAGAGTGTTTTAAAGAGTAAATATTGAATCTTTGAATGAAATTACCTCAATCAAGGTACCTATTATGTCACTAGACCTTTTTAATGTATAAAGATTGAATATCTGTAAAGAATTACGAGTTTTGAGTTGAAGTTATTTGAGTTCCCTCTGACGTCACGAAGCGTGTTTTAATGAGTAAAGATTGAGTCTTTGAACAAAATTATCTCAATCAATGTACCTATTATGTCAGTCAGTAGACCTTTTTAATGTATAAAGATGGAATCTTTGAAAAAAATGAGAGTATTGAGTTTTAACTTATTCGAGTTACCTATGAAGTCGCGAAGAGTGTTTTAATGACTAAAGATTAAATCTTCAAATGAAAATTCCTTAATAAAGGAACCTATTATGTTACTAGATCTTTTTGATGTATAAAGATTGAATCTTTGAAAGAAAATTAGAGTTTTGAGTTAAACTTATTCGAGTTCCTTTTGACATCCCGAAGAGTGTTTTAATGAATAAAGATTGA
Source organism: Cornus florida (assembly GCF_030987335.1). Classification (NCBI taxonomy): domain Eukaryota; kingdom Viridiplantae; phylum Streptophyta; class Magnoliopsida; order Cornales; family Cornaceae; genus Cornus; species Cornus florida. Next base: position 98,766,011 of record NW_026775573.1, on the reverse strand, counting down.
ATCTTTGAATGAAATTACCTCGATCAAGGTACCTATTAAGTCACAAGAAATTTTTATTGTATAAAGATTAAATCTTTGAAAAGAAATGAGAATTTTGAGTTAAAGTTATTCGAGTTCCCTTTGACGTCATGAAGAGTGTTTTAATGAGTAAAGATTGAATCTTTGAATGAAATTACCTCAATCAAGGTACCCATTCTACCACTAGACCTTTGTAATGTATAAAGATTCAATCTTTGAAAGAAAATGAGTGTTTTGAGTTTAACTTATTCGAGTTACCTATGAAATCGCGAAGAGTGTTTTAATGACTGAAGATTGAATCTTAGAATGAAAAATACCACAATAAAGGTACCAATTCTGTTACTAGACCTTTTTAATGTATAAAGATTGAATCTTCGAAAGAAAATGAGATTTTTGAGTTAAACTTATTCGAGTTCCCTGTAACGTCCCGAAGAGTGTTTTAATGGGTAAAGATTGAATTATTGAATGAAATTACCTCAATCAAGGTAGCTATTACATCACTAGACCTTTTTAATTTATAAAGATTGACGTTTTGAAAAGAAATGAGTGTTTCGAGTTAAAGTTATTCAAGTTCCCTTTGACGCCACGAAGAGTGTTTTAATGAGTAAAGATTGAATCTTTGAATGAAATTACCTCAATCAAGGTACCTATTCAGTCACTAAACCTTTTTAATGTATAAAGATTGAATCTTTGAAAGAACATTAGAGTTTTGAGTTCAACTTATTCGAGTTACCTATGAAGTTGCGAAGAGTGTTTTAATGACTAAAGATTGAATCTTTGAATGAAAATACCTCAATAAAGGTACTTATTTTAGTAGTAGACGTTTTTAATGTATAAAGATTGTATCTTTGAAAGAAAATGAGAGTTTTGAGTTAAACTTATTCATGTTCCCTGTAACGTCCCAAAGAGTGTTTTAAGGAGTAAATATTGAATCTTTGAATGTAATTACTTCAATCAAGGTAGCTATTATGTCACTAGACCTTTTTAATGTACAAAGATTGAATCTTGGAAAGAAAATGAGAGTTTTGAGTTTAACTTATTCGAGTTACCTATGAAGTCGCGAAGAGTGTTTTGATGAATAAAGATTGAATCTTTGAATGAAAACACCTCAATAAAGATACCTATTATGTTACTAGACCTTTTTAATGTATAAAGATTGAATCTTGGAAAGAAAATGACTGTTTTGAGTTAAACTTATTCGAGTTCCTTATGACATCCCGAAGAGTATTTCAACGAGTAAAGATTGAATCTTTGATTGAAATTACTTGAATCAAGGGACTTATTTTGTCCCTGGACCTTTTATATATAAAGATTGAATCTTTAAAAAGAAATGAGCGTTATGAGTTAAACCTATCCGAGTTCCCTATGACGTCCCGAATAGTGTTTTAACGCGTAAGGATTGAATCTTTGTATGAAATTACCTCAATAGAGGTACTTATTATGTCACTAGACCTTTTTAATGTATAAAGGTTTAATCTTCGAAAGAAAATGAGAGTTTTGAGTTAAACATATTCGAGTTCCGTGCGACGTCTCGAAGTGTGTTTTAAAGAGTAAATATTGAATCTTTGAATGAAATTACCTCAATCAAGGTACCTATAATGTCACTAAACCTTTTTAATGTATAAAGATTGAATATTTGAAAAGAACTACGAGTTTTGAGTTAAAGTTATTTGAGTTCCCTTTGACGTCACGAAGCGTTTTTTAATGAGTAAAGATTGAGTCTTTGAACAAAATTATCTCAATCAATGTACCTATTATGTCAGTCAGTAGACCTTTCTAATGTATAAAGATGGAATCTTTGAAAAAAATGAGAGTATTGAGTTTTAACTTATTCGAGTTACCTACGAAGTTGCGAAGAGTGTTTTAATGACTAAAGATTGAATCTTCAAATGAAAATTCCTCAATAAAGGAACCTATTATGTTACTAGATCTTTTTGATGTATAAAGATTGAATCTTTGAAAGAAAATTAGAGTTTTGAGTTAAACTTATTCGAGTTCCTTTTGACATCCCGTAGAGTGTTTTAATGAATAAAGATTGAATCTTTGAATGAAATTACCTCGATCAAGGTACATATGAAGTCACAAGAAATTTTTATTGTATAAAGATTGAATCTTTGAAAAGAAATGAGAGTTTTGAGTTAAAGTTATTCGAGTTCCCTTTGACGTCACGAAGAGTGTTTTAATGAGTAAAGATTGAATCTTTGAATGAAATTACCTCAATCAAGGTACCTATTCTACCACTAGACCTTTGTAATGTATAAAGATTGAATCTTTGAAAGAAAATGAGTGTTTTGAGTTTAACTTATTCGAGTTACCTATGAAATCGCGAAGAGTGTTTTAATGACTGAAGATTGAATCTTTGAATGAAAAATACCCCAATAAAGGTACCAATTCTATTACTAGACCTTTTTAATGTATAAAGATTGAATCTTCGAAAGAAAATGAGATTTTTGAGTTAAACTTATTCGAGTTCCCTGTAACGTCCCGAAGAGTGTTATAATGAGTAAAGATTGAATCATTGAATGAAATTACCTCAACCAAGGTAGTTATTACATCACTTGACCTTTTTAATTTATAAAGATTGACGTTTTGAAAAGAAATGAGTGTTTTGAGTTAAAGTTATTCAAGTTCCCTTTGACACCACGAAGAGTGTTTTAATGAGTAAAGATTGAATCTTTGAATGAAATTACCTTAATCAAGGTACCTATTCTGTCACTAAACCTTTTTAATGGGTAAAGATTGAATCTTTGAAAGATCATGAAAGTTTTGAGTTCAACTTATTCAAGTTAACTATGAAGTTGCGAAGAGTGTTTTAATGACTAAAGATTGAATCTTTGAATGAAAATACCTCAACAAAGGTACTTATTTTGTTAGTAGACCTTTTTAATGTATAACGATTGTATCTTTGAAAGAAAATGAGAGTTTTGAGTTAAACTTATTCATGTTCCCTGTAACGTCCTAAAGAGTGTTTTAAGGAGTAAATATTGAATCTTTGAATGTAATTACCTCAATCAAGGTAGCTATTATGTCACTGGACCTTTTTAATGTACAAAGATTGAATTTTGGAAAGAAAATGAGAGTTTTGAGTTTAACTTATTCGAGTTACCTATGAAGTCGCGAAGAGTGTTTTAATGAATAAAGATTGAATCTTTGAATGAAAACACCTCAATAAAGGTACCTATTATGTTACTAGACCTTTTTAATATCTAAAGATTGAATCTTTGGAATAAAATGATAGTTCTGAGTTTAACTTATTCGAATTACCTATGAAGTCGTGAACAGTGTTTTAATGACTAAATAATGAATCTTTGAATGAAAAAACCTTAGTAAAGGTACCTATTATGTTACTAGACCTTTTTAATGTATAAAGATTGAATCTTGGAAAGAAAATGACTGTTTTGAGTTAAACTTATTCGAGTTCCCTATGACATCCCGAAGAGTATTTCAACGAGTAAAGATTGAATCTTTGATTGAAATTACTTGAATCAAGGGAGTTATTTTGTCCCTGGACCTTTTATATATAAAGATTGAATCTTTAAAAAGAAATGAGCGTTTTGAGTTAAACCTATCCGAGTTAACTATGACGTCCCGAATAGTGTTTTAACGCGTAAGGATTGAATCTTTGTATGAAATTACCTCAATAGAGGTACTTATTATGTCACTAGACCTTTTTAATGTATAAAGGTTTAATCTTCGAAAGAAAATGAGAGGTTTGAGTTAAACATATTCGAGTTCCCTACGACGTCTCGAAGAGTGTTTTAAAGAGTAAATATTGAATCTTTGAATGAAATTACCTCAATCAAGGTACCTATTATGTCACTAGACCTTTTTAATGTATAAAGATTGAATATTTGTAAAGAACTACGAGTTTTGAGTTAAAGTTATTTGAGTTCCCTTTGACGTCACGAAGCGTGTTTTAATGAGTAAAGATTGAGTCTTTGAACGAAATTATCTCAATCAATGTACCTATTATGTCAGTCAGTAGACCTTTTTAATGTATAAAGATGGAATCTTTGAAAAAAATGAGAGTATTGAGTTTTAACTTATTCGAGTTAACTATGAAGTCGCGAAAAGTGTTTTAATGACTAAAGATTGAATCTTCAAATTAAAATTCCTCTATAAAGGAACCTATTATGTTACTAGATCTTTTTGATGTATAAAGATTGAATCTTTGAAAGAAAATTATAGTTTTGAGTTAAACTTATTCGAGTTCCTTTCGACATCCCGAAGCGTGTTTTAATGAATAAAGATTGAATCTTTGAATGAAATTACCTCGATCAAGGTACCTATTAAGTAACTAGAAATTTTTATTGTATAAAGATTGAATCTTTGAAAAGAAATGAGAGTTTTGAGTTAAAGTTATTCGAGTTCCCTTTGACGTCACGAAGAGTGTTTTAATGAGTAAAGATTGAATCTTTGAATGAAATTACCTCAATCAAGGTACCTATTCTACCACTAGACCTTTGTAATGTATAAAGATTGAATCTTTGAAAGAAAATGAGTGTTTTGAGTTTAACTTATTCGAGTTACCTATGAAATCGCGAAGAGTGTTTTAATGACTGAAGATTGAATCTTTGAATGAAAAATACCACAATAAAGGTACCAATTCCGTTACTAGACCTTTTTAATGTATAAAGATTGAATCTTCAAAAGAAAATGAGATTTTTGAGTTAAACTTATTCGAGTTCCCTGTAACGTCCCGAAGAGTATTTTAATGAGTAAAGATTGAATCATTGAATGAAATTACCTCAATCAAGGTAGCTATTACATCACTAGACCTTTTTAATTTATAAAGATTGACGTTTTGAAAAGAAATGAGTGTTTCGAGTTAAAGTTATTCAAGTTCCCTTTGACGCCACGAAGAGTGTTTTAATGAGTAAAGATAGAATCTTTGAATGAAATTACCTCAATCAAGGTACCTATTCTGTCACTAAACCTTTTTAAGGTATAAAGATTGAATCTTTGAAAGAACATGAGAGTTTTGAGTTCAACTTATTCGAGTTACCTATGAAGTTGCGAAGAGTGTTTTAATGACTAAAGATTGAATCTTTGAATGAAAATACCTCAATAAAGGTACTTATTTTGTTAGTAGACCTTTTTAATGTATAAAGATTGTATCTTTGAAAGAAAATGAGAGTTTTGAGTTAAACTTATTCATGTTCCCTGTAACGTCCCAAAGAGTGTTTTAAGGAGTAAATATTGAATCTTTGAATGTAATTACCTCAATCAAGGTACCTATTATGTCACTAGACCTTTTTAATGTACAAAGATTGAATCTTGGAAAGAAAATGAGAGTTTTGAGTTTAACTTATTCGAGTTACCTATGAAGTCGCGAAGAGTGTTTTAATGAATAAAGATTGAATCTTTGAATGAAAACACCTCAATAAAGGTACCTATTATGTTACTAGACCTTTTTAATATCTAAAGATTGAATCTTTGGAATAAAATGATAGTTCTGAGTTTAACTTATTTGATTTACCTATGAAGTCGTGAACAGTGTTTTAATGACTAAATAATGAATCTTTGAATGAAAATACCTTAGTAAAGGTACCTATTATGTTACTAGACCTTTTTAATGTATAAAGATTGAATCTTGGAAAGAAAATGTCTGTTTTGAGTTAAACTTATTCGAGTTCCCTATGACATCCCGAAGAGTTTTTCAACGAGTAAAGATTGAATCTTTGATTGAAATTACTTGAATCAAGGGACTTATTTTGTCCCTGGACCTTATATATATAAAGATTGAATCTTTAAAAAGAAATGAGCGTTATGAGTTAAACCTATCCGACTTCCCTATGACGTCCCGAATAGTGTTTTAACGCGTAAGGATTGAATCTTTGTATGAAATTACCTCAATAGAGGTACTTATTATGTCACTAGACCTTTTTAATATATAAAGGTTTAATCTTCGAAAGAAAATGAGAGTTTTGAGTTAAACATATTCGAGTTCCCTGCGACGTCTCGAAGAGTGTTTTAAAGAGTAAATATTGAATCTTTGAATAAAATTACCTCAATCAAGGTACCTATTATGTCACTAGACCTTTTTAATGTATAAAGATTGAATATTTGTAAAGAACTACGAGTTTTGAGTTAAAGTTATTTGAGTTCCCTTGGACGTCACGAAGCGTGTTTTAATGAGTAAAGATTGAGTCTTTGAACGAAATTATCTCAATCAATGTACCTATTATATCAGTCAGTAGACCTTTTTAATGTATAAAGATGGAATCTTTGAAAAAAATGAGAGTATTGAGTTTTAACTTATTCGAGTTAGCTATGAAGTCGCGAAGAGTGTTTTAATGACTAAAGATTGAATCTTCAAATGAAAATTCCTCAATAAAGGAACCTATTATGTTACTAGATCTTTTTGATGTATAAAGATTGAATCCTTGAAAGAAAATTAGAGTTTTGAGTTAAACTTATTCGAGTTCCTTTCGACATCCCGAAGTGTGTTTTAATGAATAAAGATTGAATCTTTGAATGAAATTACCTCGATCAAGGTACCTATTAAGTCACTAGAAATTTTTATTGTATAAAGATTGAATCTTTGAAAAGAAATGAGAGTTTTGAGTTAAAGTTATTCGAGTTCCCTTTGACGTCACGAAGAGTGTTTTAATGAGTAAAGATTGAATCTTTGAATGAAATTACCTCAATCAAGGTACCTATTCTACCACTAGACCTTTGTAATGTATAAAGATTGAATCTTTGAAAGAAAATGAGTGTTTTGAGTTTAACTTATTCGAGTTACCTATGAAATCGCGAAGAGAGTTTTAATGACTGAAGATTGAATCTTTGAATGAAAAATACCACAATAAAGGTACCAATTCCGTTACTAGACCTTTTTAATGTATAAAGATTGAATCTTCGAAAGAAAATGAGATTTTTGAGTTAAACTTATTCGAGTTCCCTGTAACGTCCCGAAGAGTGTTTTAATGAGTAAAGATTGAATCATTGAATGAAATTACCTCAATCAAGGTAGCTATTACATCACTAGACCTTTTTAATTTATAAAGATTGACGTTTTGAAAAGAAATGAGTGTTTCGAGTTAAAGTTATTCAAGTTCCCTTTGACGCCACGAAGAGTGTTTTAATGAGTAAAGATTGAATCTTTGAATGAAATTACCTCAATCAAGGTACCTATTCTGTCACTAAACCTTTTTAATGTATAAAGATTGAATCTTTAAAAGAACATGAGAGTTTTGAGTTCAACTTATTCGAGTTACCTATGAAGTTGCGAAGAGTGTTTTAATGACTAAAGATTGAATCTTTGAATGAAAATACCTCAATAAAGGTACTTATTTTGTTAGTCGACCTTTTTAATGTATAAAGATTGTATCTTTGAAAGAAAATGAGAGTTTTGAGTTAAACTTATTCATGTTCCCTGTAACGTCCCAAAGAGTGTTTTAAGGAGTAAATATTGAATCTTTGAATGTAATTACCTCAATCAAGGTACCTATTCTATCACTAAACCTTTTTAATGTACAAAGATTGAATCTTGGAAAGAAAATGAGAGTTTTGAGTTTAACTTATTCGAGTTACCTATGAAGTCGCGAAGAGTGTTTTAATGAATAAAGATTGAATCTTTGAATGAAAACACCTCAATAAAGGTACCTATTATGTTACTAGAGCTTTTTAATATCTAAAGATTGAATCTTTGGAATAAAATGATAGTTCTGAGTTTAACTTATTCGATTTACCTATGAAGTCGTGAACAGTGTTTTAATGACTAAATAATGAATCTTTGAATGAAAATACCTTAGTAAAGGTACCTATTATGTTACTAGACCTTTTTAATGTATAAAGATTGAATCTTGGAAAGAAAATGTCTGTTTTGAGTTAAACTTATTCGAGTTCCCTATGACATCCCGAAGAGTATTTCAACGAGTAAAGATTGAATCTTTGATTGAAATTACTTGAATCAAGGGACTTATTTTGTCCCTGCACCTTTTATATATAAAGATTGAATCTTTAAAAAGAAATGAGCGTTATGAGTTAAACCTATCCGACTTCCCTATGACGTCCCGAATAGTGTTTTAACGCGTAAGGATTGAATCTTTGTATGAAATTACCTCAGTAGAGGTACTTATTATGTCACTAGACCTTTTTAATGTATAAAGGTTTAATCTTCGAAAGAAAATGAGAGTTTTGAGTTAAACATATTCGAGTTCCCTGTGACGTCTCGAAGAGTGTTTTAAAGAGTAAATATTGAATCTTTGAATGAAATTACCTCAATCAAGGTACCTATTATGTCACTAGACCTTTTTAATGTATAAAGATTGAATATTTTTAAAGAACTACGAGTTTTGAGTTAAAGTTATTTGAGTTCCCTTTGACGTCACGAAGCGTGTTTTAATGAGTAAAGATTGAATCTTTGAACCAAATTATCTCAATCAATGTACCTATTATGTCAGTCAGTAGACCTTTTTAATGTATAAAGATGTTATCTTAGAAAAAAATGAGAGTATTGAGTTTTAACTTATTCGAGTTACCTATGAAGTCGCAAAGAGTGTTTTTTTGACCAAAGATTGAATCTTCAAATGAAAATTCCTCAATAAAGGAACCTATTATGTTACTAGATCTTTTTGATGTATAAAGATTGAATCTTTGAAAGAAAATTAGAGTTTTGAGTTAAACTTATTCGAGTTCCTTTCGACATCCCGAAGCGTGTTTTAATGAATAAAGATTGAATCTTTGAATGAAATTACCTCGATCTAGGTACCTATTAAGTCACTAGAAATTTTTATTGTATAAAGATTGAATCTTTGAAAAGAAATGAGAGTTTTGAGTTAAAGTTATTCGAGTTCCCTTTGACGTCACGAAGAGTGTTTTAATGAGTAAAGATTGAATCTTTGAATGAAATTACCTCAATCAAGGTACCTATTCTACCACTAGACCTTTGTAATGTATAAAGATTGAATCTTTGAAAGAAAATGAGTGTTTTGAGTTTAACTTATTTGAGTTACCTATGAAATCGTGAAGAGTGTTTTAATGACTGAAGATTGAATCTTTGAATGAAAAATACCACAATAAAGGTACCAATTCCGTTACTAGACCTTTTTAATGTATAAAGATTGAATCTTCGAAAGAAAATGAGATTTTTGAGTTAAACTTATTCGAGTTCCCGGTAACGTCCCAAAGAGTGTTTTAATGAGTACAGATTGAATCATTGAATGAAATTACCTCAATCAAGGTAGCTATTACATCACTAGACCTTTTTAATTTATAAAGATTGACGTTCTGAAAAGAAATGAGTGTTTCAAGTTAAAGTTATTCAAGTTCCCTTTGACGCCACGAAGAGTGTTTTAATGAGTAAAGATAGAATCTTTGATTGAAATTACCTCAATCAAGGTACCTATTCTGTCACTAAACCTTTTTAATGTATAAAGATTGAATCTTTGAAAGAACATGAGAGTTTTGAGTTCAACTTATTCGAGTTACCTATGAAGTTGCGAAGAGTGTTTTAATGACTAAAGATTGAATCTTTGAATGAAAATACCTCAATAAAGGTACTTATTTTTGTTAGTAGACCTTTTTAATGTATAAAGATTGTATCTTTGAAAGAAAATAAGAGTTTTGAGTTAAACTTATTCATGTTGCCTGTAACGTCCCAAAGAGTTTTTTAAGGAGTAAATATTGAATCTTTGAATGTAATTACCTCAATCAAGGTAGCTATTATGTCATTAGACCTTTTTAATGTACAAAGATTGAATCTTGGAAAGAAAATGAGAGTTTTGAGTTTAACTTATTCGAGTTACCTATGAAGTCGCGAAGAGTGTTTTAATGAATAAAGATTGAATCTTTGAATGAAAACACCTCAATAAAGGTACCTATTATGTTACTAGACCTTTTTAATATCTAAAGATTGAATCTTTGGAATAAAATGATAGTTCTGAGTTTAACTTATTCGATTTACCTATGAAGTCGTGAACAGTGTTTTAATGACTAAATAATGAATCTTTGAATGAAAATACCTTAGTAAAGGTACCTATTATGTTACTAGACCTTTTTAATGTATAAAGATTGAATCTTGGAAAGAAAATGTCTGTTTTGAGTTAAACTTATTCGAGTTCCCTATGACATCCCGAAGAGTATTTCAACGAGTAAAGATTGAATCTTTGATTGAAATTACTTGAATCAAGGGACTTATTTTGTCCCTGCACCTTTTATATATAAAGATTGAATCTTTAAAAAGAAATGAGCGTTATGAGTTAAACCTATCCGACTTCCCTATGACGTCCCGAATAGTGTTTTAACGCGTAAGGATTGAATCTTTGTATGAAATTACCTCAGTAGAGGTACTTATTATGTCACTAGACCTTTTTAATGTATAAAGGTTTAATCTTCGAAAGAAAATGAGAGTTTTGAGTTAAACATATTCGAGTTCCCTGTGACGTCTCGAAGAGTGTTTTAAAGAGTAAATATTGAATCTTTGAATGAAATTACCTCAATCAAGGTACCTATTATGTCACTAGACCTTTTTAATGTATAAAGATTGAATATTTTTAAAGAACTACGAGTTTTGAGTTAAAGTTATTTGAGTTCCCTTTGACGTCACGAAGCGTGTTTTAATGAGTAAAGATTGAATCTTTGAACCAAATTATCTCAATCAATGTACCTATTATGTCAGTCAGTAGACCTTTTTAATGTATAAAGATGGAATCTTAGAAAAAAATGAGAGTATTGAGTTTTAACTTATTCGAGTTACCTATGAAGTCGCAAAGAGTGTTTTTTTGACCAAAGATTGAATCTTCAAATGAAAATTCCTCAATAAAGGAACCTATTATGTTACTAGATCTTTTTGATGTATAAAGATTGAATCTTTAAAAGAAAATTAGAGTTTTGAGTTAAACTTATTCGAGTTCCTTTCGACATCCCGAAGCGTGTTTTAATGAATAAAGATTGAATCTTTGAATGAAATTACCTCGATCAAGATACCTATTAAGTCACTAGAAATTTTTATTGTATAAAGATTGAATCTTTGAAAAGAAATGAGAGTTTTGAGTTAAAGTTATTCGAGTTCCCTTTGACGTCACGAAGAGTGTTTTAATGAGTAAAGATTGAATCTTTGAATGAAATTACCTCAATCAAGGTACCTATTCTACCACTAGACCTTTGTAATGTATAAAGATTGAATCTTTGAAAGAAAATGAGTGTTGAGTATAACTTATTCGAGTTACCTATGAAATCGCGAAGAGTGTTTTAATGACTGAAGATTGAATCTTTGAATAAAAAATACCACAATAAAGGTACCAATTCCGTTACTAGACCTTTTTAATGTATAAAGATTGAATCTTCGAAAGAAAATGAGATTTTTGAGTTAAACTTATTCGCGTTCCCTGTAACGTCCCGAAGAGTGTTTTAATGAGTAAAGATTGAATCATTGAATGAAATTACCTCAATCAAGGTAGCTATTACATCACTAGACCTTTTTAATTTAAAAAGATTGATGTTTTGAAAAGAAATGAGTGTTTCGAGTTAAAGTTATTCAAGTTTCCTTTGACGCCACGAAGAGTGTTTTAATGAGTAAAGATAGAATCTTTGAATGAAATTACCTCAATCAAGGTACCTATTCTATCACTAAACCTTTTTAATGTATAAAGATTGAATCTTTGAAAGAGCATGAGAGTTTTGAGTTCAACTTATTCGAGTTACCTATGAAGTTGCGAAGAGTGTTTTAATGACTAAAGATTGAATCTTTGAATGAAAATACCTCAATAAAGGTACTTATTTTGTTAGTAGACCTTTTTATTGTATAAAGATTGTATCTTTGAAAGAAAATGAGAGTTTTGAGTTAAACTTATTCATGTTCCCTGTAACGTCCCAAAGAGTGTTTTAAGGAGTAAATATTGAATCTTTGAATGTAATTACCTCAATCAAGGTAGCTATTGTGTCACTAGACCTTTTTAATGTACAAAGATTGAATCTTGGAAAGAAAATGAGAGTTTTGAGTTTAACTTATTCGAGTTACCTATGAAGTCGCGAAGAGTGTTTTAATGAATAAAGATTGAATCTTTGGAATAAAATGATAGTTCTGAGTTTAACTTATTCGATTTACCTATGAAGTCGTGAACAGTGTTTTAATGACTAAATAATGAATCTTTGAATGAAAATACCTTAGTAAAGGTACCTATTATGTTACTAGACCTTTTTAATGTATAAAGATTGAATCTTGGAAAGAAAATGTCTGTTTTGAGTTAAACTTATTCGAGTTCCCTATGACATCCCGAAGAGTATTTCAACGAGTAAAGATTGAATCTTTGATTGAAATTACTTGAATCAAGGGACTTATTTTGTCCCTGGACCTTTTATATATAAAGATTGAATCTTTAAAAAGAAATGAGCGTTATGAGTTAAACCTATCCGAATTCCCTATGACGTCCCGAATAGTGTTTTAACGCGTAAGGATTGAATCTTTGTATGAAATTACCTCAATAGAGGTACTTATTATGTCGCTAGACCTTTTTAATGTATATAGGTTTAATCTTCGAAAGAAAATGAGAGTTTTGAGTTAAACATATTCGAGTTCCCTGCGACGTCTCGAATAGTGTTTTAAAGAGTAAATATTGAATCTTTGATTGAAATTACCTCAATCAAGGTACCTATTATGTCACTAGACTTTTTTAATGTATAAAGATTGAATATTTGTAAAGAACTACGAGTTTTGAGTTAAAGTTATTTGAGTTCCCTTTGACGTCACGAAACGTGTTTTAATGAGTAAAGATTGAGTCTTTGAACGAAATTATCTCAATCAATGTACCTATTATGTCAGTCAGTAGACCTCTTTAATGTATAAAGATGGAATCTTTGAAAAAAATGAGAGTATTGAGTTTTAACTTATTCGAGTTACCAATGAAGTCGCGAAGAGTGTTTTAATGACTAAAGATTGAATCTTCAAATGAAAATTCCTCAATAAAGGAACCTATTACGTTACTAGATCTTTTTGATGTATAAAGATTGAATCTTTGAAAGAAAATTAGAGTTTTGAGTTAAACTTATTCGAGTTCTTTTCGACATCCCGAAGCGTGTTTTAATGAATAAAGATTGAATCTTTGAATGAAATTACCTCGATCAAGGTACCTATTAAGTCACTAGAAATTTTTATTGTATAAAGATTGAATCTTTGAAAAGAAATGAGAGTTTTGAGTTAAAGTTATTCGAGTTCCCTTTGACGTCACGAAGAGTGTTTTAATGAGTAAAGATTGAATCTTTGAATGAAATTACCTCAATCAAGGTACCTATTCTACCACTAGACCTTTGTAATGTAAAAAGATTGAATCTTTGAAAGAAAATGAGTGTTTTGAGTTTAACTTATTCGAGTTACCTATGAAATCGCGAAGAATGTTTTAATGACTGAAGATTGAATCTTTGAATGAAAAATACCACAATAAAGGTACCAATTCCGTTACTAGACCTTTTTAATGTATAAAGATTGAATCTTCGAAAGAAAATGAGATTTTTGAGTTAAACTTATTCGAGTTCCCTGTAACGTCCCGAAGAGTGTTTTAATGAGTAAAGATTGAATCATTGAATGAAATTACCTCAATCAAGGTAGCTATTACATCACTAGACCTTTTTAATTTATAAAGATTGACGTTTTGAAAAGAAATGAGTTTTTCGAGTTAAAGTTATTCAAGTTCCCTTTGACGCCACGAAGAGTGTTTTAATGAGTAAAGATAGAATCTTTGAATGAAATTACCTCAATCAAGGTACCTATTCTGTCACTAAACCTTTTTAATGTATAAAGATTGAATCTTTGAAAGAACATGAGAGTTTTGAGTTCAACTTATTCGAGTTACCTATGAAGTTGCGAAGAGTGTTTTAATGACTAAAGATTGAATCTTTGAATGAAAATACCTCAATAAAGGTACTTATTTTGTTAGTAGACCTTTTTAATGTATAAAGATTGTATCTTTGAAAGAAAATAAGAGTTTTGAGTTAAACTTATTCATGTTGCCTGTAACGTCCCAAAGAGTGTTTTAAGGAGTAAATATTGAATCTTTGAATGTAATTACCTCAATCAAGGTAGCTATTATGTCATTAGACCTTTTTAATGTACAAAGATTGAATCTTGGAAAGAAAATGAGAGTTTTGAGTTTAACTTATTCGAGTTACCTATGAAGTCGCGAAGAGTGTTTTAATGAATAAAGATTGAATCTTTGAATGAAAACACCTCAATAAAGGTACCTATTATGTTACTAGACCTTTTTAATATCTAAAGATTGAATCTTTGGAATAAAATGATAGTTCTGAGTTTAACTTATTCGATTTACCTATGAAGTCGTGAACAGTGTTTTAATGACTAAATAATGAATCTTTGAATGAAAATACCTTAGTAAAGGTACCTATTATGTTACTAGACCTTTTTAATGTATAAAGATTGAATCTTGGAAAGAAAATGTCTGTTTTGAGTTAAACTTATTCGAGTTCCCTATGACATCCCGAAGAGTATTTCAACGAGTAAAGATTGAATCTTTGATTGAAATTACTTGAATCAAGGGACTTATTTTGTCCCTGCACCTTTTATATATAAAGATTGAATCTTTAAAAAGAAATGAGCGTTATGAGTTAAACCTATCCCACTTCCCTATGACGTCCCGAATAGTGTTTTAACGCGTAAGGATTGAATCTTTGTATGAAATTACCTCAGTAGAGGTACTTATTATGTCACTAGACCTTTTTAATGTATAAAGGTTTAATCTTCGAAAGAAAATGAGAGTTTTGAGTTAAACATATTCGAGTTCCCTGTGACGTCTCGAAGAGTGTTTTAAAGAGTAAATATTGAATCTTTGAATGAAATTACCTCAATCAAGGTACCTATTATGTCACTAGACCTTTTTAATGTATAAAGATTGAATATTTTTAAAGAACTACGAGTTTTGAGTTAAAGTTATTTGAGTTCCCTTTGACGTCACGAAGCGTGTTTTAATGAGTAAAGATTGAATCTTTGAACCAAATTATCTCAATCAATGTACCTATTATGTCAGTCAGTAGACCTTTTTAATGTATAAAGATGGAATCTTAGAAAAAAATGAGAGTATTGAGTTTTAACTTATTCGAGTTACCTATGAAGTCGCAAAGAGTGTTTTTTTGACCAAAGATTGAATCTTCAAATGAAAATTCCTCAATAAAGGAACCTATTATGTTACTAGATCTTTTTGATGTATAAAGATTGAATCTTTGAAAGAAAATTAGAGTTTTGAGTTAAACTTATTCGAGTTCCTTTCGACATCCCGAAGCGTGTTTTAATGAATAAAGATTGAATCTTTGAATGAAATTACCTCGATCAAGATACCTATTAAGTCACTAGAAATTTTTATTGTATAAAGATTGAATCTTTGAAAAGAAATGAGAGTTTTGAGTTAAAGTTATTCGAGTTCCCTTTGACGTCACGAAGAGTGTTTTAATGAGTAAAGATTGAATCTTTGAATGAAATTACCTCAATCAAGGTACCTATTCTACCACTAGACCTTTGTAATGTATAAAGATTGAATCTTTGAAAGAAAATGAGTGTTGAGTATAACTTATTCGAGTTACCTATGAAATCGCGAAGAGTGTTTTAATGACTGAAGATTGAATCTTTGAATAAAAAATACCACAATAAAGGTACCAATTCTGTTACTAGACCTTTTTAATGTATAAAGATTGAATCTTCGAAAGAAAATGAGTTTTTTGAGTTAAACTTATTCGAGTTCCCTGTAACGTCCCGAAGAGTGTTTTAATGAGTAAAGATTGAATCATTGAATGAAATTACCTCAATCAAGGTAGCTATTACATCACTAGACCTTTTTAATTTAAAAAGATTGACGTTTTGAAAAGAAATGAGTGTTTCGAGTTAAAGTTATTCAAGTTTCCTTTGACGCCACGAAGAGTGTTTTAATGAGTAAAGATAGAATCTTTGAATGAAATTACCTCAATCAAGGTACCTATTCTATCACTAAACCTTTTTAATGTATAAAGATTGAATCTTTGAAAGAGCATGAGAGTTTTGAGTTCAACTTATTCGAGTTACCTATGAAGTTGCGAAGAGTGTTTTAATGACTAAAGATTGAATCTTTGAATGAAAATACCTCAATAAAGGTACTTATTTTGTTAGTAGACCTTTTTATTGTATAAAGATTGTATCTTTGAAAGAAAATGAGAGTTTTGAGTTAAACTTATTCATGTTCCCTGTAACGTCCCAAAGAGTGTTTTAAGGAGTAAATATTGAATCTTTGAATGTAATTACCTCAATCAAGGTAGCTATTGTGTCACTAGACCTTTTTAATGTACAAAGATTGAATCTTGGAAAGAAAATGAGAGTTTTGAGTTTAACTTATTCGAGTTACCTATGAAGTCGCGAAGAGTGTTTTAATGAATAAAGATTGAATCTTTGAATGAAAACACCTCAATAAAGGTACCTATTATGTTACTAGACCTTTTTAATATCTAAAGATTGAATCTTTGGAATAAAATGATAGTTCTGAGTTTAACTTATTCGATTTACCTATGAAGTCGTGAACAGTGTTTTAATGACTAAATAATGAATCTTTGAATGAAAATACCTTAGTAAAGGTACCTATTATGTTACTAGACCTTTTTAATGTATAAAGATTGAATCTTGGAAAGAAAATGTCTGTTTTGAGTTAAACTTATTCGAGTTCCCTATGACATCCCGAAGAGTATTTCAACGAGTAAAGATTGAATCTTTGATTGAAATTACTTGAATCAAGGGACTTATTTTGTCCCTGGACCTTTTATATATAAAGATTGAATCTTTAAAAAGAAATGAGCGTTATGAGTTAAACCTATCCGAATTCCCTATGACGTCCCGAATAGTGTTTTAACGCGTAAGGATTGAATCTTTGTATGAAATTACCTCAATAGAGGTACTTATTATGTCGCTAGACCTTTTTAATGTATATAGGTTTAATCTTCGAAAGAAAATGAGAGTTTTGAGTTAAACATATTCGAGTTCCCTGCGACGTCGCGAATAGTGTTTTAAAGAGTAAATATTGAATCTTTGATTGAAATTACCTCAATCAAGGTACCTATTATGTCACTAGACTTTTTTAATGTATAAAGATTGAATATTTGTAAAGAACTACGAGTTTTGAGTTAAAGTTATTTGAGTTCCCTTTGACGTCACGAAGCGTGTTTTAATGAGTAAAGATTGAGTCTTTGAACGAAATTATCTCAATCAATATACCTATTATGTCAGTCAGTTGACCTCTTTAATGTATAAAGATGGAATCTTTGAAAAAAATGAGAGTATTGAGTTTTAACTTATTCGAGTTACCTATGAAGTCGCGAAGAGTGTTTTAATGACTAAAGATTGAATCTTCAAATGAAAATTCCTCAATAAAGGAACCTATTATGTTACTAGATCTTTTTGATGTATAAAGATTGAATCTTTGAAAGAAAATTAGAGTTTTGAGTTAAACTTATTCGAGTCCCTATTGACATCCCGAAGAGTGTTTTAATGAATAAAGATTGAATCTTTGAATGAAATTACCTCGATCAAGTTACCTATTAAGTCACTAGAAATTTTAATTGTATAAAGATTGAATCTTTGAAAAGAAATGAGAGTTTTGAGTTAAAGTTGTTCGAGTTCCCTTTGACGTCACGAAGAGTGTTTTAATGCGTAAAGATTGAATCTTTGAATGAAATTACCTCAATCAAGGTACCTATTCTACCACTAGACCTTTGTAATGTATAAAGATTGAATCTTTGAAAGAAAATGAGTGTTTTGAGTTTAACTTATTCGAGTTACCTATGAAATCGCGAAGAGTGTTTTAATGACTGAAGATTGAATCTTTCAATGAAAAAAACCACAATAAACGTACCAATTCTGTTACTAGACCTTTTTAATGTATAAAGATTGAATCTTCGAAAGAAAATGAGATATTTTAGTTAAACTTATTCGAGTTCCTTGTAATGTCCCGAAGAGTGTTTTAATGAGTAAAGATTGAATCATTGAATGAAATTACCTCAATCAAGGTAGCTATTACATCACTAGACCTTTTTAATTTATAAAGATTGACGTTTTGAAAAGAAATGAGTGTTTCGAGTTAAAGTTATTCAAGTTCCCTTTGACGCCACGAAGAGTGTTTTAATGAGTAAAGATAGAATCTTTGAATGAAATTACCTCAATCAAGGTACCTATTCTGTCACTAAACCTTTTTAATGTATAAAGATTGAATCTTTGAAAAAACATGAGAGTTTTGAGTTCAACTTATTCGAGTTACCTATAAAGTTGCGAAGAGTATTTTAATGACAAAAGATTGAATCTTTGAATGAAAATATCTCAATAAAGGTACTTATTTTGTTAGTAGACCTTTTAATTTATAAAGATTGTATCTTTGAAAGAAAATGAGAGTTTTGAGTTAAACTTATTTATGTTCCCTGTAACGTCCCAAAGAGTGTTTTAAGGAGTAAATATTAAATCTTTGAATGTAATTACCTCAATCAAGGTAGCTATTATTTCACTAAACCTTTTTAATGTACAAAGATTGAATCTTGGAAAGAAAATGAGAGTTTTGAGTTTAACTTATTCGAGTTACCTATGAAGTCGCGAAGAGTGTTTTAATGAATAAAGATTGAATCTTTGAATGAAAACACCTCAATAAAGGTACCTATTATGTTACTAGACCTTTTGAATATCTAAAGATTGAATATTTGGAATAAAATGATAGTTCTGAGTTTAACTTATTCGATTTACCTATGAAGTCGTGAACAGTGTTTTAATGACTAAATAATGAATCTTTGAATGAAAATACCTTAGTAAAGGTACCTATTATGTTACTACACCTTTTTAATGTATAAAGATTGAATCTTGGAAAGAAAATGACTATTTTGAGTTAAACTTATTCGAGTTCCCTATGACATCCCGAAGAGTATTTCAACGAGTAAAGATTGAATCTTTGATTGAAATTACTTGAATCAAGGGACATATTTTGTCCCTCGACCTCTTATATATAAAGATTGAATCTTTAAAAAGAAATGAGCGTTATGAGTTAAACCTATCCGAGTTCCCTATGACGTCCCGAATAGTGTTTTAACGCGTAAGGATTGAATCTTTGTATGAAATTACCTCAATAGAGGTACTTATTATGTCACTAGACCTATTTAATGTATAAAGGTTTAATCTTCGAAAGAAAATGAGAGTTTTGAGTTAAACATATTCGAGTTCCCTGCGACGTCTCGAAGAGTGTTTTAAAGAGTAAATATTGAATCTTTGAATGAAATTACCTCAATCAAGGAACCTATTATGTCACTAGACCTTTTTAATGTATAAAGATTGAATATTTGTAAAGAACTACGAGTTTTGAGTTAAAGTTATTTGAGTTCCCTTTGACGTCACGAAGCGTGTTTTAATGAGTAAAGATTGAATCTTTGAACGAAATTATCTCAATCAATGTACCTATTATGTCAGTCAGTAGACCTTTTTAATGTATAAAGATAGAATCTTTGAAAAAAATGAGAGTATTGAGTTTTAACTTATTCGAGTTACCTATGAAGTCGCGAAGAGTGCTTTAACGACCAAAGATTGAATTCTCAAATGAAAATTCCTCAATAAAGGAACCTGTTATGTTACTAGATCTTTTTGATGTATAAAGATTGAATCTTTGAAAGAAAATTAGAGTTTTGAGTTAAACTTATTCGAGTCCCTCTTGACATCCCGAAGAGTGTTTTAATGAATAAAGATTGAATCTTTGAATGAAATTACCTCGATCAAGGTACCTATTAAGTCACTAGAAATTTTTAATGTATAAAGATTGAATCTTTGAAAAGAAATGAGAGTTATGAGTTAAAGTTATTCGAGTTCCCTTTGACGTCACGAAGAGTGTTTTAATGAGTAAAGATTGAATCTTTGAATGAAATTACCTCAATCAAGGTACCTAATCTACCACTTGACCTTTGTAATGTATAAAGATTGAATCTTTGAAAGAAAATGAGTGTTTTGAGTATAACTTATTCGAGTTACCTATGAAATCGCGAAGAGTGTTTTAATGACTGAAGATTGATTCTTTGAATGAAAAATACCACAATAAAGGTACCAATTCTGTCACTAGACCTTTTTAATGTATAAAGATTGAATCTTCGAAAGAAAATGAGATTTTTGAGTTAAACTTATTCGATTTCCCTGTAACGTCCTGAAGAGTGTTTTAATGAGTAAAGATTGAATCTTTGAATGTAATTACCTCAATCAAGGTAGCTATTATGTCACTAGACCTTTTTATTGTACAAAGATTGAATCTTGGAAAGAAAATGAGAGTTTTGAGTTTAACTTATTCGAGTTACCTATGAAGTCGCGAAGAGTGTTTTAATGAATAAAGATTGAATCTTTGAATGAAAACACCTCAATAAAGGTACCTATTATGTTACTAGACCTTTTTAATATCTAAAGATTGAATCTTTGGAATAAAATGATAGTTCTGAGTTTAACTTATTCGATTTACCTATGAAGTCGTGAACAGTGTTTTAATGACTAAATAATGAATCTTTGAATGAAAATACCTTAGTAAAGGTACCTATTATGTTACTAGACCTTTTTAATGTATAAAGATTGAATCTTGGAAAGAAAATGACTGTTTTGAGTTAAACTTATTCGAGTTCCCTATGACAACCCGAAGAGTATTTCAATGAGTAAAGATTGAATCTTTGATTGAAATTACTTGAATCAAGGGACTTATTTTGTCCCTGGACCTCTTATATATAAAGATTGAATCTTTAAAAAGAAATGAGCGTTATGAGTTAAACCTATCCGAGTTCCCTATGACGTCCCGAATAGTGTTTTAACGCGTAAGGATTGAATCTTTGTATGAAATTACCTTAATAGAGGTACTTATTATGTCACTAGACCTTTTTAATGTATAAAGGTTTAATCTTCGAAAGAAAATGAGAGTTTTGAGTTAAACATATTCGAGTTCCCTGCGACGTCTCGAAGAGTGTTTTAAAGAGTAAATATTGAATCTTTGATGAAATTACCTCAATCAAGGAACCTATTATGTCACTAGACCTTTTTAATGTATAAAGATTGAATATTTGTAAAGAACTACGAGTTTTGAGTTAAAGTTATTTGAGTTCCCTTTGACGTCACGAAGCGTGTTTTAATGAGTAAAGATTGAATCTTTGAACGAAATTATCTCAATCAATGTACCTATTATGTCAGTCAGTAGACCTTTTTAATGTATAAAGACTGAATCTTAGAAAAAAATGAGAGTATTGAGCTTTAACTTATTCGAGTTACCTATGAAGTTGCGAAGAGTGTTTTAATGACCAAAGATTGAGTCTTCAAATGAAAATTCCTCAATAAAGGAACCTATTATGTTACTAGATCTTTTTGATGTATAAAGATTGAATCTTTGAAAGAAAATTAGAGTTTTGAGTTAAACTTATTCGAGTCCCTATTGACATCCCGAAGAGTGTTTTAATGAATAAAGATTGAATCTTTGAATGAAATTACCTCGATCAAGGTACCTATTAAGTCACTAGAAATTTTTATTGTATAAAGATTGAATCTTTGAAAAGAAAAGAAGGTTTTGAGTTAAAGTTATTCGAGTTCCCTTTGACGTCACGAAGAGTGTTTTAATGAGTAAAGATTGAATCTTTGAATGAAATTACCTCAATTAAGGTACCTAATCTACCACTAGACCTTTGTAATGTATAAAGATTGAATCTTTGAAAGAAAATGAGTGTTTTGAGTATAACTTATTCGAGTTACCTATGAAATCGCGAAGAGTGTTTTAATGACTGAAGATTGAATCTTTGAATGAAAAATACCACAATAAAGGTACCAATTCTGTCACTAGACCTTTTTAATGTATAAAGATTGAATCTTCGAAAGAAAATGAGATTTTTTAGTTAACCTTATTCGAGTTCCCTGTAACGTCCCGAAGAGTGTTTTAATGAGTAAAGATTGAATCATTGAATGAAATTACCTCAATCAAGGTAGCTATTACATCACTAGACCTTTTTAATTAATAAAGATTGACGTTTTGAAAAGAAATGAGTGTTTCGAGTTAAAGTTATTCAAGTTCCCTTTGACGCCACGAAGAGTGTTTTAATGAGTAAAGATTGAATCTTTGAATGAAATTACCTCAATCATGGTACCTATTCTGTCACTAAACCTTTTTAATGTATAAAGATTGAATCTTTGAAAGAACATGAGAGTTTTGAGTTCAACTTATTCGAGTTACCTATGAAGTTGCGAAGAGTGTTTTAATGACTAAAGATTAAATCTTTGAATGAAAATACCTCAATAAAGGTACTTATTTTATTAGTAGACCTTTTTAATGTCTAAAGATTGTATCTTTGAAAGAAAATGAGAGTTTTGAGTTAAACTTATTCATGTTCCCTGTAACGTCCCAAAGAGTGTTTTAAGGAGTAAATATTGAATCTTTGAATGTAATTACCTCAATCAAGGTAGCTATTATGTCACTAGACCTTTTTATTGTACAAAGATTGAATCTTGGAAAGAAAATGAGAGTTTTGAGTTTAACTTATTCGAGTTACCTATGAAGTCGCGAAGAGTGTTTTAATGAATAAAGATTGAATCTTTGAATGAAAACACCTCAATAAAGGTACCTATTATGTTACTAGACCTTTTTAATATCTAAAGATTGAATATTTGGAATAAAATGATAGTTCTGAGTTTAACTTATTCGATTTACCTATGAAGTCGTGAACAGTGTTTTAATGACTAAATAATGAATCTTTGAATGAAAATACCTTAGTAAAGGTACCTATTATGTTACTAGACCTTTTTAATGTATAAAGATTGAATCTTGGAAAGAAAATGACTGTTTTGAGTTAAACTTATTCGAGTTCCCTATGACATCCCGAAGAGTATTTCAACGAGTAAAGATTGAATCTTTGATTGAAATTACTTGAATCAAGGGACTTATTTTGTCCCTGGACCTTTTATTTATAAAGATTGAATCTTTAAAAAGAAATGAGCGTTATGAGTTAAACCTATCCGAGTTCCCTATGACGTCCCGAATAGTGTTTTAACGCGTAAGGATTGAATCTTTGTATGAAATTACCTCAATAGAGGTACTTATTATGTCACTAGACCTTTTTAATGTATAAAGGTTTAATCTTCGAAAGAAAATGAGGGTTTTGAGTTAAACATATTCGAGTTCCCTGCGACGTCTCGAAGAGTGTTTTAAAGAGTAAATATTGAATCTTTGAATGAAATTACCTCAATCAAGGTACCTATTATGTCATTAGACCTTTTTAATGTATAAAGATTGAATATTTGTAAAGAACTACGAGTTTTGAGTTAAAGTTATTTGAGTTCCCTTTGACGTCACGAAGCGTGTTTTAATGAGTAAAGATTGAATCTTTGAACGAAATTATCTCAATCAATTTACCTATTATGTCAGTTAGTAGACCTTTTTAATGTATAAAGATGGAATCTTCGAAAAAAATGAGAGTATTGAGTTTTAACTTATTCGAGTTACCTAAGAAGTCGCAAAAAGTGTTTTAATAACCAAAGATTGAATCTTCAAATGAAAATTCCTCAATAAAGGAACCTATTATGTTACTAGATCTTTTTGATGTATAAAGATTGAATCTTTGAAAGAGAATTAGAGTTTTGAGTTAAACTTATTCGAGTCCCTCTTGACATCCCGAAGAGTGTTTTAATGAATAAAGATTGAATCTTTGAATGAAATTACCTCGATCAAGGTACCTATTAAGTCACTAGAAATTTTTAATGTATAAAGATTGAATCTTTGAAAAGAAATGAGAGTTATAAGTTAAAGTTATTCGAGTTCCCTTTGACGTCACGAAGAGTGTTTTAATGAGTAAAGATTGAATCTTTGAATGAAATTACCTCAATCAAGGTACCTAATCTACCACAAGACCTTTGTAATGTATAAAGATTGAATCTTTGAAAGAAAATGAGTGTTCTGAGTATAACTTATTCGAGTTACCTATGAAATCGCGAAGAGTGTTTTAATGACTGAAGATTGAATCTTTGAATGAAAAATACCACAATAAAGGTACCAATTCTGTCACTAGACCTTTTTAATGTATAAAGATTGAATCTTCGAAAGAAAATGAGATTTTTGAGTTAAACTTATTCGAGTTCCCTGTAACGTCCCGAATAGTGTTTTAATGAGTAAAGATTGAATCATTGAATGAAATTACCTCAATCAAGGTAGCTGTTATATCACTAGACCTTTTTAATTAATAAAGATTGACGCTTTGAAAAGAAATGAGTGTTCCGAGTTAATGTTATTCAAGTTCCCTTTGACGCCACGAAGAATGTTTTAATGATTAAAGATTGAATCTTTGAATGAAATTACCTCAATCAAGGAACCTATTATGTCACTAGACCTTTTTAATGTATAAAGATTGAATATTTGTAAAGAACTACGAGTTTTGAGTTAAAGTTATTAGAGTTCCCTTTGACGTCACGAAGCGTGTTTTAATGAGTAAAGATTGAATCTATGAACGAAATTATCTCAATCAATTTACCTATTATGTCAGTCAGTAGACCTTTTTAATGTATAAAGATGGAATCTTTGAAAAAAATGAGAGTATTGAGTTTTAACTTAGTCGAGTTACCTATGAAGTCGCGAAGAGTGTTTTAATGACCAAAGATTGAATCTTCAAATGAAAATTCCTCAATAAAGGAACCTATTATGTTACTAGATCTTTTTGATGTATAAAGATTGAATCTTTGAAAGAAAATTAGAGTTTTGAGTTAAACTTATTCGAGTCCCTTTTGACATCCCGAAGAGTGTTTTAATGAATAAAGATTGAATCCTTGAAACAAATTACCTCGATCAAGGTACCTATTAAGTCACTAGAAATTTTTATTGTATAAAGATTGAATCTTTGAAAAGAAATGAGAGTTTTGAGTTAAAGTTATTCGAGTTCCCTTTGACGCCACGAAGAGTGTTTTAATGAGTAAAGATTGAATCTTTGAATGAAATTACCTCAATCAAGGTACCTATTCTACCACTAGACCTTTGTAATGTATAAAGATTGAATCTTTGAAAGAAAATGAGTGTTTTGAGTTTAACTCATTTGAGTTACCTATGAAATCACGAAGAGTGTTTTAATGACTGAAGATTTAATCTTTGAATGAAAAATACCACAATAAAGGAACCAATTCTGTTACTAGACCTTTTTAATGTATAAAGATTGAATTTTTGAAAGAAAATGAGATTTTTGAGTTAAACTTATTCGAGTTCCCTGTAACGTCCCGAAGAGTGTTTTAATGAGTAAAGATTGAATCATGGAATGAAATTACCTCAATCAAGGTAGCTATTACATCACTAGACCTTTTTAATTTATAAAGATTGACGTTTTGAAAAGAAATGAGTGTTTCGAGTTAAAGTTATTCAAGTTCCCTTTGACGCCACGAAGAGTGTTTTAATGAGTAAAGATTGAATCTTTAAATGAAATTACCTCAATCAAGGTACCTATTCTGTCACTAAACCTTTTTAATGTATAAAGATTGAATCTTTGAAAGAACATGAGAGTTTTGAGTTCAACTTATTCGAGTTACCTATGAAGTTACGAAGAGTGTTTTAATGACTAAAGATTGAATCTTTGAATGAAAATACCTCAATAAAGGTACTTATTTTGTTAGTAGACCTTTTTAATGTATAAAGATTGTATCTTTGAAAGAAAATGAGAGTTTTGAGTTAAACTTATTCATGTTCCCTGTAACGTCCCAAAGAGTGTTTTAAGGAGTAAATATTGAATCTTTGAATGTAATTACCTCAATCAAGGTAGCTATTATGTCACTAGACCTTTTTAATGTACAAAGATTGAATCTTGGAAAGAAAATGAGAGTTTTGAGTTTAACTTATTCAAGTTACCTATGAAGTCGCGAAGAGTGTTTTAATGAATAAAGATTGAATCTTTGAATGAAAACACCTCAATAAAGGTACCTATTATGTTACTAGACCTTTTTAATATCTAAAGATTGAATCTTTGGAATAAAATGATAGTTCTGAGTTTAACTTTTTCGATTTACCTATGAAGTCGTGAACAGTGTTTTAATGACTAAATAATGAATTTTTGAATTAAAATACCTTAGTAAAGGTACCTATTATGTTACTCGACCTTTTTAATGTATAAAGATTGAATCTTGGAAAGAAAATGACTGTTTTGAGTTAAACTTATTCGAGTTCCCTATGACATCCCGAAGAGTATTTCAACGAGTAAAGATTGAATCTTTGATTGAAATTACTTGAATCAAGGGACTTATTTTGTCCCTGGACCTCTTATATATAAAGATTGAATCTTTAAAAAGAAATGAGCGTTATGAGTTAAACCTATCCGAGTTGCCTACGACGTCCCCAATAGTGTTTTAACGCGTAAGGATTGAATCTTTGTATGAAATTACCTCAATAGAGGTACTTATTATGTCACTAGACCTTTTTAATGTATAAAGGTTTAATCTTCGAAAGAAAATGAGAGTTTTGAGTTAAACATATTCGAGTTCCCTGCGACGTCTCGAAGAGTGTTTTAAAGAGTAAATATTGAATCTTTGAATGAAATTACCTCAATCAAGGTACCTATTATGTCACTAGACCTTTTTAATGTATAAAGATTGAATATTTGTAAAGAACTACGAGTTTTGAGTTAAAGTTATTTGAGTTCCCTTTGACGTCACGAAGCGTGTTTTAATGAGTAAAGATTGAATCTTTGAACGAAATTATCTCAATCAATGTACCTATTATGTCAGTCAGTAGACCTTTTTAATTTATAAAGATGGAATCTTTGAAAAAAATGAGAGTATTGAGTTTTAACTTATTCGAGTTACCTATGAAGTCGCGAAGAGTGCTTTAATGACCAAAGATTGAATCTTCAAGTGAAAATTCCTCAATAAAGGAACCTGTTATGTTACTAGATCTTTTTGATGTATAAAGATTGAATCTTTGAAAGAAAATTAGAGTTTTGAGTTAAACTTATTCGAGTCCCTATTGACATCCCGAAGAGTGTTTTAATGAATAAAGATTGAATCTTTGAATGAAATTACCTCGATCAAGGTACCTATTAAGTCACTAGAAATTTTTATTGTATAAAGATTGAATCTTTGAAAAGAAATGAGAGTTTTGAGTTAAAGTTATTCGAGTTCCCTTTGACGTCACGAAGAGTGTTTTAATGAGTAAAGATTGAATCGTTGAATGAAATTACCTCAATCAAGGTACCTAATCTACCACTACACCTTTGTAATGTATAAAGATTGAATCTTTGAAAGAAAATGAGTGTTTTGAGTATAACTTATTCGAGTTACCTATGAAATCGCGAAGAGTGTTTTAATGACTGAAGATTGAATCTTTGAATGAAAAATACCACAATAAAGGTACCAATTCTGTCACTAGACCTTTTTAATGTATAAAGATTGAATCTTTGAAAAAAAATGAGATTTTTGAGTTAAACTTATTCGAGTTCCCTGTAACGTCCCGAAGAGTGTTTTAATGAGTAAAGATTGAATCATTGAATGAAATTACCTCAATCAAGGTAGCTATTACATCACTAGACCTTTTTAATTAATAAAGATTGACGTTTTGAAAAAAAATGAGTGTTTCGAGTTAAAGTTATTCAAGTTCCCTTTGACGCCACGAAGAGTGTTTTAATGAGTAAAGATTGAATCTTTGAATGAAATTACCTCAATCAAGGTACCTATTCTGTCACTAAACCTTTTTAATGTATAAAGATTGAATCTTTGAAAGAACATGAGAGTTTTGAGTTCAACTTATTCGAGTTACCTATGAAGTTGCGAAGAGTGTTTTAATGACTAAAGATTGAATCTTTGAATGAAAATACCTCAATAAAGGTACTTATTTTATTAGTAGACCTTTTTAATGTATAAAGATTGTATCTTTGAAAGAAAATGAGAGTTTTGAGTTAAACTTATTCATGTTCCCTGTAACGTCCCAAAGAGTGTTTTAAGGAGTAAATATTGAATCTTTGAATGTAATTACCTCAATCAAGGTAGCTATTATGTCACTAGACCTTTTTATTGTACAAAGATTGAATCTTGGAAAGAAAATGAGAGTTTTGAGTTTAACTTATTCGAGTTACCTATGAAGTCGCGAAGAGTGTTTTAATGAATAAAGATTGAATCTTTGAATGAAAACACCTCAATAAAGGTACGTATTATGTTACTAGACCTTTTTAATATCTAAAGATTGAATCTTTGGAATAAAATGATAATTCTGAGTTTAACTTATTCGATTTACCTATGAAGTCGTGAAATGTGTTTTAATGACTAAATAATGAATCTTTGAATGAAAATATCTTAGTAAAGGTACCTATTATGTTACTAGACCATTTTAATGTATAAAGATTGAATCTTGGAAAGAAAATGACTGTTTTGAGTTAAACTTATTCGAGTTCCCTATGACATCCCGAGGAGTATTTCAACGAGTAAAGATTGAATCTTTGATTGAAATTACTTGAATCAAGGGACTTATTTTGTCCCTGGACTTCTTATATATAAAGATTGAATCTTTAAAAAGAAATGAGCGTCATGAGTTAAACCTATCCGAGTTCCCTATGACGTCCCGAATAGTGTTTTAACGCGTAAGGATTGAATCTTTGTATGAAATTACCTCAATAGAGGTACTTATTATGTCACTAGACCTTTTTAATGTATAAAGGTTTAATCTTCGAAAGAAAATGAGAGTTTTGAGTTAAACATATTCGAGTTCCCTGCGACGTCTCGAAGAGTGTTTTAAAGAGTAAATATTGAATCTTTGAATGAAATTACCTCAATCAAGGAACCTATTATGTCACTAGACCTTTTTAATGTATAAAGATTGAATATTTGTAATGAACGACGAGTTTTGAGTTAAAGTTATTTGAGTTCCCTTTGACGTCACGAAACGTGTTTTAATGAGTAAAGATTGAATCTTTGAACGAAATTATCTCAATCAATTTACCTATGATGTCAGTCAGTAGACCTTTTTAATGTATAAAGATGGAATCTTTGAAAAAAATGAGAGTATTGAGTTTTAACTTATTCGAGTTACCTATGAAGTCGCGAATAGTGTTTTAATAACCAAAGATTGAATCTTCAAATGAAAATTCCTCAATAAAGGAACCTATTATGTTACTAGATCTTTTTGATGTATAAAGATTGAATCTTTGAAAGAAAATTAGAGTTTTGAGTTAAACTTATTCGAGTCCCTATTGACATCCCGAAGAGTGTTTTAATGAATGAAGATTGAATCTTTGAATGAAATTACCTCGATCAAGGTACCTATTAAGTCACTAGAAATTTTTATTGTATAAAGATTGAATCTTTGAAAAGAAATGAGAGTTTTGAGTTAAAGTTATTCGAGTTCCCTTTGACGTCACGAAGAGTGTTTTAATGAGTAAAGATTGAATCTTTGAATGAAAAATACCACAATAAAGGTACCAATTCTGTTACTAGACCTTTTTAATGTATAAAGATTGAATTTTCGAAAGAAAATGAGATTTTTGAGTTAAACTTATTCGAGTTCCCTATAATGTCCCGAAGAGTGTTTTAATGAGTAAAGATAGCTCAATCAAGGTAGCTATTACATCACTAGACGTTTTTAATTTATAAAGATTGACGTTTTGAAAAGAAATGAGTGTTTTGAGTTAAAGTTATTCAAGTTCCCTTTGACGCCACGAAGAGTGTTTTAATGAGTAAAGATTGAATCTTTGAATGAAATTACCTCAATCAAGGTACCTATTCTGTCACTAAACCTTTTTAATGTATAAAGATTGAATCTTTGAAAAAACATGAGAGTTTTGAGTTCAACTTATTCGAGTTACCTATGAAGTTGCGAAGAGTGTTTTAATGACTAAATATTGAATCTTTGAATGAAAATACCTCAATAAAAGGTACTTATTTTGTTAGTAGACCTTTTTAATGTATAAAGATTGTATCTTTGAAAGAAAATGAGAATTTTGAGTTAAACTTATTCATGTTCCGTGTAACGTCCCAGAGAGTGTTTTAAGGAGTAAATATTTAATCTTTGAATGTAATTACTTTAATCAAGGTAGCTATTATGTCACTAGAACTTTTTAATGTACAAAGATTGAATCTTGGAAAGAAAATGAGAGTTTTGAGTTTAACTTATTCGAGTTACCTATGAAGTCGCGAAGAGTGTTTTAATGAATAAAGATTGAATCTTTGAATGAAAACACCTCAATAAAGGTACCTATTATGTTACTAGACCTTTTTAATATCTAAAGATTGAATCTTTGGAATAAAATGATCGTTCTGAGTTTAACGTATTCGATTTACCTATGAAGTCGTGAACAGTGTTTCAATGACTAAATATTGAATCTTTGAATGAAATTACCTCAATCAAGGTACCTATTATGTCACTAGACCTTTTTAATGTATAAAGATTGAATATTTGTAAAGTACTACGAGTTTTGACTTAAAGTTATTTGAGTTCCCTTTGACGTCACGAAATGTGTTTTAATGAGTAAAGATTGAATCTTTGAACGAAATTATCTCAATCAATGTACCTATTATGTCAGTCAGTAGACCTTTTTACTGTACAAAGATGGAATCTTTGAAAAAAATGAGAGTATTGAGTTTTAACTTATTCGAGTTACCTATAAAGTCGCGAAGAGTGTTTTAATGACCAAAGATTGAATCTTCAAATGAAAATTCCTCAATAAAGGAACCTATTATGTTACTAGATATTTTTGATGTATAAAGATTGAATCTTTGAAAGAAAATTAGAGTTTTGAGTTAAACTTATTCGAGTTCCTTTTGACATCCCGAAGAGTGTTTTAATGAATAAAGATTGAATCTTTGAATGAAATTACCTCGATCAAGGTACCTATTAAGTCACTGGAAATTTTTATTGTATAAAGATTGAATCTTTGAAAAGAAATTAGAGTTTTGAGTTAAAGTTATTCGAGTTCCCTTTGACGTCACGAAGAGTGTTTAATAAGTAAAGATTGAATCTTTGAATGAAATTACCTCAATCAAGGTACCTATTCTACCACTAGACCTTTGTAATGTATAAAGATTGAATCTTTGAAAGAAAATGAGTGTTTTGAGTTTAACTCATTCGAGTTACCTATGAAATCGTGAAGAGTGTTTTAATGACTGAAGATTGAATCATTGAATGAAAAGTACCACCATAAAGGTACCAATTCAGTTACTAGACCTTTTTAATGTATAAAGATTGAATCTTCGAAAGAAAATGAGATTTTTGAGTTAAACTTATTCGAGTTCCCAGTAACGTCCCGAAGAGTGTTTTAATGAGTAAAGATTGAATCATTGAAAGAAATTACCTCAATCAATGTAGCTATTACATCACTAGACCTTTTTAGTTTATAAAGATTGACGTTTTGAAAAGAAATGAGTGTTTCGAGTTAAAGTTATTCAAGTTCCCTTTGACGCCACGAAGAGTGTTTTAATGAGTAAAGATTGAATCTTTGAATGAAATTACCTCAATCAAGGTACCTATTCTGTAACTAAACCTTTTTAATGTATAAAGATTGAATCTTTGAAAGAACATGAGAGTTTTGAGTTCAACTTATTCGAGTTACCTATGAAGTTGCGAAGAGTGTTTTAATGACTAAAGATTGAATCTTTGAAAGAAAATACCTCAATAAAGGTACTTATTTTGTTAGTAGACCTTTTGAATGTATAAAGATTGTATCTTTGAAAGAAAATGAGAGTTTTGAGTAAAACTTATTCATGTTCCCTGTAAGGTCCCAAAGAGTGTTTTAAGGAGTAAATATTGAATCTCTGAATGTAATTACCTCAATCAAGGTAGCTATTATGTCACTAGACCTTTTTAATGTACAAAGATTGAATCTTGGAAAGAAAATTAGAGTTTTGAGTTTAACTTATTCGAGTTACCTATGAAGTCGCGAAGAGTGTTTTAATGAATAAAGATTGAATCTTTGAATGAAAACACCTCAATAAAGGTACCTATTATGTTACTAGACCTTTTTAATATCTAAAGATTGAATCTTTGGAATAAAATGATAGTTCTGAGTTTAACGTATTCGGTTTACCTATGAAGTCGTGAACAGTGTTTTAATGACTAAATAATGAATCTTTGAATGAAAATACCTTAGTAAAGGTACCTATTATGTTACTAGACCTTTTTAATGTATAAAGATTGAATCTTGGAAAGAAAATGACTGTTTTCAGTTAAACTTATTCGAGTTCCCTATGACATCTCGAAGAGTATTTCAACGAGTAAAGATTGAATCTTTGATTGAAATTACTTGAATCAAGGGACTTATTTTGTCCCTGGACCTTTTATATACAAAGATTGAATCTTTAAAAAGAAAAGAGCGTTATGAGTTAAACCTATCCGAGTTCCCTATGACGTCCCGAATAGTGTTTTAACGCGAAAGGATTGAATCTTTGTATGAAATTACCTCAATAGAGGTACTTATTATGTCACTAGACCTTTTATTTGTATAAAGGTTTAATCTTCGAAAGAAAATGAGAGTTTTGAGTTAAACATATTCGAGTTCCCTGCGACGTCTCGAAGAGTGTTTTAAAGAGTAAATATTGAATCTTTGAATGAAATTACCTCAATCAAGGAACCTATTATGTCACTAGACCTTTTTAATGTATAAAGATTGAATATTTGTAAAGAACTACGAGTTTTGAGTTAAAGTTATTTGAGTTCCCTTTGACGTCACGAAGCGTGTTTTAATGAGTAAAGATTGAATCTTTGAACGAAATTATCTCAATCAATGTACCTATTATGTCAGTCAGTAGACCTTTTTAACGTATAAAGATGGAATCTTTGAAAAAAATGAGAGTATTGAGTTTTAACTTATTCGAGTTACCTATGAAGTCGCGAAGAGTGTTTTAATGACCAAAGATTGAATCTTCAAATGAAAATTCCTCAATAAAGGAACCTATTATGTTAGTAGATCTTGTTGATGTATAAAGATTGAATCTTTGAAAGAAAATTAGAATTTTGAGTTAAACTTATTTGAGTTCCTTTTGACACCCCGAAGAGTGTTTTAATGAATAAAGATTGAATCTTTGAATGAAATTACCTCGATCAAGGTACCTATTAAGTCACTAGAAATTTTTATTGTATAAAGATTGAATATTTGAAAAGAAATGAGAGTCTTGAGTTAAAGTTATTCGAGTTCCCTTTAACGTCACGAAGAGTGTTTTAATTAGTAAAGATTCAATCTTTGAATGAAATTACCTCAATCAAGGTACCTATTCTACCACTAGACCTTTGTAATGTATAAAGATTGAATCTTGGAAAGAAAATGAGTGTTTTGAGTTTAACTCATTCGAGTTACCTATGAAATCGCGAAGAGTGTTTTAATAACTGAAGATTGAATCTTTGAATGAAAAATACCACAATAAAGGTACCAATTCAGTTACTAGACCTTTTTGATGTATAAAGATTGAATCTTCGAAAGAAAATGAGATTTTTGAGTTAAACTTATTCGAGTTCCCTGTAACGTCCCGAAGAGTGTTTTAATGAGTAAAGATTGAATCATTGAATGAAATTACCTCAATCAAGGTAGCTATTACATCACTAGACCTTTTTAATTTATAAAGATTGACGTTTTGAAAAGAAATGAGTGTTTCGAGTTAAAGTTATTCAAGTTCCCTTTGATGCCACGAAGAGTGTTTTAATGAGTAAAGATTGAATCTTTGAATGAAATTACCTCAATCAAGGTACCTATTCTGTCACTAAACCTTTTTAATGTATAAAGATTGAATCTTTGAAAGAACATGAGAGTTTTGAGTTTAACTTATTCGAGTTACCTATGAAGTTGCGAAGAGTATTTTAATGACTAAAGATTGAGTCTTTGAATGAAAATACCTCAATAAAGGTACTTATTTTGTTAGTAGACCTTTTTAATGTATAAAGATTGTATCTTTGAAAGAAAATGAGAGTTTTGAGTTAAACTTATTCATGTTCCCTATAACGTCCCAAAGAGTGTTTTAAGGAGTAAATATTGAATCTTTGAATGTAATTACCTCAATCAAGGTAGCTATTATGTCACTAGACCTTTTTAATGTACAAAGATTGAATCTTGGAAAGTAAAACGAGAATTTTGAGTTTAACTTATTCTAGTTGCCTATGAAGTCGCGAAGAGTGTTTTAATGAATAAAGATTGAATCTTTGAATGAAAACACCTCAATAAAGGTACCTATTATGTTACTAGACCTTTTTAATATCTAAAGATTGAATCTTTGGAATAAAATGATAGTTCTGAGTTTAACTTATTCGATTTACCTATGAAGTCGTGAACAGTGTTTTAATGACTAAATAATGAATCTTTGAATGAAAATACCTTAGTAAAGGTACCTATTATGTTACTAGACCTTTTTAATGTATAAAGATTGAATCTTGGAAAGAAAATGACTGTTTTGAGTTAAACTTATTCGAGTTCCCTGTGACATCCCGAAGAGTATTTCAACGAGTAAAGATTGAATCTTTGATTGGAATTACTTGAATCAAGGGACTTATTTTGTCCCTGGACCTTTTATATATAAAGATTGAATCTTTAAAAAGAAATGAGCGTTATGAGTTAAACCTATCCGAGTTCCCTATGACGTCCCGAATAGTGTTTTAACGCGTAAGGATTGAATCTTTGTATGAAATTACCTCAATAGAGGTACTTATTATGTCACTAGACCCTTTTAATGTATAAAGGTTTAATCTTCGAAAGAAAATGAGAGTTTTGAGTTAAACATATTCGAGTTCCCTGCGACGTCTCGAAGAGTGTTTTAAATAATAGATATTGAATCTTTGAATGAAATTACCTCAATCAAGGTACCTATTATATCACTAGACCTTTTTAATGTATAAAGATTGAATATTTGTAAAGAACTACGAGTTTTGAATTAAAGTTATTTGAGTTCCCTTTGACGTCACGAAGCGTATTTTAATGAGTAAATATTGAATCTTTGAACGAAATTATCTCAATCAATGTACCTATTATGTCAGTCAGTAGACCTTTTTAATGTATAAAGGTGGAATCTTTGAAAAAAATGAGAGTATTGAGTTTTAACTTATTCGAGTTACCTATGAAGTCGCGAAGAGTGTTTTAATGACCAAAGATTGAATCTTCAAATGAAAATTCCTCAATAAAGGAACCTATTATGTTACTAGATCTTTTTGATGTATAAAGATTGAATCTTTGAAAGAAAATTAGAGTTTTGAGTTAAACTTATTCGAGTTCCTTTTGACATCCCGAAGAGTGTTTTAATGAATAAAGATTGAATCTTTGAATGAAATTACCTCGATCAAGGTACCTGTTAAGTCACTAGAAATTTTTATTGTATAAAGATTGAATCTTTGAAAAGAAATGAGAGTTTTGAGTTAAAGTTATTCGAGTTCCCTTTGACGTCACGAAGAGTGTTTTAATGAGTAAAGATTGAATCTATGAATGAAATT
This sequence comes from Cornus florida, assembly GCF_030987335.1. NCBI lineage: Eukaryota > Viridiplantae > Streptophyta > Magnoliopsida > Cornales > Cornaceae > Cornus > Cornus florida. The sequence continues at coordinate 98,730,642 of NW_026775573.1, read as the reverse complement.
ACCTCAATCAAGGTACCTATTCTACCACTAGACCTTTGTAATGCATAAAGATTGAACCTTTGAAAGAAAATGAGTGTTTTGAGTTTAACTTATTCGAGTTACCTATGAAATCGCGAAGAGTGTTTTAATGACTGAAGATTGAATCTTTGAATAAAAAAATACCACAATAAAGGTACCAATTCTATTACTAGACCTTTTTAATGTATAAAGATTGAATCTTCGAAAGAAAATGAGATTTTTGAGTTAAACTTATTCGAGTTCCCTGTAACGTCCCGAAGAGTGTTTTAATGAGTAAAGATTGAATCGTTGAATGAAATTACCTCAATCAAGGTAGCTATTACATCACTAGTCCTTTTTAATTTATAAAGATTGACGTTTTGAAAAGAAATGAGTGTTTCGAGTTAAAGTTATTCAAGTTCCCTTTGACGCCACGAAGAGTGTTTTAATGAGTAAAGATTGAATCTTTGAATAAAATTACCTCAATCAAGGTACCTATTCTGTCACTAAACCTTTTTAATGTATAAAGATTTAATCTTTGAAAGAACATGAGAGTTTTGAGTTCAACTTATTCGAGTTACCTATGAAGTTGCGAAGAGTGTTTTAATGATTAAAGATTGAATCTTTGAATGAAAATACCTCAATAAAGGTACATATTTTGTTAGTAGACCTTTTTAATGTATAAAGATTGTATCTTTGAAAGAAAATGAGAGTTTTGATTTAAACTTATTCATGTTCCCTGTAACGTCCCAAAGAGTGTTTTAACGAGTAAATATTGAATCTTTGAATGTAATTGCCTCAATCAAGGTAGCTATTATGTCACTAGACCTTTTTAATGTACAAAGATTAAATCTTGGAAAGAAAATGAGAGTTTTGAGTTTAACTTATTCGAGTTACCTATGAAGTCGCGAAGAGTGTTTTAATGAATAAAGATTGAATCTTTGAATGGAAACACCTCAATAAAGGTACCTATTATGTTACTAGACCTTTTTAATATCTAAAGATTGAATCTTTGGAATAAAATGATAGTTCTGAGTTGAACTTATTCGATTTACCTATAAAGTCGTGAACAGTGTTTTAATGACTAAATAATGAATCTTTGAATGAAAATACCTTAGTAAAGGTACCTATTATGTTACTAGACCTTTTTAATGTATAAAGATTGAATCTTGGAAAGAAAATGACTGTTTTGAGTTAAACTTATTCGAGTTCCCTATGACATCCCGAAGAGTATTTCAACGAGTAAAGATTGAATCTTTGATTGAAATTACTTGAATCAAGGGACTTATTTTGTCCCTGGACCTTTTATATATAAAGATTGAATCTTTAAAAAGAAATGAGCGTTATGAGTTAAACCTATCCGAGTTCCCTATGACGTCCCGAATAGTGTTTTAACGCGTAAGGATTGAATCTTTGTATGAAATTACCTCAATTGAGGTACTTATTATGTCGCTAGACCTTTTTAATGTATAAAGGTTTAATCTTCGAAAGAAAATGAGAGTTTAGATTTAAACATATTCGAGTTCCCTGCGACGTCTCGAAGAGTGTTTTAAAGAGTACATATTGAATCTTTGAATGAAATTAGCTCAATCAAGGTATCTATTATGTCACTAGACCTTTTTAATGTATAAAGATTGAATATTTATAAAGAACTACGAGTTTTGAGTTAAAATTATTTGAGTTCCCTTTGAGGTCACGAAGCGTGTTTTAATGAGTAAAGATTGAAACATTGAACGAAATTATCTCAATCAATGTACCTATTATGTCAGTCAGTAGACCTTTTTAATGTATAAAGATGGAATCTTTGAAAAAAATGAGAGTATTGAGTTTTAACTAATTCGAGTTACCTATGAAGTCGCGAAAAGTGTTTTAATGACCAAAGATTGAATCTTCAAATAAAAATTCCTCAATAAAGGAACCTATTATGTTACTAGATCTTTTTGATGTATAAAGAATGAATCTTTGAAAGAAAATTAGAGTTTTGAGTTGAACTTATTCGAGTTCCTTTTGACATCCCGAAGAGTGTTTTAATGAATAAAGATTGAATCTTTGAATGAAATTACCTCGATCAAGGTACCTATTAAGTCACTAGAAATTTTTATTGTATAAAGATTGAATCTTTGAAAAGAAATGAGAGTTTTGAGTTAAAGTTATTCGAGTTCCCTTTGACGTCACGAAGAGTGTTTTAATGAGTAAAGATTGAATCTTTGAATGAAATTACCTCAATCAAGGTACCTATTCTACCACTAGACCTTTGTAATGTATAAAGATTGAATCTTTGAAAGAAAATGAGTGTTTTGAGTTTAACTTGTTCGAGTTACCTATGAAATTGCGAAGAGTGTTTTAACGACTGAAGATTGAATCTTTGAATGAAAAATACCACAATAAAGGTACCAATTCTGTTACTAGACCTTTTTAATGTATAAAGATTGAATCTTCGAAAGAAAATGAGATTTTTGAGTTAAACTTATTCGAGTTCCCTGTAACGTCCCGAAGAGTGTTTTAATGAGTAAAGATTGAATCATTGAATGAAATTACCTCAATCAAGGTCGCTATTACATCACTAGACCTTTTTAATTTATAAAGATTGACGTTTTGAAAAGAAATGAGTGTTTCGAGTTAAAGTTATTCAAGTTCCCTTTGACGCCACGAAGAGTGTTTTAATGAGTAAAGATTGAATCTTTGAATGAAATTACCTCAATCAAGGTACCTATTCTGTCACTAAACCTTTTTAATGTATAAAGATTGAATCTTTGAAAGAACATGAGAGTTTTGAGTTCAACTTATTCGAGTTACCTATGAAATTGCGAAGAATGTTTTAATGACTAAATATTGAATCTTTGAATGAAAATACCTCAATAAAGGTACTTATTTTGTTAGTAGACCTTTTTAATGTATAAAGATTGTATCTTTGAAAGAAAATGAGAGTTTTGAGTTAAACTTATTTATGTTCCCTGTAACGTCCCAAAGAGTGTTTTAAGGAGTAAATATTGAATCTTTGAATGTAATTACCTCAATCAAGGTAGCTATTATGTCACTAGACCTTTTTAATGTACAAAGTTAAATCTTGGAAAGAAAATAAGAGTTTTGAGTTTAACTTATTCGAGTTACCTATGAAGTCGCGAAGAGTGTTTTAATGAATAAAGATTGAATCTTTGAATGAAAACACCTCAATAAAGGTACCTATTATGTTACTAGACCTTTTTAATATCTAAAGATTGAATCTTTGGAATAAAATGATAGTTCTGAGTTTAACTTATTCGATTTACCTATGAAGTCGTGAATAGTGTTTTAATGACTAAATAATGAATCTTTGAATGAAAATACCTTAGTAAAGGTACCTATTATGTTACTAGACCTTTTTAATGTATAAAGATTGAATCTTGGAAAGAAAATGACTGTTTTGAGTTAAACTTATTCAAGTTCCCTATGACATCCCGAAGAGTATTTCAACGAGTAAAGATTGAATCTTTGATTGAAATTACTTGAATCAAGGGACTTATTTTGTCCCTGGACTTCTTATATATAAAGATTGAATCTTTAAAAAGAAATGAGCGTTATGAGTTAAACCTATCCGAGTTCCCTATGACGTCCCGAATAGTTTTTTAACGCGTAAGGATTGAATCTTTGTATGAAATTACCTCAATAGAGGTACTTATTATGTCACTAGACCTTTTTAATGTATAAAGGTTTAATCTTCGAAAGAAAATGAGAGTTTTGAGTTAAACATATTCGAGTTCCCTGCGACGTCTCGAAGAGTGTTTTAAAGAGTAAATATTGAATCTTTGAATGACATTACCTCAATCAAGGTACCTATTATGTCACTAGACCTGTTTAATGTATAAAGATTGAATATTTGTAAAGAACTACGAGTTTTGAGTTAAAGTTATTTGAGTTCCCTTTGACGTCACGAAGCGTGTTTTAATGAGTAAAGATTGAATCTTTGAACGAAATTATCTCAATCAATGTACCTATTATATCAGTCAGTAGACCTTTTTAATGTATAAAGATGGAATCTTTTAAAAAAATGAGAGTATTGAGTTTTAACTTATTCGAGTTACCTATGAAGTCGCGAAGAGTGTTTTAAAGACCAAAGATTGAATCTTCAAATGAAAATTCCTCAATAAAGGAACCTATTATGTTACTAGATCTTTTTGATGTATAAAGATTGAATCTTTGAAAGAAAATTAGTGTTTTGGGTTAAACTTATTCGAGTTCCTTTTGACATCCCGAAGAGTGTTTTAACGAATAAAGATTGAATCTTAGAATGAAATTACCTCGATCAAGGTACCTATTAAGTCACTAAATATTTTTATTGTATAAAGATTGAATCTTTGAAAAGAAATGAGAGTTTTGAGTTAAAGTTATTCGAGTTCCCTTTGACGTCACGAAGAGTGTTTAATGAGTAAATATTGAATCTTTAAATGAAATTACCTCAATCAAGGTACCTATTCTACCCCTAGACCTTTGTAATGTATAAAGATTGAATCTTTGAAAGAAAATGAGTGTTTTGAGTTTAACTCATACGAGTTACCTATGAAATCACGAATGGTGTTTTAATGACTGAAGATTGAATCTTTGAATGAAAAATACCACAACAAAGGTACCAATTCTGTTACTAGACCTTTTTAATGTATAAAGATTGAATCTTCGAAAGAAAATGAGATTTTTGAGTTAAACTTATTCGAGTTCCCTGTAACGTCCCGAAGAGTGTTTTAATGAGTAAAGATTGAATCATTGAATGAAATTACCTCAATCAAGGTAGCTATTACATCACTGGACCTTTTTAATTTATAAAGATTGACGGTTTGAAAAGAAATGAGTGTTTCGAGTTAAAGTTATTCAAGTTCCCTTTGACGCCACGAAGAGTGTTTTAATGAGTAAAGATTGAATCTTTGAATGAAATTACCTCAATCAAGGTTCCTATTCTGTCACTAAACCTTTTTAATGTATAAAGATTGAATCTTTGAAAGAACATGAAAGTTTTGAGTTCAACTTATTCGAGTTACCTATGAAGTTGCGAAAAGTGTTTTAATGACTAAAGATTGAATCTTTGAATGCAAATACCTCAATAAAGGTACTTATTTTGTTAGCAGACCTTTTTAATGTATAAAGATTGTATCTTTGAAAGAAAATGAGGGTTTTGAGTTAAACTTATTCATGTTCCCTGTAACGTCCCAAAGAGTGTTTTAAGGAGTAAATATTGAATCTTTGAATGTAATTACCTCAATCAAGGTAGCTATTATGTCACTAGACCTTTTTAATGTACAAAGATTGAATCTTGGAAAGAAAATGAGAGTTTTGAGTTTAACTTATTCGAGTTACCTATGAAGTCGCGAATAGTGTTTTAATGAATAAAGATTGAATCTTTGAATGAAAATACCTCAATAAAGGTACCTATTATGTTACTAGACCTTTTTAATATCTAAAGATTGAATCTTTGGAATAAAATGATAGTTCTGAGTTTAACTTATTCGATTTACCTATGAAGTCGTGAATAGTGTTTTAATGACTAAATAATGAATCTTTGAATGAAAATACCTTAGTAAAGGTACCTATTATGTTACTAGACCTTTTTAATATATAAAGATTGAATCTTGGAAAGAAAATGACTGTTTTTAGTTAAACTTATTCGAGTTCCCTATGACATCCCGAAGAGTATTTCAACGAGTAAAGATTGAATATTTGATTGAAATTACTTGAATCAAGGGACTTATTTTGTCCCTGGACCTTTTATATATAAAGATTGAGTCTTTAAAAAGAAATGAGCGTTATGAGTTAAACTTATCCGAGTTCCCTATGACGTCCCGAATAGTGTTTTAACGCGTAAGGATTGAATCTTTGTATGAAATTATCTCAATAGAGGTACTTATTATGTCACTAGGCCTTTTTAATGTATAAAGGTTTAATCTTTGAAAGAAAATGAGAGTTTTGAGTTAAACATATTCGAGTTCCCTGCGACGTCTCGAAGAGTGTTTTAAAGAGTAAATATTGAATCTTTGAATGAAATTACCTCAATCAAGGTACCTATTATGTCACTAGACCTTTTCAATGTATAAAGATTGAATATTTGTAAAGAACTACGAGTTTTGAGTTAAAGTTATTTGAGTTCCCTTTGACGTCACGAAACGTGTTTTAAAGAGTAAAGATTGAATCTTTGAACGAAATTATCTCTATCAATGTACCTATTATGTTAGTCAGTAGACCTTTTTAATGTATAAAGATGGAATCTTTGAAAAAAATAAGAGTATTGAGTTTTAACTTATTCGAGTTACCTATGAAGTCGCGAAGAGTGTTTTAATGACCAAAGATTGAATCTTCAAATGAAAATTCCTCAATAAAGGAACCTATTATGTTACTAGATCTTTTTGATGTATAAAGATTGAATCTTTGAAAGAAAATTAGAGTTTTGAGTTAAACTTATTCGAGTTCCTTTTGACATCCCGAAAAGTGTTTTAATGAATAAAGATTGAATCTTTGAATGAAAACACCTCAACAAAGGTACCTATTATGTTACTAGACCTTTTTAATATCTAGAGATTGAATCTTTGGAAAAAAATGATAGTTCTGAGTTTAACTTATTTGATTTACCTATGAAGTCGTGAACAGTGTTTTAATGACTAAATAATGAATCTTTGAATGAAAATACCTTAGTAAAGGTACCTATTATGTTACTAGACCTTTTTAATGTATAAAGATTGAATCTTGGAAAGAAAATGACTGTTTTGAGTTAAACTTATTCGAGTTCCCTATGACATCCCGAAGAGTATTTCAACGAGTAAAGATTGAATCTTTGATTGAAATTACTTGAATCAAGGGACTTATTTTGTCCCTGGACCTTTTATATATAGAGATTAAATCTTTAAAAAGAAATGAGCGTTATGAGTTAAACCTATCCGAGTTCCCTATGACGTCCCGAATAGTGTTTTAACGCGTAAGGATTGAATCTTTGTATGAAATTACCTCAATAGAGGTACTTATTATGTCACAAGACCTTTTTAATGTATAAAGGTTTAATCTTCGAAAGAAAATGAGGGTTTTGAGTCAAACATATTCGACTTCCCTGCGACGTCTCGAAAAGTGTTTTAAAGAGTAAATATTGAATCTTTGAATGAAATTACCTCAATCAGGGTACCTATTATGTCACTAGACATTTTTAATGTATAAAGATTGAATATTTGTAAAGAACTACGAGTTTTGAGTTAAAGTTATTTGAGTTCCCTTTGACGTCACGAAGCGTGTTTTAATGAGTAAAGATTGAATCTTTGAACGAAATTATCTCAATCAATGTACCTATTATGTCAGTCAGTAGACCTTTTTAATGTATAAAGATGGAATCTTTTAAAAAAATGAGAGTATTGAGTTTTAACTTATTCGAGTTACCTATGAAGTCGCGAAGAGTGTTTTAAAGACCAAAGATTGAATCTTCAAATGAAAATTCCTCAATAAAGGAACCTATTATGTTACTAGATCTTTTTGATGTATAAAGATTGAATCTTTGAAAGAAAATTAGTGTTTTGGGTTAAACTTATTCGAGTTCCTTTTGACATCCCGAAGAGTGTTTTAATGAATAAAGATTGAATCTTTGAATGAAATTACCTCGATCAAGGTACCTATTAAGTCACTAGAAATTTTTATTGTATAAAGATTGAATCTTTGAAAAGAAATGAGAGTTTTGAGTTAAAGTTATTCGAGTTCCCTTTGACGTCACGAAGAGTGTTTTAATGAGTAAATATTGAATCTTTGAATGAAATTACCTCAATCAAGGTACCTATTCTACCACTAGACCTTTGTAATGTATAAAGATTGAATCTTTGAAAGAAAATGAGTGTTTTGAGTTTAACTCATTCGAGTTACCTATGAAGTCGCGAAGGGTGTTTTAATGACTGAAGATTGAATCTTGGAATGAAAAATACCACAATAAAGGTACCAATTCAGTTACTAGACCTTTTTAATGTATAAAGATTGAATCTTTGAAAGAAAATGAGATTTTTGAGTTAAACTTATTCGAGTTCCCTGTAACGTCCCGAAGAGTGTTTTAATGAGTAAAGATTGAATCATTGAATGAAATTACCTCAATCAAGGTAGCTATTACATCACTGGACCTTTTTAATTTATAAAGATTGACGGTTTGAAAAGAAATTAGTGTTTCGAGTTAAAGTTATTCAAGTTCCCTTTGACGCCACGAAGAGTGTTTTAAGGAGTAAAGATTGAATCTTTGAATGAAATTACCTCAATCAAGGTACCTATTATGTCACTAAACCTTTTTAATGTATAAAGATTTAATCTTTGAAAGAACATGAGAGTTTTGAGTTCAACTTATTCGAGCTACCTATGAAGTTGCGAAGAGTGTTTTAATGACTAAAGATTGAATCTTTGAATGAAAATACCTCAATAAAGGTACTTATTTTGTTAGTAGACCTTTTTAATGTATAAAGATTGTATCTTTGAAAGAAAATGAGAGTTTTGAGTTAAACTTATTCATGTTCCCAGTAACGTCCCAAAGAGTGTTTTAAGGAGTAAATATTGAATCTTTGAATGTAATTACCTCAATCAAGGTAGCTATTATGTCACTAGACCTTTTTAATGTACAAAGATTGAATATTGGAAAGAAAATGAGAGTTTTGAGTTTAACTTATTCGAGTTACCTATGAAGTCGCGAAGAGTGTTCTAATGAATAAAGATTGAATCTTTGAATGAAAATACCTCAATAAAGGTACCTATTATGTTACTAGACCTTTTTAATATCTAAAGATTGAATCTTTAGAATAAAATGATAGTTCTGAATTTAACTTATTCGATTTACCTATGAAGTCGTGAACAGTGTTTTAATGACTAAATAATGAATCTTTGAATGAAAATACCTTAGTAAAGGTACCTATTATGTTACTAGACCTTTTTAATTTATAACGATTGAATCTTGGAAAGAAAATGACTATTTTGAGTTAAACTTATTCGAGTTCCCTATGACATCCCGAAGAGTATTTCAACGAGTAAACATTGAATCTTTGATTCAAATTACTTGAATCAAGGGACTTATTTTGTCCCTGGACCTTTTATATATAAAGATTGAATCTTTAAAAAGAAATGAGCGTTATGAGTTAAACCTATCCGAGTTCCCAATGACGTCCCGAATAGTGTTTTAACGCGTAAGGATTGAATCTTTGTATGAAATTACCTCAATAGAGGTACTTATTATGTCACTAGTCCTTTTTAATGTATAAAGGTTTAATCTTCGAAAGAAAATGAGAGTTTTGAGTTAAACATATTCGAGTTCCCTGCGACGTCTCGAAGAGTGTTTTAAAGACTAAATATTGAATCTTTGAATGAAATTACCTCAATCAAGGTACCTATTATGTCACTAGACCTTTTTAATGTATAAAGATTGAATATTTGTAAAGAACTACGAGTTTTGAGTTAAAGTTATTTGAGTTCCCTTTGACGTCACGAAGCGTGTTTTAATGAGTAAAGATTGAATCTTTGAACGAAATTATCTCAATCAATGTACCTATTATGTCAGTCAGTAGACCTTTTTAACGTATAAAGACGAAATCTCTGAAAAAAATGAGAGTATTGAGTTTTAACTTATTCGAGTTACCTATGAAGTCGCGAAGAGTGTTTTAATGACCAAAGATTGAATCTTCAAACGAAAATTCCTCAATAAAGGAACCTATTATGTTACTAGATCTTTTTGATGTATAAAGATTGAATCTTTGAAAGAAAATTAGAGTTTTGAGTTAAACTTATTCGAGTTCCTTTTGACATCCCGAAGAGTGTTTTAATGAACAAAGATTGAATCTTTGAATGAAATTACCTCGATCAAGGTACCTATTAAGCCACTAGAAAATTTTATTGTATAAAGATTGAATCTTTGAAAAGAAATGAGAGTTTTGAGTTAAAGTTATTCGAGTTCCCTTTGACGTCACGAAGAGTGTTTTAATGAGTAAAGATTGAATCTTTGAATGAAATTACCTCAATCAAGGTACCTATTCTACCACAAGACCTTTGTAATGTATAAAGATTGAATCTTTGAAAGAATATGAGTGTTTTGAGTTTAACTTATTCGAGTTACCTATGAAATCGCGAAGAGTGTTTTAATGACTGAAGATTGAATCTTTGAATGAAAAATACCACAATAAAGGTACCAATTCTGTTACTAGACCTTTTTAATGTATAAAGATTGAATCTTCGAAAGAAAATGAGATTTTTGAGTTAAACTTATTCGAGTTCCCTGTAACGTCCCGAAGAGTGTTTTAATGAGTAAAGATTGAATCAATGAATGAAATTACCTCAATCAAGGTAGCTATTACATCACTAGACCTTTTTAATTTATAAAGATTGACGTTTTGAAAAGAAATGAGTGTTTCGAGTTAAAGTTATTCAAGTTCCCTTTGACGCCACGAAGAGTGTTTTAATGAGTAAAGATTGAATCTTTAAATGAAATTACCTCAATCAAGGTACCTATTCTCTCACTAAACCTTTTTAATGTATAAAGATTGAATCTTTGAAAGAACATCAGAGTTTTGAGTTCAACTTATTCGAGTTAGCAATGAAGTTGCGAAGAGTGTTTTATTGACTAATGATTGAATCTTTGAATGAAAATACCTCAATAAAGGTACTTATTTTGTTAGTAGACCTTTTTAATGTATAAAGATTGTATCTTTGAAAGAAAATGAGAGTTTTGAGTTAAACTTATTCATGTTCCCTGTAACGTCCCAAAGAGTGTTTTAAGGAGTAAATATTGAATCTCTGAATGTAATACCCTCAATCAAGGTAGCCATTATGTCACTAGACCTTTTTAATGTACAAAGATTGAATCTTGGAAAGAAAATGAGAGCTTTTAGTTTAACTTATTCGAGTTACCTATGAAGTCGCGAAGAGTGTTTTAATAAATAAAGATTGAATCTTTGAATGAAAACACCTCAATAAAGGTACCTATTATGTTACTAGACCTTTTTAATATCTAAAGATTGAATCTTTGGAATAAAATGATAGTTCTGAGTTTAACTTATTCGATTTACCTATGAAGTCGTGAACAGTGTTTTAATGACTAAATAATGAATCTTTGAATGAAAATACCTTAGTAAAGGTTCCTATTATGTTGCTAGACCTTTTTAATGTATAAAGATTGAATCTTGGAAAGAAAATGACTGTTTTGAGTTAAACTTATTCGAGTTCCCTATGACATCCCGAAGAGTATTTCAACGAGTAAAGATTGAATCTTTGATTGAAATTACTTGAATCAAGGGACTTATTTTGTCCCTGGACCTTTTATATAAAAAGATTGAATTTTAAAAAGAAATGAGCGTTATGAGTTAAACCTATCCGAGTTCCCTATGACGTCCCGAATAGTGTTTTAACGTGTAAGGATTAAATCTTTGTATGAAATTACCTTAATAGAGGTACTTATTATGTCACTAGACCTTTTTAATGTATAAAGGTTTAATCTTCGAAAGAAAATGAGAGTTTTGAGTTAAACATATTCGAGTTCCCTGCGACGTCTCGAAGAGTGTATTAAAGAGTAAATATTGAATCTTTGAATGAAATTACCACAATCAAGGTACCTATTATGTCACTAGACTTGTTTAATGTATAAAGATTGAATATTTGTAAAGAACTACGAGTTTTGAGTTAAAGTTATTTGAGTTCCCTTTGAGGTCACGAAGCGTGTTTTAATGAGTAAAGATTAAATCTTTGAACGAAATTATCTCAATCAATGTACCTATTATGTCAGTCAGTAGACCTTTTTAATGTATAAAGATGGAATCTTTGAAAAAAATGAGCGTATTGAGTTTTAACTTATTCGAGTTACCTATGAAGTCGCAAAGAGTGTTTTAATGACCAAAGATTGAATCTTTAAATGAAAATTCCTCAATAAAGGAACCTATTATGTTACTAGATCTTTTTGATGTATAAAGATTGAATCTTTGAAAGAAAATTAGAGTTTTGAGTTAAACTTATTCGAGTTCCTTTTGACATCCCGAAGAGTGTTTTAATGAATAAAGATTGAATCTTTGAATGAAATTACCTCGATCAAGGTACCTATTAAGTCACTAGAAATTTTTATTGTATAAAGATTGAATCTTTGAAAAGAAATGAGAGTTTTGAGTTAAAGTTATTCGAGTTCCCTTTGACGTCACGAAGAGTGTTTTAATGAGTAAAGATTGAATCTTTGAATGAAATTACCTCAATCAAGGTACCTATTCTACCACTAGACCTTTGTAATGTATAAAGATTGAATCTTTGAAAGAAAATTAGTGTTTTGAGTTTAACCCATTCGAGTTACCTATGAAATCGCGAAGAGTGTTTTAATGACTGAAGATTGAATCTTTGAATGAAAAATACCACAATAAAGGTACCAATTCAGTTACTAGACCTTTTTAATGTATAAAGATTGAATCTTCGAAAGAAAATGAGATTTTTGAGTTAAACTTTTTCGAGTTCCCTGTAACGTCCCGAAGAGTGTTTTAATGAGTAAAGATTGAATCATTGAATGAAATTACCTCAATCAAGGTAGCTATTACATCACTAGACCTTTTTAATTTATAAAGATTGACGTTTTGAAAAGAATTGAGTGTTTCGAGTTAAAGTTATTCAAGTTCCCTTTGACGCCACGAAGAGTGTTTTAATGAGTAAAGATTGAATCTTTGAATGAAATTACCTCAATCAAGGTACCTATTCTGTCACTAAACCTTTTTAATGTATAAAGATTTAATCTTTGAAACAACATGAGAGTTTTGAGTTCAACTTATTCGAGTTACCAATGAAGTTGCGAAGAGTGTTTTAATGACTAAAGATTGAATCTTTGAATGAAAATATCTCAATAAAGGTACTTATTTTGTTAGTAGACCTTTTTAATGCATAAAGATTGTATCTTTGAAAGAAAATGAGAGTTTTGAGTTAAACTTATTCATGTTCCCTGTAACGTCCCAAAGAGTGTTTTAAGGAGTAAATATTGAATCTCTGAATGTAATTACCTCTATCAAGGTAGCTATTATGTCACTAGGCCTTTTTAATGTACAAAGATTGAATCTTGGAAAGAAAATGAGAGTTTTGAGTTTAACTTATTCAAGTTACCTATGAAGTCGCGAAGAGTGTTTTAATGAATAAAGATTGAATCTTTGAACGAAAACACCTCAATAAAGGTACCTATTATGTTACTAGACCTTTTTAATATCTAAAGATTGAATCTTTGGAATAAAATGATAGTTCTGAGTTTAACTTATTCGATTTACCTATGAAGTCGTGAACAGTGTTTTAATGACTAAATAATGAATCTTTAAATGAAAATACCTTAGTGAAGGTACCTATTATGTTACTAGACCTTTTTAATGTATAAAGATTGAATCTGCGAAAGAAAATGACTGCTTTGAGTTAAACTTATTCGAGTTCCCTATGACATCCGGAAGAGTATTTCAACGAGTAAAGATTGAATCTTTGATTGAAATTACGTGAATCAAGGGGCTTATTTTGGCCTTGGACCTTTTATATATAAAGATTGAATCTTTAAAAAGAAATGAGCGTTATGAGTTAAACCTATCCGAGTTCCCTATGACGTCCCGAATAGTGTTTTAACGCGTAAGGATTGAATCTTTGTATGAAATTACCTCAATAGAGGTACTTATTATGTCACTAGACCTTTTTGATGTATAATGGTCTAATCTTCGAAAGAAAATGAGAGTTTTGAGTTAAACATATTCGAGTTCCCTGCGACGTCTCGAAGAGTGTTTTAAAGAGTAAATATTGAATCTTTGAATGAAATTACCTCAATCTAGGTACCTATTATGTCACTAGACCTTTTTAATGTATAAAGATTGAATATTTGTAAAGAACTACGAGTTTTGAGTTAAAGTTATTTGAGTTCCCTTTGACGTCACGAAGCGTGTTTTAATGAGTAAAGATTGAATCTCTGAACGAAATTATCTCAATCAATGTACCTATTATGTCAGTTAGTAGACCTTTTTAATATATAAAGATGGAATCTTTAAAAAAATTGAGAGTATTGAGTTTTAACTTATTCGAGTTACCTATGAAGTCGCGAAGAGTGTTTTAATGACCAAAGATTGAATCTTCAAATGAAAATTCCTCAATAAAGGAACCTATTATGTTACTAGATCTTTTTGATGTATAAAGATTGAATCTTTAAAAGAAAATTAGAGTTTTGAGTTAAACTTATTCGAGTTCCTTTTGACATCCCGAAGAGTGTTTTAATGAATAAAGATTGAATCTTTGAATGAAATTACCTTGATCAAGGTACCTATTAAGTCACTAGAAAATTTTATTGTATAAAGATTGAATCTTTGAAAAGAAATGAGAGTTTTGAGTTAAAGTTATTCGAGTTCCCTTTGACGTCACGAAGAGTGTTTTAATGAGTAAAGATTGAATCTTTGAATGAAATTACCTCAATCAAGGTACCTATTCTACCACTAGACCTTTGTAATGTATAAAGATTGAATCTTTGAAAGAAAATGAGTGTTTTGAGTTTAACTTATTCGAGTTACCTATGAAATCGCGAAGAGTGTTTTAATGACTGAAGATTGAATCTTTGAATGAAAAATACCACAATAAAGGTACCAATTCTGTTACTAGACCTTTTTAATGTATAAAGATTGAGTCTTCGAAAGAAAATGAGATTTTTGAGTTAAACTTATTCGAGTTCCCTGTAACGTCCCGAAGAGTGTTTTAATGAGTAAAGATTGAATCAATGAATGAAATTACCTCAATCAAGGTAGCTATTACATCACTAGACCTTTTTAATTTATAAAGATTGACGTTTTGAAAAGAAATGAGTGTTTCGAGTTAAAGTTATTCAAGTTCACTTTGACGCCACGAGGAGTGTTTTAATGAGTAAAGATTGAATCTTTGAATGAAATTACCTCAATCAAGGTACCTATTCTCTCACTAAACCTTTTTAATGTATAAAGTTGAATCTTTGAAAGAACATGAGAGTTATGAGTTCAACTTATTCGAGTTACCAATGAAGTTGCGAAGAGTGTTTTAATGACTAAAGATTGAATCTTTGAATGAAAATACCTCGATAAAGGTACCTATTTTGTTACTAGACCTTTTTAATGTATAAAGATTGTATCTTTGAAAGAAAATGAGAGTTTTGAGTTAAACTTATTCATGTTCCCTGTAACGTCTCAAAGAGTGTTTTAAGGAGTAAATATTGAATCTCTGAATGTAATACCCTCAATCAAGGTGGCTATTATGTCACTAGACCTTTTAAATGTACAAAGATTGAATCTTGGAAAGAAAATGAGAGTTTTTAGTTTAACTTATTCGAGTTACCTATGAAGTCGCGAAGAGTGTTTTAATGAATAAAGATTGAATCTTTGAAGGAAAACACCTCAATAAAGGTACCTATTATGTTACTAGACCTTTTTAATATCTAAAGATTGAATCTTCGGAATAAAATGATAGTTCTGAGTTTAACTTATTCGATTTACCTATGAAGTCGTGAACAGTGTTTTAATGACTAAATAATGAATCTTTGAATGAAAATACCTTAGTAAAGGTACCTATTATGTTACTAGACCTTTTTAATGTATAAAGATTGAATCTTGGAAAGAAAATGACTGTTTTGAGATAAACTTATTCGAGTTACCTATGACATCCCGAAGAGTATTTCAACGAGTAAAGATTGAATCTTTGATTGACATTACTTGAATCAAGGGACTTATTTTGTCCCTGGACCTTTTATATATAAAGATTGAATCTTTAAAAAGAAATGAGCGTTATGAGTTAAACCTATCCGAGTTCCCTATGACGTCCCGAATGGTGTTTTAACGCGTAAGGATTGAATCTTTGTATGAAATTACCTCAACAGAGGTACTTATTATATCACTAGACCTTTTTAATGTATAAAGGTTTAATCTTCGAAAGAAAATGAGAGTTTTGAGTTAAACATATTCGAGTTCCCTGCGACGTCTCGAAGAGTGTTTTAAAGAGTAAATATTGAATCCTTGAATGAAATTACCTCAATCAAGGTACCTATTATGTCACTAGACCTTTTTAATGTATAAAGATTGAATATTTGTAAAGAACTATGAGTTTTGAGTTAAAGTTATTTGAGTTCCCTTTGACGTCACGAAGCGTGTTTTAATGAGTAAAGATTGAATCTTTGAACGAAATTATCTCAATCAATGTACCTATTATGTCAGTCAGTAGACCTTTTTAATGTATAAAGATGGAATCTTTAAAAAAAATGAGAGTATTGAGTTTTAACATATTCGAGTTACCTATGAAGTCGCGTAGAGTGTTTTAATGACCAAAGATTGAATCTTCAAATGCAAATTCCTCAATAAAGGAACCTATTATGTTACTAGATCTTTTTGATGTATAAAGATTGAATCTTTGAAAGAAAATTAGAGTTTTGAGTTAAACTTATTCGAGTTCCTTTTGACATCCCGAAGAGTGTTTTAATGAATAAAGATTGAATTTTTGAATGAAATTACCTCGATCAAGGTACCTATTAAGTCACTAGAAAATTTTATTGTATAAAGATTGAATCTTTGAAAAGAAATGAGAGTTTTGAGTTGAAGTTATTCGAGTTCCCTTTGACGTCACGAAGAGTGTTTTAATGAGTAAAGATTGAATCTTTGAATGAAATTACCTCAATCAAGGTACCTATTCTACCACTAGACCTTTGTAATGTATAAAGATTGAATCTTTGAAAGAAAATGAGTGTTTTGAGTTTAACTTATTCGAGTTACCTATGAAATCGCGAAGAGTGTTTGAATGACTGAAGATTGAATCTTTGAATGAAAAATACCACAATAAAGGTACCAATTCTGTTACTAGACCTTTTTAATGTATAACGATTGAATCTTCGAAAGAAAATGAGATTTTTGAGTTAAACTTATTCGAGTTCCCTGTAACGTCCCGAAGAGTGTTTTAATGAGTAAAGATTGAATCAATGAATGAAATTACCTCAATCAAGGTAGCTATTACATCACTAGACCTTTTTAATTTATAAAGATTGACGTTTTGAAAAGAAATGAGTGTTTCGAGTTAAAGTTATTCAAGTTCACTTTGACGCCACGAAGAGTGTTTTAATGAGTAAAGATTGAATCTTTGAATGAAATTACCTCAATCAAGGTACCTATTCTGTCACTAAACCTTTTTAATGTATAAAGATTGAATCTTTGAAAGAACATGAGAGTTTTGAGTTCAACTTATTCGAGTTACCAATGAAGTTGCGAAGAGTGTTTTAATGACTAAAGATTGAATCTTTGAATGAAAATACCTCAATAAAGGTACTTATTTTGTTAGTAGACCTTTTTAATGTATAAAGATTGTATCTTTGAAAGAAAATGAGAGTTTTGAGTTAAACTTATTCATGTTCCCTGTAACGTCCCAAAGAGTGTTTTAAGGAGTAAATATTGAATCTCTGAATGTAATACCCTCAATCAAGGTAGCTATTATATCACTAGACCTTTTTAATGTACAAAGATTGAATCTTGGAAAGAAAATGGGAGTTTTTAGTTTAACTTATTCGAGTTACCTATGAAGTCTCGAAGAATGTTTTAATGAATAAAGATTGAATCTTTGACTGAAAACACCTCAATAAAGGTACCTATTATCTTACTAGACCTTTTTAATATCTAAAGATTGAATCTTTGGAATAAAATGATAGTTCTGAGTTTAACTTATTCGATTTACCTATGAAGTCGTGAACAGTGTTTTAATGACTAAATAATGAATCTTTGAATGAAAATACCTTAGTAAAGGTACCTATTATGTTACTAGACCTTTTTAATGCATAAAGATTGAATCTTGGAAAGAAAATGACTGTTATGAGTTAAACTTATTCGAGTTCCCTATGACATCCCAAAGAGTATTTCAACGAGTAAAGATTGAATCTTTGATTGAAATTACTTGAATCAAGGGACTTATTTTGACCCTGGACCTTTTATATATAAAGATTGAATCTTTAAAAAGAAATGAGCGTTATGAGTTAAACCTATCCGAGTTCCCTATGACGTCCCGAATAGTGTTTTAACGCGTAAGGATTGAATCTTTGTATGAAATTATCTCAATAGAGGTACTTATTATGTCACTAGACCTTTTTAATGTATAAAGGTTTAATCTTCGAAAGAAAATGAGAGTTTTGAGTTAAACATATTCGAGTTCCCTGCGACGTCTCGAAGAGTGTTTTAAAGAGTAAATATTGAATCTTTGAATGAAATTACCTCAATCAAGGTACCTATTATGTCACTAGACCTTTTTAATGTATAAAGATGGAATCTTTGAAAAAAATGAGAGTATTGAGTTTTAACTTATTTGAGTTACCTATGAAGTCACAAAGAGGGTTTTAATGACCAAAGATTGAATCTTCAAATGAAAATTCCTTAATAAAGGAACCTATTATGTTACTAGATCTTTTTGATGTATAAAGATTGAATCTTTGAAAGAAAATTAGAGTTTTATGTTAAACTTATTCGAGTTGCTTTTGACATCCCGAAGAGTGTTTTAATGAATAAAGATTGAATCTTTGAATGAAATTACCTCGATCAAGGTACCTATTAAGTCACTAGAAATTTTTATTGTATAAAGATTGAATCTTTGAAAAGAAATGAGAGTTTTGAGTTAAAGTTATTCGAGTTCCCTTTGACGTCATGAAGAGTGTTTTAATGAGTAAAGATTGAATCTTTGAATGAAATTACCTCAATCAAGGTACCTATTCTACCACTAGACCTTTGTAATGTATAAAGATTGAATCTTTGAAAGAAAATGAGTGTTTTGAGTTTAATTTATTCGAGTTACCTATGAAATCGCGAAGAGTGTTTTAATGACTGAAGATTTAATCTTTGAATGAAAAATACCACAATAAAGGTACCAATTCTGTTACTAGACCTTTTTAATGTATAAAGATTGAATCTTCGAAAGAAAATGAGATTTTTGAGTTAAACTTATTCGAGTTCCCTGTAACGTCCTGAAGTGTCTTTTAATGAGTAAAGATTGAATCATTGAATGAAAATACCTCAATCAAGGTAGCTATTACATCACTAGACCTTTTTAATTTATAAAGATTAGCGTTTTGAAAAGAAATGAGTGTTTCGAGTTAAAGTTATTCAAGTTCCCTTTGACGCCACGAAGAGTGTTTTAAAGAGTAAAGATTGAATCTTTGAATGAAATTACCTCAATCAAGGTACCTATTCTGTCACTAAACCTTTTTAATGTATAAAGATTGAATCTTTGAAAGAACATAAGAATTTTGAGTTCAACTTATTCGAGTTACCTATGAAGTTGCGAAGAGTGTTTTAATGACTAAAGATTGAATCTTTGAATGAAAATACCTCAATAAAGGTACTTATTTTGTTAGTAGACCTTTTTAATGTATAAAGATTGTATCTTTGAAAGAAAATGAGAGTTTTGAGTTAAACTTATTCATGTTCCCTGTAACGTCCCAAAGAGTGTTTTAAGGAGTAAATATTGAATCTTTGAATGTAATTACCTCAATCAAGGTAGCTATTATGTCACTAGACCTTTTTAATGTACAAAGATTGAATCTTGGAAAGAAAATGAGAGTTTTGAGTTTAACTTATTCGAGTTACCTATGAAGTCGCGAAGAGTGTTTTAATGAATAAAGATTGAATCTTTGAATGAAAATACCTCAATAAAGGTACCTATTATGTTACTAGACCTTTTTAATATCTAAAGATTAAATCTTTGGAATAAAATGATAGTTCTGAGTTTAACTTATTCGATTTACCTATGAAGTCGTGAACAGTGTTTTAATGACTAAATAATAAATCTTTGAATGAAAATACCTTAGTAAAGGTACCTATTATGTTACTAGACCTTTTTAATGTATAAAGATTGAATCTTGGAAAGAAAATGACTGTTATGAGTTAAACTTATTCGAGTTCCCTATGACATCCCAAAGAGTATTTCAACGAGTAAAGATTGAATCTTTGATTGAAATTACTTGAATCAAGGGACTTATTTTGACCCTGGACCTTTTATATATAAAGATTGAATCTTTAAAAAGAAATGAGCGTTATGAGTTAAACCTATCCGAGTTCCCTATGACGTCCCGAATAGTGTTTTAACGCGTAAGGATTGAATCTTTGTATGAAATTATCTCAATAGAGGTACTTATTATGTCACTAGACCATTTTAATGTATAAAGGTTTAATCTTCGAAAGAAAATGAGAGTTTTGAGTTAAACATATTCGAGTTCCCTGCGACGTCTCGAAGAGTGTTTTAAAGAGTAAATATTGAATCTTTGAATGAAATTACCTCAATCAAGGTACCTATTATGTCACTAGTACTGTTTAATGTATAAAGATTGAATATTTGTAAAGAACTACGAGTTTTGAGTTAAAGTTATTTGAGTTCCCTTTGACGTCACGAAGCGTGTTTTATTGAGCAAAGATTGAATCTTTGAACGAAATTATCTCAATCAATGTACCAATTATGTCAGTCAGTAGACCTTTTTAATGTATAAAGATGGAATATGTGAAAAAAATGAGAGTATTGAGTTTTAACTTATTCGAGTTACCAATGAAGTCGCGAAGAGTGTTTTAATGACCAAAGATTGAATCTTCAAATGAAAATTCCTCAATAAAGGAACCTATTATGTTACTAGATCTTTTTGATGTATAAAGATTGAATCTTTGAAAGAAAATTAGAGTTTTGAGTAAAACTTATTCGAGTTCCTTTTGACATCCCGAAGAGTGTTTTAATGAATAAAGATTGAATCTTTGAATGAAATTACCTCGATCAAGGTACCTATTAAGTCACTAGAAATTTTTATTGTATAAAGATTGAATCTTTGAAAAGAAATGAGAGTTTTGAGTTAAAGTTATTCGAGTTCCCTTTGACGTCACGAAGAGTGTTTTAATGAGTAAATATTGAATCTTTGAATGAAATTACCTCAATCAAGGTACCTATTCTACCACTAGACCTTTGTAATGTATAAAGATTGAATCTTTGAAAGAAAATGAGTGTTTTAAGTTTAACTCATTCGAGTTACCTATGAAATCGCGAAGAGTGTTTTAATAACTGAAGATTGAATCTTTAAATGAAAAATACCACAATAACGGTACCAATTCAGTTACTAGACCTTGTTAATGTATAAAGATTGAATCTTCGAAAGAAAATGAGATTTTTGAGTTAAACTTATTCGAGTTCCCTGTAACGTCCCGAAGAGTGTTTTAATGAGTAAAGATTGAATCATTGAATGAAATTGCCTTAATCAAGGTAGCTATTACATCACTGGACCTTTTTAATTTATAAAGATTGACGGTTTGAAAAGAAATGAGTGTTTCGAGTTAAAGTTATTCAAGTTCCCTTTGACGCCACGAAGAGTGTTTTAATGAGTAAAGATTGAATCTTTGAATGAAATTACCTCAATCAAGGTACCTATTCTGTCACTAAACCTTTTTAATGTATAAAGATTGAATCTTTGAAAGAACATAAGAATTTTGAGTTCAACTTATTCGAGTTACCTATGAAGTTGCGAAGAGTTTTTTAATGACTAAAGATTGAATCTTTGAATGAAAATACCTCAATAAAGGTACTTATTTTGTTAATAGACCTTTTTAATGTATAAAGATTATATCTTTGACAGAAAATGAGAGCTTTGAGTTAAACTAATTCATGTTCCCTGTAACGTCCCAAAGAGTGTTTTAAGGAGTAAATATTGAATCTTTGAATGTAATTACCTCAATCAAGGTAGCTATTATGTCACTAGACCTTTTTAATGTACAAAGATTGAATCTTGGAAAGAAAATGAGAGTTTTGAGTTTAACTTATTTGAGTTACCTATGAAGTCGCGAAGAGTGTTTTAATGAATAAAGATTGAATCTTTGAATGAAAATACCTCAATAAAGGTACCTATTATGTTACTAGACCTTTTTAATATCTAAAGATTAAATCTTTGGAATAAAATGATAGTTCTGAGTTTAACTTATTCGATTTACCTATGAAGTCGTGAACAGTGTTTTAATGACTAAATAATGAATCTTTGAATGAAAATACCTTAGTAAAGGTACCTATTATGTTACTAGACCTTTTTAATGTATAAAGATTGAATCTTGGAAAGAAAATGACTGTTTTGAGTTAAACTTATTCGAGTTCCCTATGACATCCCGAAGAGTATTTCAACGAGTAAAGATTGAATCTTTGATTGAAATTACTTGAATTAAGGGACTTATTTTGTCTCTGGACCTTTTATATATAAAGATTGAATCTTTAAAAAGAAATGAGCGTTATGAGTTAAACCTATCCGAGTTCCCTATGACGTCCCGAATAGTGTTTTAACGCTTAAGGATTGAATCTTTGTATGAAATTACCTAAATAGAGGTACTTATTATGTCACTAGACCTTTTTAATGTATAAATGTTTAATCTTCGAAAGAAAATAAGAGTTTTGAGTTAAACATATTCGAGTTCCCTGCGACGTCTCGAAGAGTGTTTTAAAGAGTAAATATTGAATCTTTGAATGAAATTACCTCAATCAAGGTACCTATTATGTCACTAGACCTTTTTAATGTATAAAGATTGAATATTTGTAAAGAACTACGAGTTTTGAGTTAAAGTTATTTGAGTTCCCTTTGGCGTCACGAAGCGTGTTTTAATGAGTAAAGATTGAATCTTTGAAAGAAATTATCTCAATCAATGTACCGATTATGTCAGTCAGTAGACCTTTTTAATGTATAAAGATGGAATCTTTGAAAAAAATGAGAGTATTGAGTTTTAACTTATTCGAGTTACCTATGAAGTCGCAAAGAGTGTTTTAATGGCCAAAGATTGAATCTTCAAATGAAAATTCCTTAATAAAGGAACCTATTATGTTACTAGATCTTTTTGATGTATAAAGATTGAATCTTTGAAAGAAAATTAGAGTTTTGAGTTAAACTTATTCGAGTTCCTTTTGACATCCCGAAGAGTGTTTTAATGAATAAAGATTGAATCTTTGAATGAAATTACCTCGATCAAGGTACCTATTAAGTCACTAGAAATTTTTATTGTATAAAGATTGAATCTTTGAAAAGAAATGAGAGTTTTGAGTTAAAGTTATTCGAGTTCCCTTTCACGTCACGAAGAGTGTTTTAATGAGTAAAGATTGAATCTTTGAATGAAATTACCTCAATCAAGGTACCTATTCTACCACTAGACCTTTGTAATGTATAAAGATTGAATCTTTGAAAGAAAATGAGTGTTTTGAGTTTAACTTATTCGAGTTACCTATGAAATCGCGAAGAGTGTTTTAATGACTGAAGATTGAATCTTTGAATGAAAAATACCACAATAAAGGTACCAATTCTGTTACTAGACCTTTTTAATGTATAAAGATTGAATCTTCGAAAGAAAATGAGATTTTTGAGTTAAACTTATTCGAGTTCCCTGTAACGTCCCGAAGAGTGTTTTAATGAGTAAAGATTGAATCATTGAATGAAATAACCTCAATCAAGGTAGCTATTACATCAGTAGACCTTTTTAATTTATAAAGATTGATGTTTTAAAAAGAAATCAGTGTTTCGAGTTAAAGTTATTCAAGTTCCCTTTGACGCCACGAAGAGTGTTTTAATGAGTAAAGATTGAATCTTTGAATGAAATTACCTCAATCAAGGTACCTATTCTGTCACTAAACCTTTTTAATGTATAAAGATTGAATCTTTGAAAGAAAATGAGAGTTTTGAGTTCAACTTATTCGAGTTACCTATGAAGTTGCGAAGAGTGTTTTAATGACTAAAGATTGAATCTTTGAATGAAAATACCTCAATAAAGGTACTTATTTTGTTAGTAGACCTTTTTAATGTATAAAGATTGTATCTTTGAAAGAAAATGAGAGTTTTGAGTTAAACTTATTCATGTTCCCTGTAACGTCCCAAAGAGTGTTTTAAGGAGTAAATATTGAATCTCTAAATGTAATTACCTCAATCAAGGTAGCTATTATGTCACTAGACCTTTTTAATGTACAAAGATTGAATCTTGGAAAGAAAATGAGAGTTTTGAGTTTAACTTATTCGAGTTACCTATGAAGTCGCGAAGAGTGGTTTAATGAATAAAGATTGAATCTTTGAAGGAAAACACCTCAATAAAGGTACCTATTATGTTACTAGACCTTTTTAATATCTAAAGATTGAATCTTTGGAATAAAATGGTAGTTCTAAGTTTAACTTATTCGATTTACCGATGAAGTCGTGAACAGTGTTTTAAAGACTAAATAATGAATCTTTGAATGAAAATACCTTAGTAAAGGTACCTATTTTGTTACTAGACCTTTTTAATGTATAAAGATTGAATCTTGGAAAGAGAATGACTGTTTTGAGTTAAACTTATTCGAGTTCACTATGACATCCCGAAGAGTATTTCAACGAGTAATGATTGAATCTTTGATTGAAATTACTTGAATCAAGGGACTTATTTTGTCCCTGGACCTTTTATATATAAAGATTGAATCTTTAAAAAGAAATGAGCGTTATGAGTTAAACCTATCCGAGTTCCCTATGACGTCCCGAATAGTGTTTTAACGCGTAAGGATTGAATCTTTGTATGAAATTACCTCAATAGAGGTACTTATTATGTCACTAGACCTTTTTAATGTATAAAGGTTTAATCTTCGAAAGAAAATAAGAGTTTTGAGTTAAACATATTCGAGTTCCCTGCGACGTTTCGAAGAGTGTTTTAAAGAGTAAATATTGAATCTTTGAATGAAATTACCTCAATCAAGGTACCTATTATGTCACTATACCTTTTTAATGTATAAAGATTGAATATTTGTAAAGAATTACGAGTTTTGAGTTAAAGTTAATTGAGTTCCCTTTGACGTCACGAAGCGTGTTTTAATGAGTAAAGATTGAATCTTTGAACGAAATTATCGCAATCAATGTACCTATTATGTCAGTCAGTAGACCTTTTTAATGTATAAAGATGGAATCTTTGAAAAAAAATGAGAGTGTTGAGTTTTAACTTATTCGAGTTACCTATGAAGTCGCGAAGAGTGTTTTAAGGACCAAAGATTGAATCTTCAAATGAAAATTCCTCAATAAAGGAACCTATTATGTTACTAGATCTTTTTGATGTATAAAGATTGAATCTTTGAAAGAAAATTAGAATTTTGAGTTAAACTTATTCGAGTTCCTTTTGACATCCCGAAGAGTGTTTTAATGAATAAAGATTGAATCTTTGAATGAAATTACCTCGATCAAGGTACCTATTAAGTCACTAGAAATTTTTATTGTATAAAGATTGAATCTTTGAAAAGAAATGAGAGTTTTGAGTTAAAGTTATTCGAGTTCCCTTTGACGTCACGAAGAGTGTTTTAATGAGTAAAGATTGAATCTTTGAATGAAATTATCTCAATCAAGGTACCTATTCTACCACTAGACCTTTGTAATGTATAAAGATTGAATCTTTGAAAGAAAATGAGTGTTTTGAGTTTAACTTATTCGAGTTACCTATGAAATCACGAAGAGTGTTTTAACGACTGAAGATTGAATCTTTGAATGAAAAATACCACAATAAAGGTACCAATTCTGTTACTAGACCTTTTCAATGTATAAAGATTGAATCTTCGAAAGAAAATGAGATTTTTAAGTTAAACTTATTCGAGTTCCCTGTAACGTCTCGAAGAGTGTTTTAATGAGTAAAGATTGAATCATTGAATGAAATTACCTCAATCAAGGTAGCTATTACATCACTAGACCTTTTTAATTTATAAAGATTGACGTTTTGAAAAGAAATGAGTGTTTCGAGTTAAAGTTATTCAAGTTCCCTTTGACGCCACGAAGAGTGTTTTAATGAGTAAAGATTGAATCTTTGAATGAAATTACCTCAATCAAGGTACCTATTCTGTCACTAAACCTTTTTAATGTATAAAGATTGAATATTTGAAAGAACATGAGAGTTTTGAGTTCAACTTATTCGAGTTACCTGTGAAGTTGCGAAGAGTGTTTTAAAGACTAAAGATTAAATCTTTGAATGAAAATACCTCAATAAAGGTACTTATTTTGTTAGTAGACCTTTTTAGTGCATAAATATTGTATCTTTGAAAGAAAATGAGAGTTTTGAATTAAACTTATTCATGTTCCCTGTAACGTCCCAAAGAGTGTTTTAAGGAGTAAATATTGAATCTCTAAATGTAATTACCTCAATCAAGGTAGCTATTATAGCACTAGACCTTTTTAATGTACAAAGATTGAATCTTGGAAAGAAAATGAGAGTTTTGAGTTTAACTTATTCGAGTTACCTATGAAGTCGCGAAGAGTGTTTTAATGAATAAAGATTGAATCTTTGAATGAAAACACCTCAATAAAGGTACCTATTATGTTACTAGCACTTTTGAATATCTAAAGATTGAATCTTTGGAATAAAATGATAGTTCTGAGTTTAACTTATTCGATTTACCTATGAAGTCGTGAACAGTGTTTTAATGACTAAATAATGAATCTTTGAATGAAAATACCTTAGTAAAGGTACCTATTATGTTACTAGACCTTTTTAATGTATAAAGATTGAATCTTGGAAAGAAAATGACTGTTTTGAGTTAAACTTATTCGAGTTGCCTATGACATCCCGAAGAGTATTTCAACGAGTAAAGATTGAATCTTTGATTAAAATTACTTGAATCAAGGGACTTATTTTATCCCTGGACCTTTTATATATAAAGATTGAATCTTTAAAAAGAAATGAGCGTTATGAGTTAAACCTATCCGAGTTCCCTATGACGTCCCGAATAGTGTTTTAACGCGTAAGGATTGAATCTTTGTATGAAATTACCTCAATAGAGGTACTTATTATGTCACTAGACCTTTTTAATGTATAAAGGTTTAATCTTCGAAAGAAAATGAGAGTTTTGAGTTAAACATATTCGAGTTCCCTGCGACGTCTCGAAGACTGTTTTAAAGAGTAAATATTGAATCTTTGAATGAAATTACCTCAATCAAGGTACCTATTATGTCACTAGACCTTTTTAATGTATAAAGATTGAATATTTGTAAAGAATTACGAGTTTTGAGTTAAAGTTATTTGAGTTCCCTTTGACGTCACGAAGCATGTTTTAATGAGTAAAGATTGAATCTTTGAACGAAATTATCACAATCAATGTACCTATTATGTCAGTCAGTAGACCTTTTTAATGTATAAAGATGGAATCTTTGAAAAAAATGAGAGTATTGAGTTTTAACTTATTCGAGTTACCTATGAAGTCGCGAAGAGTGTTTTAATTACCAAAGATTGAATCTTCAAATGAAAATTCCTCAATAAAGGAACCTATTATGTTACTAGATCTTTTTGATGTATAAAGATTGAATCTTTGAAAGAAAATTAGAGTTTTGAGTTAAACTTATTCGAGTTCCTTTTGACATCCCAAAGAGCGTTTTAATGAATAAAGATTGAATCTTTGAATGAAATTACCTCGATCAAGGTACCTATTGAGTCACTAGAAATTTTTATTGTATAAAGATCTAATCTTTGAAAAGAAGTGAGAGTTTTGAGTTAAAGTTATTCGAGTTCCCTTTGACGTCACGAAGAGTGTTTTAATGAGTAAAGATTCAATCTTTGAATGAAATTACCTCAATCAAGGTACCTATTCTACCACTAGACCTTTGTAATGTATAAAGATTGAATCTTTGAAAGAAAATGAGTGTTTTGAGTTTAACTTATTCGAGTTACCTATGAAATCGCGAAGAGTGTTTTAACAACTGAAGATTGAATCTTTGAATGAAAAATACTACAATAAAGGTACCAATTTTGTTACTAGACCTTTTTAATGTATAAAGATTGAATCTTCGAAAGAAAATGAGATTTTTGAGTCAAACATATTCGAGTTCCCGGTAACGTCCCGAAGAGTGTTTTAATGAGTAAAGATTGAATCATTGAATGAAATTACCTCAATCAAGGTAGCTATTACATCGCTAGACCTTTTTAATTTATAAAGATTGACGCTTTGAAAAGAAATGAGTGTTTCGAGTTAAAGTTATTCAAGTTCCCTTTGACGCCACGAACAGTGTTTTAATGAGTAAAGATTGAAACTTTGAATGAAATTACCTCAATCAAGGTACTTATTATGTCATTAAACCTTTTTAATGTATAAAGATTGAATCTTTGAAAGAACATGAGAGTTTTGAGTTTAACTTATTCGAGTTACCTATGAAGTCGCGAAGAGTGTTTTAATGAATAAAGATTGAATCTTTGAATGAAAACACCTCAATAAAGGTACCTATTATGTTACTAGACCTTTTTAATATCTAAAGATTGAATCTTTGGAATAAAATGATAGTTCTGAGTTTAACTTATTCGATTTAACTATGAAGTCGTGAACAGTGTTTTAATGACTAAATAATGAATCTTTGAATAAAAATACCTTAGTAAAGGTACCTATTATGTTACTAGACCTTTTTAATGTATAAAGATTGAATCTTGGAAAGAAAATGACTGTTTTGAGTTAAACTTATTCGAGTTCCCTATGACATCCCGAAGAGTATTTCAACGAGTAAAGATTGAATCTTTGATTGAAATTACTTGAATCAAGGGACTTATTTTGTCCCTGGAATTTTTATATATAAAGATTGAATCTTTAAAAAGAAATGAGCGTTATGAGTTAAACCTATCCGAGTTCCCTATGACGTCCCGAATAGTGTTTTAACGCGTAAGGATTGAATCTTTGTATGAAATTACCTCAATAGAGGTACTTATTATGTCACTAGACCTTTTTAATGTATAAAGGTTTAATCTTCGAAAGAAAATGAGAGTTTTGAGTTAAACATATTCGAGTTCCCTGCGACGTTTCGAAGAGTGTTTTAAGGAGTAAATATTGAATCTTTGAATGAAATTACCTCAATCAAGGTACCTATTATGTCACTAGACCTTTTTAATGTATAAAGATTGAATATTTGTAAAGAACTACGAGTTTTGAGTTAAAGTTATTTGAGTTCCCTTTGACGTCACGAAGCGTGTTTTAATGAGTAAAGATTGAATCTTTGAACGAAATTATCTCAATCAGTGTACCTATTATGTCAGTCAGTTGACTTTTTTAATGTATAAAGATGGAATCTTTGAAAAAAATGAGAGTATTGAGTTTTAACTTATTCGAGTTACCTATGAAGTCGCGAAGAGTGTTTTAATGACCAAAGATTGAATCTTCAAATGAAAATTCCTCAATAAAGGAACCAATTATGTTACTAGATCTTTTTGATGTATAAAGATTGAATCTTTGAAAGAAAATTAGAGTTTCGAGTTAAACTTATTCGAGTCCCTATTGACATCCCGAAGAGTGTTTTAATGAATAAAGATTGAATCCTTGAAAGAAATTACCTCGCTCAAGGTTCCTATTAAGTCACTAGAAATTTTTATTGTATAAAGATTGAATCTGTGAAAAGAAATGAGAGTTTTGAGTTAAAGTTATTCGAGTTCCCTTTAACGTCACGAAGAGTGTTTTAATGAGTAAAGATTGAATCCTTGATTGAAATTACCTCAATCAAGGTACCTATTCTACCACTAGACCTTGGTAATGTATAAAGATTGAATCTTTGAAGGAAAATGAGTGTTTTGAGTTTAACTTATTCGAGTTAAATATGAAATCGCGAAGAGTTTTTTAACGACTGAAGATTGAATCTTTGAATGAAAAATACCACAATAAAGGTACCAATTCTGTTACTAGACCTTTTTAATGTATAAAGATTGAATCTTCGAAAGAAAATGAGATTTTTGAGTTAAACTTATTCGAGTTCCCTGTAACGTACCGAAGAGTGTTTTAATGAGTAAAGATTGAATCATTGAATGAAATTACCTCAATCAAGGTAGCTATTACATCACTAGACCTTTTTAATTTATAAAGATTGACGTTTTGAAAAGAAATGAGTGTTCCGAGTTAAAGTTATTCAAGTTCCCTTTGACGCCACGAAGAGTGTTTTAATGAGTAAAGATTGAATCTTTGAATGAAATTACCTCAATCAAGGTACCTATTCTGTCACTAAACCTTTTTAATCTACAAAGATTGAATCTTTTAAAGAACATGAGAGTTTTGAGTTCAACTTATTCGAGTTACCTATGAAGTTGCGAAGAGTGTTTTAATGACTAAAGATTGAATCTTTGAATGAAAATACCTCAATAAAGGTACTTATTTTGTTAGTAGACCGTTTTAATGCATAAAGATTGTATCTTTGAAAGAAAATGAGAGTTTTGTGTTAAACTTATTCATGTTCCCTGTAACGTCCCAAAGAGTGTTTTAAGGAGTAAATATTGAATCTTTGAATGTAATTACCTCAATCAAGGTTGCTATTATGTCACTAGACTTTTTTAATGTACAAAGATTGAATCTTGGAAAGAAAATGAGAGTTTTCAGTTTAACTTATTCGAGTTAGCTATGAAGTTGCGAAGAGTGTTTTAATGAATAAAGATTGAATCTTTGAATGAAAACACCTCAATAAAGGTACCTATTATGTTACTAGACCTTTTTAATATCTAAAGATTGAATCTTTGGAATAAAATGATAGTTCTGAGTTGAACTTATTCGATTTACCTATGAAGTCGTGAACAGTGTTTTAATGACTAAATAATGAATCTTTGAATGAAAATACCTTAGTAAAGGTACCTATTATGTTACTAGACCTTTCTAATGTATAAGGATTGAATCTTGGAAAGAAAATGACTGTTTTGAGTTAAACTTATTCAAGTTCCCGATGACATCCCGAAGAGTATTCTAACGAGTAAAGATTGAATCTTTGATTGAAATTACTTGAATCAAGGGACTTATTTTGTCCCTGGACCTTTTATATATAAAGATTGAATCTTTAAAAAGAAATGAGCGTTATGAGTTAAACCTATCGGAGTTCCCTATGACGTCTCGAATAGTGTTTTAACGCGTAAGGATTGAATCTTTGTATGAAATTATCTCAATAGAGGTACTTATTATGTCACTAGACCTTTTTAATGTATAAAGGTTTAATCTTCGAAAGAAAGTGAGAGTTTTGAGTTAAACATATTCGAGTTCCCTGCGACGTCTCGAAGAGTGTTTTAAAGAGTAAATATTGAATCTTTGAATGAAATTACCTCAATCAAGGTACTTATTATGTCACTAGACCTTTTTAATGTATAAAGATTGAATATTTGTAAAGAACTACGAGTTTTGAGTTAAAGTTATTTGAGTTCCCTTTAACATCACGAAGCGTGTTTTAATGAGTAAAGATTGAATCTTTGAACGAAATTATCTCAATCAATGTACCTATTATGTCAGTCAGTAGACCTTTTTAATGTATAAAGATGGAATCTTTGAAAAAAATTAGAGTATTGAGTTTTAACTTATTCGAGTTACCTATGAAGTCGCGAAGAGTGTTTTAATGACCAAAGATTCAATAAAGGAACCTACTATGTTACTAGATCTTTTTGATGTATAAAGATTGAATCTTTGAAAGAAAATTAGAGTTTTGAGTTAAACTTATTCGAGTTCCTTTTGACATCCCGAAGAGTGTTTTAATGAATAAAGGTTGAATCTTTGAATGAAATTACCTCGATCAAGGTACCTATTAAGTCACTAGAAATTTTTATTGTATAAAGATTGAATCTTTGAAAAGAAATGAGAGTTTTGAGTTAAAGTTATTCGAGTTCCCTTTGACGTCACGAAGAGTGTTTTAATGCGTAAAGATTGAATCTTTGAATGAAATTACCTCAATCAAGGTACCTATTCTACCACTAGACCTTTGTAATGTATAAAGATTGAATCTTTGAAAGAAAATGAGTGTTTTGAGTTTAACTTATTCGAGTTACCTATGAAGTCGCGAAGAGTGTTTTAATGAATAAAGATTGAATCTTTAATTGAAAACACCTCAATAAAGGTACCTATTATGTTACTAGACCTTTTTAATATCTAAAGATTGAATCTTTGGAATAAAATGATAGTTCGGAGTTTAACTTATTCGATTTACCTATGAAGTCGTGAGCAGTGTTTTAATGACTAAATAATGAATCTTTGAATGAAAATACCTTAGTAAAGGTTCCTATTATGTTACTAGACCTTTTTAATGTATAAAGATTGAAACCTTTGATTGAAATTACTTGAATCAACGAGTTCCCTATGACATCCCGAAGAGTATTTCAACGAGTAAAGATTGAATCTTTGATTGAAATTACTTGAATCAAGAGTCTTATTTTGTCTCTGGACCTTTTATATATAAAGATTGAATCTTTAAAAAGAAATGAGCGTTATGAGTTAAACCTATCCGAGTTCCCTATGACGTCCCGAATAGTGTTTTAACGCGTAAGGATTGAATCTTTGTATGAAATTACCTCAATAGAGGTACTTATTTTGTCACTAGACCTTTTTAATGTATAAAGGTTTAATCTTCGAAAGAAAATGAGAGTTTTGAGTTAAACATATTCGAGTTCCCTGCGACGTCTCGAAGAGTGTTTTAAAGAGTAAAGATTGAATCATTGAATGAAATTACCTCAATCAAGGTAGCTATTATATCACTAGACCTTTTTAATTTATAAAGATTGACGTTTTGAAAAGAAATGAGTGTTTCGAGTTAAAGTTATTCAAGTTCCCTTTGACGCCACGAAGAGTGTTTTAATGAGTAAAGATTGAATCTTTGAATGAAATTACCTCAATCAAGGTACCTATTCTGTCACTAAACCTTTTTAATGTATAAAGATTGAATCTTTGAAAGAACATGAGAGTTTTGAGTTCAACTTATTCGAGTTACCTATGAAGTTGCGAAGAGTGTTTTAATGACTAAAGATTGAATCTTTGAATGAAAATACCTCTGTAAAGGTACTTATTTTGTTAGTAGACCTTTTTAATGTATAAAGATTGTATCTTCGAAAGAAAATGAGAGTTTTGAGTTAAACTTATTCATGTTCCCTGTAACGTCCCAAAGAGTGTTTTAAGGAGTAAATATTGAAGCTTTGAATGTAATTACCTCAATCAAGGTAGCTATTATGTCACTAGACCTTTTTAATGTACAAAGATTAAATCTTGGAAAGAAAATGAGAGTTTTGAGTTTAACTTATTCGAGTTACCTATGAAGTCGCGAAGAGTGTTTTAATGAATAAAGATTGAATCTTTGAATGAAAACACCTCAACAAAGGTACCTATTATGTTACTAGACCTTTTTAATATCTAAAGATTGAATCTTTGGAATAAAATGATAGTTCTGAGTTTAACTTATTCGATTTACCTATGAAGTCGTGAACAGTGTTTTAATGACTAAATAATGAATCTTTGAATGAAAATACCTTAGTAAAGGTACCTATTATGTTACGAGACCTTTTTAATGTATAAAGATTGAATTTTGGAAAGAAAATGACTGTTTTGAGTTAAACTTATTCGAGTTCCCTATGACATCCCGAAGAGTATTTCAACGAGTAAAGATTGAATCTTTGATTGAAATTACTTGAATCAAGGTACTTATTTTGTCTCTGGACCTTTTATATATAAAGATTGAATCTTTAAAAAGAAATGAGCGTTATGGGTTAAACCTATCCGAGTTCCCTATGACGTCCCGAATAGTGTTTTAACGCTTAAGGATTGAATCTTTGTATGAAATTACCTCAATAGAGGTACTTATTACGTCACTAGACCTTTTTAATGTATAAAGGTTTAATCTTCGAAAGAAAATGAGAGTTTTGAGTTAAACATATTCGAGTTCTCTGCGACGTCTCGAAGAGTGTTTTAAAGAGTAAATATTGAATCTTTGAATGAAATTACCTCAATCAAGGTACCTATTATGTCACTAGACCTTTTTAATGTATAAAGATTGAATATTTGTAAAGAACTACGAGTTTTGAGTTAAAGTTATTTGTGTTCCCTTTGACGTCACGAAGCGTGTTTTAATGAGTAAAGATTGAATCTTTGAACGAAATTATCTCAATCAATGTACCTATTATGTCAGTCAGTAGACCTTTTTAATGTATAAAGATGGAATCTTTGAAAAAAATGAGAGTATTGAATTTTAACTTATTCGAGTTACCTATGAAGTCGCAAAGAGTGTTTTAATGACCAAAGATTGAATTTTCAAATGAAAATTCCTCAATAAAGGAACCTATTATGTTACTAGATATTTTTAATGTATAAAGATTGAATCTTTGAAAGAAAATTAGAGTTTTGAGTTAAACTTATTCGATTTCCTTTTGACATCCCGAAGAGTGTTTTAATGAATAAAGATTGAATCTTTGAATGAAATTACCTCGATCAAGGTACCTATTAAGTCCCTATAAATTTTTATTGTATAAAGATTGAATCTTTGAAAAGAAATGAGAGCTTTGAGTTAAAGTTATTCGAGTTCCCTTTGACGTCACGAAGAGTGTTTTAATGAGTAAAGATTGAATCTTTGAATGAAATTACCTCAATCAAGGTACCTATTCTACCACTAGACCTTTGTAATGTATATAGATTGAATCTTTGAAAGAAAATGAGTGTTTTGAGTTTAACTTATTCGAGTTACCTATGAAATCGCGAAGAGTGTTTTAACGACTGAAGATTGAATATTTGAATGAAAAATACCACAATAAAGGTCCCAATTCTGTTACTAGACCTTTTTAATGTATAAAGATTGAATCTTCGAAAGAAAATGAGATTTTTGAGTTAAACTTATTCGAGTTCCCTGTAACGTCCCGAAGAGTGTTTTAATGAGTAAAGATTGAATCATTGAATGAAATTACCTCAATCAAGGTAGCTATTAGATCACTAGACCTTTTTAATTTATAAAGATTGACGTTTTGAAAAGAAATGAGTGTTTCGAGTTAAAGTTATTCAAGTTCCCTTTGACGCCATGAAGAGTGTTTTAATGAGTAAAGATTGAATCTTTGAATGAAATTACCTCAATCAAGGTACCTATTCTGTCACTAAACCTTTTTAATGTATAAAGATTAAATCTTTGAAACAACATGAGAGTTTTGAGTTCAACTTGTTCGAGTTACCTATGAAGTTGCGAAGAGTGTTTTAATGACTAAAGATTGAATCTTTGAATGAAAATACCTCAATAAAGGTACTTATTTTGTTAGTAGACCTTTTTAATGTATAAAGATTGTATCTTTGAAAGAAAATGAGAGTTTTGAGTTAAAGTTATTCATGTTCCCTGTAACGTCGCAAAGAGTGTTTTAAGGAGTAAATATTGAATCTTTGAATGTAATTGCCTCAATCAAGGTCGCTATTATGTCACTAGACCTTTTTAATGTACAAATATTGAATCTTGGAAAGAAAATGAGAGTTTTGAGTTTAACTTATTCGAGTTACCTATGAAGTCGCGAAGAGTGTTTTAATGAATAAAGATTAAATCTTTGAATGAAAACACCTCAATAAAGGTACCTATTATGTTACTAGACCTTTTTAATATCTAAAGATTGAATCTTTGGAATAAAATGATTGTTCTGAGTTTAACTTATTTGATTTACCTACGAAGTCGTGAACAGTGTTTTAATGACTAAATAATGAATCTTTGAATGAAAATACCTTAGTAAAGGTACCTACTATATTACTAGACCTTTTTAATGTATAAAGATTGAATCTTGGAAAGAAAATGACAGTTTTGAGTTAAACTTATTCGAGTTCCCTATGACATCCCGAAGAGTATTTCAACGAGTAAAGATTGAATCTTTGATTGAAATTACTTGAATCAAGGGACTTATTTTGTCCCTGGACCTTTTATATATAAAGATTGAATCTTTAAAAAGAAATGAGCGTTATGAGTTAAACCTATCCGGGTTCCCTATGACGTCCCGAATAGTGTTTTAATGCGTAATGATTGAATCTTTGTATGAAATTACCTCAATAGAGGTACTTATTATGTCACAAGACCTTTTTAATATATAAAGGTTTAAGCTTCGAAAGAAAATGAGAGTTTTGAGTTAAACATATTCGAGTTCCCTGCGACGTCTCGAAGAGTGTTTTAAAGAGTAAATATTGAATCTTTGAATGAAATTACCTCAATCAAGGTACCTATTATGTCACTAGACCTTTTTAATGTATAAAGATTGAATATTTGTAAAGAACTATGAGTTTTGAGTTAAAGTTCTTTGAGTTCCCTTTGATGTCACGAAGCGTGTTTTAATGAGTAAAGATTGAATCTTTGAACGAAATTATCTCAATCAATGTACCAATTATGTCAGTCAGTAGACCTTTTTAATGTATAAAGATGGAATCTTTGAAAAAAATGAGAGTATTGAGTTTTAACTTATTCGAGTTACCTATGAAGTCGCGAAGAGTGTTTTAATGACCAAAGATTGAATCTTCAAATGAAAATTCCTCAATAAAGGAACCTATTATGTTACTAGATCTTTTTGATGTATAAAGATTGAATCTTTGTAAGAAAATTAGAGTTTTGAGTTAAACTTATTCGAGTTCCTTTTGATATCCCGAAGAGTGTTTTAATGAATAAAGATTGAATCTTTGAATGAAATTACCTCGATCAAGGTACCTATTAAGTCACTAGAAATTTTTGTTGTATAAAGATTGAATCTTTGAAAAGAAATGAGGGTTTTGAGTGAAAGTTATTCGAGTTCCCTTTAACGTCACGAAGAGTGTTTTAATGAGTAAAGATTGAATCTTTGAATGAAATTTCCTCAATCAAGGTACCTATTCTACTACTAGACCTTTGTAATGTATAAAGATTGAATCTTTGAAAAAAAATGAGTGTTTTGAGTTTAACTTATTCGAGTTACCTATGAAATCGCAAAGAGTGTTTTAACGACTGAAGATTGAATCTTTGAATGAAAAATACCACAATAAAGGTACCAATTCTGTTACTAGACCTTTTTAATGTATAAAGATTGAATCTTCGAAAGAAAATGAGATTTTTGAGCTAAACTTATTCGAGTTCCCTGTAACGTCCCGAAGAGTGTTTTAATGAGTAAAGATTGAATCATTGAATGAAATTACCTCAATCAAGGTAGCTATTACATCTCTAGACCTTTTTAATTTATAAAGATTGACGTTTTGAAAAGAAATGAGTGTTTCGAGTTAAAGTTATTCAAGTTCCCTTTGACGCC
The DNA here is from genome assembly GCF_030987335.1 of Cornus florida. NCBI lineage: Eukaryota > Viridiplantae > Streptophyta > Magnoliopsida > Cornales > Cornaceae > Cornus > Cornus florida. The sequence goes on along the minus strand of NW_026775573.1, from coordinate 98,693,707 downwards.
ACGAAGAGTGTTTTAATGAGTAAAGATTGAATCTTTTAATGAAATTACCTCAATCAAGGTACCTATTCTGTCACTAAACGTTTTTAATGTATAAAGATTGAATCTTTTAAAGAACATGAGAGTTTTGAGTTCAACTTATTCGAGTTACCTATGAAGTTGCGAAGAGTGTTTTAATGACTAAAGATTGAATCTTTGAATGAAAATACCTCAATAAAGGTACTTATTTTGTTAGTAGACCTTTTTAATGTATAAAGATTGTATCTTTGAAAGAAAATGAGAGTTTTGAGTTAAACTTATTCGTGTTCCCTGTAACGTCCCAAAGAGTGTTTTAAGGAGTAAATATTGAATCTTTGAATGTAATTACCTCAATCAAGGTAGCTATTATGTCACTATACCTTTTTAATGTACAAAGATTGAATCTTGGAAAGAAAATGAGAGTTTTGAGTTTAACTTATTCGAGTTACCTATGAAGTCGCGAAGAGTGTTTTAATGAATAAAGATTGAATCTTTGAATGAAAATACCTCAATAAAGGTACCTATTATGTTACTAGACCTTTTTAATATCTAAAGATTGAATCTTTGGAATAAAATGATAGTTCTGAGTTTAACTTATTCGATTTACCTATGAAGTCGTGAACAGTGTTTTAACGACTAAATAATGAATCTTTGAATGAAAATACCTTAGTAAAGGTACCTATTATGTTACTAGATCTTTTTAATGTATAAAGATTGAATCTTGGAAAGAAAATGACTGTTTTGAGTTAAATTTATTCGAGTTCCCTATGACAATCCGAAGAATATTTCAACGAGTAAAGATTGAATCTTTGATTGAAATTACTTGAATCAAGGGACTTATTTTGTCCCTAGACCTTTAATATATAAAGATTGAATCTCTAAAAAGAAATGAGCGTTATGAGTTAAACCTATCCGAGCTCCCTATGACGTCCCGAATAGTGTTTTAACGCGTAAGGATTCAATCTTTGTATGAAATTACATCAATAGAGGTACTTGTTATGTCACTAGGCCTTTTTAATGTATAAAGGTTTCATCTTCGAAAGAAAATGAGAGTTTTGAGTTAAACATATTCGAGTTCCCTGCGACGTCTCGAAGAGTGTTTTAAAGAGTAAATATTGAACCTTTGAATGAAATTACCTCAATCAAGGTACCTCTTATGTCACTAGACCTTTTTAATGTATAAAGATCGAATATTTGTAAAGAACTACGAGTTTTGAGTTAAAGTTATTTGAGTTCCCTTTGACGTCACGAAGCGTGTTTTAATGAGTAAAGATTGAATCTTTCAACGAAATTATCTAAATCAATGTACCTATTATGTCAGTCAGTAGACCTTTTTAATGTATAAAGATGGAATCTTTGAAAAAAATGAGAGTATTGAGTTTTAACTTATTCGAGTTACCTATGAAGTCGCGAAGAGTGTTTTAATGACCAAAGATTGAATCTTCAAATGAAAATTTCTCAATAAAGGAACCAATTATGTTACTAGATCTTTTTGATGTATAAAGATTGAATCTTTGAAAGAAAATTAGAGTTTTGAGTTAAACTTATTCGAGTTCCTTTTGACATCCCGAAGAGTGTTTTAATGAATAAAGATTGAATCCTTGAATGAAATTACCTCATTCAAGATACCTAGTAAGTCACTAGAAATTTTTATTGTATAAAGATTGAATCATTGAAAAGAAATGAGATTTTGAGTTAAAGTTATTCGAGTTCCCTTTGACGTCACGAAGAGTGTTTTAATGAGTAAAGATTGAATCTTTGAATGAAATTACCTCAATCAAGATACCTATTCTGCCACTAGACCTTTGTAATGTATAAAGATTGAATCTTTGAAAGAAAATGAGTGTTTTGAGTTTAACTTATTCGAGTTACCTATGAAATCGCGAAGAGTGTTTTAATGACTGAAGATTGAATCTTTGAATGAAAAATACCACAATAAATGTACCAATTCTATTACTAGACCTTTTTAATGTATAAAGATTGAATCTTTGAAAGAAAATGAGATTTTTGAGTTAAACTTATTCGAGTTCCCTGTAACGTCCCGAAGAGTGTTTTAATGAGTAAAGATTGAATCATTGAATGAAATTACCACAATCAAGGTAGCTATTACATCACTAGACCTTTTTAATTTAAAAAGATAGACATTTTGAAAAGAAATGAGTGTTTCGAGTTAAAGTTATTCAAGTTCCCTTGGACGTCACGAAGAGTGTTTTAATGAGTAAAGATTGAATCTTTGAATGAAATTACCTCAATCAAGGTACCTATTCTGTCACTAAACCTTTTTAATGTATAAAGATTGAATCTTTGAAAGAACATGAGAGTTTTGAGTTCAACCTATTCGAGTTACCTATGAAGTTGCGAAGAGTATTTTAAGGACTAAAGATTGAATCTTTGAATGAAAATACCTCAATAAAGGTACTTATTTTGTTAGTAGACCTTTTTAATGTATAAAGATTGTAACTTTGAAAGAAAATGAGAGTTTTGAGTTAAACTTATTCATGTTCCCTGTAACGTCCCAAAGAGTGTTTTAAGGAGTAAATATTGAATCTTTGAATGTAATTACCTCAATCAAGGTAGCTATTATGTCACTAGAAGTTTTTAATGTACAAAGATTGAATCTTGGAAAGAAAATGAGAGTTTTGAATTTAACTTATTCGAGTTACCTATGAAGTCGCGAAGAGTGTTTTAATGAATAAAGATTGAATCTTTGAATGAAAACACCTCAATAAAGGTACCTATTATGTTACTAGACCTTTTTAATGTCTAAAGATTGAATCTTTGGAATAAAATGATAGTTCTGAGTTTAACTTATTCGATTTACCTATGAAGTCGTGAACAGTGTTTTAATGACTAAATAATGAATCTTTGAATGAAAATACCTTAGTAAAGGTACCTATTGTGTTAGTAGACCTTTTTAATGTATAAAGATTGAATCTTGGAAAGAAAATGACTGTTTTGAGTTAAACTTATTCGAGTTCCCGACGACATCCTGAAGAGTATTTCAACGAGTAAAGATTGAATCTTTGATTGAAATTACTTGAAACAATGAACTGATTTTGTCCCTGGACCTTTTATATATAAAGATTGAATCTTTAAAAAGAAATGAGCGTTATGAGTTAAACCTATCCGAGTTCCCTATGACGTCCCGAATAGTTTTTTAACGCGTAAGGATTGAATCTTTGTATGAAATTACCTCAATAAAGGTACTTATTATGTCACTAGACCTTTGTAATGTATAAAGGTTTAATCTTTGAAAGAAAATGAGAGTTTTGAGTTAAACATATTCGAGTTTCCTACGACGTCTCGAAGAGTGTTTTAAAGAGTAAATATTGAACCTTTGAATGAAATTACCTCAATCAAGGTACCTGTTATGTCACTAGACCTTTTTAATGTATAAAGATCGAATATTTGTAAAGAACTATGAGTTTTGAGTTAAAGTTATTTGAGTTCCCTTTCACGTCACGAAGCGTGTTTTAATGAGTAAAGATTGAATCTTTGAACGAAATTATCTCAATCAATGTACCTATTATGTCAGTAGACCTTTTTAATGTATAAAGATGGAATCTTTGAAAAAAATGAGAGTATCGAGTTTAACTTATTCGAGTTACCTATGAAGTCGCGAAGAGTGTTTTAATGACCAAAGATTGAATCTTCAAATGAAAATTCCTCAATAAAGGAACCTATTATGTTACTAGATCTTTTTGATGTATAAAGATTGAATCATTGAAAGAAAATTAAAGTTTTGAGTTAAACTTATTCGAGTTCCTTTTGACATCCCGAAGAGTGTTTTAATGAATAAAGATTGAATCTTTGAATGAAATTACCTCAATTAAGATACCTATTAAGTCACTAGAAATTTTTATTGTTTAAAGATTGAATCTTTGAAAAGAAATGAGAGTTTTGAGTTAAAGTTATTCGAGTTCCCTTTGACGTCACGAAGAGTGTTTTAATGAGTAAAGATTGAATCTTTGAATGAAATTACCTCAATCAAGATACCTATTCTGCCACTAGACCTTTGTAATGTATAAAGATTGAATCTTTGAAAGAAAATGAGTGTTCTGAGTTTAACTTATTCGAGTTACCTATGAAATCGCGAAGAGTGTTTTAATGACTGAAGATTGAATCTTTGAATAAAAAATACCACAATAAAGGTACCAATTCTGTTACTAGACCTTTTTAATGTATAAAGATTGAATCTTTGAAAGAAAATGAGATTTTTGAGTTAAACTTATTCGAGTTCCCTGTAACGTCCCGAAGAGTATTTTAAAGAGAAAAGATTGAATCATTGAATGAAATTACCTCAATCAAGGTAGCTATTACATCACTAGACCTTTTTAATTTAAAAAGATTGAGGTTTTGAAAAGAAATGAGTGTTTCGAGTTAAAGTTATTCAAGTTCCCTTTGACGTCACGAAGAGTGTTTTAATGAGTAAAGATTGAATCTTTGAATGAAATTACCTCAATCAAGGTACCTATTCTGTCACTAAACTTTTTTAATGTATAAAGATTGAATCTTTGAAAGAACATGAGAGTTTTGAGTTCAACCTATTCGAGTTACCTATGAAGTTGCGAAGAGTGTTTTAATGACTAAAGATTGAATCTTTGAATGAAAATACCTCAATAAAGGTACTTATTTTGTTAGTAGACCTTTTTAATGTATAAAGATTGTATCTTTGAAAGAAAATGAGAGTTTTGAGTTAAACTTATTCATGTTCCCTGTAACGTCCCAAAGAGTGTTTTAAGGAGTAAATATTGAATCTTTGAATGTAATTACCTCAATCAAGGTAGCTATTATGTCACTAGAAGTTTTTAATGTACAAAGATTGAATCTTGGAAAGAAAATGAGAGTTTTGAATTTAACTTATTCCAGTTACCTATGAAGTCGCGAAGAGTGTTTTAATGAATAAAGATTGAATCTTTGAATGAAAACACCTCAATAAAGGTACCTATTATGTTACTAGACCTTTTTAATGTCTAAAGATTGAATCTTTGGAATAAAATGATAGTTCTGAGTTTAACTTATTCGATTTACCTATGAAGTCGTGAACAGTGTTTTAATGACTAAATAATGAATCTTTGACTGAAAATACCTTAGTAAAGGTACCTATTATGTTACTAGACCTTTTTAATGTATAAAGATTGAATCTTGGAAAGAAAATGACTGTTTTGAGTTAAACTTATTCGAGTTCCCTATGACATTCCGAAGAGTATTTCAACGAGTAAAGATTGAATCTTTGATTGAAATTACTTGGAACAATGAACTGATTTGGTCCCTGGACCTTTTATATATAAAGATTGAATCATTAAAAAGAAATGAGCGTTATGAGTTAAACCTATCCGAGTTCCCTATGACGTCCCGAATTGTGTTTTAACGCGTAAGGATTGAATCTTTGTATGAAATTACCTCAATAGAGGTACTTATTATGTCACTAGACCTTTTTAATGTATAAAGGTTTAATCTTTGACAGAAAATGAGAATTTTGAGTTAAACATATTCGAGTTCCCTGCGACGTCTCGAAGAGTGTTTTAAAGAGTAAATATTGAATCTTTGAATGAAATTACCTCAATCAAGTTACTTGTTTTGCCACTAGACCTTTTTAATGTATAAAGATCGAATATTTATAAAGAACTACGAGTTTTGAGTTAAAGTTATTTGAGTTCCCTTTGACGTCACGAAGAGTGTTTTAATGAGTAAAGATTAAATCTTTGAACAAAATTATCTCAATCAATGTACCTATTATGTCAGTAGACCTTTTTAATGTATAAAGATGGAATCTTTGAAAAAAAAATGAGAGTATTGAGTTTAACTTATTCGAGTTACCTATGAAGTCGCGAAGGAGTGTTTCAATGACCAAAGATTGAATCTTCAAATGAAAATTCCTCAATAAAGGAACCTATTATGTTACTAGATCTTTTTGATGTATAAAGATTGAATCTTTGAAAGAAAATTAGAGTTTTGAGTTAAACTTATTCGAGTTCCTTTTGACTTCCCGGAGAGTGTTTTAATGAATAAAGATTGAATCTTTGAATGAAATTACCTCAATCAAGGTACCTATTAATTCACTAGAAAATTTTATTGTATAAAGATTGAATCTTTGAAAAGAAATGAGAGTTTTGAGTTAAAGTTATTCGAGTTCCCTTTGACGTCACGAAGAGTGTTTTAATGAGTAAAGATTGAATCTTTGATTGAAATTACCTTAATCAAGGTACCTATTCTACCACTAGACCTTTGTAATGTATAAAGATTGAATCTTTGAAAGAAAATGAGTGTTTTGAGTTTAACTTATTCGAGTTACCTATGAAATCGCGAAGAGTGTTTTAATGACTGAAGATTGAATCTTTGAATGAAAAATACCACAATAAAGGTACCAATTCTGTTACTAGACCTTTTTAATGTATAAAGATTGAATCTTTGAAAGAAAATGAGATTTTTGAGTTAAACTTATTCGAGTTCCCTGTAACGTCCCGAAGAGTATTTTAAAGAGTAAAGATTGAATCATGAATGAAATTACCTCAATCAAGGTAGCTATTACATCACTAGACCATTTTAATTTAAAAAGATTGACGTTTTGAAAAGAAATGAGTGTTTCGAGTTAAAGTTATTCAAGTTCCCTTCGACGTCACGAAAAGTGTTTTAATGAGTAAAGATTAAATCTTTAAATGAAATTACCTCAATCAAGGTACCTATTCTATCACTAAACCTTTTTAATGTATAAAGATTGAATCTTTGAAAGAACATGAGAGTTTTGAGTTCAACCTATTCGAGTTACCTATGAAGTTGCGAAGAGTGTTTTAATGACTAAAGATTGAATCTTTGAATGAAAATACCTCAATAAAGGTACTTATTTTGTTAGTAGACCTTCTTAATGCATAAAGATTGTATCTTCGAAAGAAAATGAGAGTTTTGAGTTAAACTTATTCATGTTCCCTGTAACGTTCCATAAGAGTGTTTTAAGGAGTAAATATTGGATCTTTGAATGTAGTTACCTCAATCAAGGTAGCTATTATGTCACTAGACCTTTTTAATGTACAAAGATTGAATCTTGGAAAGAAAATGAGAGTTTTGAGTTTAACTTATTCGAGTTACCTATGAAGTCGCGAAGAGTGTTTTAATGAATAAAGATTGAATCTTTGAATGAAAACACCTCAATAAAGGTACCTATTATGTTACTAGACCTTTTTAATGTCTAAAGATTGAATCTTTGGAATAAAATGATAGTTCTGAGTTTAACTTATTCGATTTACCTATGAAGTCGTGAACAGTGTTTTAATGACTAAATAATGAATCTTTGAATGAAAATACCTTAGTAAAGGTACCTATTATGTTACTAGACCTTTTTAATGTATAAAGATTGAATCTTGGAAAGAAAATGACTGTTTTGAGTTAAACTTATTCGAGTTCCCGATGACATCCCAAAGAGTATTTCAACAAGTAAAGATTGAATCTTTGATTGAAATTACTTGAAACAATGAACTGATTTTGTCCCTGGACCTTTTATATATAAAGATTGAATCTTTAAAAAGAAATGAGCGTTATGAGTTAAACCTATCCGAGTTCCCTATGACGTCCCGAATAGTGTTTTAACGCGTAATGATTGAATCTTTGTATGAAATTACCTCAATAGAGGTACTTATTATGCCACTAGACCTTTTTAATGTATAAAGGTTTAATCTTTGAAAGAAAATGAGAGTTTTGAGTTAAACATATTCGAGTTCCCTACGACGTCTCGAAGAGTGTTTTAAAGAGTAAATATTGAATCTTTGAATGAAATTACGTCAATCAAGGTACCTGTTATGTCACTAGACCTTTTTAATGTATAAAGATCGAATATTTGTAAAGAACTACGAGTTTTGAGTTAAAGTTATTTGAGTTCCCTTTGACGTCACGAAGCCTGTTTTAATGAGTAAACATTGAATCTTTGAACGAAATTATCTCAATCAATGTACCTATTATGTCAGTAGACCTTTTTAATGTATAAAGATGGAATCTTTGAAAAAAATGAGAGTATTGAGTTTAACTTATTCGAGTTACCTATGAAGTCGCGAAGAGCGTTTTAATGACCAAAGATTGAATCTTCAAATGAAAATTCCTCAATAAAGGAACCTATTATGTTACTAGATCTTTTTGATGTATAAAGATTGAATCTTTGAAAGAAAATTAGAGTTTTGAGTTAAACTTATTCGAGTTCCTTTTGACATCCCGAAGAGTGTTTTAATGAATAAAGATTGAATCCTTGAATGAAATTACCTCAATCAAGGTGCCTATTCTACCACTAGACCTTTGTAATGTATAAAGATTGAATCTTTGAAAGAAAATGAGTGCTTTGAGTTTAACATATTCGAGTTACCTATGAAATCGCGAAGAGTGTTTTAATGACTGAAGATTGAATCTTTGAATGAAAAATACCACAATAAAGGTACCAATTCTGTTACTAGACCTTTTTAATATATAAAGATTGAATCTTTGAAAGAAAATGAGATTTTTGAGTTAAACTTATTCGAGTTCCCTGTAACGTCCCGAAGAGGGTTTTAATGAGTAAAGTTTGAATCATTGAATGAAATTACCTCAATCAAGGTAGCTATTACATCACTAGACCTTTTTAATTTAAAAAGATTGACGTTTTGAAAAGAAATGAGTGTTTCGAGTTAAAGTTATTCAAGTTCCCTTTGACGTCACGAAGAGTGTTTTAATGAGTAAAGATTGAATCTTTGAACGAAATTACCTCAATCAAGGTACCTATTCTGTCACTAAACCTTTTTAATGTATAAAGATTGAATCTTTGAAAGAACATGAGAGTTTTGAGTTCAACCTATTCGAGTTACCTATGAAGTTGCGAAGAGTGTTTTAATGAGTAAAGATTGAATCTTTGAATGAAAATACCTCAATAAAGGTACTTATTTTGTTAGTAGACCTTTTTAATGTATAAAGATTGTATCTTTGAAAGAAAATGAGAGTTTTGAGTTAAACTTATTCATGTTCCCTGTAACGTCCCAAAGAGTGTTTTAAGGAGTAAATATTGAATCTTTGAATGTAATTACCTCAATCAAGGTAGCTATTCTGTCACTAAACCTTTTTAATGTATAAAGATTGAATCTTTGAAAGAACATGAGAGTTTTGAGTTCAACCTATTCGAGTTACCTATGAAGTTGCGAAGAGTGTTTTAATGACTAAAGATTGAATCTTTGAATGAAAATACCTCAATAAAGGTCCGTATTTTGTTAGTAGACCTTTTTAATTTATAAAGATTGTATCTTTGAAAGAAAATGAGAGTTTTGAGTTAAACTTATTCATGTTCCCTGTAACGTCCCAAAGAGTGTTTTAAGGAGTAAATATTGAATCTTTTAATGTAATTAGGTCAATCATGGTAGCTATTATGTCACTAGACCTTTTTAATTTACAAAGATTGAATCTTGGAAAGAAAATGAGAGTTTTGAGTTTAACTTATTCGAGTTACCTATGAAGTCGCGAAGAGTGTTTTAATGAATAAAGATTGAATCTTTGAATGAAAACACCTCAATAAAGGTACCTATTATGTTACTAGACCTTTTTAATGTCTAAAGATTGAATCTTTGAAATAAAATGATAGTTCTGAGTTTAACTTATTCGATTTAAGTATGAAGTCGTGAACAGTGTTTTAATGACTAAAAAATGAATCTTTGGACGAAAATACCTTAGTAAAGGCACCTATTATGTTACTAGACCTTTTTAATGTATAAAGATTGAATCTTGGAAAGAAAATGACTGTTTTGAGTTAAACTTATTCGAGTTCCCGATAACATCCCGAAGAATATTTCAACAAGTAAAGATTGAATCTTTGATTGAAATTACTTGAAACAATGAATTGATTTTGTCCCTGGACCTTTTATACATGAAGATTGAATCTTTAAAAAGAAATGAGCGTTATGAGTTAAACCTATCCGAGTTCCCTATGACGTCCCGAATAGTGTTTTAACGGGTAAGGATTGAATCTTTGTATGAAATTACCTCAATAGAGGTACTTATTATGTCACTAGACCTTTTTAATGTATAAAGGTTTAATCTTTGAAAGAAAAAAGAGTTTTGAGTTAAACATATTCGAGTTCCCTACGACGTCTCGAAGAGTGTTTTAAAGAGTAAATATTGAATCTTTGAATGAAATTACCTCAATCAAGGTAGCTGTTATGTCACTAGACCTTTTTAATGTATAAAGATCGAATATTTGTAAAGAACTACGAGTTTTGTGTTAAAGTTATTTGAGTTCCCTTTGACGTCACGAAGCGTGTTTTAATGAGTAAAGATTGAATCTTTGAACGAAATTATCTCAATCAATGTACCTGTTATATCAGTAGACCTTTGTAAAGTAGAAAGATGGAATCTTTGAAAAAAAATGAGAGTATTGAGTTTGACTTATTCGAGTTACCTATGAAGTCGCGAAGAGTGTTTTAATGAACGAAGATTGAATCTTCAAATGAAAATTCCTCAATAAAGGAACCTATTTTGTTACTAGATCTTTTTGATGTATAAAAATTGAATCTTTGAAAGAAAATTAGTGTTTTGAGTTAAACGTATTCGAGTTCTTTTTGACATCCCGAAGAGTGTTTTAATGAATAAAGATTGAATCTTTGAATGGAATTACCTCAATCAAGATACCTATTAAGTCACTAGAAATTTTTATTGTATAAAGATTGAATCTTTGAAAAGAAATGAGAGTTTTGAGTTAAAGTTATTCGAGTTCCCTTTGACGTCACGAAGAGTGTTTTAATGAGTAAAGATTGAATCTTTGAATGAAATTACCTCAATCAAGGTACCTATTCTACCACTAGACCTTTGTAATGTATAAAGATTGAATCTTTGAAAAAATGAGTGTTTTGAGTTTAACTTATTCGAGTTACCTATGAAATCGCGAAGAGTGTTTTAATGACTGAAGATTGAATCTTTGAATGAAAAATACCACAATAAAGGTACCAATTCTGTTACTAGACCTTTTTAATGTCCAAAGATTGAATCTTTGAAAGAAAATGAGATTTTTGAGTTAAACTTATTCGAGTTCCCTGTAACGTCCCGAAGAGTGTTTTAATGAGTAAAGATTGAATCATTGAATGAAATTACCTCAATCAAGGTACCTATTCTGTCACTAAACCTTTTTAATGTATAAAGATTGAATCTTTGAAAGAACATGAGAGTTTTGAGTTCAACCTATTCAAGTTACCTATGAAGTTGCAAAGAGTGTTTTAATGACTAAGAATTGAATCTTTGAATGAAAATACCTCAATAAAGGTACTTATTTTGTTAGTAGACCTTTTTAATGTATAAAGATTGTATCTTTGAAAGAAAATGAGAGTTTTGAGTTAAACTTATTCATGTTCCCTGTAACGTCCCAAAGAGTGTTTTAAGGAGTAAATATTGAATCTTTGAATGTAATTACCTCAATCAAGGTAGCTATTATGTCACTAGACCTTTTTAATGTACAAAGATTGAATCTTGGAAAGAAAATGAGAGTTTTGAGTTTAACTAATTCGAGTTACCTATGAAGTAGCGAAGAGTGTTTTAATGAATAAAGATTGAATCTTTAAATGAAAACACCTCAATAAAAGTACCTATTATGTAACTAGACCTTTTTAATGTCAAAAGATTGAATCTTTGGAAGAACATGAGAGTTTTGAGTTCAACCTATTCGAGTTACCTATGAAGTTGCGAAGAGTGTTTTAATGACTAAAGATTGAATCTTTGAATGAAAATACCTCAATAAATGAACTTATTTTGTTAGTAGACCTTTTTAATTTATAAAGATTGTATCTTTGAAAGAAAATGAGAGTTTTGAGTTAAACTTATTCGTGTTCCCTGTAACGTCCGAAAGAGTGTTTTAAGGAGTAAATATTGAATCTTTGAATGTAATTACCTCAATCATGGTAGCTATTATGTCACTAGACCTTTTTAATTTACAAAGATTGAATCATGGAAAGAAAATGAGAGTTTTGAGTTTAACTTATTCGAGTTACCTATGAAGTCGCGAAGAGTGTTTTAATAAATAAAGATTGAATCTTTGAATGAAAACACCTCAATAAAGGTACCTATTATGTTACTAGACCTTTTTAATGTCTAAAGATTGAATCTTTGGAATAAAATGATAGTTCTGAGTTTAACTTATTCGATTTAAGTATGAAGTCGTGAACAGTGTTTTAATGACTAAATAATGAATCTTTGAATGAAAATACCTTAGTAAAGGTACCTATTATGTTACTAGACCTTTTTAATGTATAAAGATTGAATCTTGGAAAGAAAATGACAGTTTTGAGTTAAACTTATTCGAGTTCCCGATGACATCCCGAAGAGTATTTCAACGAGTAAAGATTGAATCTTTGATTGAAATTAGTTGAAACAATGAATTGATTTTGTCCCTGGACCTTTTATACATGAAGATTGAATCTTTAAAAAGAAATGAGCGTTATGAGTTAAACCTATCCGAGTTCCCTATGACGTCCCGAATAGTGTTTTAACGGGTAAGGATTGAATCTTTGTATGAAATTACCTCAATAGAGATACTTATTATGTCACTAGACCTTTTTAATGTATAAAGGTTTAATCTTTGAAAGAAAATAAGAGTTTTGAGTTAAACATATTCGAGTTCCCTGCGACGTCTCTAAGAGTGTTTTAAAGAGTAAATATTGAATCTTTGAATGAAATTACCTCAATCAAGCTAGCTGTTATGTCACTAGACCTTTTTAATGTATAAAGATCGAATATTTGTAAAGAACTACGAGTTTTCTGTTAAAGTTATTTGAGTTCCCTTTGACGTCACGAAGCGTGTTTTAATGAGTAAAGATTGAATCTTTGAACGAAATTATCTCAATCAATGTACCTATTATATCAGTACACCTTTTTAAAGTAGAAAGATGGAATCGTTGAAAAAAAATGAGAGTATTGAGTTTAACTTATTCGAGTTACCTATGAAGCCGCGAAGAGTGTTTTAATGAACGAAGATTGAATCTTCAAATGAAAATTCCTCAATAAAGGAACCTATTATGTTACTAGATCTTTTTGCTGTATAAAGACTGAATCTTTAAAAGAAAATTAGTGTTTTGAGTTAAACGTATTCGAGTTCTTTTTGACATCCCGAAGAGTGTTTTAATGAATAAAGATTGAATCTTTGAATGAAATTACCTCAATCAAGATACCTATGAAGTCACTAGAAATTTTTATTATATAAAGATTGAATCTTTGAAAAGAAATGAGAGTTTTGAGTTAAAGTTATTCGAGTTCCCTTTGACGTCACGAAGAGTGTTTTAATGAGTAAAGATTGAATCTTTGAATAAAATTACCTCAATCAAGGTACCTATTCTACCACTAGACCTTTGTAATGTATAAAGATTGAATCTTTGAAAAAAAATGAGTGTTTTGAGTTTAACTTATTCGAGTTACCTATGAAATCGCGAAGAGTGTTTTAATGACTGAAGAATGAATCTTTGAATGAAAAATACCGCAATAAAGGTACCAATTCTGTTACTAGACCTTTTTAATGGATAAAGATTGAATCTTTGAAAGAAAATGAGATTTTTGAGTTAAACTTATTCGAGTTCCCTGTAACGTCCCGAAGAGAGTTTTATTGAGTAAAGATTGAATCATTGAATGAAATTACCTCAATCAAGGTAGCTATTACATCACTCGACCTTTTTAATTTAAAAAGATTGACGTTTTGAAAAGAAATGAGTGTTTCGAGTTAAAGTTATTCAAGTTCCCTTTGACGTCACGAAGAGTGTTTTAATGAGTAAAGATTGAATCTTTGAATGAAATTACCTCAATCAAGGTACCTATTCTGTCACTAAACCTTTTTAATGTATAAAGATTGAATCTTTGAAAGAACATGAGAGTTTTGAGTTCAACCTATTCGAGTTACCTATGAAGTTGCGAAGAGTGTTTTAATGACTAAAGATTGAATCTTTGAATGAAAATACCTCAATAAAGGTACTTATTTTGTTAGTAGACCTTTTTAATGTATAAAGATTGTATCCTTGAAAGAAAATGAGAGTTTTGAGTTAAACTTATTCATGTTCCCTGTAACGTCCCAAAGAGTGTTTTAAGGAGTAAATATTGAATCTTTGAATGTAATTACCTCAATCAAGGTAGCTATTATGTCACTAGACCTTTTTAATGTACAAAGATTGAATCTTGGAAAGAAAATGAGGGTTTTGAGTTTAACTTATTCGAGTTACCTATGAAGTCGCGAAGAGCGTTTTTATGAATAAAGATTGAATCTTTGAATGAAAACACCTCAATAAAGGTACCTATTATGTTACTAGACCTTGTTAATGTCTAAAGATTGAATCTTTGGAATAAAATGACAGTTCTGAGTTTAACTTATTCGATTTACCTATGAAGTCGTGAACAGTGTTTTAATGACTAAATAATGAATATTTGAAAGAAAATACCTTCGTAAAGGTACCTATTATGTTAGTAGACCTTTTTAATGTATAAAGATTGAATCTTGGAAAGAAAATGACTCTTTTGAGTTAAACTTATTCGAGTTCCCGATGACATCCCGAAGAGTATTTCAACGAGTAAAGATTGAATCTTTGATTGAAATTACTTGAAACGATGAACTGATTTTGTCCCTGGACCTTTTATACATAAAGATTGAATCTGTAAAAAGAAATGAACGTTATGAGTTAAACCTATCCGAGTTCCCTATGACGTCCCGAATAGTGTTTTAACGCGTAAGGATTGAATCTTTGTATGAAATTACCTCAATAGAGGTACTTATTATGTCACTAGACCTTTTTAATGTATAAAGGTTTAATCTTTAAAAGAAAATGAGAGTTTTGAGTTAAACATATTCGAGTTCCCTACGACGTCTCGAAGAGTGTTTTAAAGAGTAAATATTGAATCTTTGAATAAAATTACCTCAATCAAGGTACCTGTTATGTCACTAGACCTTTTTAATGTATAAAGATCGAATATTTGTACAGAACTACGAGTTTTGAGTTAAAGTTATTTGAGTTCCCTTTGACGTCACGAAACGTGTTTAATGAGTAAAGATTGAATCTTTGAACGAAATTATCTCAATCAATGTACCTATTATGTCAGTAGACCTTTTTAATGTATAAAGATGGAATCTTTGAAAAAAAATGAGAGTATTGAGTTTAACTTATTCGAGTTACCTATGAAGTCGCTAAGAGTGTTTTAATGACCAAAGATTGAATCTTCAAATGAAAATTCCTCAATAAAGGAACCTATTATGTTACTAGATCTTTTTGATGTATAAAGATTGAATCTTTGAAAGGAAATTAAAGTTTTGAGTTAAATTTATTCGAGTTCCTTTTGACATCCCGAAGAGTGTTTTAATGAATAAAGATTGAATCTTTGAATGAAATTACCTCAATCAAGGTACCTATTAAGTCACTAGAAATTTTTATTGTGTAAAGATTGAATCTTTGAAAAGAAATGAGAGTTTTGAGTTAAAGTTATTCGAGTTCCCTTTGACGTCACGAAGAGTGTTTTAATGAGTAAAGATTGAATCTTTGAATGAAATTACCTCAATCAAGGTACCTATTCTACCACTAGACCTTTGTAATGTATAAAGATTGAATGTTTGAAATAAAATGAGTGTTTTGAGTTTAACTTATTCGAGTTACCTATGAAATCGCGAAGAGTGTTTTAATGACTGAAAATTGAATCTTTGAATGAAAAATACCACAATAAAGGTACCAATTCTGTTAATAGACCTTTTTAATGTATAAAGATTGAATCTTTGAAAGAAAATGAGATTTTTAAGTTAAACTTATTCGAGTTCCCTGTAACGTCCCGAAGAGTGTTTTAATGAGTAAAGATTCAATCATTGAATGTAATTACCTCAATCAAGGTAGCTATTACATCACTAGACCTTTTTAATTTAAAAAGATTGAGGTTTTGAAAAGAAATGACTGTTTCGAGTTAAAGTTATTCAAGTTTCCTTTGACGTCACGAAGAGTGTTTTAATGAGTAAAGATTGAATCTTTGAAGGAAATTACCTCAATCAAGGTACCTATTCTGTCACTAAACCTTTTTAATGTATAAAGATTGAATCTTTGAAAGAACATGAGAGTTTTGAGTTCAACCTATTCGAGTTACCTATGAAGTTGCGAAGAGTGTTTTAATGACTAAAGATTGAATCTTTGAATGAAAATACCTCAATAAAGGTACTTATTTTGTTAGTAGACCTTTTTAATGTCTAAAGATTGTATCTTTGAAAGAAAATGAAAGTTTTGAGTTAAACTTATTCATGTTCCCTGTAAAGTCCCAAAGAGTGTTTTAAGGAGTAAATATTGAATCTTTGAATGTAATTACCTCAATCAAGGTAGCTATTATGTCACTAGACCTTTTTAATGTACAAAGATTGAATCTTGGAAAGAAAATGAGAGTTTTGAGTTTAACTTATTCGAGTTACCTATGAAGTCGGGAAGAGTGTTTTAATAAATAAAGATTGAATCTTTGAATGAAAACACCTCAATAAAGGTACCTATTATGTTACTAGACCTTTTTAATGTCTAAAGATTGAATCTTTGGAATAAAATGATAGTTCTGAGTTTAACTTATTCCATTTACCTATGAAGCCGTGAACAGTGTTTGAATGACTAAATAATGAATCTTTGAATGAAAATACCTTAGTAAAGGTACCTATTATGTTACTAGACCTTTTTAATGTATAAAGATTGAATCTTGGAAAGAAAATGACTGTTTTGAGTTAAACTTATTCGAGTTCCCTATGACATCCCGAAGAGTATTTCAACGAGTAAAGATTGAATCTTTGATTGAAATTACTTGAAACAATGAACTGATTTTGTCCCTGGACCTTTTATATATAAAGATTGAATCTTTAAAAAGAAATGAGCGTTATGAGTTAAACCTATCCGAGTTCCTTATGACGTCCCGAATAGTGTTTTAACGCGTAAGGATTGAATCTTTGTAAGAAATTACCTCAATAGAGGTACTTATTATGTCACTAGACCTTTTTAATGTATAAAGGTTTAATCTTTGAAAGAAAATGAGAGTTTTGAGTTAAACATATTTGAGTTCCCTGCGACGTCTCGAAGAGTGTTTTAAAGAGTAAATATTGAATCTTTGAATTAAATTACCTCAATCAAGGTACTTGTTATGTCACTAGACCTTTTTAAAGTATAAAGATCTAATATTTGTAAAGAAGTACGAGTTTTGAGTTAAAGTTATTTGAGTTCGCTTTGACGTCACGAAGCGTGTTTTAATGAGTAAAGATTGAATCTTTGAACGAAATTATCTCAATCAATGTACCTATTATGTCAGTAGACCTTTTTAATGTATAAAAATGGAATCTTTGAAAAAAAATGAGAGTATTGAGTTTAACTTATTCAAGTCACCTATAAAGTCGCGAAGAGTGTTTTAATGACCAAAGATTGAATCTTCAAATGAAAATTCCTCAATAAAGAAACCTATTATGTTACTAGATCTTTTTGATGTAAAAAGATTGAATCTTTGACAGAAAATTAGAGTTTTGAGTTAAACTTATTCGAGTTCCTTTTGACATCCCGAAGAGTGTTTTAATGAATAAAGATTGAATCTTTGAATGAAATTAACTCAATCAAGTTACCTATTAAATCACTAGATATTTTAATTGTATAAAGATTGAATCTTTGAAAAGAAATGAGAGTTTTGAGTTAAAGTTATTCGAGTTCCCTTTGACGTCACGAAGAGTGTTTTAATGAGTAAAGATTGAATCTTTGAATGAAATTACCTCAATCAAGGTACCTATTCTACCACTAGACCTTTGAAATGTATAAAGATTGAATCTTTGAAAGAAAATGTGTGTTTTGAGTTTAACTTATTCGAGGTACCTATGAAATCGCGAAGAGTGTTTTAATGACTGAAGATTGAATCTTTGAATGAAAAATATCACAATAAAGGTACCAATTCTGTTACTAGACCTTTTTAATCTATAAAGATTGAATCTTTGAAAGAAAATGAGATTTTTGAGTTAAATTTATTCGAGTTCCCTGTAACGTCCCGAAGAGTGTTTTAGTGAGTAAAGATTGAATCATTGAATGAAATTACCTCAATCAAGGTAGCTATTACATCACCAGACCTTTTTAATTTAAAAAGATTGACGTTTTGAAAAGAAATGAGTGTTTCGAGTTAAAGTTATTCAAGTTCCCTTTGACGTCCCGAAGAGTGTTTTATTGAGTAAAGATTGAATCTTTGAATGAAAATAGCTCAATCAAGGTACCTATTCTACCGCTAGACCTTTGTAATGTATAAAGATTGAATCTTTGAAAGAAAATGAGTGTTTTGAGTTTAACTTATTCGAGTTACCTATGAAATCGCGAAGAGTGTTTTAATGACTGAAGATTGAATCTTTGAATGAAAAATACCACAATAAAGGTACCAATTCTGTTACTAGACCTTTTTAATGTATAAAGATTGAATCTTTGAAAGAAAATGAGATTTTTGAGTTAAACTTATTCGAGTTCCCTGTAACGTCCCGAAGAGTGTTTTAGTGAGGAAAGATTGAATCATTGAATGAAATTACCTCAATCAAGGTAGCTATTACATCACTAGACCTTTTTAATTTAAAAAGATTGACGTTTTGAAAAGAAATGAGTGTTTCGAGTTAAAGTTATTCAAGTTCCCTTTGACGTCCCGAAGAGTGTTTTAATGAGTAAAGATTGAATCTTTGAATGAAATTACCTCAATGAAGGTACCTATTCTGTCACTAAACCTTTTTAATGTATAAAGATTGAATCTTTGAAAGAACATGAGAGTTTTGAGTTCAACCTATTCGAGTTACCTATGAAGTTGCGAAGAGTGTTTTAATGACTAAAGATTGAATCTTTGAATGAAAATACCTCAATAAAGGTACTTATTTTGTTTGTAGGCCTTTCTAATGTATAAAGATTGTATCTTTGAAAGAAAATGAGAGTTTTGAGTTAAACTTATTCATGTTCCCTATAAAGTCCCAAAGAGTGTTTTAAGGAGTAAATATTGAATCTTTGAATGTAATTACCTCAATCAAGGTAGCTATTATGTCACTAGACCTTTTTAATGTACAAAGATTGAATCTTGGAAAAAAAATGAGAGTTTTGAGTTTAACTTATTCGAGTTACCTATGAAGTCGCGAAGAGTGTTTTAATGAATAAAGATTGAATCTTTGAATGAAAACACCTCAATAAAGGTACCTATTATGTTACTAGAGCTTTTTAATATCTAAAGATTGAATCTTTGGAATAAAATGATAGTTCTGAGTTTAACTTATTCGATTTACCTATGAAGTCGTGAACAGTGTTTCAATGACTAAATAATGAATCTTTGAATGAAAATACCTTAGTAAAGGTACCTATTATGTTAGTAGACCTTTTTAATGTATAAAGATTGAATCTTTGAAAGAAAATGACTGTTTTGAGTTAAACTTATTCGAGTTCCCGATGACATCCCGAAGAGTATTTCAACGAGTAAAGATTGAATCTTTGATTGAAATTACTTGAAACAATGAACTGATTTTGTCCCTGGAGCTTTTATACATAAAGATTGAATCTTTAAAAAGAAATGAGCGTTATGAGTTAAACCTATCCGAGTTCCCTATGACGTCCCGAAAAGTGTTTTAACGCGTAAGGATTGAATCTTTGTATGAAATTACCGCAATAGAGGTACTTATTATGTCACTAGACCTTTTTAATGTATAAAGGTTTAATCTTTGAAAGAAAATGAGAGTTTTGAGTTAAACATATTCGAGTTCCCTGCGACGTCTCGAAGAGTGTTTTAAAGAGTAAATATTGAATCTTTGAATGAAATTACTCAATCAAGGTACATGTTATGTCACTAGACCTTTTTAATGTATAAAGATCGAATATTTGTAAAGAACTACGAGTTTGGAGCTAAAGTTATTTGAGTTCCCTTTGACGTCACGAAGCGTCTTTTAATGAGTAAAGATTGAATCTTTGAACGAAATTATCTCAATCAATGTACCTGTTATGTCAGTAGACCTTTTTAATGTATAAAGATGGAATCTTTAAAAAAAAATGAGAGTATTGAGTTTAACTTATTCGAGTGACCTATGAAGTCGCGAAGAGTGTTTTAATGACCAAAGATTGAATCTTCAAATGAAAATTCCTCAATAAAGGAACCTATTATGTTACTAGATCTTTTTGATGTATAAAGATTGAATCTTTGAAAGAAAATTAGAGTTTTAAGTTAAACTTATTCGAGTTCCTTTTGACATCCCGAAGAGTGTTTTAATGAATAAAGATTGAATCTTTGAATGAAATTACCTCAATCAAGGTACCTATTAAGTCACTAGAAATTTTTCTTGTATAAAGATTGAATCTTTCAAAAGAAATGAAAGTTTTGAGTTAAAGTTATTCGGGTTCCCTTTGACGTCACGAAGAGCGTTTTAATGAGTAAAGATTGAATCTTTGAATGAAATTACCTCAATCAAGGTACCTATTCTACCACTAGACCTTCGTGATGTATAAAGATTGAATCTTTGAAAGAAAATGAGTGTTTTGAGTTTAACTGATTCGATTTACCTATGAAATCGCGAAGAGTGTTTTAATGACTGAAGATTGAATCTTTGAATGAAAAATACCACAATAAAGGTACCAATTCTGTTACTAGACCTTTTTAATGTATAAAGATTGAATCTTTGAAAGAAAATGAGATTTTTGAGTTAAACTTATTCGAGTTCCATGTAACGTCCCGAAGAGTATTTTAATGAGTAAAGATTTAATCATTGAATGAAATTACCTCAATCAAGGTAGCTATTACATCACTAGACCTTTTTAATTTAAAAAGATTGACGTTTTAAAAAGAAATTAGGGTTTCGAGTTAAAGTTATTCAAGTTCCCTTTGACGTCACGAAGAGTGTTTTAATGAGTATAGATTGAATCTTTGAATGAAATTACCTCAATCAAGGTACCTATTCTGTCACTAAACCTATTTAATGTATAAAGATTGAATCGTTGAAAGAACATGAGAGTTTTGAGTTCAACCTATTCGAGTTACCTATGAAGTTGCGAAGAGTGTTTTAATGACTAAAGATTGAATCTTTGAATGAAAATACCTCAATAATGGTACTTATTTTGTTAGTAGACCTTTTTAATGTATAAAGATTGTATCTTTGAAACAAAATAAGAGTTTTGAGTTAAACTTATTCATGTTCCCTGTAACGTCCCAAAGAGTGTTTTAAGGAGTAAATATTGAATCTTTTAATGCAATTACCTCAATCAAGGTAGCTATTATGTCACTAGACCGTTTTAATGTACAAAGATTGAATCTTGGAAAGAAAATGAGAGTTTTGAGTTTAACTTATTCGAGTTACCTATGAAGTCGCGAAGAGTGTTTTAATAAATAAAGATTGAATCTTTGAATGAAAACACCTCAATAAAGGTACCTATTATATTACTAGACCTTTTTAATGTCTAAAGATTGAATCTCTGGAATAAAATGATAGTTCTGAGTTTAACTTATTCGATTTACCTATGAAGTTGTGAACAGTGTTTTAATGACTAAATAATGAATCTTTGGATGAAAATACCTTAGTAAACGTACCTATTATGTTACTAGACCTTTTTAATGTGTAAAGATTGAATCTTGGAAAGAAAATGACTGTTTTGAGTTAAACTTATTCGAGTTCCCTATGTCATCCCGAAGAGTATTTCAACGTGTAAAGATTGAATCTTTGATTGAAATTACTTGAAACAATGAACTGATTTTGTCCCTGGGCATTTTATATATAAAGATTGAATCTTTAAAAAGAAATGAGCGTTATGAGTTAAACCTATCCGAGTTCCCTATGACGTCCCGAATAGTGTTTTAACGCGTAAGGATTGAATCTTTGTATGAAATTACCTCAATAGAGGTACTTATTATGTCACTAGACCTTTTTAATGTATAAATGTTTAATCTTTGAAAGAAAATGAGAGTTTTGAGTTAAACATATTCGAGTTCCCAGCGACGTCTCGAAGAGTGTTTTAAAGAGTAAATATTGAATCTTTGAATGATTCAATCAAGGTACCTGTTATGTCACTAGACCTTTTTAATTTACAAAGATCGAATATTTGTAAAGAATTACGAGTTTTGAGTTAAAGTTATTTGAGTTCCCTTTGACGACACGAAGCGTGTTTTAATGAGTAAAGATTGAATCTTTGAACGAAATTATCTCAATCAATGTACCTATTATATCAGAAGTCCTTTTTAATGTATAAAGATGGAATCTTTGAAAAAAAATGAGAGTATTTAGTTTAACTTATTCGAGTTACCTATGAAGTCGCGAAGAGTGTTTTAATGACCAAAGATTGAATCTTCAAATGAAAATTCCTCAATAAAGGAACTTATTATGTTACTAGATCTTTTTGATGTATAAAGATTGAATCTTTGAAAGAAAATTAGAGTTTTGAGTTAAACCTATTCGAGTTCCTCTTGACATCCCGAAGAGTGTTTTAATGAATAAAGATTGAATCTTTGAATGAAATTACCTCAATATTGGTACCTATTAAGTCAATAGAATTTTTATTGTATAAAGATTGAATCTTTGAAAAGAAATGAGAGTTTTGAGTTAAAGTTATTCGAGTTCCCTTTGATGTCACGAAGAGTGTTTTAATGAGTAAAGATTGAATCTTTGAATGAAATTACCTCAATCAAGGTACCTATTCTACCACTATACCTTTGTAATGTATAAAGATTGAATCTTTGAAAGAAAATGAGTGTTTTGAGTTTAACTTATTCGAGTTACCTATGAAATCGCGAAGAGTGTTTTAATGACTGAAGATTGAATCTTTGAATGAAAAATACCACAATAAAGGTACCAATTCTGTTACTAGACCTTTTTAATGTATAAAGATTGAATCTTTGAAAGAAAATGAGATTTTTGAGTTAAACTTATTCGAGTTCCCTGTAACGTCCCGAAGAGTGTTTTAATGAGTAAAGATTGAATCATTGAATGAAATTACCTCAATCAAGGTAGCTATTACATCACTAGACCTTTTTAATTTATAAAGATTAACGTTTTGAAAAGAAATGAGTGTTTCGAGTTAAAGTCATTCAAGTTCCCTTTGACGTCACGAATAGTGTTTTAATGAGTAAAGATTGAATCTTTGAATGAAATTACCACTATCAAGGTACCTATTCTGTCACTAAACCTTTTTAATGTATAAAGATGGAATATTTGAAAGAACTTGAGAGTTTTGAGTTCAACCTATTCCAGTTACCTATGAAGTTGCGAATAGTGTTTTAATCACTAAAAATTGAATCTTTGAATGAAAATACCTCAATAAAGGTACTTATTTTGTTAGTAGACCTTTTTAATGTATAAAGATTGTATCTTTGAAAGAAAATGAGAGTTTTGAGTTAAACTTATTCATGTTCCCTGTAACGTCCCAAAGAGTGTTTTAAGGAGTAAATATTTAATCTTTGATGGTAATTACCTCAATCAAGGTAGCTATTATGTCACTAGAGCTTTTTAATGTACAAAGATTGAATCTTGGAAAGAAAATGAGAGTTTTGAGTTTAACTTATTCGAGTTACCTATGAAGTCACGAAGAGTGTTTTAATGAATAAATATTGAATCTTAGAATGAAAACACCTCAATAAAGGTACCTATTACGTTACTAGACCTTTTTATTGTCTAAAGATTGAATCTTTGGAAAAAAATGATAGTTCTGAGTTTAACTTATTCGATTTACCTATGAAGTCCTAAACAGTGTTTTAATGACTAAATAATGAATCTTTGAATGAAAATACCGTAGTAAAGGTACCTATTATGTTACTAGACCTTTTTAATGTATAAAGATTGAATCTTGGAAAGAAAATGACTCTTTTGAGTTAAACTTATACGAGTTCCCTATGACATCCCGAAGAGTATTTCAACGTGTAAAGATTGAATCTTTGATTGAAATTACTTGAAACAATGAACTGATTTTGTCCCTGGACCTTTTATATATAAAGATTGAATCTTTAAAAAGAAATGAGCGTTATGAGTTAAACCTATCCGAGTTCCCTATGACGTCCCGAATAGTGTTTTAATGCGTAAGGATTGAATCTTTGCATGAAATTTCCTCAATAGAGGTACTTACTATGTCACTAGACCTTTTTAATGTATAAAGGTTTAATCTTCGAAAGAAAATGAGAGTTTTGAGTTAAACATATTCGAGTTCTCTGCGACGTCTCGAAGAGTGTTTTAAAGAGTAAATACTGAATCTTTGAATGAAATTACCTCAATCAAGGTACTTGTTATGTCGCTAGACCTTTTTAATGTATAAAGATCGAATATTTGTAAAGAACTACGAGTTTTGAGTTAAAGTTATTTGAGTTCCCCTTGACGTCACGAAGCGTGTTTTAATGAGTAAAGATTGAATCTCTGAACGAAATTATCTCAATCAATGTACCTATTATGTCAGTAGACCTTTTTAATGTATAAAGATGGAATCTTTGAAAAAAAATGAGAGTATTAAGCTTAACTTATTCGAGTTACCTATGAAGTCGCGAAGAGTGTTTTAATGACCAAGGATTGAATCTTCAAATGAAAATTCCTCAATAAAGGAACCTATTATGTTACTAGATCTTTTTGACGTAAAAAGATTGAATCTTTGAAAGAAAATTAGAGTTTTGAGTTGAACTTATTCGAGATCCTTTTGACATCCCGAAGAGTGTTTTAATGAATAAAGATTGAATCTTTGAATGAAATTACCTCAATCAAGGTACCTATTAAGTCACTAGAAATTTTTATTGTATAAAGATTGAATCTTTGAAAAGAAGTGAGAGTGTTGAGTTAAAGTTATTCGAGTTCCCTTTGACGTCACGAAGATTGTTTTAATGAGTAAAGATTGAATCTTTGAATGAAATTACCTCGATCAAGGTACCGATTCTACCACTAGACCTTTGTAATGTATAAAGATTGAATCTTTGAAAGAAAATGAGTGTTTTGAGTTTAACTTATTCGAGTTACCTATGAAATCGCGAAGAGTGTTTTAATGACTGAAGATTGAATCTTTGAATGAAAAATACCACAATAAAGGTACCAATTCTGTTACTAGACCTTTTTAATGTATAAAGATTGAATCTTTGAAAGAAAATGAGATTTTTGAGTTAAACATATTCGAGTTCCCTGTAACGTCCCGAAGAGTGTTTTAATGAGTAAAGATTGAATCATTGAATGAAATTACCTCAATCAAGGTAGCTATTACATCACTAGACCTTTTTAATTTAAAAAGATTGACGTTTTGAAAAGAAATGAGTGTTTCGAGTTAAAGTTATTCAAGTTCCCTTTGACGTCACGAAGAGTGTTTTAATGAGTAAAGATTGAATCTTTGAATGAAATTACCTCAATCAAGGTACCTATTCTGTCACTAAGCCTTTTTAGTGTATAAAGATTGAATCTTTGAAAGAACATGAGAGTTTTGAGTTCAACCTATTCGAGTTACCTATGAAGTTGCGAAGAGTGTTTTAATAACTAAAGATTGAATCTTTGAATGAAAATACCTCAATAAAGGTACTTATTTTTTTAGTAGACCTTTTTAATGTATCAAGATTGTATCTTTGAAAAAAAATGAGAGTTTTGAGTTAAACTTATTCATGTTCCCTGTAACGTCCCAAAGAGTGTTTTAAGGAGTAAATATTTAATCATTGAATGAAATTACCTCAATCAAGGTAGCTATTACATCACTAGACCTTTTTAATTTAAAAAGATTGACGTTTTGAAAAGAAATGAGTGTTTCGAGTTAAAGTTATTCAAGTTCCCTTTGACGTCACGAAGAGTGTTTTAATGAGTAAAGATTGAATCTTTGAATGAAATTACCTCAATCAAGGTACCTATTCTGTCACTAAACCTTTTTAATGTATAAAGATTGAATCTTTGAAAGAACATGAGAGTTTTGAGTTCAACCTATTCGAGTTACCTATGAAGTTGCGAAGAGTGTTTTAATGACTAAAGATTGAATTTTTGAATGAAAATAGCTCAATAAAGGTACTTATTTTGTTAGTAGACCTTTTTAATGTATAAAGATTGTATCTTTGAAAGAAAATGAGAGTTTTGAGATAAACTTATTCATGTTCCCTGTAACGTCCCAAAGAGTGTTTTAAGGAGTAAATATTGAATCTTTGAATGTAATTACCTAAATCAAGGTAGCTATTATGTCACTAGACCTTTTTAATGTACAAAGATTGAATCTTGGAAAGAAAATGAGAGTTTTGAGTTTAACTTATTCGTGTTACCTATGAAGTCGCGAAGAGTATTTTAATGAATAAAGATTGAATCTTTGAATGAAAACACCTCAATAAAGGTACCTATTATGTTACTAGAACTCTTTAATGTCTAAAGATTGAATCTTTGGAATAAAATGATAGTTCTGAGTTTAACATATTCGATTTACCGATGAAGTCGGGAACAGTGTTTTAATGGCTAAATAATGAATCTTTGAATGAAAATACCTTAGTAAAGGTACCTATTATGTTACTGGACCTTTTTAATGTATAAAGATTGAATATTGGAAAGAAAATGACTGTTTTGAGTTAAACTTATACGAGTTCCCTATGACATCCCGTAGAGTATTTCAACGTGTAAAGATTGAATCTTTGATTGAAATTACTTGAAACAATGAACTGATTTTGTCCCTGGACCTTTTATATATAAAGATTGAATCTTTAAAAAGAAATGAGCGTTATGAGTTAAACCTATCCGAGTTCCCTATGACGTCCCGAATAGTGTTTTAACGCGTAAGGATTGAATCTTTGTATGAAATTACCTCAATAGAGGTACTTATTATGTCACTAGACCTTTTTAATGTATAAAGGTTTAATCTTTGAAAGAAAATGAGAGTTTTGAGTTAAACATATTCGAGTTCCCTGCGACGTCTCGAAGAGTGTTTTAAAGAGTAAATATTGAATCTTTGAATGAAATTACCTCAATCAAGGTACTTGTTATGTCACTAGACCTTTTTAATGTATAAAGATCGAATATTTGTAAAGAATTACGAGTTTTGAGATAAAGTTATTTGAGTTCCCTTTGACGTCACGAAGCGTCTTTGAATGAGTAAAGATTGAATCTTTGAACGAAATTATCTCAATCAATGTACCAATTATGTCAATAGACCTTTTTAATGTATAAAGATGGAATCTTTGAAAAAAAATGAGAGTATTGAGTTTAACTTATTCGAGTTACCTATGAAGTCGCGAAGAGTGTTTTAATGACCAAAGATTGAATCTTCAAATGAAAATTCTTCAATAAAGGAACCTATTATGTTACTAGATCTTTTTGATGTATAAAGATTGAATCTTTGAAGGAAAATTAGAGTTTTATGTTAAACTTATTCGAGTTCCTTTTGACATCCCGAAGAGTGTTTTAATGAATAAAGATTGAATCTTTGAATGAAATTACCTCAATCAAGGTACCTATTAAGTCATTAGAAATTTTTATTGTATAAAGATTGAATCTTTGAAAAGAAATGAGAGTTTTGAGTTAAAGTTATTCGAGTTCCCTTTGACGTCACGAAGAGTGTTTTAATGAGTAAAGATTGAAATTTTGAATGAAATTACCTCAATCAAGGTACCTATTCTACGACTAGACCTTTGTAATGTATAAAGATTGAATCTTTGAAAGAAAATGAGTGTTTTGAATTTAACTTATTCGAGTTACCTATGAAATCGCGAAGAGTGTTTTAATGACTGAAGATTGAATCTTTGAATGAAAAATACCACAATAAAGGTACCAATTCTGTTACTAGACCTTTTTAATGTATAAAGATTGAATCTTTGAAAGAAAATGAGATTTTTGAGTTAAACTTATTCGAGTTCCCTGTAACGTCCCGAAGAGTGTTTTAATGAGTAAAGATTGAATCATTGAATGAAATTACCTCAATCAAGGTAGCTATTACATCACTAGACCTTTTTAATTTAAAAAGATTGACGTTTTGAAAAGAAATGAGTGTTTCGAGTTAAAGTTATTCAAGTTCCCTTTGACGTCACGATGAGTGTTTTAATGAGTAAAGATTGAATCTTTGAATGAAATTACCTCAATCAAGGCACCTATTCTGTCACTAAGCCTTTTTAATGTATAAAGATTGAATCTTTGAAAGAACATGAGAGTTTTGAGTTCAACCTATTCGAGTTACCTATGAAGTTGCGAAGAGTGTTTTAATGACTAAAGATTGAATCTTTGAATGAAAATACCTCAATAAAGGTACTTATTTTTTTAGTAGACCTTTTTAATATATAAAGATTGTATCTTTGAAAAAAAATGAGAGTTTTGAGTTAAACTTATTCATGTTCCCTGTAACGTCCCAAAGAGTGTTTTAAGGAGTAAATATTGAATCTTTGAATGTAATTACCTCAATCAAGGTAGCTATTATGTCACTAGAACTTTATAATGTACAAAGATTGAATCTTGGAAAGAAAATGAGAGTTTTGAGTTTAACTTATTCGAGTTACCTATGAAGTCGCGAAGAGTGTTTTAATGAATAAAGATTGAATCTTTGAATGAAACACCTCAATAAAGGTACCTATTATGTTACTAGACCTTTAATGTATAAAGATTGAATCTTGAAAAGAAAATGACTGTTTTGAGTTAAACTTATTCGAGTTCCCTATAACATCCCGAAGAGTATTTCAACGAGTAAAGATTGAATCTTTGATTGAAATTACATGAAACAATGAACTGATTTTGTCCCTGGACCTTTTATATATAAAGATTGAATCTTTAAAAAGAAATGAGCGTTATGAGTTAAACCAATCCGAGTTCCCTATGACGTCCCGAATAGTGTTTTAACGCGTAAGAATTGAATCTTTGTATGAAATTACCTCAATAGAGGTACTTATTATGTCACTAGACCTTTTTAATGTCTAAAGGTTTAATCTTTGAAAAAAAATGAGAGTATTGAGTTTAACTTATTCGAGTTACCTATGAAGTCGTGAAGAGTGTTTTAATGACCAAAGATTGAATCTTCAAATGAAAATTCCTCAATAAAGGAACCTATTATGTTACTAGATCTTTTTGATGTATAAAGATTGAATCTTCGAAAGAAAATTAGAGTTTTGAGTTAAACTTATTCGAGGTTCTTTTGACATCCCGAAGAGTTTTATAATGAATAAAGATTGAATCTTTGAATGAAATTACCTCAATCAAGGTACCTATTAAGTCACTAGAAATTTTTATTGTATAAAGATTGAAACTTTGAAAAGAAATGAGAGTGTTGAGTTAAAGTTATTCGAGTTCCCTTTGACGTCACGAAGAGTGTTTTAATGAGTAAAGATTGAATCTTTGAATGAAATTACCTCGATCAAGGTACCTATTCTACCACTAGACCTTTGTAATGTATAAAGATTGAATCTTTGAAAGAAAATGAGTGTTTTGAGTTTAACTTATTCGAGTTACCTATGAAATCGCGAAGAGTGTTTTAATGACTGAAGATTGAATCTTTGAATGAAAAATACCACAATAAAGGTACCAATTCTGTTACTAGACCTTTTTAATGTATAAAGATTGAATCTTTGAAAGAAAATGAGATTTTTGAGTTAAACATATTCGAGTTCCCTGTAACGTCCCGAAGAGTGTTTTAATGAGTAAAGATTGAATCATTGAATGAAATTACCTCAATCAAGGTAGCTATTACATCACTAGACCTTTTTAATTTAAAAAGATTGACGTTTTGAAAAGAAATGAGTGTTTCGAGTTAAAGTTATTCAAGTTCCCTTTGACGTCACGAAGAGTGTTTTAATGAGTAAAGATTGAATCTTTGAATGAAATTACCTCAATCAAGGTACCTATTCTGTCATTAAGCCTTTTTAGTGTATAAAAATTGAATCTTTGAAAGAACATGAGAGTTTTGAGTTCAACCTATTCGAGTTACCTATGAAGTTGCGAAGAGTGTTTTAATAACTAAAGATTGAATCTTTGAATGAAATACCTCAATAAAGGAACTTATTTTTTTAGTAGACCTTTTTAATGTATCAAGATTGTATCTTTGAAAAAAAATGAGAGTTTTGAGTTAAACTTATTCATGTTCCCTGTAACGTCCCAAAGAGTGTTTTAAGGAGTAAATGTTGAATCATTGAATGAAATTACCTCAATCAAGGTAGCTATTACATCACTAGACCTTTTTAATTTAAAAAGATTGACGTTTTGAAAAGAAATTAGTGTTTCGAGTTAAAGTTATTCAAGTTCCCTTTGACGTCACGAAGAGTGTTTTAATGAGTAAAGATTGAATCTTTGAATGAAATTACCTCAATCAAGGTACCTATTCTGTCACTAAACCTTTTTAATGTATAAAGATTGAATCTTTGAAAGAATATGAGAGTTTTGAGTTCAACCTATTCGAGTTACCTATGAAGTTGCGAAGAGTGTTTTAATGACTAAAGATTGAATTTTTGAATGAAAATACCTCAATAAAGGTACTTATTTTGTTAGTAGACCTTTTTAATGTATAAAGATTGTATCTTTGAAAGAAAATGAGAGTTTTGAGATAAACTTATTCATGTTCCCTGTAACGTCCCAAAGAGTGTTTTAAGGAGTAAATATTGAATCTTTGAATGTAATTACCTCAATCAAGGTAGCTATTATGTCACTAGACCTTTTTAATGTACAAAGATTGAATCTTGGAAAGAAAATGAGAGTTTTGAGTTTAACTTATTCGAGTTACCTATGCAGTCGCGAAGAGTATTTTAATGAATAAAGATTGAATCTTTGAATGAAAATACCTCAATAAAGGTACCTATTATGTTACTAGAACTCTTTAATGTCTAAAGATTGAATCTTTGGAATAAAATGATAGTTCTGAGTTTAACATATTCGATTTACCGATGAAGTCGGGAACAGTGTTTTAATGGCTAAATAATGAATCTTTGAATGAAAATACCTTAGTAAAGGTACCTATTATGTTACTGGACCTTTTTAATGTATAAAGATTGAATCTTGGAAAGAAAATGACTGTTTTGAGTTAAACTTATACGAGTTCCCTATGACATCCCGAAGAGTATTTCAACGTGTAAAGATTGAATCTTTGATTGAAATTACTTGAAACAATGAACTGATTTTGTCCCTGGACCTTTTATATATAAAGATTGAATCTTTAAAAAGAAATGAGCGTTATGAGTTAAACCTATCCGAGTTCCCTATGACGTCCCGAATAGTGTTTTAACGCGTAAGGATTGAATCTTTGTATGAAATTACCTCAATAGAGGTACTTATTATGTCATTAGACCTTTTTAATGTATAAAGGTTTAATCTTTGAAAGAAAATGAGAGTTTTGAGTTAAACATATTCGAGTTCCCTGCGACGTCTCGAAGAGTGTTTTAAAGAGTAAATATTGAATCTTTGAAAGAAATTATCTCAATCAAGGTACTTGTTATGTCACTAGATCTTTTTAATGTATAAAGATCGAATATTTGTAAAGAACTACGAGTTTTGAGTTAAAGTTATTTGAGTTCCCTTTGACGTCACGAAGCGTCTTTGAATGAGTAAAGATTGAATCTTCGAACGAAATTATCTCAATCAAAGTACCAATTATATCAGTAGACCTTTTTAATGTATAAAGATGGAATCTTCGAAAAAAAATGAGAGTATTGAGTTTAACTTATTCGAGTTACCTATGAAGTCGCGAAGAGTGTTTTAATGACCAAAGATTGAATCTTCAAATGAAAATTCCTCAATAAAGGAACCTATTATGTTACTAGATCTTTTTGATGTATAAAGATTGAATCTTTGAAAGAAAATTAGAGTTTTATGTTAAACTTATTCGAGTTCCTTGTGACATCCCGAAGAGTGTTTTAATGAATAAAGATTGAATCTTTGAATGAAATTACCTCAATCAAGGTACCTATTAAGTCACTAGAAATTTTTATTGTATAAAGATTGAATCTTTGAAAAGAAATGAGAGTTTTGAGTTAAAGTTATTCGAGTTCCCTTTGACGTCACGAAGAGTGTTTTAATGAGTAAAGATTGAAATTTTGAATGAAATTACCTCAATCAAGGTATCTATTCTACCACTAGACCTTTGTAATGTATAAAGATTGAATCTTTGAAAGAAAATGAGTGTTTTGAATTTAACTTATTCGAGTTACCTATGAAATCGCGAAGAGTGTTTTAATGACTGAAGATTGAATCTTTGAATGAAAAATACCACAATAAAGGTACCAATTCTGTTACTAGACCTTTTTAATGTATAAAGAATGAATCTTTGAAAGAAAATGAGATTTTTGAGTTAAACTTATTCGAGTTCCCTGTAACGTCCCGAAGAGTGTTTTAATGAGTAAAGATTGAATCATTGAATGAAATTACCTCAATCAAGGTAGCTATTACATCACTAGACCTTTTTAATTTAAAAAGATTGACGTTTTGAAAAGAAATGAGTGTTTCGAGTTAAAGTAATTCAAGTTCCCTTTGACGTCACGATGAGTGTTTTAATGAGTAAAGATTGAATCTTTGAATGAAATTACCTCAATCAAGGCACCTATTCTGTCACTAAGCCTTTTTAATGTATAAAGATTGAATCTTTGAAAGAACATGAGAGTTTTGAGTTCAACCTATTCGAGTTACCTATGAAGTTGCGAAGAGTGTTTTAATGACTAAAGATTGAATCTTTGAATGAAAATACCTCAATAAAGGTACTTATTTTTTTAGTAGACCTTTTTAATATATAAAGATTGTATCTTTGAAAAAAAATGAGAGTTTTGAGTTAAACTTATTCATGTTCCCTGTAACATCCCAAAGAGTGTTTTAAGGAGTAAATATTGAATCTTTGAATGTAATTACCTCAATCAAGGTAGCTATTATGTCACTAGAACTTTATAATGTACAAAGATTGAATCTTGGAAAGAAAATGAGAGTTTTGAGTTTAACTTATTCGAGTTACCTATGAAGTCGCGAAGAGTGTTTTAATGAATAAAGATTGAATCTTTGAATGAAACACCTCAATAAAGGTACCTATTATGTTACTAGACCTTTTTAATGTCTAAAGATTGAATTTTTGGAATAAAATGATAGTTCTGAGTTTAACTTATTCGATTTACCTATGTAGTCGTGAACAGTGTTTTAATTACTAAATAATGAATCTTTGAATGAAAATACCTTAGTAAAGGTACCTATTATGTTACTAGACCTTTTTAATGTATAAAGATTGAATCTTGGAAAGAAAATGACTGTTTTGAGTTAAACTTATTCGAGTTCCCTATAACATCCCGAAGAGTATTTCAACGAGTAAAGATTGAATCTTTGATTGAAATTACATGAAACAATGAACTGATTTTGTCCCTGGACCTTTTATATATAAAGATTGAATCTTTAAAAAGAAATGAGCGTTATGAGTTAAACCAATCCGAGTTCCCTATGACGTCCCGAATAGTGTTTTAACGCGTAAGAATTGAATCTTTGTATGAAATTACCTCAATAGAGGTACTTATTATGTCACTAGACCTTTTTAATGTCTAAAGGTTTAATCTTTGAAAGAAAATGAGAGTTTTGAGTTAAACATATTCGAGTTCCCAGCGACGTCTCGAAGAGTGTTTTAAAGAGTAAATATTGAATCTTTGAATGAAATTACCTCAATCAAGGTACCTGTTATGTCACTAGACCTTTTTAATGTATAAAGATCGAATATTTGTAAAGAACTACGAGTTTTTGAGTTAAAGTTATTTGAGTTCCCTTTGACGTCACGAAGCGTGTTTTAATGAGTAAAGATTGAATCTCTGAACGAAATTATCTCAATCAATGTACCTATGATGTCAGTAGACCTTTTTAATGTATAAAGATGGAATCTTTAAAAAAAATGAGAGTATTGAGTTTAACTTATTCGAGTTACCTATGAAGTCGTGAAGAGTGTTTTAATGACCAAAGATTGAATCTTCAAATGAAAATTCCTCAATAAATGAACCTATTATGTTACTAGATCTTTTTGATGTATAAAGATTGAATCTTTGAAAGAAAATTAGAGTTTTGAGTTAAACTTATTCGAGGTTCTTTTGACATCCCGAAGAGTGTTATAATGAATAAAGATTGAATCTTTGAATGAAATTACCTCAATCAAGGTACCTATTAAGTCACTAGAAATTTTTATTGTATAAAGATTGAAACTTTGAAAAGAAATGAGAGTGTTGAGTTAAAGTTATTCGAGTTCCCTTTGACGTCACGAAGAGTGTTTTAATGAGTAAAGATTGAATCTTTGAATGAAATTACCTCGATCAAGGTACCTATTCTACCACTAGATCTTTGTAATGTATAAAGATTGAATCTTTGAAAGAAAATGAGTGTTTTGAGTTTAACTTATTCGAGTTACCTATGAAATCGCGAAGAGTGTTTTAATGACTGAAGATTGAATCTTTGAATGAAAAATACCACAATAAAGGTACCAATTCTGTTACTAGACCTTTTTAATGTATAAAGATTGAATCTTTGAAAGAAAATGAGATTTTTGAGTTAAACATATTCGAGTTCCCTGTAACGTCCCGAAGAGTGTTTTAATGAGTAAAGATTGAATCATTGAATGAAATTACCTCAATCAAGGTAGCTATTACATCACTAGACCTTTTTAATTTAAAAAGATTGACGTTTTGAAAAGAAATGAGTGTTTCGAGTTAAAGTTATTCAAGTTCCCTTTGACGTCACGAAGAGTGTTTTAATGAGTAAAGATTGAATCTTTGAATGAAATTACCTCAATCAAGGTACCTATTCTGTCACTAAGCCTTTTTAGTGTATAAAAATTGAATCTTTGAAAGAACATGAGAGTTTTGAGTTCAACCTATTCGAGTTACCTATGAAGTTGCGAAGAGTGTTTTAATAACTAAAGATTGAATCTTTGAATGAATATACCTCAATAAAGGTACTTATTTTTTTAGTAGACCTTTTTAATGCATCAAGATTGTATCTTTGAAAAAAAATGAGAGTTTTGAGTTAAACTTATTCATGTTCCCTGTAACGTCCCAAAGAGTGTTTTAAGGAGTAAATGTTGAATCATTGAATGAAATTACCTCAATCAATGTAGCTATTACATCACTAGACCTTTTTAATTTAAAAAGATTGACGTTTTGAAAAGAAATTAGTGTTTCGAGTTAAAGTTATTCAAGTTCCCTTTGACGTCACGAAGAGTGTTTTAGTGAGTAAAGATTGAATCTTTGAATGAAATTACCTCAATCAAGGTACCTATTCTGTCACTAAACCTTTTTAATGTATAAAGATTGAATCTTTGAAATAATATGAGAGTTTTGAGTTCAACCTATTCGAGTTACCTATGAAGTTGCGAAGAGTGTTTTAATGACTAAAGATTGAATTTTTGAATGAAAATACCTCAATAAAGGTACTTATTTTGTTAGTAGACCTTTTTAATGTATAAAGATTGTATCTTTGAAAGAAAATGAGAGTTTTGAGATAAACTTATTCATGTTCCCTGTAACGTCCCAAAGAGTGTTTTAAGGAGTAAATATTGAATCTTTGAATGTAATTACCTCAATCAAGGTAGCTATTATGTCACTATACCTTTTTAATGTACAAAGATTGAATCTTGGAAAGAAAATGAGAGTTTTGAGTTTAACTTATTCGAGTTACCTATGAAGTCGCGAAGAGTATTTTAATGAATAAAGATTGAATCTTTGAATGAAAACACCTCAATAAAGGTACCTATTATGTTACTAGAACTCTTTAATGTCTAAAGATTGAATCTTTGGAATAAAATGATAGTTCTGAGTTTAACATATTCGATTTACCGATGAAGTCGGGAACAGTGTTTTAATGGCTAAATAATGAATCTTTGAATGAAAATACCTTAGTAAAGGTACCTATTATGTTACTGGACCTTTTTAATGTATAAAGATTGAATCTTGGAAAGAAAATGACTGTTTTGAGTTAAACTTATACGAGTTCCCTATGACATCCCGAAGAGTATTTCAACGTGTAAAGATTGAATCTTTGATTGAAATTACTTGAAACAATGAACTGATTTTGTCCCTGGACCTTTTATATATAAAGATTGAATCTTAAAAAAGAAATGAGCGTAATGAGTTAAACCTATCCGAGTTCCCTATGACGTCCCGAATAGTGTTTTAACGCGTAAGGATTGAATCTTTGTATGAAATTACCTCAATAGAGGTACTTATTATGTCATTAGACCTTTTTAATGTATAAAGGTTTAATCTTTGAAAGAAAATGAGAGTTTTGAGTTAAACATATTCGAGTTCCCTGCGACGTCTCGAAGAGTGTTTTAAAGAGTAAATATTGAATCTTTGAATGAAATTACCTCAATCAAGGTACTTGTTATGTCACTAGACCTTTTTAATGTATAAAGATCGAATATTTGTAAATAACTACGAGTTTTGAGTTAAAGTTATTTGAGTTCCCTTTGACGTCACGAAGCGTCTTTGAATGAGTAAAGATTGAATCTTTGAACGAAATTATCTCAATCAAAGTACCAATTATATCAGTAGACCTTTTTAATGTATAAAGATGGAATCTTTGAAAAAAAATGAGAGTATTGAGTTTAACTTATTCGAGTTACCTATGAAGTCGCGAAGAGTGTTTTAATGACCAAAGATTGAATCTTCAAATGAAAATTCCTCAATAAAGGAACCTATTATGTTACTAGATCTTTTTGATGTATAAAGATTGAATCTTTGAAAGAAAATTAGAGTTTTATGTTAAACTTATTCGAGTTCCTTGTGACATCCCGAAGAGTGTTTTAATGAATAAAGATTGAATCTTTGAATGAAATTACCTCAATCAAGGTACCTATTAAGTCACTAGAAATTTTTATTGTATAAAGATTGAATCTTTGAAAAGAAATGAGAGTTTTGAGTTAAAGTTATTCGAGTTCCCTTTGACGTCACGAAGAGTGTTTTAATGAGTAAAGATTGAAATTTTGAATGAAATTACCTCAATCAAGGTACCTATTCTACCACTAGACCTTTGTAATGTATAAAGATTGAATCTTTGAAAGAAAATGAGTGTTTTGAATTTAACTTATTCGAGTTACCTATGAAATCGCGAAGAGTGTTTTAATGACTGAAGATTGAATCTTTGAATGAAAAATACCACAATAAAGGTACCAATTCTGTTACTAGACCTTTTTAATGTATAAAGATTGAATCTTTGAAAGAAAATGAGATTTTTGAGTTAAACTTATTCGAGTTCCCTGTAACGTCCCGAAGAGTGTTTTAATGAGTAAAGATTGAATCATTGAATGAAATTACCTCAATCAAGGTAGCTATTACATCACTAGACCTTTTTAATTTAAAAAGATTGACGTTTTGAAAAGAAATGAGTGTTTCGAGTTAAAGTTATTCAAGTTCCCTTTGACGTCACGATGAGTGTTTTAATGAGTAAAGATTGAATCTTTGAATGAAATTACCTCAATCAAGGCACCTATTCTGTCACTAAGCCTTTTTAACGTATAAAGATTGAATCTTTGAAAGAACATGAGAGTTTTGAGTTCAACCTATTCGAGTTACCTATGAAGTTGCGAAGAGTGTTTTAATGACTAAAGATTGAATCTTTGAATGAAAATACCTCAATAAAGGTACTTATTTTTTTAGTAGACCTTTTTAATATATAAAGATTGTATCTTTGGAAAAAAAATGAGAGTTTTGAGTTAAACTTATTCATGTTCCCTGTAACGTCCCAAAGAGTGTTTTAAGGAGTAAATATTGAATCTTTGAATGTAATTACCTCAATCAAGGCAGCTATTATGTCACTAGAACTTTATAATGTACAAAGATTGAATCTTGGAAAGAAAATGAGAGTTTTGAGTTTAACTTATTCGAGTTACCTATGAAGTCGCGAAGAGTGTTTTAATGAATAAAGATTGAATCTTTGAATGAAAACACCTCAATAAAGGTACCTATTATGTTATTAGACCTTTTTAATGTCTAAAGATTGAATTTTTGGAATAAAATGATAGTTCTGAGTTTAACTTATTCGATTTACCTATGTAGTCGTGAACAGTGTTTTAATTACTAAATAATGAATCTTTGAATGAAAATACCTTAGTAAAGGTACCTATTATGTTACTAGACCTTTTTAATGTATAAAGATTGAATCTTGGAAAGAAAATGACTGTTTTGAGTTAAACTTATTCGAGTTCCCTATAACATCCCGAGAGTATTTCAACGAGTAAAGATTGAATCTTTGTTTGAAATTACATGAAACAATGAACCGATTTTGTCCCTGGACCTTTTATATATAAAGATTGAATCTTTAAAAAGAAATGAGCGTTATGAGTTAAACCTATCCGAGTTCCCTATGACGCCCCGAATAGTGTTTTAACGCGTAAGAATTGAATCTTTATATGAAATTACCTCAATAGAGGTACTTATTATGTCACTAGACCTTTTTAATGTCTAAAGGTTTAATCTTTGAAAGAAAATGAGAGTTTTGAGTTAAACATATTCGAGTTTCCAGCGACGTCTCGAAGAGTGTTTTAAAGAGTAAATATTGAATCTTTGAATGAAATTACCTCAATCAAGGTACCTGTTATGTCACTAGACCTTTTTAATGTATAAAGATCGAATATTTGTAAAGAACTACGAGTTTTGAGTTAAAGTTATTTGAGTTCCCTTTGACGTCACTAAGCGTGTTTTAATGAGGAAAGATTGAATCTCTGAACGAAATTATCTCAATCAATGTACCTATGATGTCAGTAGACCTTTTTAATGTATAAAGATGGAATCTTTGAAAAAAATGAGAGTATTGAGTTTAACTTATTCGAGTTACCTATGAAGTCGTGAAGAGTGTTTTAATGACCAAAGATTGAATCTTCAAATGAAAATTCCTCAATAAAGGAACCTATTATGTTACTAGATCTTTTTGATGTATAAAGATTGAATCTTTGAAAGAAAATTAGAGTTTTGAGTTAAACTTATTCGAGGTTCTTTTGACATCCCGAAAAGTGTTATAATGAATAAAGATTGAATCTTTGAATGAAATTACCTCAATCAAGGTACCTATTAAGTCACTAGAAATTTTTATTGTATAAAGATTGAAACTTTGAAAAGAAATGAGAGTGTTGAGTTAAAGTTATTCGAGTTCCCTTTGACGTCACGAAGAGTGTTTTAATGAGTAAAGATTGAATCTTTGAATGAAATTACCTCGATCAAGGTACCTATTCTACCACTAGACCTTTGTAATGTATAAAGATTGAATCTTTGAAAGAAAATGAGTGTTTTGAGTTTAACTTATTCGAGTTACCTATGAAATCGCGAAGAGTGTTTTAATGATTGAAGATTGAATCTTCGAATAAAAAATACCACAATAAAGGTACCAATTCTGTTACTAGACCTTTTTAATGTATAAAGATTGAATCTTTGAAAGAAAATGAGATTTTTGAGTTAAACATATTCGAGTTCCCTGTAACGTCCCGAAGAGTGTTTTAATGAGTAAAGATTGAATCATTGAATGAAATTACCTCAATCAAGGTAGCTATTACATCACTAGACCTTTTTAATTTAAAAAGATTGACGTTTTGAAAAGAAAGGAGTGTTTCGCGTTAAAGTTATTCAAGTTACCTTTGACGTCACGAAGAGTGTTTTAATGAGTAAAGATTGAATCTTTGAATGAAATTACCTCAATCAAGGTACCTATTCTGTCACTAAGCCTTTTTAGTGTATAAAGATTGAATCTTTGAAAGAACATGAGAGTTTTGAGTTCAACCTATTCGAGTTACCTATGAAGTTGCGAAGAGTGTTTCAATAACTAAAGATTGAATCTTTGAATGAAAATACCTCAATAAAGGTACTTATTTTTTTAGTAGACCTTTTTAATGTATCAAGATTGTATCTTTGAAAAAAAATTAGAGTTTTGAGTTAAACTTATTCATGTTCCCTGTAACGTCCCAAAGAGTGTTTTAAGGAGTAAATATTGAATCATTGAATGAAATTACCTCAATCAAGGTAGCTATTACATCACTAGACCTTTTTAATTTAAAAAGATTGACGTTTTGAAAAGAAATGAGTGTTTCGAGTTAAAGTTATTCAAGTTCCCTTTGACGTCACGAAGAGTGTTTTAATGAGTAAAGATTGAATCTTTGAATGAAATTACCTCAATCCAGGTACCTATTCTACCACTAGACCTTTGTAATGTATAAAGATTGAATCTTTGAAAGAAAATGAGTGTTTTGAGTTTAACTTATTCGAGTTACCTATGAAATCGCGAAGAGTGTTTTAATAACTGAAGATTGAATTTTTGAATGAAAAATCCCACAATAAAGGTACCAATTCTGTTAATAGACCTTTTTAATGTATAAAGATTGAATCTTTGAAAGAAAATGAGATTTTTGAGTTAAACTTATTCGAGTTCCCTGTAACATCCCGAAGAGTGTTTTAATGAGTAAAGATTGAATCATTGAATGAAATTACCTCAATCAAGGAAGCTATTACATCACTAGACCTTTTTAATTTAAAAAGATTGACGTTTTGAAAAGAAATGAGTGTTTCGAGTTAAAGTTATTCAAGTTCCCTTTGACGTCACGAAGAGTATTTTAATGAGTAAAGATTGAATCTTTGAATGAAATTACCTCAATCAAGGTATCTATTCTATCACTAAACCTATTTAATGTATAAACATTGAATCTTTGAAAGAACATGAGAGTTTTTAGTTCAACCTATTCGAGTTACCTATGAAGTTGCGAAGAGTGTTTTAATGACCAAAGATTGAATCTTTGAACGAAAATACCTCAATAAAGGTACTTATTTTTTTAGTAGACCTTTTTAATGTATCAAGATTGTATCTTTGAAAAAAAATGAGAGTTTTGAGTTAAACTTATTCATGTTTCCTGTAACGTCCCAAAGAGTGTTTTAAGGAGTAAATATTGAATCTTTGAATGTAATTACCTCAATCAAGGTAGCTATTATGTCACTAGACCTTTTTAATGTACAAAGATTGAATCTTGGAAAGAAAATGAGAGTTTTGAGTTTAACTTATTCGAGTTACCTATGAAGTCGCGAAGAGTGTTTTAATGAATAAAGATTGAATCTTTGAATGAAAACACCTCAATAAAGGTACCTATTTTGTTACTAGACCTTTTTAATGTCTAAAGATTGAATCTTTGGAATAAAATGATAGTTCTGAGTTTAACTTAATCGATTTACCTATGAAGTCGTGACCAGTGTTTTAATGACTAAATAATGAATCTTTGAATGAAAATACCTTAGTAAAGGTACCTATTATGTTACTAGACCTTTTTAATGTATAAAGATTGAATCTTGGAAAGAAAATGACTGTTTTGAGTTAAACTTATTCGAGTTCCCTATGACATCCCGAAGAGTATTTCAACGAGTAAAGATTGACCTTTTTAATGTATAAAGATTGAATCTTTGATTGAAATTACTTGAAACAATGAACTGATTTTGTCCCTGGACCTTTTATATAGAAAGATTGAATCTTTAAAAAGAAATAAGCGTTATGAGTTAAACCTATCCGAGTTCCCTATGACGTCCCGAATAGTGTTTTAACGCGTAAGAATTGAATCTTTGTATGAAATTACCTCAATAGAGGTACTTATTATGTCACTAGACCTTTTTAATGTCTAAAGGTTTAATCTTTGAAAGAAAATGAGAGTTTTGAGTTAAACATATTCGAGTTCCCAGCGACGTCTCGAAGATTGTTTTAAAGAGTAAATATTGAATCTTTGAATGAAATTACCTCAATCAAGGTACCTGTTATGTCACTAGACCTTTTTAATGTATAAAGATCGAATATTTGTAAAGAACTACGAGTTTTGAGTTAAAGTTATTTGAGTTCCCTTTGACGTCACGAAGCGTGTTTTAATGAGTAAAGATTGAATCTCTGAACGAAATTATCTCAATCAATGTACCTATTATGTCAGTAGACCTTTTTAATGTATAAAGATGGAATCTTTGAAAAAAATGAGAGTATTGAGTTTAACTTATTCGAGTTACCTATGAAGTCGCGAAGAGTGTTTTAATGACCAAAGATTGAATCTTCAAGTGAAAATTCCTCAATAAAGGAACCTTTTATGTTACTAAATCTTTTTGATGTATAAAGATTGAATCATTGGAAGAAAATTAGAGTTTTGAGTTAAACTTATTCGAGTTCCTTTTGACATCCCG
Organism: Cornus florida; assembly: GCF_030987335.1. Lineage (NCBI taxonomy): Eukaryota > Viridiplantae > Streptophyta > Magnoliopsida > Cornales > Cornaceae > Cornus > Cornus florida. Next base: position 98,651,686 of record NW_026775573.1, on the reverse strand, counting down.
AAGAGTGTTTTAATGAATAAAGACTGAATCTTTGAATGAAATTACCTCAATCAAGGTACCTATTAAGTCACTAGAAATTTCTATTGTCTAAAGATTGAATCTTTGAAAAGAAATGAGAGTTTTGAGTTAAAGTTATTCGAGTTCCCTTTGACGTCACGAATAGTGTTTTAATGAGTAAAGATTGATTCTTTGAAAGGAAATTACCTCAATCAAGGTACCTATTCTACCACTAGACCTTTGTAATGTATAAAGATTGAATCTTTGAAAGAAAATGAGTGTTTTGAGTTTAACTTATTCGAGTTACCTATGAAATCGCGAAGAGTGTTTTAATGACAGAAGATTGAATATTTGAATGAAAAATACCACAATAAAGGTATCAATTCTGTTGCTAGACCTTTTTAATGTATACAGATTGAATCTTTGAAAGAAAATGAGATTTTTGAGTTAAACTTATTCGAGTTCCCTGTAACGTCCCGAAGAGTGTTTTAATGAGTAAAGATTGAATCATTGAATGAAATTACCTCAATCAAGGTAGCTATTACATCACTAGACCTTTTTAATTTAAAAAGATTGACGTTTTGAAAAGAAATGAGTGTTTCGAGTTAAAGTTATTCAAGTTCTCTTTGACGTCACGAAGTGTGTTTTAATGAGTAAAGATTGAATCTTTGAATGAAATTACCTCAATCAAGGTACCTATTCTGTCACTAAACCTTTTTAATGTATAAACATTGAATCTTTGAAAGAATATGAGAGTTTGGAGTTCAACCTATTCGAGTTACCTATGAAGTTGTGAAGAGTGTTTTAACGACTAAAGATTGAATCTTTGAATGAAAATACCTCAATAAAGGTACTTATTTTGTTAGTAGACCTTTTTAATGTATAAAGATTATATCTTTGAAAGAAAATGAGAGTTTTGAGTTAAACTTATTCATGTTCCCTGTTACGTCCCAAAGAGTGTTGTAAGGAGTAAATATTGAATCTTTGAATGTAATTACCTCAATCAGGGTAGTTATTATGTCACTAGACCTTTTTAATGTACAAAGATTGAATCTTGGAAAGAAAATGAGAGTTTTGAGTTTAACTTATTCGAGTTACCTATGAAGTCGCGAAGAGTGTTTTAATGAATAAAGATTGAATCTTTGAATGAAAACACCTCAATAAAGGTACCTATTATGTTACTAGACCTTTTTAATGTCTAAAGATTGAATCTTTGGAACAAAATGATAGTTCTGAGTTTAACTTATTCGATTTACCTATGAAGTCGTAAACAATGTTTGAATGACTAAATAATGAATCTTTGAATGAAAATACCTTAGTAAAGGTACCTATTATGTTACTAGACCTTTTAAATGTATAAAGATTAAATCTTGAAAAGAAAATGACTGTTTTGCGTTAAACTTATTCGAGTTCCCTATGACATCCTGAAGAGAATTTCAACGAGTAAAGATTGAATCTTTCATTGAAATTACTTGAAACAATGACCTGATTTTGTCCATGGACCTTTTATATATAAAGATTGAATCTTTGAATGAAATTACCACAATCAAGGTACCTATTAAGTCACTAGAAATTTTTATTGTATAAACATTGAATCTTTGAAAAGAAATGAGAGTTTTGAGTTAAAGTTATTCGAGTTCCCTTTGACGTCACGAAGAGTGTTTTAATGAGTAAAGATTGAATCTTTGAACGAAATTACCTCAATCAAGGTACCTATTCTACCACTAGACCTTTGTAATGTATAAAGACTGAATCTTTGAAAGAAAATGAGTGTTTTGAGTTTAACTTATTCGAGTTACCTATGAAATCGCGAAGAGTGTTTTAAAAACTGAAGATTGCATCTTTGAATGAAAAATACCACAATAAAGGTACCAATTCTATTACTAGACCTTTTTAATGTATAAAGATTGAATCTTTGAAAGAAAATTAGATTTTTTAGTTAAACTTATTCGAGTTCCCTGTAACGTCCCGAAGAGTGTTTTAATGAGTAAAGATTGAATCATTGAATGAAATTACCTCAATCAAGGTAGCTATTACATCACTAGACTTTTTTAATTTAAAAAGATTGACGTTTTGAAAAGAAATGAGTGTTTCGAGTTAAAGTTATTGAAGTTCCCTTTGACGTCACGAAGTGAGTTTTAATGAGTAAAGATTGAATCTTTGAATGAAATTACCTCAATCAAGGTACCTATTCTATCACTAAACCTTTTTAATGTATAAACATTGAATCTTTGAAAGAACATGAGAGTTTTGAGTTCAACCTATTCGAGTTACCTATGAAGTTGTGAAGAGTGTTTTAATGACTAAAGATTGAATCTTTGAATGAAAATACCTCAATAAAGGTACTTATTTTGTTAGTAGACCTTTTTAATGTATAAAGATTATATCTTTGAAAGAAAATGAGAGTTTTGAGTTAAACTTATTCATGTTCCCTGTAACGTCCCAAAGAGTGTTGTAAGGAGTAAGTATTGAATCTTTGAATGTAATTACCTCAATCAAGGTAGCTATTATGTCACTAGACCTTTTTAATGTACAAAGATTGAATCTTGGAAAGAAAATGAGAGTTTTGAGTTTAACTTATTCGAGTTACCAATGAAGTCGCGAAGAGTGTTTTAAAGAATAAAGATTGAATCTTTGAATGAAAACACCTCAATAAAGGTACCTATTATGTTACTAGACCTTTTTAATGTCTAATGATTGAATCTTTGGAATAAAATGATAGTTCTGAGTTTAACTTATTCGATTTACCGATGAAGTCGTGAACAGTGTTTGAATGACTAAATAATGAATCTTTGAATCAAAATACCTTAGTGAAGGTACCTATTATGTTACTAGACCTTTTTAATGTATAAAGATTGAATCTTGGAAAGAAAATGACTGTTTTGAGTTAAACTTATTCGAGTTCCTTATGACATCCCGAAGAGAATTTCAACGAGTAAAGATTGAATCTTTGATTGAAATTACTTGAAACAATGACCTGATTTTATCCCTAGACCTTTTATATATAAAGATTGAATCTTTAAAAAGAAATGAGCTTTATGAGTTAAACCTATCCGAGTTCCCTATGACGTCCCGAATAGTGTTTTAACGCGTAAGGATTTAATCTTTGTATGAAATTACCTCAATAGAGGTACTTATTATGTCACTAGACCATTTTAATGTATAAAGGTTTAATCTTTGAAAGAAAATGAGAGTTTTGAGTTAAAGATATTCGAGTTCCCTGCGACGTCTCGAAGAGTGTTTTAAAGAGTAAATATTGAATCTTTGAATGAAATTAACTCAATCAAGGTACCTGTTATGTCACTAGACCTTTTTAATGTATAAAGATCGAATATTTGTAAAGAACTACGAGTTTTGAGTTAAAGTTATTTGAGTTCCCTTTGACGTCACGAAGCGTGTTTTAATGAGTAAAGATTGAATCTTTGAACGAAATTATCTCAATCAATGTACCTATTATGTCAGTAGACCTTTTTAATGTATAAAGATGGAATCTTTGAAAAAAAATGAGAGTATTGAGTTTAACTTATTCGAGTTACCTATGAAGTCGCGAAGAGTGTTTTAATGACCAAAGATTGAATCTTCAAATGAAAATTCCTCAATAAAGGAACCTATTATGTTACTAGATCTTTTTGATGTATAAAGATTGCATCTTTGAAAGAAAATTAGAGTTTTGAGATAAACTTATTCGAGTTCCTTTTGACATCCCGTAGAGTGATTTAATGAATAAAGATTGAATCTTTGAATGAAATTACCTCGATCAAGGTACCTATTAAGTCACTAGAAGTTTTTATTATATAAAGATTGAATCTTTGAAAAGAAATGAGAGTTTTGAGTTAAAGTTATTCGAGTTCCCTTTGACGTCACGAAGAGTGTTTTAATGAGTAAAGATTGAATCTTTGAATGAAATTACCTCAATCAAGGTACCTATTCTACCACTAGACCTTTGTAATGTATAAAGATTGAATCTTTGAAAGAAAATGAGTGTTTTGAGTTTAACTTATTCGAGTTACCTATGAAATCGCGAAGAGTGTTTTAATAACTGAAGATTGAATTTTTGAATGAAAAATCCCACAATAAAGGTACCAATTCTGTTACTAGACCTTTTTAATGTATAAAGATTGAATCTTTGAAAGAAAATGAGATTTTTGAGTTAAACTTATTCGAGTTCCCTGTAACGTCCCGAAGAGTGTTTTAATGAGTAAAGATTGAATCATTGAATGAAATTACCTCAATCAAGGAAGCTATTACATCACTAGACCTTTTTAATTTAAAAAGATTGACGTTTTGAAAAGAAATGAGTGTTTCGAGTTAAAGTTATTCAAGTTTCCTTTGACGTCACGAAGAGTGTTTTAATGAGTAAAGATTGAATCTTTGAATGAAATTACCTCAATCAAGGTACCTATTCTGTCACTAAACCTTTTTAATGTATAAACATTGAATCTTTGAAAGAACATGAGAGTTTTTAGTTCAACCTATTCGAGTTACCTATGAAGTTGCGAAGAGTGTTTTAATGACCAAAGATTGAATCTTTGAACGAAAATACCTCAATAAAGGTACTTATTTTGTTAGTAGACCTTTTTAATGTATAAAGATTGTATCTTTGAAAGAAAATGAGAGTTTTGAGTTCAACTTATTCATGTTCCCTGTAACGTCCCAAAGAGTGTTTTAAGGAGTAAATATTGAATCTTTGAATGTAATTACCTCAATCTAGGTAGCTATTATGTCACTAGACCTTTTTAATGTACAAAGATTGAATCTTGGAAAGAAAATGGGAGTTTTGAGTTTAACTTATTCGAGTTACTTATGAAGTCGCGAAGAGTGTTTTAATGAATAAAGATTGAATCTTTGAATTAAAACACCTCAATAAAGGTACCTATTATGTTACTAGACCTTTTTAATGTCCAAAGATTGAATCTTTGGAATAAAATGATAGTTCTGAGTTTAACTTATTTGATTTACCTATGAAGTCGTGAACAGTGTTTGAATGACTAAATAATGAATCTTTGAATGAAAATACCATAGTAAAGGTACCTATTATGTTACTAGACCTTTTTAATGTATAAAGATTGAATCTTGGAAAGAAAATGACTGTTTTGAGTTAAACTTATTCGAGTTCCCTATGACATCCCGAAGAGTATTTCAACGAGTAAAGATTGAATCTTTGATTGAAATTACTTGAAACAATGAACCGATTTTGTCCCTGGACCATTTATATATAAGGATTGAATCTTTAAAAAGAAATGAGCGTTATGAGTTAAACCTATCCGAGTTCCCTATGACGTCCCGAATAGTGTTTTAACGCGTAAGGATTGAATCTTTGTATGTAATTTCCTCAATAGAGATACTTATTATGTCACTAGACCTTTTTAATGTATAAAGGTTTAATCTTTGAAAGAAAATGAGAGTTTTGAGTTAAACATATTCGAGTTCCCTGCGACGTCTCGAAGAGGGTTTTAAAGAGTAAATATTGAATCTTTGAATGAAATTACCTCAATCAAGGTACCTGTTATGTCACTAGACCTTTTTAATATATAAAGATCGAATATTTGTAAAGAACTACGAGTTTTGAGTTAAAGTCATTTGAGTTCCCTTTGACGTCACGAAGGGTGTTTTCATGAGTAAAGATTGAATCTTTGAACGAAATTATCTCAATCAATGTACCTATTAAGTCAGTAGACCTTTTTAATTTATAAAGATGGAATCTTTGAAAAAAATGAGAGTACTGAGTTTAACTTATTCGAGTTACCTATGAAGTCGCGAAGAGTGTTTTAATGACCAAAGATTGAATCTTCAAATGAAAATTCCTCAATAAAGGAACCTATTATGTTAGTAGATCTTTTTGATGTATAAAGATTGAATATTTGGAAGAAAATTAGAGTTTTGAGTTAAACTTATTCGAGTTCCTTTTGACATCCCGAAGAGTGTTTTAATGAATAAAGATTGAATCTTTAAATGAAATTACCTCAATCAATGTACCTATTAAGTCACTAGAAATTTTTATTGTATAAAGATTGAATCTTTGAAAAGAAATGAGAGTTTTGAGTTAAAGTTATTCGAGTTCCCTTTGACGTCACGAAGAGTGTTTTAATGAGTAAAGATTGAATCTTTGAATGAAATTACCTCAATCAAGGTACCTATTCTACCACTAGACCTTTGTAATGCATAAAGAATGAATCTTTGAAAGAAAATGAGTGTTTTGAGTTTAACTTATTCGAGTTACCTATGAAATCGCGAAGAGTGTTTTAATGACTGAAGATTGAATCTTTAAATGACAAATACCACAATAAAGGTACCAATTCTGTTACTAGACCTTTTTAATGTATAAAGATTGAATCTTTGAAAGAAAATGAGATTTTTGAGTTAAACTTATTCGAGTTCCCTGTAACGTCCCGAAGAGTGTTTTAATGAGTAAAGATTGAATCATTGAATGAAATTAACTCAATCAAGGTAGCTATTACATCACTAGACCTTTTAAATTTAAAAAGATTGATGTTTTGAAAAGAAATGAGTGTTTCGAGTTAAAGTTATTCAAGTTCCCTTTGACGTCACGAAGAGTGTTTTAATGAGTAAAGATTGAATCTTTGAATGAAATTACCTCAATCAAGGTATCTGTTCTGTCACTAAACCTTTTTAATGTATAAAGATTGAATCTTTGAAAGAACATGAGAGTTTTGAGTTCAACCTATTCGAGTTACCTATGAAGTTGCGAAAAGTGTTTTAATGACTAAAGATTGAATCTTTGAATGAAAGTACCACAATAAAGGTACTTATTTTGTTAGTAGACCTTTTTAATGTATAAAGATTGTATCTTTAAAAGAAAATGAGAGTTTTGAGTTAAACTTATTCATGTTCCCTGTAACGTCCCAAAGAGTGTTTTAAGGAGTAAATATTGAATCTTTGAACGTAATTACCTCATTCAAGGTAGCTATTATGTCACTAGACCTTTTTAATGTACAAAGATTGAATCTTGGAAAGAAAATGGGAGTTTTGAGTTTAACTTATTCGAGTTACTTATGAAGTCGCGAAGAGTGTTTTAATGAATAAAGATTGAATCTTTGAATGAAAACACCTCAATAAAGGAACCTATTATGTTACTAGACCTTTTGAATGTCCAAAGATTGAATCTTTGGAATAAAATGATAGTTTTGAGTTTAACTTATTTGATTTACCTATGAAGTCGTGAACAGTGTTTGAATGACTAAATAATGAATCTTTGAATGAAAATACCTTAGTAAAGGTACCTATTATGTTACTAGACCTTTTTAATGTATAAAGATTGAATCTTGGAAAGAAAATGACTGTTTTGAGTTAAACTTATTCGAGTTCCCTATGACATCCCGAAGAGTATTTCAACGAGTAAAGATTGAATCTTTGATTGAAATTACTTGAAACAATGAACCGATTTTGTCCCTGGACCATTTATATATAAGGATTGAATCTTTAAAAAGAAATGAGCGTTATGAGTTAAACCTATCCGAGTTCCCTATGACGTCCCGAATAGTGTTTTAACGCGTAAGGATTGAATCTTTGTATGAAATTTCCTCAATAGAGATACTTATTATGTCACTAGACCTTTTTAATGTATAAAGGTTTAATCTTTGAAAGAAAATGAGAGTTTTGAGTTAAACATATTCGAGTTCCCTGCGACGTCTCGAAGAGGGTTTTAAAGAGTAAATATTGAATCTTTGAATGAAATTACCTCAATCAAGGTACCTGTTATGTCACTAGACCTTTTTAATATATAAAGATCGAATATTTGTAAAGAACTACGAGTTTTGAGTTAAAGTCATTTGAGTTCCCTTTGACGTCACGAAGGGTGTTTTAATGAGTAAAGATTGAATCTTTGAACGAAATTATCTCAATCAATGTACCTATTATGTCAGTAGACCTTTTTAATTTATAAAGATGGAATCTTTGAAAAAAATGAGAGTATTGAGTTTAACTTATTCGAGTTACCTATGAAGTCGCGAAGAGTGTTTTAATGACCAAAGATTGAATCTTCAAATGAAAATTCCTCAATAAAGGAACCTATTATGTTACTAGATCTTTTTGATGTATAAAGATTGAATATTTGGAAGAAAATTAGAGTTTTGAGTTAAACTTATTCGAGTTCCTTTTGACATCCCGAAGAGTGTTTTAATGAATAAAGATTGAATCTTTAAATGAAATTACTTCAATCAATGTACCTATTAAGTCACTAGAAATTTTTATTGTATAAAGATTGAATCTTTGAAAAGAAATGAGAGTTTTGAGTTAAAGTTATTCGAGTTCCCTTTGACGTCACGAAGAGTGTTTTAATGAGTAAAGATTGAATCTTTGAATGAAATTACCTCAATCAAGGTGCCTATTCTACCACTAGACCTTTGTAATGCATAAAGAATGAATCTTTGAAAGAAAATGAGTGTTTTGAGTTTAACTTATTCGAGTTACCTATGAAATCGCGAAGAGTGTTTTAATGACTGAAGATTGAATCTTTGAATGACAAATACCACAATAAAGGTACCAATTCTGTTACTAGACCTTTTTAATGTATAAAGATTGAATCTTTGAAAGAAAATGAGATTTTTGAGTTAAACTTATTCGAGTTCCCTGTAACGTCCCGAAGAGTGTTTTAATGAGTAAAGATTGAATCATTGAATGAAATTACCTCAATCAAGGTAGCTATTACATCACTAGACCTTTTTAATTTAAAAAGATTGATGTTTTGAAAAGAAATGAGTGTTTCGAGTTAAAGTTATTCAAGTTCCCTTTGACGTCACGAAGAGTGTTTTAATGAGTAAAGATTGAATCTTTGAATGAAATTACCTCAATCAAGGTATCTATTCTGTCACTAAACCTTTTTAATGTATAGAGATTGAATCTTTGAAAGAACATGAGAGTTTTGAGTTCAACCTATTCGAGTTACCTATGAAGTTGCGAAAAGTGTTTTAATGACTAAAGATTGAATCTTTGAATGAATGTACCACAATAAAGGTACTTATTTTGTTAGTAGACCTTTTTAATGTATAAAGATTGTATCTTTAAAAGAAAATGAGAGTTTTGAGTTAAACTTATTCATGTTCCCTGTAACGTCCCAAAGAGTGTTTTAAGGAGTAAATATTGAATCTTTGAACGTAATTACCTCATTCAAGGTAGCTATTATGTCACTAGACCTTTTTAATGTACAAAGATTGAATCTTGGAAAGAAAATGGGAGTTTTGAGTTTAACTTATTCGAGTTACTTATGAAGTCGCGAAGAGTGTTTTAATGAATAAAGATTGAATCTTTGAATGAAAACACCTCAATAAAGGTACCTATTATGTTACTAGACCTTTTGAATGTCCAAAGATTGAATCTTTGGAATAAAATGATAGTTCTGAGTTTAACTTATTTGATTTACCTATGAAGTCGTGAACAGTGTTTGAATGACTAAATAATGAATCTTTGAATGAAAATACCTTAGTAAAGGTACCTATTATGTTACTAGACCTTTTTAATGTATAAAGATTGAATCTTGGAAAGAAAATGACTGTTTGAGTTAAACTTATTCGAGTTCCCTATGACATCCCGAAGAGTATTTCAACGAGTAAAGATTGAATCTTTGATTGAAATTACTTGAAACAATGAACCGATTTTGTCCCTGGACCATTTATATATAAGGATTGAATCTTTAAAAAGAAATGAGCGTTATGAGTTAAACCTATCCGAGTTCCCTATGACGTCCCGAATAGTGTTTTAACGCGTAAGGATTGAATCTTTGTATGAAATTTCCTCAATAGAGATACTTATTATGTCACTAGACCTTTTTGATGTATAAAGGTTTAATCTTTGAAAGAAAATGAGAGTTTTGAGTTAAACATATTCGAGTTCCCTGCGACGTCTCGAAGAGTGTTTTAAAGAGTAAATATTGAATCTTTGAATGAAATTACCTCAATCAAGGTACCTGTTATGTCACTAGACCTTTTTAATATATTAAGATCGAATATTTGTAAAGAACTACGAGTTTTGAGTTAAAGTCATTTGAGTTCCCTTTGACGTCACGAAGGGTGTTTTAATGAGTAAAGATTGAATCTTTGAACGAAATTATCTCAATCAATGTACCTATTATGTCAGTAGACCTTTTTAATTTATAAAGATGGAATCTTTGAAAAAAATGAGAGTATTGAGTTTAACTTATTCGAGTTACCTATGAAGTCGCGAAAAGTGTTTTATTGACCAAAGATTGAATCTTCAAATGAATATTCCTCAATAAAGGAACCTATTATGTTACTAGATCTTTTAGATGTATAAAGATTGAATATTTGGAAGAAAATTAGAGTTTTGAGTTAAACTTATTCGAGTTCCTTTTGACATCCCGAAGAGTGTTTTAATGAATAAAGTTTGAATCTTTAAATGAAATTACCTCAATCAATGTACCTATTAAGTCACTAGAAATTTTTATTGTGTAAAGATTGAATCTTTGAAAAGAAATGAGAGTTTTGGGTTAAAGTTATTCGAGTTCCCTTTGACGTCACGAAGAGTGTTTTAATGAGTAAAGATTGAATCTTTGAATGAAATTACCTCAATCAAGGTACCTATTCTACCACTAGACCTTTGTAATGCATAAAGAATGAATCTTTGAAAGAAAATGAGTGTTTAAAGTTTAACTTATTCGAGTTACCTATGAAATCGCGAAGAGTGTTTTTATGACTGAAGATTGAATCTTTGAATGACAAATACCGCAATAAAGGTACCAATTCTGTTACTAGACCTTTTTAATGCATAAAGATTGAATCTTTGAAAGAAAATGAGATTTTTGAGTTAAACTTATTCGAGTTCCCTGTAACGTCCTGAAGAGTGTTTTAATGAGTAAAGATTGAATCATTGAATGAAATTACCTCAATCAAGGTAGCTATTACATCACTAGACCTTTTTAATTTAAAACGATTGATGTTTTGAAAAGAAATGAGTGTTTCGAGTTAAAGTTATTCAAGTTCCCTTTGACGTCACGAAGAGTGTTTTAATGAGTAAAGATTGAATCTTTGAATGAAATTACCTCAATCAAGGTATCTATTCTGTCACTAAACCTTTTTAATGTATAAAGATTGAATCTTTGAAAGAACATGAGAGTTTTGAGTTCAACCTATTCGAGTTACCTATGAAGTTGCGAAAAGTGTTTTAATGACTAAAGATTGAATCTTTGAATGAAAGTACCACAATAAAGGTACTTATTTTGTTAGTAGACCTTTTTAATGTTTAAAGATTGTATCTTTAAAAGAAAATGAGAGTTTTGAGTTAAACTTATTCATGTTCCCTGTAACGTCCCAAAGAGTGTTTTAAGGAGTAAATATTGAATCTTTGAACGTAATTATCTCATTCAAGGTATCTATTATGTCACTAGACCTTTTTAATGTACAAAGATTAAATCTTGGAAAAAAAATGAGAGTTTTGAGTTTAACTTATTCGAGTTACCTATGAAGTCGCGAAGAGTGTTTTAATGAATAAAGATTGAATCTTTGAATGAAAACACCTCAATAAAGGTACCTATTATGTTACTAGACCTTTTTAATGTCCAAAGATTGATTCTTTGGAATAAAATGATAGTTCTGAGTTTAACATTATTCGATTTACCTATGAAGTCGTGAACAGTGTTTGAATGACTAAATAATGAATCTTTGAATGAAAATACCTTAGTAAAGGTACCTATTATGTTACTAGACCTTTTTAATGTATAAAGATTAAATCTTGGAAAGAAAATGACTGTTTTGAGTTAAACTTATTCGAGTTCCCTATGACATCCCGAAGAGTATTTCAAAGAGTAAAGATTGAATCTTTGATTGAAATTATTTGAAACAATGAACTGATTTTGTCCTTGGACCTTTTATATATAAAGATTGCATCTTTAAAAAAAAATGAGCGTAATGAGTTAAACCTATCCGAGTTCCCTATGACGTCCCGAATAGTTTTTTAAAGCGTAACGATTGAATCTTTGTATGAAATTACCTTAATAGAGGTACTTATTATGTCACTAGACCTTTTTAATGTATAAAGGTTTAATCTTTGAAAGAAAATGAGAGTTTTGAGTTAAACATATCCGAGTTCCTTTCGACGTCTCGAAGAGGGTTTTAAAGAGTAAATATTGAATCTTTGAATGAAATTACCTCAATCATGGTACCTGTTATGTCACTAGACCTTTTTAATGTATAAAGATCGAATATTTGTAAAGAACTACGAGTTTTGAGTTAAAGTCATTTGAGTTCCCTTTGACGTCACGAAGCGTGTTTTAATGAGTAAAGATATAATTTTTGAACGAAATTATCTCAATCAATGTACCTATTATGTCAGTAGACCTTTTTAATTTATAAAGATGGAATCTTTGAAAAAAATGAGAGTATTGAGTTTAACTTATTCGAGTTACCTATGAAGTCGCGAAGAGTGTTTTAATGACCAAAGATTGAATCTTCAAATGAAAATTCCTCAATAAAGGAACCTATTATGTTACTAGATCTTTTTGATGTATAAAGATTGAATCTTTGGAAGAAAATTAGAGTTTTGAGTTAAACTTATTCGAGTTCCTTTTGACATCCCCAAGAGTGTTTTAATGAATAAAGATTGAATCTTTGAATGAAATTACCTCAATCAAGGTACCTATTAAGTCACTAGAAAATTTTATTGTATAAACATTGAATCTTTGAAAAGAAATGAGAGTTTTGAGTTAAAGTTATACGAGTTCCCTTTGACGTCACGAAGAGTGTTTTAATGAGTAAAGATTGAATCTTTTAATGAAATTACCTCAATCAAGGTACCTATTCTACCACTAGACCTTTGTAATGTATAAAGATTGAATCTTTGAAAGAAAATGAGTGTTTTGAGTTTAACTTATTCGAGTTACCTATGAAATCGCGAAGAGTGTTTTAATGACTGAAGATTGAATCTTTGAATGAAAAATACAACAATAAAGGTATCAATTCTGTTACTAGACCTTTTTAATGTATAAAGATTGAATCTTTGAAAGAAAATAAGATTTTTGAGTTAAACTTATTCGAGTTCCATGTAACGTCCCGAAGAGTGTTTTAATGAGTAAAGATTGAATCATTGAATGAAATTACCTCAATCAAGGAAGCTATTACATCACTAGACCTTTTTAATTTAAAAAGATTGATGTTTTGAAAAGAAATGAGTGTTTCGAGTTAAAGTTATTCAAGTTCCCTTTGACGTCACGAAGAGTGTTTTAATGAGTAAAGATTGAATTTTTGAATGAAATTACCTCAATCAAGGTACCTATTCTGTCACTAAACCTTTTTAATGTATAAAGATTGAATCTTTGAAAGAACATGAGAGTTTTGAGTTCAACCTATTTGAGTTACCTATGAAGTTGCGAAGAGTGTTTTAATGACTAAAGATTGAATCTTTGATTGAAAATACCTCAATAAAGGTACTTATTTTGTTAGTAAACCTTTTTAATGTATAAAGATTGTATCTTTGAAAGAAAATGAGAGTTTTGAGTTAAACATATTCATGTTCCCTGTAACGTCCCAAAGAGTGTTTTAAGGAGTAAATATTGAATTTTTGAATTTAATTACCTCAATCAAGGTAGCTATTATGTCACTAGACCTTTTTAATGTACAAAGATTGAATCTTGGAAAGAAAATGAGAGTTTTGAGTTTAACTTACTCGAGTTACCTATGAAGTCGCGAAGAGTGTTTTAATGAATAAAGATTGAATCTTTGAATGAAAACACCTCAATAAAGGTACCTATTATGTTTCTAGACCTTTTTAATGTCTAAAGATTGAATCTTTGGAATAAAATGATAGTTCTGAGTTTAACTTATTCGATTTATCTATGAAGTCGTGAACAGTGTTTGAATGACTAAATAATGAATCTTTGAATGAAAATACCTTAGTAAAGGTACCTATTATGTTACTAGACCTTTTTAATGTATAAAGATTGAATCTTAGAAAGAAAATGACTGTTTTGAGTTAAACTTATTCGAGTTCCCTATGACATCCCGAAGAGTATTTCAACGAGTAAAGATTGAATCTTTGATTGAAATTACTTGAAACAATGAACTGATTTTGTACCTAGACCTTTTATATATAAAGATTGAATCTTTAAAAAGAAATGAGCGTTATGAGTTAAACCTATCCGAGTTTCCTACGACGTCCCGAATAGTGTTTTAACGCGTAAGGATTGAATCTTTGTATGAAATTACCTCAATAGAGGTACTTATTATGTCATCAGACCTTTTTAATGTATAAAGGTTTAATCTTTGAAAGAAAATGAGAGTTTTGAGTTAAAAATATTGGAGTTCCCTGCGACGTCTCGAAAAGGGTTTTAAAGAGTACATATTGAATCTTTGAATGAAATTACCTCAATCAAGGTACCTGTTATGTCACTAGACCTTTTTAATGTATAAAGATCGAATATTTGTAAAGAACTACGAGTTTTGAGTTAAAGTTATTTGAGTTCCCTTTGACGTCACGAAGCGTGTTTTAATGAGTAAAGATTGAATCTTTGAACGAAATTATCTCAATCAATGTACCTATTATGTCAGTAGACATTTTTAATGTATAAAGATGCAATCTTTTAAAAAAATAAGAGTATTGAGTTTAACTTATTCGAGTTACCTATGAAGTCGCGAAGAGTATTTTAATGACCAAAGATTGAATCTTCAAATGAAAATTCCTCAATAAAGGAACCTATTATGTTACTAGATCTTTTTGATGTATAAAGATTGAATATTTGGAAGAAAATTAGAGTTTTGAGTTAAACTTATTCGAGTTCCTTTTGACATCCCGTAGAGTGTTTTAATGAATAAAGATTGAATCTTTGAATGAAATTACCTCGATCAAGGTACCTATTAAATCACTAGAAATTTTTATTGTATAAAGATTGAATCTTTGAAAAGAAATGAGAGTTTTGAGTTAAAGTTATTCGAGTTCCCTTTGACGTCACGAAGAGTGTTTTAATGAGTAAAGATTGAATCTTTGAATAAAATTACCTCAATCAAGGTACCTATTCTACCACTAGACCTTTGTAATGTATAGAGATTGAAACTTTGAAAGAAAATGAGTGTTTTGATTTAAACTTATTCGAGTTCCCTGTAACGTCCCGAAGAGTGTTTTAATGAGTAAAGATTGAATCATTGAATGAAATTACCTCAATCAAGGTAGCTATTACATCACTAGACCTTTTTAATTTAAAAAGATTGACGTTTTGAAAAGAAATGAGTGTTTCGAGTTAAAGTTATTCAAGTTCCCTTTAACGTCACCAAGAGTGTTTTAATGAGTAAAGATTGAATCTTTGAATGAAATTACCTCAATCAAGGTACCTATTCTGTCACTAAACCTTTTTAATGTATAAAGATTGAATCTTTGAAAGAAAATGAGAGTTTTGAGTTAAAAATATTGGAGTTCCCTGCGACGTCTCGAAAAGGGTTTTAAAGAGTACATATTGAATCTTTGAATGAAATTACCTCAATCAAGGTACCTGTTATGTCACTAGACCTTTTTAATGTATAAAGATCGAATATTTGTAAAGAACTACGAGTTTTGAGTTAAAGTTATTTGAGTTCCCTTTGACGTCACGAAGCGTGTTTTAATGAGTAAAGATTGAATCTTTGAACGAAATTATCTCAATCAATGTACCTATTATGTCAGTAGACATTTTTAATGTATAAAGATGCAATCTTTTAAAAAAATAAGAGTATTGAGTTTAACTTATTCGAGTTACCTATGAAGTCGCGAAGAGTATTTTAATGACCAAAGATTGAATCTTCAAATGAAAATTCCTCAATAAAGGAACCTATTATGTTACTAGATCTTTTTGATGTATAAAGATTGAATATTTGGAAGAAAATTAGAGTTTTGAGTTAAACTTATTCGAGTTCCTTTTGACATCCCGTAGAGTGTTTTAATGAATAAAGATTGAATCTTTGAATGAAATTACCTCGATCAAGGTACCTATTAAATCACTAGAAATTTTTATTGTATAAAGATTGAATCTTTGAAAAGAAATGAGAGTTTTGAGTTAAAGTTATTCGAGTTCCCTTTGACGTCACGAAGAGTGTTTTAATGAGTAAAGATTGAATCTTTGAATAAAATTACCTCAATCAAGGTACCTATTCTACCACTAGACCTTTGTAATGTATAGAGATTGAAACTTTGAAAGAAAATGAGTGTTTTGATTTAAACTTATTCGAGTTCCCTGTAACGTCCCGAAGAGTGTTTTAATGAGTAAAGATTGAATCATTGAATGAAATTACCTCAATCAAGGTAGCTATTACATCACTAGACCTTTTTAATTTAAAAAGATTGACGTTTTGAAAAGAAATGAGTGTTTCGAGTTAAAGTTATTCAAGTTCCCTTTAACGTCACCAAGAGTGTTTTAATGAGTAAAGATTGAATCTTTGAATGAAATTACCTCAATCAAGGTACCTATTCTGTCACTAAACCTTTTTAATGTATAAAGATTGAATCTTTGACAGAACATGAGAGTTTTGAGTTCAACCTATTCGAGTTACCTATGAAGTTGCGAAGAGTGTTTTAGTGACTAAAGATTGAATCTTTGAATGAAAATACCTCAATAAAGGTACTTATTTTGTTAGTAGACCTTTTTAATGTATAAAGATTGTATCTTTGAAAGAAAATGAGAGTTTTGAGTTAAACTTATTCATGTTCCCTGTAACGTCCCAAAGAGTGTTTTAAGGAGTAAATATTGAATCTTTGAATGTAATTACCTCAATCAAGGTAGCTATTATGTCACTAGACCTTTTTAATGTACAAAGATTGAATCTTGGAAAGAAAATGAAAGTTTTGAGTTTAACTTATTCGAGTTACCTATAAAGTCGCGAAGAGTGTTTTAATGAATAAAGATTGAATCTTTGAATGAAAACACCTCAATAAAGGAACCTATTATGTTACTAGACCTTTTTAATGTCTAAAGATTGAATCTTTGGAATAAAATGATAGTTCTGAGTTTAACTTATTCGATTTACCTATGAAGTCGTAAACAGTGTTTGAATGACTAAATAATGAATCTTTGAATGAAAATACCTTAGTAAAGGTACCTATTATGTTACTAGACCTTTTTAATGTATAAAGATTGAATCTTGGAAAGAAAATGACTGTTTTGAGTTAAACTTATTCGAGTTCCCTATGACATCCCAAAGAGTATTTCAACGAGTAAAGATTGAATCTTTGATTGAAATTACTTGAGACAATGAAAAATTTGGCCCTGGACCATTTATATATAAAGATTGAATCTTTAAAAAGAAATGAGCGTTGTGAGTTAAACCTATCCGAGTTCCCTATGACGTCCCGAATAGTGTTTTAACGCGTAAGGATTGAATCTTTGTATGAAATTACCACAATAGAGGTACTTATTATGTCACTTGACCTTTTTAATGTATAAAGGTTTAATCTTTGAAAGAAAATGAGAGTTTTGAGTTAAACATATTCGAGTTCCCTGCGACGTCTCGAAGAGTGTTTTAAAGATTAAATATTGAATCTTTGAATGAAATTACCTCAATCAAGGTACCTGTTATGTCACTAGACTTTTTTAATGTATAAAGATCGAATATTTGTAAAGAACTACGAGTTTTGAGTTAAAGTTATTTGAGTTCCCTTTGACGTCACGAAGCGTGTTTTAATGAGTAAAGATTGAATCTTTGAACGAAATTATTTCAATCAATGTACCTATTATGTCAGTAGACCTTTTTAATGTATAAAGATGGAATCTTTGAAAAAAAATGAGAGTATTGAGTTTAACTTATTCGAGTTACCTATGAAGTCGCGAAGAGTGTTTTAATGACCAAAGATTGAATCTTCAAATGAAAATTCCTCAATAAAGGAACCTATTATGTTACTAGATCTTTTTGATGTATAAAGATTGAATCTTTGAAAGAAAATTAGAGTTTTGAGTTAAACTTATTCGAGTTCCTTTTGACATCCCGAAGAGTGTTTTAATGAATAAAGATTGAATTTTTGAATGAAATTACCTCAATCAAGGTACCTATTAAGTCACTAGAAATTTTTATTGTATAAAGATTGAATCTTTGAAAAGAAATGAGAGATTTGAGTTAAAGTTATTCGAGTTCCCTTTGACGTCACGAAGAGTGTTTTAATGAGTAAAGATTGAATCTTTGAATAAAATTACCTTAATCAAGGTACCTATTCTACCACTAGACCTTTGTAATGTATAAAGATTGAATCTTTGAAAGAAAATGAGTGTTTTGAGTTTAACTTATTCGAGTTACCTATGAAATCGCGAAGAGTGTTTTAATGACTGAAGATTGAATCTTTTAATGAAAAATACCACAATAAAGGTACCAATTCTGTTACTAGACGTTTTTAATGTATAAAGATTGAAACTTTGAAAGAAAATGAGATTTTAGAGTTAAACTTATTCGAGTTCCCTGTAACGTCCTAAAAAGTGTTTTAATGAGTAAAGATTGAATCATTGAATGAAATTACTTCAATCAAGGTAGCTGTTACATCACTAGACCTTTTTTAATTTAAAAAGATTGACGTTTAGAAAGGAAATGAGTGTTTCGAGTTAAAGTTATTCAAGTTCCCTTTGACGTCACGAAGAGTGTTTTAATGAGTAAAGATTGAATCTTTGAGTGAAATTACCTCAATCAAGGTACCTATTCTGTCACTAAACCTTTTTAATGTATAAAGATTGAATCTTTAAAAGAACATGAGAATTTTGAGTTCAACCTATTCGAGTTACCTATGAAGTTGCGAAGAGTGTTTTAATGACTAAAGATTGAATCTTTGAATGAAAGTACCTCAATAAAGGTACTTATTTTGTTAGTAGACCTTTTTAATGTATAAAGATTGTATCTTTGAAAGAAAATGAGAGTTTTGAGTTAAACTTATTCATGTTCCCTGTAACGTCCCAAAGAGTGTTTTAAGGGGTAAATATTGAATCTTTGAATGTAATTACCTCAATCAAGGTAGCTATTATGTCACTAGGCCTTTTTAATGTACAAAGATTGAATCTTGGAAAGAAAATAAAAGTTTTGAGTTTAACATATTCGAGTTACCTATGAAGTCGCGAAGAGTGTTTTAATGAATAAAGATTGAATCTTTGAATGAAAACACCTCAATAAAGGTACCTATTATGTTACTAGATCTTTTTAATGTCTAAAGATTAAATCTTTGGAATAAAATGATAGTTCTGAGTTTAACTTATTCGATTTACCTATGAAGTCGCGAACTGTGTTTGAATGACTAAATAATGAATCTTTGAATGAAAATACCTTAGTAAAGGTACCTATTATATTACTAGACCTTTTTAATATATAAAGATTGAATCTTGGAAAGAAAATGACCGTTTTGAGTTAAACTTATTCGAGTTCCATATGACATCCCGAAGATTATTTCAACAAGTAAAGATTGAATCTTTGATTGAAATTACTTGAAACAATGAACTGATTTTGTCCCTGGACCTTTTATATATAAAGATTGAACCTTTAAAAAGAAAAGAGCGTTATGACTTAAACCTATCAGAGTTCCCTATGGCGTCCCGAATCGTGTTTTAACGCGTAAGGATTGAATCTTTGTATGAAATTACCTCAATAGAAGTACTTATTATGTCACTAGACCTTTTTAATGTATAAAGGTTTAATCTTTGAAAGAAAATGAGAGTTTTGAGTTAAACATATTCGAGTTCCCTGCGACGTCTCGAAGAGTGTTTTAAAGAGTAAATATTGAATCTTTGAATGAAATTACCTCAATCAAGGTACCTGTTATGTCACTAAACCTTTTTAATGTATAAAGATCGAATATTTGTAAAGAACTACGAGTTTTGAGTTAAAGTTATTTGAGTTACCTTTGACGTCACGAAGCGTGTTTTAATGAGTAAAGATTGAATCTTTGAGCGAAATTATCTCAATCAATGTACCTATTATGTCAGTAGACCATTTTAATGTATAAAGATGGAATCTTTGAAAAAAATGAGAGTATTGAGTTTAACTTATTCGAGTTACCTATGAAGTCGCGAAGAGTGTTTTAATGACCAAAGATTGAATCTTCAAATGAAAATTCCTCAATAAAGGAACCTATTATGTTACTAGATCTTTTTGATGTATAAAGATTGAATCTTTGGAAGAAAATTAGAGTTTTGAGTAAAACTTATTCGAGTTCCTTTTGACATCCCGAAGAGTGTTTTAATGAATAAATATTGAATCTTTGAATGAAATTACCTCAATCAAGGTACCTATTAAGTCACTAGAAATTTTTATTGTATAAACATTGAATCTTTGAAAAGAAATGAGAGTTTTGAGTTAAAGTTATTCGAGTTCGCTTTGACGTCACCAAGAGTGTTTTAATGAGTAAAGATTGAATCTTTGAATGAAATTACCTCAATCAAGGTACCTATTCTACCACTAGACCTTTGTAATGTATAAAGATTGAATCTTTGAAAGAAAATGAGTGTTTTGAGTTTAACTTATTCGAGTTACCTAAGAAATCGCGAAGAGTGTTTTAATGACTGAAGATTGAATCTTTGAATACAAAATACTGCAATAAAGGTACCAATTCTGTTACTAGACCTTTTTAATGTATAAAGATTGAATCTTTGAAAGAAAATGAGATTTTTGAGTTAAACTTATTCGAGTTCCCTGTAACGTCCCGAAGAGTGTTTTAATGAGTAAAGATTGAATCATTGAATGAAATTACCTCAATCAAGGTAGCTATTACATCACTAGACCTTTTTAATTCAAAAAGATTGACGTTTTGAAAAGAAATGAGTGTTTCGAGTTAAAGTTATTCAAGTTCCCTTTGACGTCACGAAGAGTCTTTTAATGAGTAAAGATTGAATCTTTGAATGAAATTACCTCAATCAAGGTACCTATTCTGTCACTAAACCTTTTTAATGTATAAAGATTGAATGTTTGAAAGAACATGAGAGTTTTGAGTTCAACCTATTCGAGTTACCTATGAAGTCGCGAAGAGTGTTTTAATGAATAAAGATTGAATCTTTGAATGAAAACACCTCAATAAAGGTACTTATTATGTTACTAGACCTTTTTAATGTCTAAAGATTGAATCTTTGGAATAAAATGATAGTTCTGAGTTTAACTTATTCGATTTACCTATGAAGTCGTGAACAGTGTTTGAATGACTAAATAATGAATCTTTGAATGAAATTACCTTAGTAAAGGTACCTATTATGTTACTAGACCTTTTTAATGTATAAAGATTGAATCTTGGAAAGAAAATGACTGTTTTGAGTTAAACTTATTCGAGTTCCCTATGACATCCCGAAGAGTATTTCAACGACTAAAGATTGAATCTTTGATTGAAATTACTTGAGACAATGAACTGAGTTTGTCCCTGGACCTTTTATATATAAAGATTGAATCCTTAAAAAGAAATGAGCGTTATGAGTTAAACCTATCCGAGTTCCCTATGACGTCCCGAATAGTGTTTTAACGCGTAAGGATTGAATCTTTCTATGAAATTACCTCAATAGAGGTACTTATTATGTCACTAGACCTTTTTAATGTATAAAGGTTTAATCTTTGAAAGAAAATGAGAGTTTTGAGTTAAACATATTCGAGTTCCCTGCGACGTCTAGAAGAGTGTTTTAAAGATTAAATATTGAATCTTTGAATGAAATTACCTCAATCAAGGTACCTGTTATGTCACTAGACCTTTTTAATGTATAAAAATCTAATATTTGTAAAGAACTACGAGTTTTGAGTTAAAGTTATTTGAGTTCCCTTTGACGTCACGAAGCGTGTTTTAATGAGTAAAGATTGAATCTTTGAACGAAATTATCTCAATCAATGTACCTATTATGTCAGTAGACCTTTTTAATGTATAAAGATGGAATCTTTGAAAAAAAATGAGAGTATTGAGTTTAACTTATTCGAGTTACCTATGAAGTCGCGAAAAGTGTTTTAACGACCAAAGATTGAATCTTCAAATGAAAATTCCTCAATAAAGGAACCTATTATATTACTAGATCTTTTTGATGTATAAAGATTGAATCTTTGAAAGAAAATTAGAGTTTTGAGTTAAACTTATTCGAGTTCCTTTTGACATCCCGAAGAGTGTTTTAATGAATAAAGATTGAATCTTTGAATGAAATTACCTCAATCAAGGTACCTATTAAGTCACTAGAAATTTTTATTGTATAAAGATTGAATCTTTGAAAAGAAATGAGAGTTTTGAGTTAAAGTTATTCGGGTTCCCTTTGACGTCACGAAGAGTGTTTTAATGAGTAAATATTGAATCTTTGAATGAAATTACCTCAATCAAGGTACCTATTCTACCACTAGACCTTTGTAATGTATAAAGATTGAATCTTTGAAAGAAAATGAGTGTTTTGAGTTTAACTTATTCGAGTTACCTATGAAATCGCGAAGAGTGTTTTAATGACTTAAGATTGAATCTTTGAATGAAAAATACCACAATAAAGGTACCAATTCTGTTACTAGACGTTTTTAATGTATAAAGATTGAATCTTTGAAAGAAAATGAGATTTTTGAGTTAAACTTATTCGAGTTCCCTGTAACGTCCCGAAGAGTGTTTTAATGAGTAAAGATTGAATCATTGAATGAAATTACCTCAATCAAGGTAGCTATTACATCACTAGACCTTTTTAATTTAAAAAGATTGATGTTTTGAAAAGAAATGAGTGTTTCGAGTTAAAGTTATTCAAGTTCCCTTTGACGTCACGAAGAGTGTTTTAATGAGTAAAGATTGAATCTTTGAGTGAAATTACCTCAATCAAGGTACCTATTCTGTCACTAAACCTTTCTAATGTATAAAGATTGAATCTTTAAAAGAACATGAGAGTTTTGAGTTCAACCTATTCGAGTTACCTATGAAGTTGCGAAGAGTGTTATAATGACTAAAGATTGAATCTTTGAATGAAAGTACCTCAATATAGGTACTTATTTTGTTAGTAGACCTTTTTAATGTATAAAGATTGTATCTTTGAAAGAAAATGAGAGTTTTGAGTTAAACTTATTCATGTTCCCTGTAACGTCCCAAAGAGTGTTTTAAGGAGTAAATATTGAATATTTGAATGTAATTACCTCAATCAAGGTAGCTATTATGTCACTAGACCTTTTTAATGTACAAAGATTGAATCTTGGAAAGAAAATAAGAGTTTTGAGTTTAACTTATTCGAGTTACCTATGAAGTCGCGAAGAGTGTTTTAATGAATAAAGATTGAATCTTTGAATGAAAACACCTCAATAAAGGTACCTATTATGTTACTAGATCTTTTTAATGTCTAAAGATTAAATCTTTGGAATAAAATGATAGTTCTGAGTTTAACTTATTCGATTTACCTATGAAGTCGCGAACTGTGTTTGAATGACTAAATAATGAATCTTTGAATGAAAATACCTTAGTAAAGGTACCTATTACTAGACCTTTTTAATATATAAAGATTAAATCTTGGAAAGAAAATGACTGTTTTGAGTTAAACTTATTCGAGTTCCCTATGACATCCCGAAGATTATTTCAACAAGTAAAGATTGAATCTTTGATTGAAATTACTTGAAACAATGAACTGATTTTGTCCCTGGACCTTTTATATATAAAGATTGAATCTTTAAAAAGAAATGAGCGTTATGAGTTAAACCTATCCGAGTTCCCTATGGGGTCCCGAATCGTGTTTTAACGCGTAAGGATTGAATCTTTGTATGAAATTACCTCAATAGAAGTACTTATTATGTCACTAGACCTTTTTAATGTATAAAGGTTTAATCTTTGAAAGAAAATGAGAGTTTTGAGTTAAACATATTCGAGTTCCCTGCGACGTCTCGAAGAGTGTTTTAAAGAGTAAATATTGAATCTTTGAATGAAATTACCTCAATCAAGGTACCTGTTATGTCACTAAACCTTTTTAATGTATAAAGATCGAATATTTGTAAAGAACTACGAGTTTTGAGTTAAAGTTATTTGATTTCCCTTTGACGTCACGAAGCGTGTTTTAATGAGAAAAGATTGAATCTTTGAGCGAAATTATCTCAATCAATGTACCTATTATGTCAGTAGACCTTTTTAATGTATAAAGATGGAATCTTTGAAAAAAAATGAGAGTATTCAGTTTAACTTATTCGAGTTACCTATGAAGTCGCGAATAGTGTTTTAATGACCAAAGATTGAATCTTCAAATGAAAATTCCTCAATAAAGGAACCTATTATGTTACTAGATCTTTTTGATGTACAAAGACTGAATCTTTGAAAGAAAATTAGAGTTTTGAGTTAAACATATTCGAGTACCTTTTGACATCCCGAACAGTGTTTTAATGAATAAAGATTGAATCTTTGAATGAAATTACCTCAATCAAGGTACCTATTAAGTCACTAGAAATTTTTATTGTATAAAGATTGAATCTTTGAAAAGAAATGAGAGTTTTGAGTTAAAGTTATTCGAGTTCCCTTTGACGTCACGAAGAGTGTTTTAATTAGTAAATATTGAATCTTTGAATGAAATTACCTCAATCAAGGTACCTATTCTACCACTAGACCTTTGTAATGTATAAAGATTGAATCTTTGAAAGAAAATGAGTGTTTTGAGTTTAACTTGTTCGAGTTACCTATGAAATCGCGAAGAGTGTTTTAATGACTGAAGATTGAATCTTTTAATGAAAAATACCACAATAAAGGTACCAATTCCGTTACTAGACGTTTTTAATGCATAAAGATTGAATCTTTGAAAGAAAATGAGATTTTTGAGTTAAACTTATTCAAGTTCCCTGTAACGTCCCGAAGAGTGTTTTAATGAGTAAAGATTGAATCATTGAATGAAATTACCTCAATCAAGGTAGCTATTACATCACTAGACCTTTTTAATTTAAAAAGATTGACGTTTTAAAAAGAAATGAGTGTTTCGAGTTAAAGTTATTCAAGTTCCCTTTGACATCACGAAGAGTGTTTTAATGAGTAAAGATTGAATCTTTGAGTGAAATTACCTCAATCAAGGTACCTATTCGGTCACTAAACCTTTCTAATGTATAAAGATTGAATCTTTAAAAGAACATGAGAGTTTTGAATTCAACCTATTCGAGTTACCTATGAAGTTGCGAAGAGTGTTTTAACGACTAAAGATTGAATCTTTGAATGAAAGTACCTCAATAAAGGTACTTATTTTGTTAGTAGACCTTTTTAATGTATACAGATTGTATCTTTGAAAGAAAATGAGAGTTTTGAGTTAAACTTATTCATGTTCCCTGTAACGTCCCAAAGAGTGTTTTAAGGAGTAAATATTGAATCTTTGAATGTAATTACCTCAATCAAGGTCGCTATTATGTCACTAGACCTTTTTAATGTACAAAGATTGAATCTTTGAAAGAAAATAAGAGTTTTGAGTCTAACTTATTCGAGTTACCTATGAAGTCGCGAAGAGTGTTTTAATGAATAAAGATTGAATCTTTGAATGAAAACACCTCAATAAAGGTACCTATTATATTACTAGACCATTTTAATGTCTAAAGATTAAATCTTTGGAATAAAATGATAGTTCTGAGTTTAACTTATTCGATTTACCTATGAAGTCGCGAACAGTGTTTGAATGACTAAATAATGAATCTTTGAATGAAAATACCTTAGTAAAGGTACCTATTATGTTACTAGACCTTTTTAATGTATAAAGATTGAATCTTGGAAAGAAAAAGACTGTTTTGATTTAAACTTATTCGAGTTCCCTATGACATCCCGAAGAGTATTTGAACGAGTAAAGATTGAATCTTTGATTGAAATTACTTGAGACAATGAACTGATTTTGTCCCTGGACCTTTTATATATAAAGATTGAATATTTAAAAAGAAATGAGCGTTATGAGTTAAACCTATCCGAGTTCCCTATGACGTCCCGAATAGTGTTTTGACACGTAAGGATTGAATCTTTGTATGAAATTACCTCAATAGAGGTACTTATTATGTCACTAGACCTTTTTAATGTATAAAGGTTTAATCTTTGAAAGAAAATGAGAGTTTTGAGTTAAACATATTCGAGTTCCCTGCGACGTCTAGAAGTGTGTTTTAAAGATTAAATATTGAATATTTGAATGAAATTACCTCAATCAAGGTACCTGTTATGTCACTAGACCTTTTTAATGTATAAAGATCGAATATTTGTAAAGAACTAAGAGTTTTGAGTTAAAGTTATTTGAGTTCCCTTTGACGTCACGAAGCGTGTTTAAATGTGTAAAGATTGAATCTTTGAACGAAATTATCTCAATAAATGTACCTATTATGTCAGTAGACCTTTTTAATGTATAAAGATGGAATCTTTGAAAAAAAATGAGAGTATTGAGTTTAGCTTATTCGAGTTACCTATGAAGTCGCGAAGAGTGTTTTAATGACCAAAGATTGAATCTTCAAATGAAAATTCCTTAATAAAGGAACCAATTATGCTACTAGATCTTTTTTATGTATAAAGATTGAATCTTTGAAAGAAAATTAGAGTTTTGAGTTAAACTTATTCGAGTTCCTTTTGACATCCCGAAGAGTGTTTTAATTAGTAAAGATTGAATCTTTGAATGAAATTACCTCAATCAAGGTACCTATTAAGTCACTAGAAATTTTTATTGTATAAAGATTTAATCTTTGAAAAGAAATGAGAGTTTTGAGTTAAAGTTATTCGAGTTCCCTTTGACGTCACGAAGAGTGTTTTAATGAGTAAAGATTGAATCTTTGAATGAAATTACCTCAATCAAGGTACCTATTCTACCACTAGACCTTTGTAATGTATAAAGATTGAATCTTTGAAAGAAAATGTGTGTTTTGAGTTTAACTTATTCGAGTTACCTATGAAATCGCGAAGAGTGTTTTAATGACTGAAGAGTGAATCTTTGAATGAAAAATACCGCAATAAAGGTACCAATTCTGTTACTAGACGCTTTTAATGTATAAAGATTGAATCTTTGAAAGAAAATGAGATTTTTGAGTTAAACTTATTCGAGTTCCCTGTAACGTCCCGAAGAGTGTTTTAATGAGTAAAGATTGAATCATTGAATGAAATTACCACAATCAAGGTAGCTATTATATCACTAGACCTTTTTAATTTAAAAAGATTAACGTTTTGAAAAGAAATGAGTGTTTCGAGTTAAAGTTATTCAAGTTCCCTTTGACGTCACGAAGAGTGTTTTAATGAGTAAAGATTGAATCTTTGAGTGAAATTACCTCAATCAAGGTACCTATTCTGTCACTAAACCTTTTTAATGTATAAAGATTGAATCTTTAAAAGAACATGAGAGTTTTGAGTTCAACCTATTCGAGTTACCTATGAAGTTGCGAAGAGTGTTTTAATGACTAAAGATTGAATCTTTGAATGAAAGTACCTCAATAAAGGTACTTATTTTGCTAGTAGACCTTTTTAATGTATAAAGATTGTATCTTTGAAAGAAAATGAGAGTTTTGAGTTAAACTTATTCAAGTTCCCTGTAACGTCCCAAAGAGTGTTTTAAGGAGTAAATATCGAATCTTTGAATGTAATTATCTCAATCAAGGTAGCTATTATGTCACTAAACCTTTTTAATGTACAAAGATTGAATCTTGGAAAGAAAATAAGAGTTTTGAGTTTAACTTATTCGAGTTACCTATGAAGTCGCTAAGAGTGTTTTAATGAATAAAGATTGAATCTTTGAATGAAAACACCTCAATAAAGGTACCTATTATATTACTAGACCTTTTTAATGTCTAAAGATTAAATCTTTGGAATAAAATGATAGTTCTGAGTTTAACTTATTCGATTTACCTATGAAGTCGCGAACAATGTTTGAATGACTAAATAATGAATCTTTGAATGAAAATACCTTAGTAAAGGTACCTATTATGTTACTAGACCTTTTTAATATATAAAGATTGAATCTTGGAAAGAAAATGACTGTTTTGAGTTAAACTTATTCGAGTTCCCTATGACATCCCGAAGAGTATTTCAACGAGTAAAGATTGAATCTTTGATTGAAATTACTTGAAACAATGAACTGATTTTGTCCCTGGACCTTTTATATATAAAGATTGAATCTTTAAAAAGAAATGAGCGTTATGAGTTAAACCTATCAGAGTTACCTGTGGCGTCCCGAATAGTGTTTTAACGCGTAAGGATTGAATCTTTGTATGAAATTACCTCAATAGAGGTACTTATTATGTCACTAGACCTTTTTAATGTATAAAGGTTTAATCTTTGAAAGAAAATTACAGTTTTGAGTTAAACATATTCGAGTTCCCTGCGACGTCTCGAAGAGTGTTTTAAAGAGTAAATATTGAATCTTTGAATGAAATTAACTCAATCAAGGTACCTGTTATGTCACTAGACCTTTTTAATGTATAAAGATCGAATATTTGTAAAGAACTACGAGTTTTGAGTTAAAGTTATTTGAGTTCCCTTTGACGTCACGAAGCGTGTTTTAATGAGTAAAGGTTGAATCTTTGAGCAAAATTATCTCAATCAATGTGCTTATTATGTCAGTAGACCTGTTTAATGTATAAAGATGGAATCTTTGAAAAAAATGAGAGTATTGAGTTTAACTTATTCGAGTTACCTATGAAGTTGCGAAGAGTGTTTTAATGACCAAAGATTGAATCTTCAAATGAAAATTCCTCAATAAAGGAACTTATTATGTTACTAGATCTTTTTGATGTATAAAGATTGAATCTTTGGAAGAAAATTAGAGTTTTGAGTTAAACTTATTCGAGTTCCTTTTGACATCCCGAAGAGTGTTTTAATGAATAAAGATTGAATCTTTGAATGAAACTACCTCAATTAAGGTACCTATTAAGTCACAAGAAATTTTTATTGTATAAAGATTGAATCATTGAAAAGAAATGAGAGTTTTGAGTTAAAGTTATTCGAGTTCCCTTTGACGTCACGAAGAGTGTTTTAATGAGTAAAGATTGAATATTTGAATGAAATTACCTCAATCAAGGTACCTATTCTACCACTAGACCTTCGTAATGTATAAAGACTGAATCTTTAAAAGAAAATGAGTGTTTTGAGTTTAACTTATTCGAGTTACCTATGAAATCGCGAAGAGTGTTTTAATGACTGAAGATTGAATCTTTGAATGAAAAATACCACAATAAAGGTACCAATTCTATTACTAGACGTTTTTAATGTATAAAGATTGAATCTTTGAAAGAAAATGAGATTTTTGAGTTAAACTTATTCGAGTTCCCTGTAACGTCCCGAAGAGTGTTTTAATGAGTAAAGATTGAATCATTGAAAGAAATTACCTCAATCAAGGTAGCTATTACATCACTAGACCTTTTTAATTTAAAAAGATTGACGTTTTGAAGAGAAATGAGTGTTACGAGTTAAAGTTATTCAAGTTCCCTTTGACGTCATGAAGAGTGTTTTAAAGGGTAAAGATTGAATCTTTGAATCAAATTACCTGAATCAAGGTACCTATTCTGTCACTAAACCTTTTTAGTGTATAAAGATTGAATCTTTGAAAGAACATGAGAGTTTTGAGTTCAACCTATTTGAGTTACCTACGAAGTTGCGAAGAGTGTTTTATTGACTAAAGATTGAATCTTTGAATGGAAATACCTCAATAAAGGTACTTATTTTGTTAGTAGACCTTTTTACTGTATAAAGATTTTATCTTTGAAAGAAGATGAGAGTTTTGAGTTAAACTTATTCATGTTCCCAGTAACGTCCCAAAGAGTGTTTTAAGGAGTAAATATTGAATCTTTGAATGTAATTACCTCAATCAAGGTAGCTATTGTGTCACTAGACCTTTTTAATGTACAAAGATTGAATCTTGGAAAGAAAATGAGAGTTTTGAGTTTTACTTATTCAAGTTACCTAGGAAGTCACGAAGAGTGTTTTAATGAATAAAGATTGAATCCTTGAATGAAAACACCTCAATAAAGGTACCTATTATGTTACTAGACCTTTTTAATGTCTAAAGATTGAATCTTTGGAATAAAATGATAGTTCTGAGTTTAACTTATTCGATTTACCTATGAAGTCGTGAACAGTGTTTTAATGACTAAATAATGAATCTTTAAATGAAAATACCTTAGTAAAGGTACCTATTATGTTACTAGACCTTTTTAATGTATAAAGATTGAATCTTGGAAAGAAAATGACTGTTTTGAGTTAAACTTATTCGAGTTCCTATGACATCCCGAAGAGTATTTCAACATGTAAAGATTGAATCTTTGATTGAAATTACTTGAAACAATGAACTGATTTTGTCCCTGGACCTTTTATATATAAAGATTGAATCTTTAAAAAGAAATGAGCGTTATGAGTTAAACTTATCCGAGTTCCCTATGACGTCCCGAATATTGTTTTAACGCGTAAGGATTGAATCTTTGTATGAAATTACCTTAATAGAGGTACTTATTATATCACTAGACCTTTTTAATGTATAAAGGTTTAATCTTTGAAAGAAAATGAGAGTTTTGAGTTAAACATATTCGAGTTCCCTGCGACGTCTCCAAGAGTGTTTTAAAGAGTAAATATTGAATCTTTGAATGAAATTACCTCAATCAAGGTACCTGTTATGTCACTAGACTTTTTTAATGTATAAAGATCGAATATTTGTACAGAATTACGAGTTTTGAGTTAAAGTTATTTGAGTTCCCTTTGACATCACGAAGCGTGTTTTAATGAGTAAAGATTGAATCTTTGAACGAAATTATCTCAATCAATGTACCTATTATATCAGAAGTCCTTTTTAATGTATAAAGATGGAATCTTTGAAAAAAAATGAGAGTATTGAGTTTAACTTATTCGAGTTACCTATGAAGTCGCGAAGATTATTTTAATGACCAAAGATTGAACCTTCAAATGAAAATTCCTCAATAAAGGAACCTATTATGTTACTAGATCTTTTTGATGTATAAAGATTGAATCTTTGAAAGAAAATTAGAGTTTTGAGTTAAACTTATTCGAGTTCCTTTTGACATCCCGAAGAGTGTTTTAATGAATAAAGATTGAATCTTTGAATGAAATTACCTCAATCAAGGTACCTATTAAGTCACTAGAAATTTTTATTGTATAAAGATTGAATCTTTGAAAAGAAATGAGGGTTTTGAGTTAAAGTTATTCGAGTTCCCTTTGATGTCACGAAGAGTGTTTTAATGAGTAAAGATTGAATCTTTGAATGAAATTACCTCAATCAAGGTACCTATTCTACCACTAGACCTTTGTAATGTATAAAGATTGAATCTTTGAATGAAATTAACTCAATCAAGGAACATATTCTGTCACTAAACCTTTTTAATGTATAAAGATTGAATCTTTGAAAGAACATGAGAGTTTTGAGTACAACTTATTCGAGTTACCTATGAAGTTGCGAAGAGTGTTTTAATGACTAAAGATTGAATCTTTGAATGAAAATACCTCAATAAAGGTACTTATTTTGTTACTAGACCTTTTTAATGTATAAAGATTGTATCTTTGAAAGAAAATGAGAGTTTTGAGTTAAACTTATTCATGTTCCCTGTAACGTCCCAAAGAGTGTTTTAAGGAGTAAATATTGAATCTTTGAATGTAATTACCTCAATCAAGGTAGCTATTATGTCATTAGACCTTTTTAATGTACAAAGATTGAATCTTGGAAAGAAAATGAGAGTTTTGAGTTTAAATTATTCGAGTTACCTATGAAGTCGCGAAGAGTGTTTTAATGAATAAAGATTTAATCTTTGAATGAAAACACCTCAATAAAGGTACCTATTATGTTACTAGACCTTTTTAATGTCCAAAGAATGAATCTTTTGAATAAAATGATAGTTCTGAGTTTAACTTATTCGATTTACCTATGAAGTCGTGAACAGTGTTTGAATGACTAAATAATGAATCTTTGAATGAAAATACCTTAGTAAAGGTACCTATTATGTTACTAGACCTTTTTAATGAATAAAGATTAAATCTTGGAAAGAAAATGACTGTTTTGAGTTAAACTTATTCGAGTTCCCTATGACATCCCGAAGATTATTTCAATGAGTAAAGATTGAATCTTTGATTGAAATTACTTGAAACAATGAACTGATTTTGTCCCTGGACCTTTTATATATAAAGATTGAATCTTTAAAAAGAAATGAGCGTTATGAGTTAAACCTATCCGAGTTCCCTATAACGTCCCGAATAGTGTTTTAACGCGTAAGGATTGAATCTTTGTATGAAATTACCTCAATAGAGGTACTTATTATGTCACTAGACCTTTTTAATGTATAAAGGTTTAATCTTTGAAAGAAAATGAGAGTTTTGAGTTAAACATATTTGAGTTCCCTGCGACGTCTCGAAGAGTGTTTTAAAGAGTAAATATTGAATCTTTGAATGAAATTACCTCAATAAAGGTACCTGTTATGTCACTAGACCTTTTTAATGTATAAAGATCGAATATTTGTAAAGAACTAC
The DNA here is from genome assembly GCF_030987335.1 of Cornus florida. Classification (NCBI taxonomy): domain Eukaryota; kingdom Viridiplantae; phylum Streptophyta; class Magnoliopsida; order Cornales; family Cornaceae; genus Cornus; species Cornus florida. Next base: position 98,619,385 of record NW_026775573.1, on the reverse strand, counting down.
GAGTTTTGAGTTAAATTTATTTGAGTTCCCTTTGACATCACGAAACGTGTTTTAATGAGTAAAGATTGAATCTTTGAACGAAATTATCTTAATTAATGTACCTATTATGTCAGTAGACCTTTTTAATGTATTAAGATGGAATCTTTGGAAAAAATGAGAGTATTGTGTTTAACTTATTCGAGTTACCTATGAAGTCGCGAAGAGTGTTTTAATGACCAAAGATTTAATCTTCAAATGAAAATTCCTAAATAAAGGAACCTATTATGTTACTAGATCTTTTTGATATATAAAGATTGAATCTTTGGAGGAAAATTAGAGTTTTGAGTTAAACTAATTCGAGTTCCTTTTGACAACCCGAAGAGCGTTTTAATGAATAAAGATTGAATCTTTGAATAAACTTACCTCAATCAAGGTACCTATTAAGTCACTAGAAATTTTTATTGTATAAAGATTGAATCTTTGAAAAGAAATGAGAGTTTTGAGTTAAAGTTATTCGAGTTCCCTTTGACGTCACGAAGAGTGTTTTAATGAGTAAAGGTTGAATCTTTGAATGAAATTACCTCAATCAAGGTACCTATTCTACCACTAGACCTTTGTAATGTATAAAGATTGAATCTTTGAAAGAAAATGAGTATTTTGAGTTTAACTTATTCGAGTTACCTATGAAATCACGAAGAGTGTTTTAATAACTGAAGATTGAATCTTTGAATGAAAAATACCGCAATAAAGATACCAATTCTGTTACTAGACCTTTTTAATGTATAAAGATTGAATCTTTGAAAGAAAATGAGATTTTTGAGTTAAACTTATTAGAGTTCCCTGTAATGTCCCGAAAAGTGTTTTAAAGAGTAAAGATTGAATTATTGAATGAAATTACCTCAATCAAGGTAGCTATTACATCACTAGACCTTTTTAATTTAAAAAGATTGACGTTTTGAAAAGAAATGAGTGTTTCGAGTTAAAGTTATTCAAGTTCCCTTTGACGTCACGAAGAGTGTTTTAATGAGTAAAGATTGAATCTTTGAATGAAATTACCTCAATCAAGGTACCTATTCTGTCACTAAACCTTTTTAATGTATAAAGATTGAATCTTCGAAAGAATATGAGAGTTTTGAGTTCAACCTATTCGAGTTACCTATGAAGTTGCGAAGAGTGTTTTAATGACTAAAGATTGAATCTTTGAATGAAAATACCTCAACAAAGGTACTTATTTTGTTAGTAGACCTTTTTAATGTATAAAGATTGTATCTTTGAAAGAAAAGGAGAGTTTTGAGTTAAACTTATTCATGTTCCCTGTAACGTCCCAAAGAGTGTTTTAAGGAGTAAATATTGAATCTTTGAATGTAATTACCTCAATCAAGGTAGCTATTATGTCACTAGACCTTTTTAATGTACAAAGATTGAATCTTGGAAAGAAAATGAGAGTTTTGAGTTTAACTTATTCGAGTTACCTATGAAGTCGCGAAGAGTGTTTTAATGAATAAAGATTGAATCTTTGAATGAAAACACCTCAATAAAGGTACCAATTATGTTACTTGACCTTTTTAATGTCTAAAGATTGAATCTTTGGAATAAAATTATAGTTCTGAGTTTAACTTATTCGATTTACCTATGAAGTCGTGAACAGTGTTTGAATGACTAAATAATGAATCTTTGAATGAAAATACCTTAGTAAAGGCCCCTATTATGTTACTAGACCTTTTTAATGTATAAAGATTGAATCTTGGAAAGAAAATGACTGTTTTGAGTTAAACTTATTCGAGTTCCGTATGACATCCCGAAGAGTATTTCAACGAGTAAAGATTAAATCTTTGATCTAAATTACTTGAAGCAATGAACTGATTTTGTCCCTGGACCTTTTATATATAAAGATTGAATCTTTAAAAAGAAATGAGCGTTGTGAGTTAAACCTATCCGAGTTCCATATGACGTCCCGAATAGTGTTTTAACGCGTAAGGATTGAATCTTTGTATGAAATTACCTCAATAGAGGTACTTATTATGTCACTAGACCTTTTTAATATATAAAGGTCTAATCTTTGAAAGAAAATGAGAGTTTTGAGTTAAACATTTTCGAGTTCCCTGCGACGTCTCGAAGAGTGTTTTGAAGGGTAAATATTGAATCTTTGAATGAAATTACCTCAATCATGGTACCTGTTATGTCACTAGACCTTTTTAATGTATAAAGATCGAATATTTGTAAAGAACTACGGGTTTTGAGTTAAAGTTATTTGAGTTCCCTTTGACGTCACGAAGCGTGTTTTAATGAGTATAGATTGAATCTTTGAACGAAATTATCTCAATCAATGTACCTATTATGTCAGTAGACCTTTTTAATGTATAAAGATGGAATCTTTGAAAAAAATGAGAGTATTGAGTTTAACTTATTCGAGTTACCTATGAAGTCGCGAAGAGTGTGTTAATGACCAAAGATTGAATCTTCAAATGAAAATTCGTCAATAAAGGAACCTATTATGTTACTAGATCTTTTTGATGTATAAAGATTGAATCTTTGGAAGAAAATTAGAGTTTTGAGTTAAACTTATTCGAGTTCCTTTAGACATCCCGAAGAGTGTTTTAATAAATAAAGATTGAATCTTTGAATCAAATTACCTCAATCAAGGTATCTATTAAGTTACTAGAAATTTTTATTGTATAAAGATTGAATCTTTGAAAAGAAATGAGAATTTTGAGTTAAAGTTATTCGAGTTCCCTTTGACGTCACGAAGAGTGTTTTAATGAGTAAAGATTGAATCTTTGAATGAAATTACCTCAATCAAGGTACCTATTCTACCACTAGACCTTTGTAATGTATAAAGATTGAATCTTTGAAAGAAAATGAGTATTTTGAGTTTAACTTATTCGAGTTACCTATGAAATCGCGAAGAGTGTTTTAATGACTGAAGATTGAATCTTTGAAGGAAAAATACCGCAATAAAGGTACCAATTCTATTACTAGACCTTTTGAATGTATAAAGATTGAATCTTTGAAAGAAAATGAGATTTTTGAGTTAAACTTATTCGAGTTCCCTGTAACGTCCCGAAGAGTGTTTTAATGAGTAAAGATTGAATCATTGAACGAAATTACCTCAAAATTAGGTAGCTATTACATCACTAGACCTTTTTGGAAAGAAATGAGTGTTTCGAGTTAAAGTTATTCAAGTTCCCTTTGACGTCACGAAGAGTGTTTTAATGAGTAAAGATTGAATCTTTGAATGAAATTACCTCAATCAAGGTACCTATTCTGTCACTAAACCTTTTTAATGTATAAAGATTGAATCTTTGAAAGAACATGAGAGTTTTGAGTTCAACCTATTCGAGTTACCTATGAAGTTGCGAAGAGTGTTTTAATGACTAAAGATTGAATCTTTGAATGAAAATACCTCAATAAAGGTACTTATTTTGTTTGTAGACCTTTTTAATGTATAAAGATTGTATCTTTGAAAGAAAATGAGAGTTTTGAGTTAAACTTATTCATGTTCCCTGTAACGTCCCAAAGAGTGTTTTAAGGAGTAAATATTGAATCTTTGAATGTAATTACCTCAATCAAGGTAGCTATTATGTCACTAGACCTTTTTAATGTACAAAGATTGAATCTTGGAAAGAAAACGAGAGTTTTGAGTTTTACTTATTCGAGTTATCTATGAAGTCGCGAAGAGTGTTTTAATGAATAAAGATTGAATCTTTGAATGAAAACACCTCAATAAAGGTACCGATTATGTTACTAGACCTTTTTAATGTCTAAAGATTGAATCTTTGGAATAAAATGATAGTTCTGAGTTTAACTTATTCGATTTACCTATGAAGTCGTGAACAGTGTTTTGAAGACTAAATAATGAATCTTTGAATGAAAATACCTTAGTAAAGGTACCTATTATGTTACTAGACCTTTTTAATGTATAAAGATTGAATCTTGGAAAGAAAATGACTGTTTTGAGTTCAACTTATTCGACTTCCCTATGACATCCCGAAGAGTATTTCAACGAGTAAAGATTGAATCTTTGATTGAAATTACTTGAAACAATGAATTGATTTTGTCCCTGGACCTTTTATATATAACGATTTAATCTTTAAAAAAAAATGAGCGTTGTGAGTTAAACCTATATGAGTTCCCTATGACGTCCCGAATAGTGTTTTAACGCGTAAGGATTGAATCTTTATATGAAATTACCTCAATAGAGGTACTTATTATGTCACTTGACCTTTTTAATGTATAAAGGTTTAATCTTTGAAAGAAAATGAGAGTTTTGAGTTAAACATATTCGAGTTCCCTGCGACGTCTCGAAGAGTGCTTTAAAGATTAAATATTGAATCTTTGAATGAAATTACCTCAATCAAGGTACCTGTTATGTCACTAGACCTTTTTAATGTATAAAGATCGAATATTTGTAAAGAATTACGAGTTTTGAGTTAAAGTTATTTGAGTTCCCTTTGACGTCACGGAGCGTGTTTTAATGAGTAAAGATTGAATCTTTGAACGAAATTATCTCAATCAATGTACCTATTATGTCAGTAGACCTTTTTAATGTATAAAGATGGTATCTTCGAAAAAAATGAGAGTATCGAAAAATGAGAGTTTAACTTATTCGACTTACCTATGAAGTCGCGAAGAGTGTTTTAATGACCAAAGATTGAATCTTCAAATGAAAATTCCTCAATAAAGAAACCTATTATGTTACTAGATCTTTTGGATGTATAAAGATTGAATCTTTGGAAGAAAATTAGAGTTTTGAGTTAAACTTATTCGAGTTCCTTTTGACATCCCGAAGAGTCTTTTAATGAATAAAGATTGAATCTTTGAATGAAATTACCTCAATCAAGGTACCTATTAAGTCACTAGAAATTTTTATTGTATAAAGAATGAATCATTGAAAGGAAATGAGAGTTTTGAGTGAAAGTTATTCGAGTTCCCTTCGACGTCACGAAGTGTGTTTTAATGAGTAAAGATTGAATCTTCGAATGAAATTACCTCAATCAAGGTACCTATTCTACCACTAAACCTTTGTACTGTATAAAGATTGAATCTTTGAAAGAAAATGAATGTTTTGAGTTTAACTTATTCGAGTTACCTATGAAATCGCGAAGAGTGTTTTAAAGACTGAAGATTGAATCTTTGAATGAAAAATACCACAATAAAGGTACCAATTCTATTACTAGACCTTTTTAATGTATAAAGATTGAATCTTTGTAAGAAAATGAGATTTTTGAGTTCCCTGTAACGTCCCGAAGAGTGTTATAATGAGTAAAGATTGAATCATTGAATAAAATTACCTCAATCAAGGTAGCAATTATATCACTAGACCTTTTTAATTTAAAAAGATTGACGTTTTGAAAAGAAATGAGTGTTACGAGTTAAAGTTATTCAAGTTCCCTTTGACGTCACGAAGAGTGTTTTAAAGAGTAAAGATTGAATCTTTGAATGAAATTACCTCAATCAAGGAACCTATTCTGTCACTAAACCTTTTTAATGTATACAGATTGAATCTTTGAAAGAACATGAGAGTTTTGAGTTCAACCAATTTCGAGTTACCTATGAAGTTGCGAAGAGTGTTTTTATGACTAAAGATTGAATCTTTGAATGAAAATACCTCAATAAAGGTACTTATTTTGTTAGTAGACCTTTTTAATGTATAAAGATTGTATCTTTGAAAGAAAATGAGAGTTTTGAGTTAAACTTATTCATGTTCCCTGTAACGTCCCAAAGAGTGTTTTAAGGAGTAAATATTGAATCTTTGAATGTAATTATCTCAATCAAGGTAGCTATTGTGTCTCTAGACCTTTTTAATGTACAAAGATTGAATCTTGGAAAGAAAATGAGAGTTTTCAGTTTTACTTATTCGTGTTACCTATGAAGTCGCAAAAAGTGTTTTAATGAATAAAGATTGAATCTTTGAATGAAAATACCTCAATAAAGGTACCTATTATGTTACTAGACCTTTTTAATGTCTAAAGATTGAATCTTTGGAATAAAATGATAGTTCTGAGTTTAACTTATTCGATTTTCCTATGAAGTCGTGAACAGTGTTTGGATGAATAAATAATGAATCTTTGAATGAAAATACCTTAGTAAAGGTACCTATTATGTTACTAGACCTTTTTAATGTATAAAGATTGAATCTTGGAATGAAAATGACTGTTTTGAGTTCAACCTATTCGAGTGCCCTATGGCATCCCGAAGAGTATTTCAACGAGTAAAGATTGAATCTTTGATTGAAATTACTTGAAACAATGAACTGATTATGTCCCTGGACCTTTTATATATAAAGATTGAATCTTTAAAAAGAAATAAGCGTTGTGAGTTAAACCTATCCGAGTTCCCTATGACGTCCCGAATAGTGTTTCAACGCGTAAGGATTGAATCTTTGTATGAAATTACCTCAATAGAGGTACTTATTATGTCAATAGACCTTTTTAATGTTTAAAGGTTTAATCTTTGAAAGAAAATGAGAGTTTTGAGTTAAACATATTCGAGTTCCCTGCGACGTCTCGAAGAGTGTTTTAAAGAGTAAATATTGAATCTTTGAATGAAATTACCTCAATCGAGGTACCTGTTACGTCACTAACATTTTTAATGTATAAAGATCGAATATTTGTAAAGAATTACGAGTTTTGAGTTAAAGTTATTTGAGTTCCCTTTGACGTCACGAAACGTGTTTTAATGAGTAAAGATTGAATATTTGAACGAAATTATCTCAATCAATGTACCTATTATGTCAGTAGACCTTTTTAATGTATAAAAATGGAATCTTCGAAAAAAATGAGAGTATTGAGTTTAACTTATTCGAGTTACCTATGAAGTCGCGAAGAGTGTTTTAATGACCAAAGATTGAATCTTCAAATGAAAATTCCTCAATAAAGGAACCTATTATGTTACTAGATGTTTTTGATGTATAAAGATTGAATCTTTGGAAGAAAATTAGAGTTTTGAGTTAAACTTATTCGAGTTCCTTTTGACATCCCGAAGAGTGTTTTAATGAATAAAGATTAAATCTTTGAATGAAATTACCTCAATCAAGGTACCTATTAAGTCACTAGAAATTTTTATTGTATAAAGATTGAATCTTTGAAAAGAGATGAGAGTTTTGAGTTAAAGTTATTCGAGTTCCCTTTGACGTCACGAAGAGTGTTTTAATGAATAAAGATTGAATCTTTGAATGAAATTACCTCAATCAAGGTACCTATTCTACCACTAAACCTTTGTATTGTATAAAGATTGAATCTTTGAAAGAAAATGAGTGTTTTGAGTTTAACTTATTCGAGTTACCTATGAAATCGCGAAGAGTGTTTTAATGACTGAAGATTGAATCTTTGAATGAAAAATACCACAATAAAGGTACCAATTCTGTTACTAGACCTTTTTAATGTATAAAGATTGAATCTTTGAAAGAAAATGAGATTTTTGAGTTAAACTTATTCGAGTTCCCTGTAACGTCCCGAAGAGTGTTTTAATGAGTGAAGAATGAATCATTGAATGAAATTACCTCAATCAAGGTAGCTATTACATCACTAGACCTTTTTAATTTAAAAAGATTGACGTTTTGAAAAGAAATGAGTGTTTCGGGTTAAAGTTATTCAAGTTCCCTTTGACGTCACGAAGAGTGTTTTAATGAGTAAAGATTGAATGTTTGAATGAAATTACCTCAATCAAGGTACCTATTCTGTCACTAAACCTTTTTAATGTATAAAGATTGAATCTTTGACAGAACGTGAGAGTTTTGAGTTCAACCTATTCGAGTTACCTATGAAGTTGCGAAGAGTGTTTTAATGACTAAAGATTGAATCTTTGAATGAAAGTACCTCAATAAAGGTACTTATTTTGTTAGTAGACCTTTTTAATGTATAAAGATTGTATCTTTGAAAGAAAATGAGAGTTTTGAGTTAAACTTATTCATGTTCCCTATAACGTCCCAAAGAGTGTTTTAAGGAGTAAATATTGAATCTTTGAATGTAATTACCTCAATCAAGGTAGCTATTATGTCACTAGACCTTTTTAATGTACCAAGATTGAATCTTGGAAAGAAAATGAGAGTTTTGTGTTTAGCTTATTCGAGTTACCTATGGAGTCTCGAAGAGTGTTTTAATGAATAAAGATTGAATCTTTGAATGAAAATACCTCAATAAAGATACCTATTATGTTACTAGACCTTTTTAATATCTAAAGATTGAATCTTTGGAATAAAATGATAGTTCTAAGTTCAATTTATTCGATTTACCTATGAAGTCGTGAACAGTGTTTTAATGACTAAATAATGAATCTTTGAATGAAAATACCTTAGTAAAGGTACCTATTATGTTACTAGACATTTTTAATGTATAAAGATTGAATCTTTGAAAGAAAATGACTGTTTTGAATTAAACTTATTCGAGTTCCCTATGACATCCCGAAGAGTATTTCAACGAGTAAAGATTGAATCTTTGATTGAAATTACTTGAATCAAGGGACTTATTTTGTCCCTGGACCTTATATATATAAAGATTGAATCTTTAAAAAGAAATGAGCGGTATGAGTTAAACCTATCCGAGTTCCCTATGACGTCCCGAATAGTGTTTTAACGCGTAAGGATTGAATCTTTGTATGAAATTACCTCAATAGAGGTACTTATTATGTCACTAGACCTTTTTAATGTATAAAAGTCTAATCTTTGAAGGAAAATGAGAGTTTTGAGTTGAACATATTCGAGTTCCCTGTGACGTATCGAAGAGTGTTTTAAAGAGTAAATATTGAATCTTTGAATGAAATTACCTCAATCAAGGTACCTATTATGTCACTAGACCTTTTTAATGTATAAAGATTGAATATTTGTAGAGAATTACGAGTTTTAAGTTAAAGTTATTTGAGTTCCCTTTGACGTCACGAAGCATGTTTTAATGAGTAAAGATTGAATATTTGAACGAAATTATCTCAATCAGTGTACCTATTATGTCAGTCAGTAGACCTTTTTAATGTATAAAGATGGAATCTTTGAAAAAAATGAGAGTATTGAGTTTTAACTTATTCGAGTTACCTATGAAGTTGCGAAGAGTGTTTTAATGACCAAAGATTGAATCTTCAAATGAAAATTCCTCAATAAAGGAACCTATTATGTTACTAGATCTTTTTGATGTATAAAGATTGAATCTTTGAAAGAAAGTTAGAGTTTTGAGTTAAACTTATTCGAGTTCCTTTTGACATCCCGAAGAGTGTTTTAATGAATAAAGATTGAATCTTTGAATGAAATTACCTCGATCAAGGTACCTATTAAGTCACTAGAAATTTTTATTGTATAAAGATTGAATCTTTGAAAAGAAAAGAGAGTTTTGAGTTAAAGTTATTCGAGTTCCCTTTGACGTCACGAAGAGTGTTTTAATGAGTAAAGATTGAATCTTTGAATGAAATTACCTCAATCAAGGTACCTATTCTACCACTAGACCTTTGTAATGTATAAAGATTGAATCTTTGAAAGAAAATGAGTGTTTTGAGTTTAACTTATTCGAGTTACCTATGAAATCGCGAAGAGTGTTTTAATGACTGAAGATTGAATCATTGAAATAACACAATAAAGGTACCAATTCTGTTACTAGACCTTTTTAATGTATAAAGATAGAATCTTCGAAAGAAAATGAGATTTTTGAGTTAAACTTATTCGAGTTCCCTGTAACGTCCCGTAGAGTGTTTTAATGAGTAAAGATTGAATCATTGAATGAAATTACCTCAATCAAGGTAGTTATTACATCACTAGACCTTTTTAATTTATAAAGATTGACGTTTTGAAAAGAAACGAGTGTTTTGAGTTAAAGTTATTCAAGTTCTCTTTGACGCCATGAAGATTGTTTTAATGAGTAAAGATTGAATCTTTGAATGAAATTACCTCGATCAAGGTACCTATTCTGTCACTAAACCTTTTTAATGTATAAAGATTGAATCTTTGAAAGAACATGAGAGTTTTGAGTTCAACTTATTCGAGTTACCTATGAAGTTGCGAAGAGTGTTTTAATGATTAAAGATTGAATCTTTGAATGAAAATACCTCAATAAAGGTACTTATTTTGTTAGTAGACCTTTTTAATGTATAAAGATTGTATCTTTGAAAGAAAAAGAGAGTTTTGAGTTAAACTTATTCATGTTCCCTGTAACGTCCCAAAGAGTGTTTTAAGGAGTAAGTATTGAATCTTTGAATGTAATTACCTCCATCAAGGTAGTTATTATGTCACTAGACCTTTTTAATGTACAAAGATTGAATCTTGGAAAGAAAATGAGAATTTTGAGTTTAACATATTCGAGTTACCTATGAAGTCACGAAGAGTGTTTTAATGAATAAAGATTGAATCTTTGAATGAAAATACCTCAATAAAGGTACCTATTATGTTACTAGACCTTTTTAATATCTAAAGATTGAATCTTTGGAATAAAATGACAGTTCTAAGTTCAACTTATTCGATTTACCTATGAAGTCGTGAACAGTGTTTTAATGACTAAATAATGAATCTTTGAATGAAAATACCTTAGTAAAGGTACCTATTATGTTACTAGACCTTTTTAATGTATAAAGATTGAATCTTGGAAAGAAAATGACTGTTTTGAATTAAACTTATTCGAGTTCCCTATGACATCCCGAAGAGTATTTCAACGAGTAAAGATTGAATCTTTGATTGAAATTACTTGAATCAAGGGACTTATTTTGTCCCTGGACCTTTTATATATAAAGATTGAATCTTTAAAAAGAAATGAGCGGTATGAGTTAAACCTATCCGAGTTCCCTATGACGTCCCAAATAGTGTTTTAACGCGTAAGGATTGAATCTTTGTATGAAATTACCTCAATAGAGGTACTTATTATGTCACTAGACCTTTTTAATGTATAAAGGTCTAATCTTTGAAAGAAAATGAGAGTTTTGAGTTAAACATATTCGAGTTCCCTGCGACGTCTCGAAGAGTGTTTTAAAGAGTAAATATTGAATCTTCGAATGAAATTACCTCAATCAATGTACCTATTATGTCACTAGACCTTTTTAATGTATAAAGATTGAATATTTGTAAAGAACTACGAGTTTTGAGTTAAAGTTATTTGAGTTCCCTTTGACGTCACGAAGAGTGTTTTAATGAGTAAAAATTGAATCTTTGAATGAAATTACCTCAATCAAGGTACCTATTCTACCACTAGACCTTTTTAATGTATAAAGATTGAATCTTTGGAAGAAAATGAGTGTTTTGAGTTTAACTTATTCGAGTTACCTATGAAATTGCGAAGAGTGTTTTAATTACTGAAAATTGAATCTTTGAATGAAAAATACCACAATAAAGGTACCAATTCTCTTACTAGACCTTTTTAATGTATAAAGATTGAATCTTCGAAAGAAAATGAGATTTTTGAGTTAAACTTATTCGAGTTCCCTGTAACGTCCCGAAGAGTGTTTTAATGAGTAAAGATTGAATTATTGAATGAAATTAGCTCAATCAAGGTAGCTATTACATCACTAGACCTTTTTAATTAATAAAGATTGACGTTTCGAAAAGAAATGAGTGTTTCGAGTTAAAGTTATTCAAGTTCCCTTTGACGCCACGAAGAGTGTTTTAATGAGTAAAGATTGAATCTTTGAATGAAATTACCTCTATCAAGGTACCTATTCTGTCACTAAACATTTTTAATGTATAAAGATTGAATCTTTGAAAGAACATGAGAGTTTTGAGTTCAACTTATTCGAGTTATCTATGAAGTTGCGAAGAGTGTTTTAATGACTAAAGATTGAATCTTTGAATGAAAATACCTCAATAAAGGTACTTATTTTGTTAGTAGACCTTTTTAATGTATAAAAATTGTATCTTTGAAAGAAAATGAGAGTTTTGAGTTAAACTTATTCATGTTCCCTGTAACATCCCAAAGAGTGTTTTAAGGAGTAAATATTGAATCTTTGAATGTAATTACCTCAATCAAGGTAGCTATTATGTCACTAGACCTTTTTAATGTAGAAAGATTGAATCTTGGAAAGAAAATGAGAGTTTTGAGTTTAACTTATTCGAGTTATCTATGAAGTCGCGAAGAGTGTTTAAATGAATAAAGATTAAATCTTTGGAATAAAATGATAGTTCTGAGTTTAACTTATTCGATTTACTTATGAAGTCGTGGACAGTGTTTTAATGACTAAATAATGAATCTTTGAATGAAAATACCATAGTAAAGGTACCTATTATGTTAGTAGACCTTTTTAATGTATAAAGATTGAATCTTGGAAAGAAAAAGACTGTTTTGAGATAAACTTATTCGAGTTCCCTATGACATCTCGAAGAGTATTTCAACGAGTAAAGATTGAATCTTTGATTAAAATTACTGGAATCAAGGGACTTATTTTGTCCCTGGACCTTTTATATATAAAGATTGAATCTTTAAAAAGAAATGAGCGTTATGAGTTAAACCTATCCGAGTTCCCTACGACATCCCGAATTGTGTTTTAACGCGTAAGGATTGAATCTTTGTATGAAATTTCCTCAATAGAGGTACTTATTATGTCACTAGACATTTTTAATGTATAAAGCTTTAATCTTTGAAAGAAAATGAGAGTTTTGAGTTAAACATATTCGAGTTCCCTGCGACGTCTCGAAGAGTGTTTTAAAGAGTAAATATTGAATCTTTGAATGAAATTACCTCAATCAAGGTACATATTATGTCACTAGACCTTTTTAATGTATAAAGATTGAATATTTGTAAAGAACTACGAGTTTTGAGTTAAAGTTATTTGAGTTCCCTTTGACGTCACGAAGCGTGTTTTAATGAGTAAAGATTGAATCTTTGAACGAAATTATCTCAATCAATGTACCTATTATGTCAGTCAGGAGACCATTTTAATGTATAAAGATGGAATCTTTGAAAAAAATGAGAGTATTGAGTTTTAACTTATTCGAGTTACCTATGAAGTCGCGAAGAGTGTTTTAGTGATCAAAGATTGAATCTTCAAATGAAAATTCCTCAATAAAGGAAAATATTATGTTACTAGATCTTTTTGATGTATAAAGATTGAATCTTTGAAAGAAAATTAGAGTTTTGAGTTAAACTTATTCGAGTTCCTTTTGACATCCCGAAGAGTGTTTTAATGAATAAAGATTGAATCTTTGAATGAAATTACCTCAATCAAGGTACCTATTAAGTCACTAGAAATTTCTATTGTATAATGATTGAATCTTTGAAAAGAAATGAGAGTTTTGAGTTAAAGTTATTCGAATTCCTTTTGACGTCACGAAGAGTGTTTTAATGAGTAAAGATTGAATCTTTGAATGAAATTACCTCAATCAAGGTACCTATTCTACAACTAGACCTTTGTAATGTATAAAGATTGAATCTTTGAAAGAAAACGAGTGTTTTGAGTTTAACTTATTCGAGTTACCTATGAAATCGCGAAGAGTGTTTTAATGACTGAAGATTGAATCTTTGAATGAAAAATACCACAATAAAAGTACCAATTCTGTTACTAGACCTTCTTAATGTATAAAGATAGAATCTTCGAAAGAAAATGAGATTTCTGAGTTAAACTTTTTCGAGTTCCCTGTAACGTCCCGAAGGGTTTTTTAATGAGTAAAGATTGAATCATTGAATGAAATTACCTGAATCAAGGTAGCTATTACATAACTAGACCTTTTTAATTTATAAAGATTGACGTTTCGAAAAGAAATGAGTGTTTCGAGTTAAAGTTATTCAAGTTCCCTTTGACGCAACGAAGAGTGTTTTAAAGAGTAAAGATTGAATCTTTGAATGAAATTACCTCAATCAAGGTACCTATTCTGTCACTAAACCTTTTTAATATATAAAGATTGAATCTTTGAAAGAACATGAGAGTTTTGAGTTCAACTTATTCGAGTTACCTATGAAGTTGCGAAGAGTGTTTTAATGACTAAAGATTGAATCTTTGAATGAAAATACCTCAATAAAGGTACTTATTTTGTTAGTAGACCTTTTTAATGTATAAAGATTGTATCTTTGAAAGAAAATGAGAGTTTGGAGTTAAACTTATTCATGTTCCCTATAACGTCCCAAAGAATGTTTTAAGGAGTAAATACTGAATCTTTGAATGTAATTACCTCAATCAAGGTAGTTATTATGTCACTAGACCTTTTTAATGTACAAAGATTGAATCTTGGAAAGAAAATGAGAGTTTTGAGTTTAACTTATTCGAGTTACCTATGAAGTCGCGAAGAGTGTTTAAACGAATAAAGATTGAATCTTTGGAATAAAATGATAGTTCTGAGTTTAACTTATTCGATTTACCTATGAAGTCGTGAACAGTGTTTTAATGACTAAATATTGAATCTTTGAATGAAAATACCTTAGTAAAGGTACCTATTATGTTACTAGACCTTTTTAATGTATAAAGATTGAATCTTGGAAAGAAAATGACTATTTTGAGTTAAACTTATTCTAGTTCCCTATGACATCCCGAGGAGTATTTCAACGAGTAAAGATTGAATCTTTGATTGAAATTACTTGAATCAAGGGGCTTATTTTGTCCTTGGACCTTTTATATATAAAGATTGAATCTTTAAAAAGAAATGAGCGTCATGAGTTAAACCTATCCGAGTTCCCTATGACGTCCCGAATAGTGTTTTAACGCGTAAGGATTGAATCTTTGTATGAAATTACCTCAATAGAGGTACTTATTATGTCACTAGACCTTTTTAATGTATAAAGGTTTAATCTGTGAAAGAAAATGAGAGTTTTGAGTTAAACATATTCGAGTTCCCTGCGACGTCTCGAAGAGTGTTTTAAAGAGTAAATATTGAATCTTCGAATGAAATTACCTCAATCAAGGTACATATTATGTCACTAGACCTTTTTAATGTATAAAGATTGACTATTTGTAAAGAACTACGAGTTTTGAGTTAAAGTTATTTGAGTTCCCTTTGACGTCACGAAGCGTGTTTTAATGAGCAAAGATTGAATCTTTCAACGAAATTATCTCAATCAATGTACCTATTATGTCAGTAGATCTTTTTAATGTATAAAGATGGAATCTTTGAAAAAAATGAGAGTATTGAGTTTTAACTTATTCGAGTTACCTATGAAGTCGCGAAGAGTGTTTTAATGACCAAAGATTGAATCTTCAAATGAAAATTCCTCAATAAAAGAACCTATTATGTTACTACATCTTTTTGATGTATAAAGATTGAATCTTTGAAAGAAAATTAGAGTTTTGAGTTAAACTTATTCGAGTTCCTTTTGACATCCCGAAGAGTGTTTTAACGAATAAAGATTGAATCTTTGAATGAAATTACCTCAATCACGGTACCTATTAAGTCACTAGAAATTTTTATTGTATAAAGATTGAATCTTTGAAAAGAAATGAGAGTTTTGAGTTAAAGTTATTCGAGTTCCCTTTGACGTCACGAAGAGTGTTTTAATGAGTAAAGATTGAATCTTTGAATGAAATTACCTCAATCAAGGTACCTATTCTACCACTAGACCGTTGTAATGTATAAAGATTGAATCTTTGAAAGAAAATGAGTGTTTTGAGTTTAACTTATTCGAGTTACCTATGAAATCGCGAAGAGTGTTTTAATGACTGAAGATTGAATCTTTGAATGAAAAATATTACAATAAAGGTACCAATTGTGTTACTAGACCTTTTTAATGTATAAAGATTGAATCTTCGAAAGAAAATGAGATTTTTGAGTTAAACTTATTCGAGTTCCCTGTAATGTCCCGAAGAGTGTTTTAATGAGTAAAGATTGAATCATTGAATGAAATTACCTCAATCAAGGTAGCTATTACATCACTAGACATTTTTAATTTATAAAGATTGACGTTTTGAAAAGAAATGAGTGTTTCGAGTTAAAGTTATTCAAGTTCCCTTTGACGCAACGAAGAGTGTTTTAATGAGTAAATATTGAATCTTTGAATGAAATTACCTCAATCAAGGTACCTATTCTGTCACTAAACCATTTTAATGTATAAAGATTGAATCTTTGAAAGAACATGAGAGTTTTGTGTTCAACTTATTCGAGTTACCTATGAAGTTGCGAAGGGTGTCTTAATGACTAAAGATTGAATCTTTGAATGAAAATACCTCAATAAAGATACTTATTTTGTTAGTAGACCTTTTTAATGTATAAAGATTGTATCTTTGAAAGAAAACGAGAGTTTTGAGTTACACTTATTCATGTTCCCTGTAACGTCCCAAAGAGTGTTTTAAGGAGTAAATATTGAATCTTTGAATGTAATTACCTCAATCAAGGTAGCTATTCTGTCACTAGACCTTTTTAATGTACAAAGATTGAATCTTGGAAAGAAAATGAGAGTTTTGAGTTTAACTTATTCGACTTACCTATGAAGTCGTGAAAGGTGTTTTAATGAATAAAGATTGAATCTTTGAATGAAAACACCTCAATAAAGGTACCTATTATGTTAGTAGACCTTTTTAATGTCTAAAGATTGAATCTTTGGAATAAAATGATTGTTCTGAGTTTAACTTATTCGATTTACCTATGACGTCGTGAACAGTGTTTGAATGACTAAATAATGAATCTTTGGATGAAAATACCTTAGTAAAGGTACCTATTATGTTACTAGACCTTTTTAATGTATAGAGATTGAATCTTGGAAAGAAAATGACTGTTTTGAGTTAAACTTATTCTAGTTCCCTATGACATCCCGAAGAGTATTTCAACGAGTAAAGATTGAATCTTTGATTGAAATTACTTCAATCAAGGGACTTATTTTGTCCTTGGACCTTTTATATATAAAGATTGAATCTTTAAAAAGAAATGAGCGTTATGAGTTAAACCTATCCGAGTTCCCTATGACGTCCCGAATAGTGTTTTAACGCGTAAGGATTGAATCTTTGTATAAAATTACCTCAATTGAGGTACTTATTATGTCACTAGACCTTTTTAATGTATAAAGGTTTAATCTTTGAAAGAAAATGAGAGTTTGAGTTAAACATATTCGAGTTCCCTGCGACGTCTCGAAGAGTGTTTTAAAGAGTAAATATTGAATCTTTGAATGAAATTACCTCAATCAAGGTAACTATTATGTCACTAGACGTTTTTAATGTTTAAAGATTGAATATTTGTAAAGAACTACGAGTTTTGAGTTAAAGTTATTTGAGTTCCGTTTGATGTCACGAAGCGTGTTTTAATGAGTAAAGATAGAATCTTTGAACGAAATTATCTCAATCAATGTACCTATTATATCAGTCAGTAGACCTTTTTAATGTATAAAGATGGAATTTTTGAAAAAAATGAGAGTATTGAGTTTTAACTTATTCGAGTTACCTATGAAGTCGCGAAGAGTGTTTTAATGACCAAAGATTGAATCTTCAAATGAAAATTCGTCAATAAAGGAACCTATTATGTTACTAGATCTTTTTGATGTATAAAGATTGAATCTTTGAAAGAAAATTAGAGTTTTGAGTTAAACTTATTCGAGTTCTTTTTGACATCCCGAAGAGTGTTTTAATGAATAAAGATTGAATCTTTGAATGAAATTACCTCGATCAAGGTACCTATTAAGTCACTAGAAATTTTTATTGTATAAAGATTGAATCTTTGAAAAGAAAAGAGAGTTTTGAGTTAAAGTTATTCGAGTTCCCTTTGACGTCACGAAGAGTGTTTTAATGAGTAAAGATTGAATCTTTGAAAGAAATTACCTCAATCAAGTTACCTATTCTACCAGTAGACCTTCGTAATGTATAAAGATTGAATCTTTGAAAGAAAATGAGTGTTTTGAGTTTAACTTATTTGAGTTACCTATGAAATCGAAAAGAGTGTTTTAATGACTGAAGATTGAATCTTTGAATGAAAAATACCATAATAAAGGTACCAATTCTGTTACTAAACCTTTTTAATGTATAAAGATTGAATCTTCGAAAGAAAATGAGATTTTGGAGTTAAACTTATTCGAGTTCCCTGTAACATCCCGAAGAGTGTTTTAATGCGTAAAGATTGAATCATTGAATGAAATTACCTCAATCAAGGTAGCTATTACATCACTAGACCTTTTTAATTTATAAAGATTGACGTTTTGAAAAGAAAAGAGTGTTTCGAGTTAAAGTTAATCAAGTTCCCTTTAACGCCACGAAGAGTGTTTTAATGAGTAAAGATTGAATCTTTGAATGAAATTACCTCAATCAAGGTACCTATTCTACCACTAGACCTTTGTAGTGTATAAAGATCGAATCTTTGAAAGAAAATGAGAGTTTTGAGTTTAACTTATTCGAGTTACCTATGAAATCACTAAGAGTGTTTTAATGACTGAAGATTGAATCTTTGAATGAAAAATTCCACAATAAAGGTACCATTTCTGTTACTAGACCTTTTTAATGTATAAAGATTGAATCTTCGAAAGAAAATGAGATTTTTGAGTTAAACTTATTCGAGTTCCCTGTAACGTCCCGAAGAGTATTTTAATGAGTAAAGATTGAATCATTGAATGAAATTACCTCAATCAAGGTAGCTATTACATCACTAGACCTTTTTAATTTATAAAGATTGACGTTTCGAAAAGAAATGAGTGTTTCGAGTTAAAGTTATTCAAGTTCCCTTTGACGCCACGAAGAGTGTTTTAATGAGTAAAGATTGAATCTTTGAATGAAATTATCTCAATCAAGGTACCTATTCTGTCACTAAACCTTTGTAGTGTATAAAGATTGAATCTTTGAAAGAACATGAGAGTTTTGAGTTCAACTTATTCGAGTTACCTGTGAAGTTGCGAAGAGTGTTTTAATGACTAAAGATGGAATTTTTGAATAAAAATACCTCAATAAAGGTACTTATTTTGTTAGTAGACCTTTTTAATGTATAAAGATTATATCTTTGAAAGAAAATGAGAGTTTTGAGTTAAACTTATTCATGTTCCCTGTAACGTCCCAAAGAGTGTTTTAAGGAGTAAATATTGAATCTTTGAATGTAATTACCTCCATCAAGGTAGCTATTATGTCACGAGACCTTTTTAATGTACAAAGATTGAATCTTGGAAAGAAAATGAGAGTTTTGAGTTTAACATATTCGAGTTACCTATGAAGTCGCGAATAGTGTTTTAATGAATAAAGATTGAATCTTTGAATGAAAACACCTCAATAAAGGTACCTATTATGTTACTAGACCTTTTTAATATCTAAAGATTGAATCTTTGGAATAAAATGATAGTTCTGAGTTTAACTTATTCGATTTACCTATGAAGTCATGAACAGTGTTTTAATGACTAAATAATGAATCTTTGAATGAAAATACCTTAGTAAAGGTACCTATTATGTTACTAGACCTTTTTAATGTATAAAGATTGAATCTTGGAAAGAAAAAGACTGTTTTGAGTTAAACTTATTCGAGTTCCCTATGACATCCCGAAGAGTATTTCAACGAGTAAAGATTAAATCTTTGATTGAAATTACATGAATCAAGGGACTTATTTTGTCCCTAGACCTTTTATATATAAAGATTGAATCTTTAAAACGAAATGAGCGTTATAAGTTAAACCTATCCGAGTTCCCTATGACGTCCCGAATAGTGTTTTAACGCGTAAGGATTGAATCTTTGTATGAAATTACCTAAATAGAGGTACTTATTATGTCACTAGACCTTTTTAATGTATAAAGGTTTAATCTTTGAAAGAAAATGAGAGTTTTGAGTTAAACATATTTGAGTTCCCTGCGACGTCTCGAAGAGTGTTTTAAAGAGTAAATATTGAATCTTTGAATGAAATTACCTCAATCAAGGTACCTATTATGTCACTAGACCTTTTTAATGTATAAAGATTGAATATTTGTAAAGAACTACGAGTTTTCAGTTAAAGTTATTTGAGTTCCCTTTGACGTCACGAAGCGTGTTTTAATGAGTAAAGATTGAATCTTTGAACGAAATTATCTCAATCAATGTACCTATTATGTCAGTCAGTAGACCTTTTTAATGTGTAAAGATGGAATCTTTGAAAAAAATGAGAGTATTGAGTTTTAACTTATTCGAGTTACCTCTGAAGTTGCGAAGAGTGTTTTAATGACCAAAGGTTGAATCTTCAATTGAAAATTCCTCAATAAAGGAACCTATTATGTTACTAGATCTTTTTGATGTATAAAGATTGAATCTTTGAAAGAAAATTAGAGTTTTGAGTTAAACTTATTCGAGATCCTTTTGACATCCCGAAGAGTGTTTTAATGAATAAAGATTGAATCTTTGAATGAAATTACCTCGATCAAGGTACCTATTAAGTCACTAGAAATTTTTATTGTATAAAGATTGAATCTTTGAAAAGAAATGAGAGTTTTGAGTTAAAGGTACTCGAGTTCCCTTTGACGTCACGAAGAGTGTTTTAATGAGTAAAGATTGAATCTTTGAATGAAATTACCTCAATCAAGGTACCTATTCTACCACTAGACCTTTGTAATGTATAAAGATTGAATCTTTGAAAGAAAATGAGTGTTTTGAGTTTAACTTATTCGAGTTACCTATGAAATCGCGAAGAGTGTTTTAATGACTGAAGATTGAATCATTGAATGAAAAATACCACAATAAAGGTACCAATTCTTTTACTAGACCTTTTTAATGTATAAAGATTGAATCTTCGAAAGAAAATGAGATTTTTGAGTTAAACTTATTCGAGTTCCCTATAACATCCCGAAGAGTGTTTTAATGAGTAAAAATTGAATCATTGATTGAAATTATCTCAATCAAGATAGCTATTACATCACTAGACCTTTTTAATTTATAAAGATTGACGTTTTGAAAAGAAATGAGTGTTTCGAGTTAAAGTTATTCAAGTTCCCTTTGACGCCACGAAGAGTGTTTTAATGAGTAAAGATTGAATCTCTGAATGAAATTACCTCAATCAAGGTACCTATTCTATCACTAAACCTTTTTAATGTTTAAAGATTGAATCTTTGAAAGAACATGAGAGTTTTGATTTCAACTTATTCGAGTTTCGTATGAAGTTGCGAAGAGTGTTTTAATGACTAAAGATTGAATCTTTGAATGAAAATACCTCAATAAAGGTACTTATTTTATTAATAGACCTTTTTAATGTATAAAGATTGTATCTTTGAAAGAAAATGAGAGTTTTGAGTTAAACTTATTCATGTTCCCTGTTATGTCCCGAAGAGTGTTTTAAGGAGTAAATATTGAATCTTTGAATGTAATTACTTCAATCAAGGTAGCTAATATGTCACTAGACCTTTTTAATGTACAAAGATTGTATCTTGGAAAGAAAATGAGAGTTTTGAGTTTAACTTATTCGAGTTACCTTTGAAGTCGCGAAGAGTGATTTAATGAATAAAGATTTAATCTTTGAATGAAAACACCTCAATAAAGGTACCTATTATGTTACTAGACCTTTTTAATATCTAAAGATTGAATCTTTGGAATAAAATGATAGTTCTGAGTTTAACTTATTCGATTTACCTATGAAGTCGTGAACAGTGTTTTAATGACTAAATAACGAATCTTTGAATGAAAATACCTTAGTAAAGGTACCTATTATGTTACTAGACCTTTTTAATGTATAATGATTGAATCTTGGAAAGAAAATGACTGTTTTGAGTTAAACTTATTCGAGTTCCCTATGACATCCCGAAGAGTATTTCAACGAGTAAAGATTGAATCTTTGATTGAAATTACTTGAATCAAGGGACTTATTTTGTCCCTGGACCTTTTATATATAAAGATTGAATGTTTAAAAAGAAATGAGCGTTATGAGTTAAACCTATCCGAGTTCCCTATGACGTCCCGAATAGTGGTTTAACGCGTAAAGATTGAATCTTTGTATGAAATTACCTCAATAGAGGTACTTATTATGTCACTAGACCTTTTTAATGTATAAAGGTTTAATCTTTGAAAGAAAATGAGAGTTTGAGTTAAACATATTCGAGTTCCCTGCGACGTCTCGAAGAGTGTTTTAAAGTGTAAATATTGAATCTTTGAATAAATTACCTCAATCAAGGTACCTATTATGTCACTAGACCTTTTTAATGTATAAAGATTGAATATTTGTAAAGAACTACGAGTTTTCAGTTAAAGTTATTTGAGTTCCCTTTGACGTCACGAAGCGTGTTTTAGTGAGTAAAGATTGAATCTTTGAACGAAATTATCTCAATCAATGTACCTATTATGTCAGTCAGTAGACCTTTTTAATGTATAAAGACGGAATCTTTGAAAAAAATGAGAGTATTGAGTTTTAACTTATTCGAGTTACCTATGAAGTCGCGAAGAGTGTTTTAATGGCCAAAGATTGAATCTTCAAATGAAAATTCCTCAATAAAGGAACCTATTATGTTACTAGATCTTTTTGATGTATAAAGATTGAATCTTTGAAAGAAAATTAGAGTTTTGAGTTAAACTTATTCGAGATCCTTTTGACATCCCGAAGAGTGTTTTAATGAATAAAGATTGAATCTTTGAATGAAATTACCTCGATCAAGGTACCTATTAAGTCACTAGAAATTTTTATTGTATAAAGATTGAATCTTTGAAAAGAAATTAGAGTTTTGAGTTAAAGTTATTCGAGTTCCATTTGATGTCACGAAGAGTGTTTTAATGAGTAAAGATTGAATCTTTGAATGAAATTACCTCAATCAAGGTACCTATTCTACCACTAGACCTTTGTAATGTATAAAGATTGAATCTTTGAAAGAAAATGAGTGTTTTGAGTTTAACTTATTCGAGTTACCTATGAAATCGCGAAGAGTGTTTTAATGACTGAAGATTGAATCTTTGAATGAAAAATTCCACAATAAAGGTACCAATTCTGTTACTAGACCTTTTCAATGTATAAAGAATGAATCTTCGAAAGAAAATGAGATTTTTGAGTTAAACTTATTCGAGTTCCCTGTAACGTCTCGAAGAGTGTTTTAATGAGTAAAGATTGAATCATTGAATGAAATTATCTCAATCAAGGTAGCTATTACATCACTAGACCTTTTTAATTTATAAAGATTAACGTTTTGAAAAGAAATGAGTGTTTCGAGTTAAAGTTATTCAAGTTCCCTTTGACGCCACGAATAGTGTTTTAATCAGTAAAGATTGAATCTTTGAATGAAATTACCTCAATCAAGGTACCTATTCTGTCCCTAAACCTTTTTAATGTATAAAGATTGAATCTTTGAAACAATATGAGAGTTTTGAGTTCAACTTATTCGAGTTACCTATGAAGTTGCGAAGAGTGTTTTAATGACTAAAGATTAAATCTTTGAATGAAAATACCTCAATAAAGGTACTTATTTTGTTAGTAGACCTTTTTAATGTATAAAGATTGTATCTTTGAAAGAAAATGAGAGTTTTGAGTTAAACTTATTCATGTTCCCTGTAATGTCTCAAAGAGTGTTTTAAGGCGTAAATATTGAATCTTTGAATGTAATTACCTCCATCAAGGTAGCTAGTATGTCACTAGACCTTTTTAATGTACAAAGATTGAATCTTAGAAAGAAAATGAGAGTTTTGAGTTTAACATATTCGAGTTACCTATGAAGTCGCGAAGAGTGTTTTCATGAATAAAGATTGAATCTTTGAATGAAAACACCTCAATAAAGGTACCTATTATGTTACTAGACCTTTTTAATATCTAAAGATTGAATCTTTGGAATAAAATTATAGTTCTGAGTTTAACTTATTCGATTTACTTATGAAGTCGTGAACAGTGTTTTAATGACTAAATAACGAATCTTTGAATGAAAATACCTTAGTAAAGGTACCAATTATGTTACTAGACCTTTTTAATGTATAAAGATTGAATCTTGGAAAGAAAATGACTGTTTTGAGTTAAATTTATTCGAGTTCCCTATGACATCCCGAAGAGTATTTCAACGAGTAAAGATTGAATCTTATATTGAAATTACTTGAATCAAGGGACTTATTTTGTCCCTGGACCTTTTATATATAAAGATTGAATCTTTAAAAAGAAATGAGCGTTATGAGTTAAACCTATCCGAGTTCCCTATGACGTCCCGAATAGTGTTTTAACGCGTAAGGATTGAATCTTTGTATGAAATTACCTCAATAGAGGTACTTATTATGTCACTAGAACTTTTTAATGTATAAAGGTTTAATCTTTGCAAGAAAATGAGAGTTTTGAGTTAAACATATTCGAGTTCCCTGCGACGTCTCGAAGAGTGTTTTAAAGAGTAAATATTGAATCTTTGAATGAAATTACCTCAATCAAGGTACCTATTATGTCACTAGACCTTTTTAATGTATAAAGATTGAATATTTGTAAAGAACTACGAGTTTTGAGTTAAAGTTATTTGAGTTCCCTTCGACGTCACGAAGCGTGTTTTAATGAGTAAAGATTGAATCTTTGAACGAAATTATCTCAATCAATGTACCAATTATGTCAGTCAGTAGACCTTTTTAATGTATAAACATGGAATCTTTGAAAAAAATGAGAGTATTGAGTTTTAACTTATTCGAGTTACATATAAAGTCGCGAAGAGTGTTTTAATGACCAAAGATTGAATTTTCAGCGGAAAATTCCTCAATAAAGGAATCTATTATGTTACTAGATCTTTTTGATGTATAAAGATTGAATCTTTGAAAGAAAATTAGAGTTTTGAGTTAAACTTATTCGAGTTCCTTTTGACATCTCGAAGAGTGTTTTAATGAATAAAGATTGAATCTTTGAATGAAATTACCTCGATCAAGGTACCTATTAAGTCACTTGAAATTTTTATTGTATAAAGATTGAATCTTGGAAAAGAAATGAGAGTTTTGAGTTAAAGTTATTCGAGTTCCCTTTGACGTCACGAAGAGTGTTTTAATGAGTAAAGATTGAATCTTTGAATGAAATTACCTCAATCAAGGTACCTATTCTACCACTAGACCTTTGTAATGTATAAAGATTGAATCTTTGAAAGAAAATGAATGTGTTGAGTTTAACTTATTCGAGTTACCTATGAAATCGCGAAGAGCGTTTGAATGACTGAAGACTGAATCTTTGAATGAAAAATACAACAATAAAGGTACCAATTCTGTTACTAGACCTTTTTAATGTATAAAGATTGAATCTTCGAAAGAAAATGAGATTTTTGAGTTAAACTTATTCGAGTTCCCTGTAACGTCCCGAAGAGTGTTTTAATGAGTAAAGATTGAATCATTGAATGAAATTACCTCAATCAAGGTAGCTATTACATCACTAGACCTTTTTAATTTATAAAGATTGACGTTTTGAAAAGAAATGAGTGTTTCGAGTTAAAGTTATTCAAGTTCCCTTTGACGCCACGAAGAGTGTTTTAATCAGTAAAGATTGAATCTTTGAATAAAATTACCTCAATCAAGGTACCTATTCTGTCACTAAACCTTTTTAATGTATAAAGATTGAATCTTTGAAAGAACATGAGAGTTTTGAGTTCAACTTATTCGAGTTTCCTATGAAGTTGCGAAAAGTGTTTTAATGACTAAAGAATGAATCTTTGAATGAAAATACCTCAATAAAGGTACTTATTTTGTTAGTAGACCTTTTTAATGTATAAAGATTGTATCTTTGAAAGAAAATGAGAGTTTTGAGTTAAACTTATTCATGTTACCTGTAACGTCCCGAAGAGTGTTTTAAGGAGTAAATATTTAATCTTTGAATATAATTACCTCAATCAAGGTAGCTATTATGTCACTAGACCTTTTAAATGTACAAAGATTGTATCTTGGAAAGAAAATGAGAGTTTTGAGTTAAACTTATTCGAGTTCCTTTTGACATCTCGAAGAGTGTTTTAATGAATAAAGATTGAATCTTTGAATGAAATTACCTCAATCAAGGTACCTATTCTACCACTAGACCTTTGTAATGTATAAAGATTGAATCTTTGAAGGAAAATGAGTGTGTTGAGTTTAACTTATTCGAGTTACCTATGAAATCGCGAAGAGCGTTTGAATGACTGAAGACTGAATCTTTGAATGAAAAATACCACAATAAAGGTACCAATTCTGTTACTATACCTTTTTAATGTATAAAGATTGAATCTTCGAAAGAAAATGAGATTTTTGAGTTAAACTTATTCGAGTTCCCTGTAACGTCCCGAAAAGTGTTTTAATGAGTAAAGATTTAATCATTGAATGAAATTACCTCAATCAAGGAAGCTATTACATCACTAGACCTTTTTAATTTATAAAGATTGACGTTTTAAAAAGAAATGATTGTTTCGAGTTAAAGTTATTCAAGTTCCCTTTGACGCCACGAAGAGTGTTTTAATGATTAAAGATTGAATCTTTGAATGAAATTAACTCAATCAAGGAACCTATTCTGTCACTAAACCTTTTTAATGTTTAAAGATTGAATCTTTGAAAGAACATGAGAGTTTTGAGTACAACTTATTCGAGTTACCTATGAAGTTGCGAAGAGTGTTTTAATGACTAAAGATTGAATCTTTGAATGAAAATACCTCAATAAAGGTACTTATTTTGTTAGTAGACCTTTTTAATGTATAAAGATTGTATCTTTGAAAGAAAATGAGAGTTTTGAGTTAAACTTATTCATGTTCCCTGTAACGTCCCAAAGAGTGTTTTAAGGAGTAAATATTGAATCTTTGAATGTAATTACCTCCATCTAGGTAGCTATTATGTCACTAGACCTTTTTAATGTACAAAGATTGAATCTTGGAAAGAAAATGAGAGTTTTGAATTTATTATATTCGAGTTACCTATGAAGTCGCGAAAAGTGTTTTAATGAATAAAGATTGAATCTTTGAATGAAGACACCTCAATAAAGGTACCTATTATGTTACTAGACCTTTTTAATATCTAAAGATTGAATCTTTGGAATAAAATGATAGTTCTGAGTTTAACTTATTCGATTTACCTATGAAGTCGTGAACAGTGTTTTAATGACTAAATAATGAATCTTTGAATGAAATACCTTAGTAAAGGTACCTATTATGTTACTAGACCTTTTTAATGTATAAAGATTGAATTTTGGAAAGAAAATGACTGTTTTGAGTTAAACTTATTCGAGTTCCCTATGACATCCCGAAGAGTATTTCAACGAGTAAAGATTGAATCTTTGATTGAAATTACTTGAATCAAGGGACTCATTTTGTCCCTGGACCTTTTATATATAAAGATTGAATGTTTTAAAAGAAATGAGCGTTATGAGTTAAACCTATCCGAGTTCCCTATGACGTCCCGAATAGTGTTTTAACGCGTAAAGATTGAATCTTTGTATGAAATTACCTCAATAGAGGTACTTATTGTGTCACTAGACCTTTTTAATGTATAAAGGTTTAATCTTTGAAAGAAAATGAGAGTTTGAGTTAAACATATTCGAGTTCCCTGCGACGTCTCAAAGAGTGTTTTAAAGTGTAAATATTGAATCTTTGAATGAAATTACCTCAATCAAGGTACCTATTATGTCACTAGACCTTTTTAATGTATAAAGATTGAATATTTGTAAAGAACTACGAGTTTTCAGTTAAAGTTATTTGAGTTCCCTTTGACGTCACGAAGCGTGTTTTAGTGAGTAAAGATTGAATCTTTGAACGAAATTATCTTAATCAAAGTACTTATTATGTCAGTCAGTAGACCTTTTTAATGTATAAAGATGGAATCTTTGAAAAAAATGAGAGTATTGAGTTTTAACTTATTCGAGTTACCTATGAAGTCGCGAAGAGTGTTTTAATGACCAAAGATTGAATCTTCAAATGAAAATTCCTCAATAAAGGAACCTATTATGTTACTAGATCTTTTTGATGTATGAAGATTGAATCTTTGAAAGAAAATTAGAGTTTTGAGTTAAACTTATTCGAGTTCCTTTTGACATCCCGAAGAGTGTTTTAATGAATAAAGATTGAATCTTTGAATGAAATTACCTCGATCAAGGTACCTATTAAGTCACTAGAAATTTTTATTGTATAAAGATTGAATCTTTGAAAAGAAAAGAGAGTTTTGAGTTAAAGTTATTCGAGTTCCCTTTGACGTCACGAAGAGTGTTTTAATGAATAAAGATTGAATCTTTGAATGAAATTACCTCAATCAAGGTACCTATTCTACCACTAGACCTTTGTAATGTATAAAGATTGAATCTTTGAAAGAAAATGAGTGTTTTGAGTTTAACTTATTCGAGTTACCTATGAAATCGCGAAGAGCGTTTTAATGACTGAAGACTGAATCTTTGAATGAAAAATACCACAATAAAGGTACCAATTCTGTTACTAGACCTTTTTAATGTATAAAGATTGAATCTTCGAAAGAAAATGAGATTTTTGAGTTAAACTTATTCGAGTTCCTTGTAACGTCCCGAAGAGTGTTTTAACGAGTAAAGATTGAATCATTGAATGAAATTACCTCAATCAAGGTAGCTATTACATCACTAGACCTTTTTAATTTATAAAGATTGACGTTTTGAAAAGAAATGAGTGTTTCGAGTTAAAGTTATTCAAGTTCCCTTCGACGCCACGAAGAGTGTTTTAATCAGTAAAGATTGAATCTTTGAATGAAATTACCTCAATCAAGGTACCTATTCTGTCACTAAACCTTTTTAATGTATAAAGATTGAATCTTTGAAAGAACATGAGAGTTTTGAGTTCAACTTATTCGAGTTTCCTATGAAGTTGCGAAGAGTGTTTTAATGACTAAAGATTGAATCTTTGAATGAAAATACCTCAATAAAGGTACTTATTTTGTTAGCAGACCTTTTTAATGTATAAAGATTGTATCTTTGAAAGAAAATGAGAGTTTTGAGTTAAACTTATTCATGTTCCCTGTAACGTCCCGAAGAGTGTTTTAAGGAGTAAATATTGAATCTTTGAATGTAATTACCTCAATCAAGGTAGCTATTATGTCACTAGACCTTTTTAATGTACAAAGATTGTATCTTGGAAAGAAAATGAGAGTTTTGAGTTTAACTTATTCGGGTTACCTTTGAAGTCGCGAATAGTGTTTTCATGAATAAAGATTGAATCTTTGAATGAAAACACCTCAATAAAGGTACCTATTATGTTACTAGACCTTTTTAATATCTAAAGATTGAATCTTTGGAATTAAATGATAGTTCTGAGTTTAACTTATTCGATTTACCTATGAAGTCGTGAACAGTGTTTTAATGACTAAATAACGAATCTTTGAATGAAAATACCTTAGTAAAAGTACCTATTATGTTACTAGACCTTTTTAATGTAAAAAGATTGAATCTTGGAAAGAAAATGACTGTTTTGAGTTAAATTTATTCGAGTTACCTATGACATCCCGAAGAGTATTTCAACGAGTAAAGATTGAATCTTAGATTGAAATTACTTGAATCAAGGGACTTAGTTTGTCCCTGGACCTTTTATATATAAAGATTGAATCTTTAAAAAGAAATGAGCGTTATGAGTTAAACCTATCCGAGTTCCCTATGACGTCCCGAATAGTGTTTTAACGCGTAAGGATTGAATCTTTGTATGAAATTACCTCAATAGAGGTACTTATTATGTCACTAGAACTTTTTAATGTATAAAGGTTTAATCTTTGCAAGAAAATGAGAGTTTTGAGTTAAACATATTCGAGTTCCCTGCGACGTCTCGAAGAGTGTTTTAAAGAGTAAATATTGAATCTTTGAATGAAATTACCTCAATCAAGGTACCTATTATGTCACTAGACCTTTTTAATGTATAAAGATTGAATATTTGTAAAGAACTACGAGTTTTGAGTTAAAGTTATTTGAGTTCCCTTCGACGTCACGAAGCGTGTTTTAATGAGTAAAGATTGAATCTTTGAACGAAATTATCTCAATCAATGTACCAATTATGTCAGTCAGTAGACCTTTTTAATGTATAAACATGGAATCTTTGAAAAAAATGAGAGTATTGAGTTTTAACTTATTCGAGTTACATATAAAGTCGCGAAGAGTGTTTTAATGACCAAAGATTGAATTTTCAGCGGAAAATTCCTCAATAAAGGAATCTATTATGTTACTAGATCTTTTTGATGTATAAAGATTGAATCTTTGAAAGAAAATTAGAGTTTTGAGTTAAACTTATTCGAGTTCCTTTTGACATCTCGAAGAGTGTTTTAATGAATAAAGATTGAATCTTTGAATGAAATTACCTCGATCAAGGTACCTATTAAGTCACTTGAAATTTTTATTGTATAAAGATTGAATCTTGGAAAAGAAATGAGAGTTTTGAGTTAAAGTTATTCGAGTTCCCTTTGACGTCACGAAGAGTGTTTTAATGAGTAAAGATTGAATATTTGAATGAAATTACCTCAATCAAGGTACCTATTCTACCACTAGACCTTTGTAATGTATAAAGATTGAATCTTTGAAAGAAAATGAGTGTGTTGAGTTTAACTTATTCGAGTTACCTATGAAATCGCGAAGAGCGTTTGAATGAATGAAGACTGAATCTTTGAATGAAAAATACCACAATAAAGGTACCAATTCTGTTACTATACCTTTTTAATGTATAAAGATTGAATCTTCGAAAGAAAATGAGATTTTTGAGTTAAACTTATTCGAGTTCCCTGTAACGTCCCGAAGAGTGTTTTAATGAGTAAAGATTGAATCATTGAATGAAATTACCTCAATCAAGGTAGCTATTACATCACTAGACCTTTTTAATTTATAAAGATTGACGTTTTGAAAAGAAATGATTGTTTCGAGTTAAAGTTATTCAAGTTCCCTTTGACGCCACGAAGAGTGTTTTAATGATTAAAGATTGAATCTTTGAATGAAATTAACTCAATCAAGGAACCTATTCTGTCACTAAACCTTTTTAATGTTTAAAGATTGAATCTTTGAAAGAACATGAGAGTTTTGAGTACAACTTATTCGAGTTACCTATGAAGTTGCGAAGAGTGTTTTAATGACTAAAGATTGAATCTTTGAATGAAAATACCTCAATAAAGGTACTTATTTTGTTAGTAGACCTTTTTAATGTATAAAGATTGTATCTTTGAAAGAAAATGAGAGTTTTGAGTTAAACTTATTCATGTTCCCTGTAACGTCCCAAAGAGTGTTTTAAGGAGTAAATATTGAATCTTTGAATGTAATTACCTCCATCTAGGTAGCTATTATGTCACTAGACCTTTTTAATGTACAAAGACTGAATCTTGGAAAGAAAATGAGAGTTTTGAATTTATTATATTCGAGTTACCTATGAAGTCGCGAAAAGTGTTTTAATGAATAAAGATAGAATCTTTGAATGAAGACACCTCAATAAAGGTACCTATTATGTTACTAGACCTTTTTAATATCTAAAGATTGAATCTTTGGAATAAAATGATAGTTCTGAGTTTAACTTATTCGATTTACCTATGAAGTCGTGAACAGTGTTTTAATGACTAAATAATGAATCTTTGAATGAAAATACCTTAGTAAAGGTACCTATTATGTTACTAGACCTTTTTAATGTATAAAGATTGAATTTTGGAAAGAAAATGACTGTTTTGAGTTAAACTTATTCGAGTTCCCTATGACATCCCGAAGAGTATTTCAACGAGTAAAGATTGAATCTTTGATTGAAATTACTTGAATCAAGGGACTCATTTTGTCCCTGGACCTTTTATATATAAAGATTGAATGTTTAAAAAGAAATGAGCGTTATGAGTTAAACCTATCCGAGTTCCCTATGACGTCCCGAATAGTGTTTTAACGCGTAAAGATTGAATCTTTGTATGAAATTACCTCAATAGAGGTACTTATTGTGTCACTAGACCTTTTTAATGTATAAAGGTTTAATCTTTGAAAGAAAATGAGAGTTTGAGTTAAACATATTCGAGTTCCCTGCGACGTCTCAAAGAGTGTTTTAAAGTGTAAATATTGAATCTTTGAATGAAATTACCTCAATCAAGGTACCTATTATGTCACTAGACCTTTTTAATGTATAAAGATTGAATATTTGTAAAGAACTACGAGTTTTCAGTTAAAGTTATTTGAGTTCCCTTTGACGTCACGAAGCGTGTTTTAGTGAGTAAAGATTGAATCTTTGAACGAAATTATCTGAATCAATGTACTTATTATGTCAGTCAGTAGACCTTTTTAATGTATAAAGATGGAATCTTTGAAAAAAATGAGAGTATTGAGTTTTAACTTATTCGAGTTACCTATGAAGTCGCGAAGAGTGTTTTAATGACCAAAGATTGAATCTTCAAATGAAAATTCCTCAATAAAGGAACCTATTATGTTACTAGATCTTTTTGATGTATAAAGATTGAATCTTTGAAAGAAAATTAGAGTTTTGAGTTAAACTTATTCGAGTTCCTTTTGACATCCCGAAGAGTGTTTTAATGAATAAAGATTGAATCTTTGAATGAAATTACCTCGATCAAGGTACCTATTAAGTCACTAGAAATTTTTATTGTATAAAGATTGAATCTTTGAAAAGAAATGAGAGTTTTGAGTTAAAGTTATTCGAGTTCCCTTTGACGTCACGAAGAGTGTTTTAATGAGTAAAGATTGAATCTTTGAATGAAATTACCTCAATCAAGGTACCTATTCTACCACTAGACCTTTGTAATGTATAAAGATTGAATCTTTGAAAGAAAATGAGTGTTTTGAGTTTAACTTATTCGAGTTACCTATGAAATCGCGAAGAGCGTTTTAATGACTGAAGACTGAATCTTTGAATGAAAAATACCACAATAAAGGTACCAATTCTGTTACTAGACCTTTTTAATGTATAAAGATTGAATCTTCGAAAGAAAATGAGATTTTTGAGTTAAACTTATTCGAGTTCCTTGTAACGTCCCGAAGAGTGTTTTAACGAGTAAAGATTGAATCATTGAATGAAATTACCTCAATCAAGGTATCTATTACATCACTAGACCTTTTTAATTTATAAAGATTGACGTTTTGAAAAGAAATGAGTGTTTCGAGTTAAAGTTATTCAAGTTCCCTTCGACGCCACGAAGAGTGTTTTAATCAGTAAAGATTGAATCTTTGAATGAAATTACCTCAATCAAGGTACCTATTCTGTCACTAAACCTTTTTAATGTATAAAGATTGAATCTTTGAAAGAACATGAGAGTTTTGAGTTCAACTTATTCGAGTTTCCTATGAAGTTGCGAAGAGTGTTTTAATGACTAAAGATTGAATCTTTGAATGAAAATACCTCAATAAAGGTACTTAATTTGTTAGCAGACCTTTTTAATGTATAAAGATTGTATCTTTGAAAGAAAATGAGAGTTTTGAGTTAAACTTATTCATGTTCCCTGTAACGTCCCGAAGAGTGTTTTAAGGAGTAAATATTGAATCTTTGAATGTAATTACCTCAATCAAGGTAGCTATTATGTCACTAGACCTTTTTAATGTACAAAGATTGTATCTTGGAAAGAAAATGAGAGTTTTGAGTTTAACTTATTCGGGTTACCTTTGAAGTCGCGAAGAGTGTTTTCATGAATAAAGATTGAATCTTTGAATGAAAACACCTCAATAAAGGTACCTATTATGTTACTAGACCTTTTTAATATCTAAAGATTGAATCTTTGGAATAAAATGATAGTTCTGAGTTTAACTTATTCGATTTACCTATGAAGTCGTGAACAGTGTTTTAATGCCTAAATAACGAATCTTTGAATGAAAATACCTTAGTAAAAGTACCTATTATGTTACTAGACCTTTTTAATGTAAAAAGATTGAATCTTGGAAAGAAAATGACTGTTTTGAGTTAAATTTATTCGAGTTCCCTATGACATCCCGAAGAGTATTTCAACGAGTAAAGATTGAATCTTAGATTGAAATTACTTGAATCAAGGGACTTAGTTTGTCCCTGGACCTTTTATATATAAAGATTGAATCTTTAAAAAGAAATGAGCGTTATGAGTTAAACCTATCCGAGTTCCCTATGACGTCCCGAATAGTGTTTTAACGCGTAAAGATTGAATCTTTGTATGAAATTACCTCAATAGAGGTACTTATTATGTCATTATAACTTTTTAATGTATAAAGGTTTAATCTTTGCAAGAAAATGAGAGTTTTGAGTTAAACATATTCGAGTTCCCTGCGACGTCTCGAAGAGTGTTTTAAAGAGTAAATATTGAATCTTTGAATGAAATTACCTCAATCAAGGTACCTATTATGTCACTAGACCTTTTTAATGTATAAAGATTGAATATTTGTAAAGAACTACGAGTTTTGAGTTAAAGTTATTTGAGTTCCCTTCGACGTCACGAAGCGTGTTTTAATGAGTAAAGATTGAATCTTTGAACGAAATTATCTCAATCAATGTACCAATTATGTCAGTCAGTAGACCTTTTTAATGTATAAACATGGAATCTTTGAAAAAAATGAGAGTATTGAGATTTAACTTATTCGAGTTACATATAAAGTCGCGAAGAGTGTTTTAATGACCAAAGATTGAATTTTCAGCGCAAAATTCCTCAATAAAGGAATCTATTATGTTACTAGATCTTTTTGATGTATAAAGATTGAATCTTTGAAAGAAAATTAGAGTTTTGAGTTAAACTTATTCGAGTTCCTTCTGACATCTCGAAGAGTGTTTTAATGAATAAAGATTGAATCTTTGAATGAAATTACCTCGATCAAGGTACCTATTAAGTCACTTGAAATTTTTATTGTATAAAGATTGAATCTTGGAAAAGAAATGAGAGTTTTGAGTTAAAGTTATTCGAGTTCCCTTTGACGTCACGAAGAGTGTTTTAATGAGTAAAGATTGAATCTTTGAATGAAATTACCTCAATCAAGGTACCTATTCTACCACTAGACCTTTGTAATGTATAAAGATTGAATCTTTGAAAGAAAATGAGTGTGTTGAGTTTAACTTATTCGAGTTACCTATGAAATCGCGAAGAGCGTTTGAATGACTGAAGACTGAATCTTTGAATGAAAAATACCACAATAAAGGTACCAATTCTGTTACTAGACCTTTTTAATGTATAAAGATTGAATCTTCGAAAGAAAATGAGATTTTTGAGTTAAACTTATTCGAGTTCCCTGTAACGTCCCGAAGAGTGTTTTAATGAGTAAAGATTGAATCATTGAATGAAATTACCTCAATCAAGGTAGCTATTACATCACTAGACCTTTTTAATTTATAAAGATTGACGTTTTGAAAAGAAATGAGTGTTTCGAGTTAAAGTTATTCAAGTTCCCTTTGACGCCACGAAGAGTGTTTTAATCAGTAAAGATTGAATCTTTGAATGAAATTACCTCAATCAAGGTACCCATTCTGTCACTAAACCTTTTTAATGTATAAAGATTGAATCTTTGAAAGAACATGAGAGTTTTGAGTTCAACTTATTCGAGTTTCCTATGAAGTTGCGAAAAGTGTTTTAATGACTAAAGAATGAATCTTTGAATGAAAATACCTCAATAAAGGTACTTATTTTGTTAGTAGACCTTTTTAATGTATAAAGATTGTATCTTTGAAAGAAAATGAGAGTTTTGAGTTAAACTTATTCATGTTCCCTGTAACGTCCCGAAGAGTGTTTTAAGGAGTAAATATTTAATCTTTGAATATAATTACCTCAATCAAGGTAGCTATTATGTCACTAGACCTTTTTAATGTACAAAGATTGTATCTTGGAAAGAAAATGAGAGTTTTGAGTTTAACTTATTCGGGTTACCTTTGAAGTCGCGAAGAGTGTTTTATTGAATAAAGATTGAATCTTTGAATGAAAACACCTCAATAAAGGTACCTATTATGTTACTAGACCTTTTAAATATCTAAAGATTGAATCTTTGGAATAAAATGATTGTTCTGAGTTTAACTTATTCGATTTACCTATGAAGTCGTGAACAGTGTTTTAATGACTAAATAACGAATCTTTGAATGAAAATTCCTTAGTAAAGGTACCTATTATGTTACTAGACCTTTTTAATGTATAAAGATTGAATCTTGGAAAGAAAATGACTGTTTTGAGTTAAACTTATTCGAGTTCCCTATGACATCCCGAAGAGTATTTCAACGAGTAAAGATTGAATCTTTGATTGAAATTACTTGAATCAAGGGACTTATTTTGTCCCTGGACCTTTTATATATAAAGATTGAATGTTTAAAAAGAAATGAGCGTTATGAGTTAAACCTATCCGAGTTCCCTATGACGTCCCGAATAGTGTGTTAACGCGTAAAGATTGAATCTTTGTATGAAATTACCTCAATAGAGGTACTTATTATGTCACTAGACCTTTTTAATGTATAAAGGTTTAATCTTTGAAAGAAAATGAGAGTTTGAGTTAAACATATTCGAGTTCTCTGCGACGTCTCGAAGAGTGTTTTAAAGTGTAAATATTGAATCTTTGAATGAAATTACCTCAATCAAGGTACCTATTATGTCACTAGACCTTTTTAATGTATAAAGATTGAATATTTGTAAAGAACTACGAGTTTTCAGTTAAAGTTATTTGAGTTCCCTTTGACGTCACGAAGCGTGTTTTAGTGAGTAAAGATTGAATCTTTGAACGAAATTATCTGAATCAATGTACTTATTATGTCAGTCAGTAGACCTTTTTAATGTATAAAGATGGAATCTTTGAAAAAAATGAGAGTATTGAGTTTTAACTTATTCGAGTTACCTATGAAGTCGCGAAGAGTGTTTTAATGACCAAAGATTGAATCTTTAAATGAAAATTCCTCAATAAAGGAACCTATTATGTTACTAGATCTTTTTGATGTATAAAGATTGAATCTTTGAAAGAAAATTAGAGTTTTGAGTTAAACTTATTCGAGTTCCTTTTGACATCCCGAAGAATGTTTTAATGAATAAAGATTGAATCTTTGAATGAAATTACCTCGATCAAGGTACCTATTAAGTCACTAGAAATTTTTATTGTATAAAGATTGAATCTTTGAAAAGAAATGAGAGTTTTGAGTTAAAGTTATTCGAGTTCCCTTTGACGTCACGAAGAGTGTTTTAATGAGTAAAGATTGAATCTTTGAATGAAATTACCTCAATCAAGGTACCTATTCTACCACTAGACCTTTGTAATGTATAAAGATTGAATCTTTGAAAGAAAATGAGTGTTTTGAGTTTAACTCATTCGAGTTACCTATGAAATCGCGAAGAGTGTTTTAATGACTGAAGATTGAATCCTTGAATGAAAAATTCCACAATAAAGGTACCAATTCTGTTACTAGACCTTTTTAATGTATAAAGATTGAATCTTCGAAAGAAAATGAGATTTTTGAGTTAAACTTATTCGAGTTCCCTGTAACGTCCCGAAGAGTGTTTTAATGAGCAAAGATTCAATCATTGAATGAAATTACCTCAATCAAGGTAGCTATTACATCACTAGACCTTTTTAATTTATAAAGATTAACGTTTTGAAAAGAAATGAGTGTTTCGAGTTAAAGTTATTCAAGTTCCCTTTGACGCCACGAAGAGTGTTTTAATGAGTAAAGATTGAATCTTTGAATGAAATTACCTCAATCAAGGTACCTATTCTGTCACTAAACCTTTTTAATGTATAAAGATTGAATCTTTGAAACAATATGAGAGTTTTGAGTTTAACTTATTCGAGTTACCTATGAAGTTGCGAAGAGTGTTTTAATGACTAAAGATTGAGTCTTTGAATGAAAATACCTCAATAAAGGTACTTATTTTTTTAGTAGACCTTTTTAATGTATAAAGATTGTATCTTTGAAAGAAAATGAGAGTTTTGAGTTAAACTTATTCATGTTCCCTGTAACATCCCAAAGAGTGTTTTAAGGAGTAAATATTGAATCTTTGAATGTAATTACCTCCATCAAGGTAGCTATTATGTCACTAGACCTTTTTAATGTACAAAGATTGGATCTTAGAAAGAAAATGAGAGTTTTGAGTTTAACATATTCGAGTTACCTTTGAAGTCGCAAAGAGTGTTTCCATGAATAAAGATTGAATCTTTGAATGAAAACACCTCAATAAAGGTACGTATTATGTTACTAGACCTTTTTAATATCTAAAGATTGAATCTTTGGAATAAAATGATAGTTCTGAGTTTAACTTATTCGATTTACCTATGAAGTCGTGAACAGTGTTTTAATGACTAAATAACGAATCTTTGAATGAAAATACCTTAGTAAAGGTACCTATTATGTTACTAGACCTTTTTAATGTATAAAGATTGAATCTTGGAAAGAAATTGACTGTTTTGAGTTAAACTTATTCGAGTTCCCTATGACATCCCGAAGAGTATTTCAACGAGTAAAGATTGAATCTTTGATTGAAATTACTTGAATCAAGGGACTTATTTTGTCCCTGGACCTTTTATATATAAAGATTGAATGTTTAAAAAGAAATGAGCGTTATGAGTTAAACCTATCCGAGTTCCCTATGACGTCCCGAATAGTGTGTTAACGCGTAAAGATTGAATCTTTGTATGAAATTACCTCAATAGAGGTACTTATTATGTCACTAGACCTTTTTAATGTATAAAGGTTTAATCTTTGAAAGAAAATGAGAGTTTGAGTTAAACATATTCGAGTTCCCTGCGACGTCTCGAAGAGTGTTTTAAAGTGTAAATATTGAATCTTTGAATGAAATTACCTCAATCAAGGTACCTATTATGTCACTAGACCTTTTTAATGTATAAAGATTGAATATTTGTAAAGAATTACGAGTTTTCAGTTAAAGTTATTTGAGTTCCCTTTGATGTCACGAAGCGTGTTTTAGTGAGTAAAGATTGAATCATTGAACGAAATTATCTCAATCAATGTACCTATTATGTCAGTCAGTAGACCTTTTTAATGTATAAAGATGGAATCTTTGAAAAAAATGAGAGTATTGAGTTTTAACTTATTCGAGTTACCTATGAAGTCGCGAAGAGTGTTTTAATGACCAAAGATTGAATCTTCAAATGGAAATTCCTCAATAAAGGAACCTATTATGTTACTAGATCTTTTTGATGTATAAAGATTGAATCTTTGAAAGAAAATTAGAGTTTTGAGTTAAACTTATTCGAGTTCCTTTTGACATCCCGAAGAGTGTTTTAATGAATAAAGATTGAATCTTTGAATGAAATTACCTCGATCAAGGTACCTATTAAGTCACTAGAAATTTTTATTGTATAAAGATTGAATCTTTGAAAAGAAATGAGAGTTTTGAGTTAAAGTTATTCGAGTTTCCTTTGACGTCACGAAGAGTGTTTTAATAAGTAAAGATTGAATATTTGAATGAAATTACCTCAATCAAGGTACCTATTCTACCACTAGACCTTTGTAATGTATAAAGATTGAATCTTTGAAAGAAAATGAGTGTTTTGAGTTTAACTTATTCGAGTTACCTATGAAATCGCGAAGAGTGTTTTAATGACTGAAGATTGAATCTTTGAATGAAAAATTCCACAATAAAGGTACCAATTCTGTTACTAGACCTTTTTAATGTATAAAGATTGAATCTTCGAAAGAAAATGAGATTTTTGAGTTAAACTTTTTCGAGTTCCCTGTAACGTCCCGAAGAGTGTTTTAATGAGTAAAGATTGAATCATTGAATGAAATTACCTCAATCAAGGTAGCTATTACATCGCTAGTCCTTTTTAATTTCTAAAGATTAACGTTTTGAAAAGAAATGAGTGTTTCGAGTTAAAGTTATTCAAGTTCTCTTTGACGCCACGAAGAGTGTTTTAATGAGTAAAGATTGAATCTTTGAATGAAATTACCTCAATCAAGGTACCTATTCTGTCACTAAACCTTTTTAATGTATAAAGATTGAATCTTTGAAACAATATGAGAGTTTTGAGTTCAACTTATTCGAGTTACCTATGAAGTTGCGAAGAGTGTTTTAATGACTAAAGATTGAATCTTTGAACGAAAATACCTCAATAAAGGTACTTATTTTGTTAGTAGACCTTTTTAATGTATAAAGATTGTATCTTTGAAAGAAAATGAGAGTTTTGAGTTAAACTTATTCATGTTCCCTGCAACGTCCCAAAGAGTGTTTTAAGGAGTAAATTTTGAATCTTTGAATGTAATTACCTCCATTAACGTAGCTATTATGTCACTAGACCTTTTTAATGTACAAAGATTGAATCTTAGAAAGAAAATGAGAGTTTTGAGTTTAACATATTCGAGTTACCTATGAAGTCGCGAAGAGTGTTTTCAAGAATAAAGATTGAATCTTTGAATGAAAACACCTCAATAAAGGTACCTATTATGTTACTAGACCTTTTTAATATCTAAAGATTGAATCTTTGGAATAAAATGATAGTTCTGAGTTTAACTTATTCGATTTACCTATGAAGTCGTGAACAGTGTTTTAATGACTAAATAACGAATCTTTGAATGAAAATACCTTAAGTAAAGGTACCTATTATGTTACTAGACCTTTTTAATGTATAAAGATTGAATTTCGGAAAGAAAATGACTGTTTTGAGATAAACTTATTCGAGTTCCCTATGACATCCCTAAGAGTATTTCAACGAGTAAAGATTGAATCTTTGATTGAAATTACTTGAATCAAGGGACTTATTTTGTCCCTGGACCTTTTTATATATAAAGATTGAATGTTTAAAAAGAAATGAGCGTTATGAGTTAAACCTATCCGAGTTCCCTATGACGTCCCGAATAGTGGTTTAAGGCGTAAAGATTGAATCTTTGTATGAAATTACCTCAATAGAGGTACTTATTATGTCACTAGACCTTTTTAATGTATAAAGGTTTAATCTTTGAAAGAAAATGAGAGTTTGAGTTAAACATATTCAAGTTCCCTACGACGTCTCGAAGAGTGTTTTAAAGTGTAAATATTGAATCTTTGAATAAATTACCTCAATCAAGGTACCTATTATGTCACTAGACCTTTTTAATGTATAAAGATTGAATATTTGTAAAGAACTATGAGTTTTCAGTTAAAGTTATTTGAGTTCCCTTTGATGTCACGAAGCGTGTTTTAGTGAGTAAAGATTGAATCTTTGAACGAAATTATCTCAATCAATGTACCTATTATGTCAGTCAGTAGACCTTTTTAATGTATAAAGATGGAATCTTTAAAAAAAATGAGAGTATTGAGTTTTAACTTATTCGAGTTACCTATGAAGTCGCGAAGAGGGTTTTAATGACCAAAGATTGAATCTTTAAATGAAAATTCCTCAATAAAGGAACCTATTATGTTACTAGATCTTTTTGATGTATAAAGATTGAATCTTTGAAAGAAAATTAGTGTTTTGAGTTAAACTTATTCGAGTTCCTTTTGACATCCCGAAGAGTGTTTTAATGAATAAAGATTGAATCTTTGAATGAAATTACCTCGATCAAGGTACCTATTAAGTCACTAGAAATTTTTATTGTATAAAGATTGAATCTTTGAAAAGAAATGAGAGTTTTGAGTTAAAGTTATTCGAGTTCCCTTTGACGTCACGAAGAGTGTTTTAATGAGTAAAGATTGAATCTTTGAATGAAATTACCTCAATCAAGGTACCTATTCTACCACTAGACCTTTGTAATGTATAAAGATTGAATCTTTGAAAGAAAATGAGTGTTTTGAGTTTAACTTATTCGAGTTACCTATGAAATCGCGAAGAGTGTTTTAATGACTGAAGATTGAATCTTTGAATGAAAAATTCCACAATAAAGGTACCAATTCTGTTACTAGACCTTTTTAATGTATAAAGATTGAATCTTCGAAAGAAAATGAGATTTTTGAGTTAAACTTTTTCGAGTTCCTGT
Organism: Cornus florida; assembly: GCF_030987335.1. NCBI lineage: Eukaryota > Viridiplantae > Streptophyta > Magnoliopsida > Cornales > Cornaceae > Cornus > Cornus florida. The sequence goes on along the minus strand of NW_026775573.1, from coordinate 98,577,949 downwards.
AACGTCCCGAAGAGTGTTTTAATGAGTAAAGATTGAATCATTGAATGAAATTACCTCAATCAAGGTAGCTATTACATCGCTAGTCCTTTTTAATTTCTAAAGATTAACGTTTTGAAAAGAAATGAGTGTTTCGAGTTAAAGTTATTCAAGTTCTCTTTGACGCCACGAAGAGTGTTTTAATGAGTAAAGATTGAATCTTTGAATGAAATTACCTCAATCAAGGTACCTATTCTGTCACTAAACCTTTTTAATGTATAAAGATTGAATCTTTGAAACAATATGAGAGTTTTGAGTTCAACTTATTCGAGTTACCTATGAAGTTGCGAAGAGTGTTTTAATGACTAAAGATTGAATCTTTGAACGAAAATACCTCAATAAAGGTACTTATTTTGTTAGTAGACCTTTTTAATGTATAAAGATTGTATCTTTGAAAGAAAATGAGAGTTTTGAGTTAAACTTATTCATGTTCCCTGCAACGTCCCAAAGAGTGTTTTAAGGAGTAAATTTTGAATCTTTGAATGTAATTACCTCCATCAAGGTAGCTATTATGACACTAGACCTTTTTAATGTACAAAGATTGAATCTTAGAAAGAAAATGAGAGTTTTGAGTTTAACATATTCGAGTTACCTATGAAGTCGCGAAGAGTGTTTTCAAGAATAAAGATTGAATCTTTGAATGAAAACACCTCAATAAAGGTACCTATTATGTTACTAGACCTTTTTAATATCTAAAGATTGAATCTTTGGAATAAAATGATAGTTCTGAGTTTAACTTATTCGATTTACCTATGAAGTCGTGAACAGTGTTTTAATGACTAAATAACGAATCTTTGAATGAAAATACCTTAAGTAAAGGTACCTATTATGTTACTAGACCTTTTTAATGTATAAAGATTGAATTTCGGAAAGAAAATGACTGTTTTGAGATAAACTTATTCGAGTTCCCTATGACATCCCTAAGAGTATTTCAACGAGTAAAGATTGAATCTTTAATTGAAATTACTTGAATCAAGGGACTTATTTTGTCCCTGGACCTTTTTATATATAAAGATTGAATGTTTAAAAAGAAATGAGCGTTATGAGTTAAACCTATCCGAGTTCCCTATGACGTCCCGAATAGTGGTTTAAGGCGTAAAGATTGAATCTTTGTATGAAATTACCTCAATAGAGGTACTTATTATGTCACTAGACCTTTTTAATGTATAAAGGTTTAATCTTTGAAAGAAAATGAGAGTTTGAGTTAAACATATTCAAGTTCCCTACGACGTCTCGAAGAGTGTTTTAAAGTGTAAATATTGAATCTTTGAATAAATTACCTCAATCAAGGTACCTATTATGTCACTGGACCTTTTTAATGTATAAAGATTGAATATTTGTAAAGAACTATGAGTTTTCAGTTAAAGTTATTTGAGTTCCCTTTGATGTCACGAAGCGTGTTTTAGTGAGTAAAGATTGAATCTTTGAACGAAATTATCTCAATCAATGTACCTATTATGTCAGTCAGTAGACCTTTTTAATGTATAAAGATGGAATCTTTAAAAAAAATGAGAGTATTGAGTTTTAACTTATTCGAGTTACCTATGAAGTCGCGAAGAGGGTTTTAATGACCAAAGATTGAATCTTTAAATGAAAATTCCTCAATAAAGGAACCTATTATGTTACTAGATCTTTTTGATGTATAAAGATTGAATCTTTGAAAGAAAATTAGTGTTTTGAGTTAAACTTATTCGAGTTCCTTTTGACATCCCGAAGAGTGTTTTAATGAATAAAGATTGAATCTTTGAATGAAATTACCTCGATCAAGGTACCTATTAAGTCACTAGAAATTTTTATTGTATAAAGATTGAATCTTTGAAAAGAAATGAGAGTTTTGAGTTAAAGTTATTCGAGTTTCCTTTGACGTCACGAAGAGTGTTTTAATGAGTAAAGATTGAATCTTTGAATGAAATTACCTCAATCAAGGTACCTATTCTACCACTAGACCTTTGTAATGTATAAAGATTGAATCTTTGAAAGAAAATGAGTGTTTTGAGTTTAACTTATTCGAGTTACCTATGAAATCGCGAAGAGTGTTTTAATGACTGAAGATTGAATCTTTGAATGAAAAATTCCACAATAAAGGTACCAATTCTGTTACTAGACCTTTTTAATGTATAAAGATTGAATCTTCGAAAGAAAATGAGATTTTTGAGTTAAACTTTTTCGAGTTCCCTGTAACGTCCCGAAGAGTGTTTTAATGAGTAAAGATTGAATCATTGAATGAAATTACCTCAATCAAGGTAGCTATTACATCGCTAGTCCTTTTTAATTTCTAAAGATTAACGTTTTGAAAAGAAATGAGTGTTTCGAGTTAAAGTTATTCAAGTTCTCTTTGACGCCACGAAGAGTGTTTTAATGAGTAAAGATTGAATCTTTGAATGAAATTACCTCAATCAAGGTACCTATTCTGTCACTAAACCTTTTTAATGTATAAAGATTGAATCTTTGAAACAATATGAGAGTTTTGAGTTCAACTTATTCGAGTTACCTATGAAGTTGCGAAGAGTGTTTTAATGACTAAAGATTGAATCTTTGAACGAAAATACCTCAATAAAGGTACTTATTTTGTTAGTAGACCTTTTTAATGTATAAAGATTGTATCTTTGAAAGAAAATGAGAGTTTTGAGTTAAACTTATTCATGTTCCCTGCAACGTCCCAAAGAGTGTTTTAAGGAGTAAATTTTGAATCTTTGAATGTAATTACCTCCATCAAGGTAGCTATTATGTCACTAGACCTTTTTAATGTACAAAGATTGAATCTTAGAAAGAAAATGAGAGTTTTGAGTTTAACATATTCGAGTTACCTATGAAGTCGCGAAGAGTGTTTTCAAGAATAAAGATTGAATCTTTGAATGAAAACACCTCAATAAAGGTACCTATTATGTTACTAGACCTTTTTAATATCTAAAGATTGAATCTTTGGAATAAAATGATAGTTCTGAGTTTAACTTATTCGATTTACCTATGAAGTCGTGAACAGTGTTTTAATGACTAAATAACGAATCTTTGAATGAAAATACCTTAAGTAAAGGTACCTATTATGTTACTAGACCTTTTTAATGTATAAAGATTGAATTTCGGAAAGAAAATGACTGTTTTGAGATAAACTTATTCGAGTTCCCTATGACATCCCTAAGAGTATTTCAACGAGTAAAGATTGAATCTTTGATTGAAATTACTTGAATCAAGGGACTTATTTTGTCCCTGGACCTTTTTATATATAAAGATTGAATGTTTAAAAAGAAATGAGCGTTATGAGTTAAACCTATCCGAGTTCCCTATGACGTCCCGAATAGTGGTTTAAGGCGTAAAGATTGAATCTTTGTATGAAATTACCTCAATAGAGGTACTTATTATGTCACTAGACCTTTTTAATGTATAAAGGTTTAATCTTTGAAAGAAAATGAGAGTTTGAGTTAAACATATTCAAGTTCCCTACGACGTCTCGAAGAGTGTTTTAAAGTGTAAATATTGAATCTTTGAATAAATTACCTCAATCAAGGTACCTATTATGTCACTAGACCTTTTTAATGTATAAAGATTGAATATTTGTAAAGAACTATGAGTTTTCAGTTAAAGTTATTTGAGTTCCCTTTGATGTCACGAAGCGTGTTTTAGTGAGTAAAGATTGAATCTTTGAACGAAATTATCTCAATCAATGTACCTATTATGTCAGTCAGTAGACCTTTTTAATGTATAAAGATGGAATCTTTAAAAAAAATGAGAGTATTGAGTTTTAACTTATTCGAGTTACCTATGAAGTCGCGAAGAGGGTTTTAATGACCAAAGATTGAATCTTTAAATGAAAATTCCTCAATAAAGGAACCTATTATGTTACTAGATCTTTTTGATGTATAAAGATTGAATCTTTGAAAGAAAATTAGTGTTTTGAGTTAAACTTATTCGAGTTCCTTTTGACATCCCGAAGAGTGTTTTAATGAATAAAGATTGAATCTTTGAATGAAATTACCTCGATCAAGGTACCTATTAAGTCACTAGAAATTTTTATTGTATAAAGATTGAATCTTTGAAAAGAAATGAGAGTTTTGAGTTAAAGTTATTCGAGTTCCCTTTGACGTCACGAAGAGTGTTTTAATGAGTAAAGATTGAATCTTTGAATGAAATTACCTCAATCAAGGTACCTATTCTACCACTAGACCTTTGTAATGTATAAAGATTGAATCTTTGAAAGAAAATGAGTGTTTTGAGTTTAACTTATTCGAGTTACCTATGAAATCGCGAAGAGTGTTTTAATGACTGAAGATTGAATCTTTGAATGAAAAATTCCACAATAAAGGTACCAATTCTGTTACTAGACCTTTTTAATGTATAAAGATTGAATCTTCGAAAGAAAATGAGATTTTTCAGTTAAACTTATTCGAGTTCCCTGTAACGTCTCGAAGAGTGTTTTAATGAGTAAAGATTGAATCATTGAATGAAATTTTCTCAATCAAGGTAGTTATTACATCACTAGACCTTTTTAATTTATAAAGATTAACGTTTTGAAAAGAAATGAGTGTTTCGAGTTAAAGTTATTCAAGTTCCGTTTGACGCCACAAAGAGTGTTTTAATCAGTAAAGATTGAATCTTTGAATGAAATTACCTCAATCAAGGTACCTATTCTGTCACTAAACCTTTTTAATGTATAAAGATTAAATCTTTGAAACAATATGAGAGTTTTGAGTTCAACTTATTCGAGTTATCTATGAAGTTGCGAAGAGTGTTTTAATGACTAAAGATTGAATCTTTGAATGAAAATACCTCAATAAAGGTACTTATTTTGTTAGTAGACCTTTTGAATGTATAAAGATTGTATCTTTGAAAGAAAATGAGAGTTTTGAGTTAAACTTATTCATGTTCCCTGTAATGTCCCAAAGAGTGTTTTAAGGAGTAAATATTGAATCTTTGAATGTAATTACCTCCATCAAGGTAGCTATTATGTCACTAGACCTTTTTAATGTACAAAGATTGAATCTTAGAAAGAAAATGAGAGTTTTGAGTTTAACATATTCGAGTTACCTATGAAGTCGCGAAGAGTGTTTCCATGAATAAAGATTGAATCTTTGAATGAAAACACCTCAATAAAGGTACCTATTATGTTACTAGACCTTTTTAATATCTAAAGATTGAATCTTTGGAATAAAATGATAGTTCTGAGTTTAACTTATTCGATTTACCTATGAAGTCGTGAACAGTGTTTTAATGACTAAATAACGAATCTTTGAATGAAAATACCTTAGTAAAGGTACCTATTATGTTACTAGACCTTCTTAATGTATAAAGATTGAATCTTAGAAAGAAAATGACTGTTTTGAGTTAAATTTATTCGAATTCCCTATGACATCCCGAAGAGTATTTCAACGAGTAAAGATTGAATCTTAGATTGAAATTACTTGAATCAAGGGACTTATTTTGTCCCTGGACCTTTTATATATAAAGATTGAATCTTTAAAAAGAAATGAGCGTTATGAGTTAAACCTATCCAAGTTCCCTATGACGTACCGAATAGTGTTTTAACGAGTAAGGATTGAATCTTTGTATGAAATTACCTCAATAGAGGTACTTATTATGTCACTATAACTTTTTAATGTATAAAGGTTTAATCTTTGAAAGAAAATAAGAGTTTTGAGTTAAACATATTCGAGTTCCCTGCGACGTCTCGAAGAGTGTTTTAAAGAGTAAATATTGAATCTTTGAATGAAATTACCTCAATCAAGGTACCTATTATGTCACTAGACCTTTTTAACGTATAAAGATTGAATATTTGTAAAGAACTACGAGTTTTGAGTTAAAGTTATTTGAGTTCCCTTCGACGTCACGAAGCGTGTTTTAATGAGTAAAGATTGAATCTTTGAACGAAATTATCTCAATCAATGTACCTATTATGTCAGTTAGTAGACCTTTTTAATGTATAAAGACGGAATCTTTGAAAAAAATGAGAGTATTGAGTTTTAACTTATTCGAGTTACATATGAAGTCGCGAAGAGTGTTTTAATGACCAAAGATCGAATGTTCAAATGAAAATTCCTCAATAAAGGAACCTATTATGTTACTAGATCTTTTTGATGTATAAAGATTGAATCTTTGAAAGAAAATTAGAGTTTTGAGTTAAACTTAATCGAGTTCCTTTTGACATCCCGAAGAGTGTTTTACTGAATAAAGATTGAATCTTTGAATGAAATTACCTTGATCAAGGTACCTATTAAGTCACTTGAAATTTTTATTGTATAAAGATTGAATCTTTGAAAAGAAATGAGAGTTTTGAGTTAAAGTTATTCGAGTTCCCTTTGACGTCACGAAGAGTGTTTTAATGAGTAAAGATTGAATCTTTAAATGAAATTACCTCAATCAAGGTACCTATTCTACCACTAGACCTTTGTAATGTATAAAGATTGAATCTTTGAAAGAAAATGAGTGTTTTGAGTTTAACTTATTCGAGTTACCTATGAAATCGCGAAGAGCGTTTTAATGACTGAAGACTGAATCTTTGAATGAAAAATACCACAATAAAGGTACCAATTCTGTTACTAGACCTTTTTAATGTATAAAGATTGAATCTTCGAAAGAAAATGAGATTTTTGAGTTAAACTTATTCGAGTTCCTTGTAACGTCCCGAAGAGTGTTTTAACGAGTAAAGATTGAATCATTGAATGAAATTACCTCAATCAAGGTAGCTATTACATCACTAAACCTTTTGAATTTATAAAGATTGACGTTTTGAAAAGAAATGAGTGTTTCGAGTTATAGTTATTCAAGTTCCCTTTGACGCCACGAAGAGTGTTTTAATCAGTAAAGATTGAATCTTTAAATGAAATTACCTCAATCAAGGTATCTATTTTGTCACTAAACCTTTTTCATGTATAAAGATTGAATCTTTGAAAGAACATGAGAGTTTTGAGTTCAACTTATTCGAGTTTCCAATGAAGTTGCGAAGAGTGTTTTAATGACTAAAGATTGAATCTTTGAATGAAAATACCTCAATAAAGGTACTTATTTTGTTAGTAGACCTTTTTAATGTATAAAGAGTGTATCTTTGAAAGAAAATGAGAGTTTTGAGTTAAACTTATTCATGTTCCCTGTAACGTCCCGAAGAGTGTTTTAAGGAGTAAATATTGAATCTTTGAATGTAATTACCTCAATCAAGGTAGCTATTATGTCACTAGACCTTTTTAATGTACAAAGATTATATCTTGGAAAGAAAATGAGAGTTTTGAGTTTAACTTATTCGGGTTACCTTTGAAGTCGCGAAGAGTGTTTTAATGAATAAAGATTGAATCTTTGAATGAAAACACCTCAATAAAGGTACCTATTATGTTACTAGACCTTTTTAATATCTAAAGATTGAATCTTTGGAATAAAATGATAGTTCTGAGTTTAACTTATTCGATTTACCTATGAAGTCGTGAACAGTGTTTTAATGACTAAATAACGAATCTTTGAATGAAAATACCTTAGTAAAGGTACGTATTATGTTACTAGACCTTTTTAATGTATAAAGACTGAATCTTGGAAAGAAAATGACTGTTTTGAGTTAAATTTATTCGAGTTCCCTATGACATCCCGAAGAGTATTTCAACGAGTAAAGATTGAATCTTAGATTGAAATTACTTGAATCAAGGGACTTATTTTGTCCCTGGACCTTTTATATATAAAGATTCAATCTTTAAAAAGAAATGAGCGTTATGAGTTAAACCTATCCGAGTTCCCTATGACGTCCCGAATAGTGTTTTAACGCGTAAGGATTGAATCTTTGTATGAAATTACCTCAATAGAGGTACTTATTATGTCACTAGAACTTTTTAATGTATAAAGGTTTTATCTTTGAAAGAAAATGAGAGTTTTGAGTTAAAGATATTCGAGTTCCCTGCGACGTCTCGAAGAGTGTTTTAAAGAGTAAATATTGAATCTTTGAATGAAATTACCTCAATCAAGGTACCTATTATGTCACTAGACCTTTTTAATGTATAAAGATTGAATATTTGTAAAGAACTACGAGTTTTGAGTTAAGTTATTTGAGTTCCCTTCGACGTCACGAAGCGTGTTTTAATGAGTAAAGATTGAATCTTTGAACGAAATTATCTCAATCAATGTACCTATTATGTCAGTCAGTAGACCTTTTTAATGTATAAACATGGAATCTTTGAAAAAAATGAGAGTATTGAGTTTTAACTTATTCGAGTTACATATGAAGTCGCGAAAAGTGTTTTAATGACCAAAGATTGAATGTTCAAATGAAAATTCCTCAATAAAGGAACCTATTATGTTACTAGATCTTTTTGATGTATAAAGATTGAATCTTTGAAAGAAAATTAGAGTTTTGAGTTAAACTTATTCGAGTTCCTTTTGACATCCCGAAGAGTGTTTTAATGAATAAAGATTGAATCTTTGAATGAAATTACCTCGATCAAGGTACCTATTAAGTTACTTGAAATTTTTATTGTATAAAGATTGAATCTTTGAAAAGAAATGAGAGTTTTGAGTTAAAGTTATTCGAGTTCCCTTTGACGTCACGAAGAGTGTTTTAATGAGTAAAGATTGAATCTTTGAACGAAATTACCTCAATCAAGGTACCTATTCTACCACTAGACCTTTGTAATGTATAAAGATTGAATCTTTGAAAGAAAATGAGTGTTTTGAGTTTAACTTATTCGAGTTACCTATGAAATCGCGAAGAGCGTTTTAATGACTGAAGACTGAATCTTTGAATGAAAAATACCACAATAAAGGTACCAATTCTGTTACTAAACCTTTTTAATGTATAAAGATTGAATCTTCGAAAGAAAATGAGATTTTTGAGTTAAACTTATTCGAGTTCCTTGTAACGTCCCGAAGAGTGTTTTAACGAGTAAAGATTGAATTATTGAATGAAATTACCTCAATCAAGGTAGCTATTACATCACTAGACCTTTTTAATTTATAAAGATTGACGTTTTGAAAAGAAATGAGTGTTTCGAGTTAAAGTTATTCAAGTTCCCTTTGACGCCACGAAGTGTGTGTTAATCAGTAAAGATTGAATCTTTGAATGAAATTACCTCAATCAAGGTACCTATTCTGTCACTAAACCTTTTTAATGTATAAAGATTGAATCTTTGAAAGAACATGAGAGTTTTGAGTTCAACTTATTCGAGTTTCCAATGAAGTTGCGAAGAGTGTTTTAATGACTACAGATTGAATCTTTGAATGAAAATACCTCAATAAAGGTACTTATTTTGTTAGTAGACCTTTTAATGTATAAAGATTGTATCTTTGAAAGAAAATGAGAGTTTTGAGTTAAACTTATTCATGTTCCCTGTAACGTCCCGAAGAGTGTTTTAAGGAGTAAATATTGAATCTTTGAATGTAATTACCTCAATCAAGGTAGCTATTATGTCACTAGACCTTTTTAATGTACAAAGATTGTATCTTGGAAAGAAAATGAGAGTTTTGAGTTTAACTTATTCGGGTTACCTTTGAAGTCGCGAAGAGTGTTTTAATGAATAAAGATTGAATCTTTGAATGAAAACACCTCAATAAAGGTACCTATTATGTTACTAGACCTTTTTAATATCTAAAGATTGAATCTTTGGAATAAAATGATAGTTCTGAGTTTAACTTATTCGATTTACCTATGAAGTCGTGAACAGTGTTTTAATGACTAAATAACGAATCTTTGAATGAAAATACCTTAGTAAAGGTACCTATTATGTTACTAGACCTTTTTAATGTATAGAGATTGAATCTTGGAAAGAAAATGACTGTTTTGAGTTAAATTTATTCGAGTTCCCTATGACATCCCGAAGAGTATTTCAACGAGTAAAGATTGAACCTTAGATTGAAATTACTTGAATCAAGGGACTTATTTTGTCCCTGGACCTTTTATATATAAAGATTGAATCTTTAAAAAGAAATAAGCGTTATGAGTTAAACCTATCCGAGTTCCCTATGACGTCCCGAATAGTGTTTTAACGCGTAAGGATTGAATCTTTGTATGAAATTACCTCAATAGAGGTACTTATTATGTCACTAGAACTTTTTAATGTATAAAGGTTTAATCTTTGAAAGAAAATGAGAGTTTTGAGTTAAACATATCCGAGTTCCCTGCGACGTCTCGAAGAGTGTTTTAAAGAGTAAATATTGAATCTTTGAATGAAATTACCTCAATCAAGGTACCTATTATGTCACTAGACCTTTTTAATGTATAAAGATTGAATATTTGTAAAGAACTACGAGTTTTGAGTTAAAGTTATTTGAGTTCCCTTCGACGTCACGAAGCGTGTTTTAATGAGTAAAGATTGAATCTTTGAACGAAATTATCTCAATCAATGTACCTATTATGTCAGTCAGTAGACCTTTTTAATGTATAAACATGGAATCTTTGAAAAAAATGAGAGTATTGAGTTTTAACTTATTCGAGTTACATATGAAGTCGCGAAGAGTGTTTTAATGACCAAAGATTGAATTTTCAAATGAAAATTCCTCAATAAAGGAATCTATTATGTTACTAGATCTTTTTGATGTATAAAGATTGAATCTTTGAAAGAAAATTAGAGTTTTGAGTTAAACTTATTCGAGTTCCTTTTGACATCCCGAAGAGTGTTTTAATGAATAAAGATTGAATCTTTGAATGAAATTACCTCGATCAAGGTACCTATTAAGTCACTTGAAATTTTTATTGTATAAAGATTGAATCTTTGAAAAGAAATGAGAGTTTTGAGTTAAAGTTATTCGAGTTCCCTTTGACGTCACGAAGAGTGTTTTAATGAGTAAAGATTGAATCTTTGAATGAAATTACCTCAATCAAGGTACCTATTCTACCACTAGACCTTTGTAATGTATAAAGATTGAATCTTTGAAAGAAAATGAGTGTTTTGAGTTTAACTTATTCGAGTTACCTATGAAATCGCGAAGAGCGTTTTAATGACTGAAGACTGAATCTTTGAATGAAAAATACCACAATAAAGGTACCAATTTTGTTACTAGACCTTTTTAATGTATAAAGATTAATCTTCGAAAGAAAATGAGATTTTTGAGTTAAACTTATTCGAGTTCCCTGTAACGTCCCGAAGAGTGTTTTAATGAGTAAAGATTGAATCATTGAATGAAATTACCTCAATCAAGGTAGATATTACATTACTAGACCTTTTTAATTTATAAAGATTGACGTTTTGAAAAGAAATGAGTGTTTCGAGTTAAAGTTATTCAAGTTCCCTTTGACGCCACGAAGAGTGTTTTAATGAGTAAAGATTGAATCTTTGAATGAAATTAACTCAATCAAGGAACCTATTCTGTCACTAAACCTTTTTAATGTATAAAGAAAGAATCTTTGAAAGAACATGAGAGTTTTGAGTATAACTTATTCGAGTTACCTATGAAGTTGCGAAGAGTGTTTTAATGACTAAAGATTGAATCTTTGAATGAAAATACCTCAATAAAGGTACTTATTTTGTTAGTAGACCTTTTTAATGTATAAAGATTGTATCTTTGAAAGAAAATGAGAGTTTTGAGTTAAACTTATTCATGTTCCCTGTAACGTCCCAAAGAGTGTTTTAAGGAGTAAATATTGAATCTTTGAATGTAATTACCTCCATCTAGGTAGCTATTATGTCACTAGACCTTTTTAATGTACAAAGATTGAATCTTGGAAAGAAAATGAGAGTTTTGAGTTTATTATATTCGAGTTACCTATGAAGTCGCGAAAAGTGTTTTAATGAATAAAGATTGAATCTTTGAATGAAAACACCTCAATAAAGGTACCTATTATGTTACTAGACCTTTTTAATATCTAAAGATTGAATCTTTGGAATAAAATGATAGTTCTGAGTTTAACTTATTCGATTTACCTATGAAGTCGTGAACAGTGTTTTAATGACTAAATAATGAATCTTTGAATGAAAATACCTTAGTAAAGGTACCTATTATGTTACTAGACTTTTTTAATGTATAAAGATTGAATTTTGGAAAGAAAATGACTGTTTTGAGTTAAACTTATTCGAGTTCCCTATGACATCCCGAAGAGTATTTCAATGAGTAAAGATTGAATCTTTGATTGAAATTACTTGAATCAAGGGACTCATTTTGTCCCTGGACCTTTTATATATAAAGATTGAATGTTTAAAAAGAAATGAGCGTTATGAGTTAAACCTATCCGAGTTCCCTATGACGTCCCGAATAGTGTTTTAACGCGTAAAGATTGAATCTTTGTATGAAATTACCTCAATAGAGGAACTTATTATGTCACTAGACCTTTTTAATGTATAAAGGTTTAATCTTTGAAAGAAAATGAGAGTTTGAGTTAAACATATTCGAGTTCCCTGCGACGTCTCGAAGAGTGTTTTAAAGTGTAAATATTGAATCTTTGAATGAAATTACCTCAATCAAGGTACCTATTATGTCACTAGACCTTTTTAATGTATAAAGATTGAATATTTGTAAAGAACTACGAGTTTTCAGTTAAAGTTATTTGAGTTCCCTTTGACGTCACGAAGCGTGTTTTAGTGAGTAAAGATTGAATCTTTGAACGAAATTATCTCAATCAATGTACTTATTATGTCAGTTAGTAGACCTTTTTAATGTATAAAGATGGAATCTTTGAAAAAAATGAGAGTATTGAGTTTTAACATATTCGAGTTACCTATGAAGTCGCGAAGACTGTTTTAATGACCAAAGATTGAATCTTCAAATGAAAATTCCTCAATAAAGGAACCTATTATGTTACTAGATCTTTTTGATGTATTAAGATTGAATCTTTGAAAGAAAATTAGAGTTTTGAGTTAAACTTATTCGAGTTCCTTTTGACATCCCGAAGAGTGTTTTAATGAATAAAGATTGAATCTTTGAATGAAATTACCTCGACAAGGTACCTATTAAGTCACTAGAAATTTTTATTGTATAAAGATTGAATCTTTGAAAAGAAATGAGAGTTTTGAGTTAAAGTTATTCGAGTTCCCTTTGACGTCACGAAGAGTGTTTTAATGAGTAAAGATTGAATCTTTGAATGAAATTACCTTAATCAAGGTACCTATTCTACCACTAGACCTTTGTAATGTATAAAGATTGAATCTTTGAAAGAAAATGAGTGTTTTGAGTTTAACTTATTCGAGTTACCTACGAAATCGCGAAGAGTGTTTTAATGACTGAAGATTGAATCTTTGAATGAAAAATTCCACAATAAAGGTACCAATTCCGTTACTAGACCTTTTTAATGTATAAAGGTTGAATCTTCGAAAGAAAATGAGATTTTTGAGTTAAACTTATTCGAGTTCCCTGTAACGTCCCGAAGAGTGTTTTAATGAGTAAAGATTGAATCATTGAATGAAATTACCTCAATCAAGGTAGCTATTACATCACTAGACCTTTTTAATTTATAAAGATTAACGTTTTGAAAAGAAATGAGTGTTTCGAGTTAAAGTTATTCAAGTTCCCTTTGACGCCACGAAGAGTGTTTTAATGAGTAAAGATTGAATCTTTGAATGAAATTACCTCAATCAAGGTACCTATTCTGTCACTAAACCTTTTTAATGTATAAAGATTGAATCTTTGAAACAATATGAGAGTTTTGAGTTCAACTTATTCGAGTTACCTATGAAGTTGCGAAGAGTGTTTTAATGACTAAAGATTGAATCTTTGAATGAAAATACCTCAATAAAGGTACTTATTTTGTTAGTAGACCTTTTCAATGCATAAAGATTGTATCTTTGAAAGAAAATGAGAGTTTTGAGTTAAACTTGTTCATGTTCCCTATAACGTACCAAAGAGTGTTTTAAGGAGTATATATTGAATCTTTGAATGTAATTACCTCCATCAAGGTAGCTATTATGTCACTAGACCTTTTTAATGTACAAAGATTGAATCTTAGAAAGAAAATGAGAGTTTTGAGTTTAACATATTCGAGTTACCTATGAAGTCGCAAAGAGTGTTTTCATGATTAAAGATTGAATCTTTGAATGAAAACACCTCAATAAAGGTACCTATTATGTTACTAGACCTTTTTAATATCTAAAGATTGAATCTTTGAAATAAAATGATAGTTCTGAGTTTAACTTATTCGATTTACCTATGAAGTCGTGAACAGTGTTTTAATGACTAAATAACGAATCTTTGAATGAAAATACCTTAGTAAAGGTACCTATTATGTTACTAGACCTTTTTAATGTATAAAGATTGAATCTTGGAAAGAAAATGACTGTTTTGAGTTAAATTTATTCGAGTTCCCTATGACATCCCGAAGAGTATTTCAACGAGTAAAGATTGAATCTTAGATTGAAATTACTTGAATCAAGGGACTTATTTTGTCCCTGGACCTTTTATATATAAAGATTGAATCTTTAAAAAGAAATGAGCGTTATGAGTTAAACCTATCCGAGTTCCCTATGACGTCCCGAATAGTGTTTTAACGCGTAAGGATTGAATCTTTGTATGAAATTACCTCAATAGAGGTACTTATTATGTCACTATAACTTTTTAATGTATAAAGGTTTAATCTTTGAAAGAAAATGAGAGTTTTGAGTTAAACATATTCGAGTTCCCTGCGACGTCTCGAAGAGTGTTTTAAAGAGTAAATATTGAATCTTTGAATAAAATTACCTCAATCATGGTACCTATTATGTCACTAGACCTTTTTAATGTATAAAGATTGAATATTTGTAAAGAACAACGAGTTTTGAGTTAAAGTTATTTGAGTTCCCTTCGACGTCACGAAGCGTGTTTTAATGAGTAAAGATTGAATCTTTGAACGAAATTATCTCAATCAATGTACCTATTATGTCAGTTAGTAGACCTTTTTAATGTATAAAGATGGAATCTTTGAAAAAAATGAGAGTATTGAGTTTTAACTTATTCGAGTTACATATGAAGTCGCGAAGAGTGTTTTAATGACCAAAGATTGAATGTTCAAATGAAAATTCCTCAATAAATGAACCTATTATGTTACTAGATCTTTTTGATGTATAAAGATTGAATCTTTGAAAGAAAATTAGAGTTTTGAGTTAAATTTATTCGAGTTCCTTTTGACATCCCGAAGAGTGTTTTAATGAATAAAGATTGAATCTTTGAATGAAATTACCTCGATCAAGGTACCTATTAAGTCACTTGAAATTTTTATTGTATAAAGATTGAATCTTTGAAAAGAAATGAGAGTTTTGAGTTAAAGTTATTCGAGTTCCCTTTGACGTCACGAAGAGTGTTTTAATGAGTAAAGATTGAATCTTTGAATGAAATTACCTCAATCAATGTACCTATTCTACCACTAGACCTTTGTAATGTATAAAGATTGAATCTTTGAAAGAAAATGAGTGTTTTGAGTTTAACTTATTCGAGTTACCTATGAAATCGCGAAGAGCGTTTTAATGACTGAAGACTGAATCTTTGAATGAAAAATACCACAATAAAGGTACCAATTTTGTTACTAGACCTTTTTAATGTATAAAGATTGAATCTTCGAAAGAAAATGAGATTTTTGAGTTAAACTTATTCGAGTTCCCTGTAACGTCCCGAAGAGTATTTTAACGAGTAAAGATTGAATCATTGAATGAAATTACCTCAATCAAGGTAGCTATTACATCACTAGACCTTTTTAATTTATAAAGATTGACGTTTTGAAAAGAAATGAGTGTTTCGAGTTAAAGTTATTCAAGTTCCCTTTGACGCCACGAAGAGTGTTTTAATCAGTAAAGATTGAATCTTTGAATGAAATTACCTCAATCAAGGTACCTATTCTGTCACTAAACCTTTTTAATGTATAAAGATTGAATCTTTGAAAGAACATGAGAGTTTTGAGTTCAACTTATTCGAGTTTCCTATGAAGTTGCGAAGAGTGTTTTAATGACTAAAGATTGAATCTTTGAATGAAAATACCTCAATAAAGGTACTTATTTTGTTAGTAGACCTTTTTAATGTATAAAGATTGTATCTTTGAAAGAAAATGAGAGTTTTGAGTTAAACTTATTCATGTTCCCTGTAACGTCCCGAAGAGTGTTTTAAGGAGTAAATATTGAATCTTTGAATGTAATTACCTCCATCTAGGTAGCTGTTATGTCACTAGACCTTTTTAATGTACAAAGATTGAATCTTGGAAAGAAAATGAGAGTTTTGAGTTTAACATATTCGAGTTACCTATGAAGTCGCGAAAAGTGTTTTAACGAAAAAAGATTGAATCTTTGAATGAAAACACCTCAATAAAGGTACCTATTATGTTACTAGACCTTTTTAATATCTAAAGATTGAATCTTTGGAATAAAATGATAGTTCTGAGTTTCACTTTTTCGATTTACCTATGAAGTCGTGAACAGTGTTTTAATGACTAAATAATGAATCTTTGAATGAAAATACCTTAGTAAAGGTACCTATTATGTTACTAGAACTTTTTAATGTATAAAGATTGAATTTTGGAAAGAAAATGACTGTTTTGAGTTAAACTTATTCGAGTTCCCTATGACATCCCGAAGAGTATTTCAACGAGTAAAGATTGAATCTTTGATTGAAATTACTTGAATCAAGGGACTTATTTTGTCCCTGGACCTTTTATATATAAAGATTGAATCTTTAAAAAGAAATGAGCGTTATGAGTTAAACCTATCCGAGTTCCCTATGACGTCCCGAATAGTGTTTTAACGCGTAAGGATTGAATCTTTGTATGAAATTACCTCAATAGAGGTACTTATTATGTCACTAGACCTTTTTAATGTATAAAGTTTTAATCTTTGAAAGAAAATGAGAGTTTGAGTTAAACATATTCGAGTTCCCTGCGACGTCTCGAAGAGTGTTTTAAAGTGTAAATATTGAATCTTTGAATGAAATTACCTCAATCAAGGTACCTATTATGTCACTAGACCTTTTTAATGTATAAAGATTGAATATTTGTAAAGAACTACGAGTTTTCAGTTAAAGTTATTTGAGTTCCCTTTGACGTCACGAAGTGTGTTTTAGTGAGTAAAGATTGAATCTTTGAACGAAATTATCACAATCAATGTACCTATTATGTCAGTCAGTAGACCTTTTTAATGTATAAAGATGGAATCTTTGAAAAAAATGAGAGTATTGAGTTTTAACTTATTCGAGTTACCTATGAAGTCGCGAAGAGTGTTTTAATGACCAAAGATTGAATCTTCAAATGAAAATTCCTCAATAAAGGAACCTATTATATTACTAGATCTTTTTGATGTATAAAGATTGAATCTTTGAAAGAAAATTAGAGTTTTGAGTTAAACTTATTCGAGTTCCTTTTGACATCCCGAAGAGTGTTTTAATGAATAAAGATTGAATCTTTGAATGAAATTACCTCGATCAAGGTACCTATTAAGTCACTAGAAATTTTTATCGTATAAAGATTGAATCTTTGAAAAGAAATGAGAGTTTTGAGTTAAAGTTATTCGAGTTCCCTTTGACGTCACGAAGAGTGTTTTAATGAGTAAAGATTGAATCTTTGAATGAAATTACCCCAATCAAGGTACCTATTCTACCACTAGACCTTTGTAATGTATAAAGATTGAATCTTTGAAAGAAAATGAGTGTTTTGAGTTTAACTTATTCGAGTTACCTATGAAATCGCGAAGAGTGTTTTAATGACTGAAGATTGAATCTTCGAATGAAAAATTCCACAATAAAGGTACCAATTCTGTTACTAGACCTTTTTAATGTATAAAGGTTGAATCTTCGAAAGAAAATGAGATTTTTGAGTTAAACTTATTCGAGTTCCCTGTAACGTCCCGAAGAGTGTTTTAATGAGTAAAGATTGAATCATTGAATGAAATTACCTCAATCAAGGTAGCTATTACATCACTAGACCTTTTTAATTTATAAAGATTAACGTTTTGAAAAGAAATGAGTGTTTCGAGTTAAAGTTATTCAAGTTCCCTTTGACGCCACGAAGAGTGTTTTAATGAGTCAAGATTGAATCTTTGAATGAAATTACCTCAATCATGGTACCTATTCTGTCACTAAACCTTTTTAATGTATAAAGATTGAATCTTTGAAACAATATGAGAGTTTTGAGTTCAACTTATTCGAGTTACCTATGAAGTTGCGAAGAGTGTTTTAATGACTAAAGATTAAATCTTTGAATGAAAATACCTCAGTAAAGGTACTTATTTTGTTAGTAGACCTTTTTAATGTATAAAGATTGTATCTTTGAAAGAAAATGAGAGTTTTGAGTTAAACTTATTCATGTTCCCTGTAACGTCCCAAAGAGTGTTTTAAGGAGTAAATATTGAATCTTTGAATGTAATTACCTCCATCAAGGTAGCTATTATGTCACTAGACCTTTTTAATGTACAAAGATTGAATCTTAGAAAGAAAATGAGAGTTTTGAGTTTAACATATTCGAGTTACCTATGAAGTCGCGAAGAGTGTTTTCATGAATAAAGATTGAATCTTTGAATGAAAACACCTCAATAAAGGTACCTATTATGTTACTAGACCTTTTTAATATCTAAAGATTGAATCTTTGGAATAAAATGATAGTTCTGAGTTTAACTTATTCGATTTACCTATGAAGTCGTGAACAGTGTTTGAATGACTAAATAATGAATCTTTGAATGAAAATACCTTAGTAAAGGTACCTATTATGTTACTAGACCTTTTTAATGTATAAAGATTGAATATTGGAAAGAAAAAGACTGTTTTGTGTTAAACTTATTCGAGTTCCCTATGACATCCCGATGAGTATTTCAGCGAGTAAAGATTGAATCTTTGATTGAAATTACATGAATCAAGGGACTTATTTTGTCCCTGGACCTTTTATATATAAAGATTGAACCTTTAAAAAGAAATGAGCTTTATGAGTTAAACCTATCCGAGTTCCCTATGACGTCCCGAATAGTGTTTTAACGCGTAAGGATTGAATCTTTGTATGAAATTACCTCAATAGAGGTACTTATTATGTCACTAGACCTTTTTAATGTATAAAGGTTTAATCTTTGAAAGAAAATGAGAGTTTGAGTTAAACATATTCGAGTTCCCTGCGACATCTCGAAGAGTGTTTTAAAGTGTAAATATTGAATCTTTGAATGAAATTATCTCAATCAAGGTACCTATTATGTCACTAGACCTTTTTAATGTATAAAGATTGAATATTTGTAAAGAACTACGAGTTTTCAGTTAAAGTTATTTGAGTTCCCTTTGACGTCACGAAGCGTGTTTTAATGAGTAAAGATTGAATCTTTGAACAAAATTATCTCAATCAATGTACCTATTATGTCAGTCAGTAGACCTTTTTAATGTATAAAGATGGAATCTTTGAAAAAAATGAGAGTATTGAGTTTTAACTTATTCGAGTTACATATGAAGTCGCGAAGAGTGTTTTAATGACCAAAGATTGAATTTTCAAATGAAAATTCCTCAATAAAGGAACCTATTATGTTACTAGATCTTTTTGATGTATAAAGATTGAATCTTTGAAAGAAAATTAGAGTTTTGAGTTAAACTTATCGAGTTCCTTTTGACATCCCGAAGAGTGTTTTAATGAATAAAGATTGAATCTTTGAATGAAATTACCTCGATCAAGGTACCTATTAAGTCACTTGAAATTTTTATTGTATAAAGATTGAATCTTTGAAAAGAAATGAGAGTTTTGAGTTAAAGTTATTCGAGTTCCCTTTGACGTCACGAAGAGTGTTTTAATGAGTAAAGATTGAATCTTTGAATGAAATTACCTCAATCAAGGTACCTATTCTACCACTAGACCGTTGTAATGTATAAAGATTGAATCTTTGAAAGAAAATGAGTGTTTTGAGTTTAACTTATTCGAGTTACCTATGAAATCGCGAAGAGTGTTTTAATGACTGAAGATTGAATCTTTGAATGAAAAATACCACAATAAAGGTACCAATTCTGTTACCAGACCTTTTTAATGTATAAAGATTGAATCTTCGAAAGAAAATGAGATTTTTGAGTTAAACTTATTCGAGTTCCCTGTAACGTCCCGAAGAGTGTTTTAATGAGTAAAGATTGAATCATTGAATGAAATTACCTCAATCAAGGTAGCTATTACATCACTAGACCTTTTTAATTTATAAAGACTGACGTTTTGAAAAGAAATGAGAGTTTCGAGTTAAAATTATTCAAGTTCCCTTTGACGCCACGAAGAGTATTTTAATGAGTAAAGATTGAATCTTTGAATTAAATTACCTCAATCAAGGTACCTATTCTGTCACTAAACCTTTTTAATGTATAAAGATTGAATCTTTGAAAGAACATGAGAGTTTTGAGTTCAACTTATTCGAGTTACCTATGAAGTTGCGAAGGGTGTCTTAATGACTAAAGATTGAATCTTTGAATGAAAATACCTCAATAAAGGTACTTATTTTGTTAGTAGACCTTTTTAATGTATAAAGATTGTATCTTTGAAAGAAAACGAGAGTTTTGAGTTAAGCTTATTCATGTTCCCTGTAACGTCCCAAAGAGTGTTTTAAGGAGTAAATATTGAATCTTTGAATGTAATTACCTCAATCAAGGTAGCTATTATGTCACTAGACCTTTTTAATGTACAAAGATTGAATCTTGGAAAGAAAATGAGAGTTTTGAGTTTAACTTATTCGAGTTACCTATGAAGTCGCGAAAGGTGTTTTAATGAATAAAGATTGAATCTTTGAATGAAAACACCTCAATAAAGGTACCTATTATGTTAGTAGACCTTTTTAATGTCTAAAGATTGAATCTTTGGAATAAAATGATTGTTCTGAGTTTAACTTATTCGATTTACCTATGAAGTCGTGAACAGTGTTTGAATGACTAAATAATGAATCTTTGAATGAAAATACCTTAGTAAAGGTACCTATTATGTTACTAGACCTTTTTAATGTATAGAGATTGAATCTTGGAAAGAAAATGACTGTTTTGAGTTAACTTATTCTAGTTCCCTATGACATCCCGAAGAGTATTTCAACGAGTAAAGATTGAATCTTTGATTGAAATTACTTGAATGAAGGGACTTATTTTGTCCTTGGACCTTTTATATATAAAGATTGAATCTTTAAAAAGAAATGAGCGTTATGAGTTAAACATATCCGAGTTCCCTATGACTTCCCGAATAGTGTTTTAACGCGTAAGGATTGAATCTTTGTATGAAATTACCTCAATAGAGGTACTTATTATGTCACTAGACCTTTTTAATGTATAAAGGTTTAATCTTTGAAAGAAAATGAGAGTTTGAGTTAAACATATTTGAGTTCCCTGCGACGTATCGAAGAGTGTTTTAAAGAGTAAATATTGAATCTTTGAATGAAATTACCTCAATCAAGGTACCTATTATGTCACTAGACCTTTTTAATGTATAAAGATTGAATATTTGTAAGGAACTACGAGTTTTGAGTTAAAGTTATTTGAGTTCCGTTTGACGTCACGAAGCGTGTTTTAATGAGTAAAGATTGAATCTTTGAACGAAATTATCTCAATCAATGTACCTATTATGTCAGTCAGTAGACCTTTTTAATGTATAAAGAGGGAATCTTTTAAAAAAAATGAGAGTATTGAGTTTTAACTTATTCGAGTTACCTATGAAGTCGCGAAGAGTGTTTTAATGACCAAAGATTGAATCTTCAAATGAAAATTCCTCAATAAAGGAACCTATTATGTTACTAGATCTTTTTGATGTATAAAGATTGAATCTTTGAAAGAAAATTAGAGTTTTGAGTTAAACTTATTCGAGTTCCTTTTGACATCCCGAAGAGTGTTTTAATGAATAAAGATTGAATCTTTGAATGAAATTACCTCGATCAAGGTACCTATTAAGTCACTAGAAATTTTTATTGTATAAAGATTGAATCTTTGAAAAGAAAAGAGAGTTTTGAGTTAAATTTATTCGAGTTCCCTTTGACGTCACGAAGAGTGTTTTAATGAGTAAAGATTGAATCTTTGAATGAAATTACCTCAATCAAGTTACCTATTCTACCAGTAGACCTTTGTAATGTATAAAGATTGAATCTTTGAAAGAAAATGAGTGTTTTGAGTTTAACTTATTCGAGTTACCTATGAAATCGAAAAGAGTGTTTTAATGACTGAAGATTGAATCTTTGAATGAAAAATACCACAATAAAGGTACCAATTCTGTTACTAGACCTTTTTAATGTATAAAGATTGAATCTTCGAAAGAAAATGTGATTTTGGAGTTAAACTTATTCGAGTTCCCTGTTACATCCCAAAGAGTGTTTTAATGAGTAAAGATTGAATCATTGAATGAAATTACCTCAATCAAGGTAGCTATTACATCACTAGACCTTTTTAATTTATAAAGATTGACGTTTTGAAAAGAAAAGAGTGTTTCGAGTTAAAGTTATTCAAGTTCCCTTTAACGCCACGAAGAGTGTTTTAATGAGTAAAGATTGAATCTTTGAATGAAATTACCTCAATCAAGGTACCTATTCTACCACTAGACCTTTGTAATGTATAAAGATCGAATCTTTGAAAGAAAATGAGAGTTTTGAGTTTAACTTATTCGAGTTACCTATGAAATCACGAAGAGTGTTTTAATGACTGAAGATTGAATCTTTGAATGAAAAATTCCACAATAAAGGTACCAATTCTGTTACTAGACCTTTTTAATGTATAAAGATTGAATCTTCGAAAGAAAATGAGATTTTTGAGTTAAACTTATTCGAGTTCCCTGTAACGTCCCGAAGATTGACGTTTTGAAAAGAAATGAGTGTTTCGAGTTAAAGTTATTCAAGTTCCCTTTGACGCCACGAAGAGTGTTTTAATGAGTAAAGATTGAATCTTTGAATGAAATTAACTCAATCAAGGAACCTATTATGTCACTAAACCTTTTTAATGTATAAAGATTGAATCTTTGAAAGAACATGAGAGTTTTGAGTACAACTTATTCGAGTTACCTATGAAGTTGCGAAGAGTGTTTTAATGACTAAAGATTGAATCTTTGAATGAAAATACCTCAATAAAGGTACTTATTTTGTTAGTAGACCTTTTTAATGTATAAAGATTGTATCTTTGGAAGAAAATGAGAGTTTTGAGTTAAACTTATTCATGTTCCCTGTAACGTCCCAAAGAGTGTTTTAAGGAGTAAATATTGAATCTTTGAATGTAATTACCTCAATCAAGGTAGCTATTATGTCACTAGACCTTTTTAATGTACAAAGATTGAATCTTGGAAAGAAAATGAGAGTTTTGAGTTTAACTTATTCGAGTTACCTATGAAGTCGCGAAGAGTGTTTTAATGAATAAAGACTGAATCTTTGAATGAAAACACCTCAATAAAGGTACCTATTATGTTACTAGACCTTTTTAATGTCTAAAGAATGAATCTTTGGAATAAAATGATAGTTTTGAGTTTAACTTATTCGATTTACCTATGAAGTCGTGAACAGTGTTTGAATGAGAGTTTTGAGTTAAAGTTATTCGAGTTCCCTTCGACGCCACGAAGAGTGTTTTAATGAGTAAAGATTGAATCTTTGAATGAAATTACCTCAATCAAGGTACCTATTCTACCACTAGACCTTTGTAATGTATAAAGATTTAATCTTTGAAAGAAAATGAGTGTTTTGAGTTTAACTTATTCGAGTTACCTATGAAATCGCGAAGAGTGTTTTAATGATTGAAGATTGAATCTTTGATTGAAAAATACCATAATAAAGGTACCAATTCTGTTACTAAACCTTTTTAATGTATAAAGATTGAATCTTTGAACGAAAATGAGATTTTTGAGTTAAACTTATTCGAGTTCCCTGTAACGTCCCGAATAGTGTTCTAATGAGTAAAGATTGAATCATTGAGAGAAATTACCTCAATCAAGGTAGCTATTACATCACTAGACCTTTTTAATTTAAAAAGATTGACGTTTTGAAATGAAATGAGTGTTTCGAGTTAAAGTTATTCAAGTTCCCTTTGACGTCACGAAGAGTGTTTTAATGAGTAAATATTGAATCTTTGAATGAAATTACCTCAATCAAGGTACCTATTCTGTCACTAAACCTTTTTAATGTATAAAGATTGAATCTTTGAAAGAACATGAGAGTTTTGAGTTCAACCTATTCGAGTTACCTATGAAGTTGCGAAGAGTGTTTTAATGACTAAAGATTGAATCTTTGAATGAAAATACCTCAATAAAGGTACTTCTTTTGTTAGTAGACCTTTTTAATGTATAAAGATTGTATCTTTGAAAGAAAATGAGAGTTTTGAGTTAAACTTATTAATGTTCCCTGTAACGTCCCAAAGAGTGTTTTAAGGAGTAAATATTGAATCTTTGAAAGTAATTACCTCAATCAAGGTCGCAATTATGTCACTAGACCTTTTTAATGTACAAAGATTGAATCTTGGAAAGAAAATGAGAGTTTTGAGTTTAACTTATTCGAGTTACCTATGAAGTCGCGAAGAGTGTTTTAATGAATAAAGATTGAATCTTTGAATGAAAACACCTCAATAAAGGTACCAATTATGTTACCAGACCTTTTTAATGTCTAAAGATTGAATCGTTGGAATAAAATGATAGTTCTGAGTTTAACTTATTCGATTTACCTATGAAGTCGTGAACAGTATTTTAATGACTAAATAATGAATCTTTGAATGAAAATACCTTAGTAAAGGTACCTATTATGTTACTAGACCTTTTTAATGTATAAAGATTGAATCTTGGAAAGAAAATGACTGTTTTGAGTTAAACTTATTCGAGTTCCCTATGACATCCCGAAGAGTATTTCAACGTGTAAAGATTGAATCTTTGATTGAAATTACTTGAAATAATGAACTGATTTTGTCCCTGGGCCTTTTATATATAAAGATTGAATCTTTAAAAAGAAATAAGCGTTATGAGTTAAACCTATCTGAGTTTTCTATGACGTCCCGAATATTGTTTCAACGCGTAAGGATTGAATCTTTGTATGAAATTACCTCAATAGAGGTACTTATTATGTCACTAGACCTTTTTAATGTATAAAGGTTTAATCTTTGAAAGAAAATGAGAGTTTTGAGTTAAACATATTCGAGTTCCCTGCGACGTCTCGAAGAGTATTTTAAAGAGTAAATATTGAATCTTTGAATGAAATTACCTCAATCAAGGTACCTGTTATGTCACTAGACCTTTTTAATGTATAAAGATCGAATATTTGTAAAGAGCTACGAGTTTTGAGTTAAAGTTATTTGAGTTCCCTTTGACGTCACGAAGCGTGTTTTAATGAGTAAAGATTGAATCTTTGAACGAAATTATCTCAATCAATGTACCTATTATGTCAGTAGACCTTTTTAATGTATAAAGATGGAATCTTTGAAAAAAAAGAGAGTATTGAGTTTAAGTTATTCGAGTTACCTATGAAGTCGCGAAGAGTGTTTTAATGACTAAAGATTGAATCTTCAAATGAAAATTCCTCAAGAAAGGAACCTATTATGTTACTAGATCTTTTTGACGTATAAAGATTGAATCTTTGAAAAAAAATTAGAGTTTTGAGTTAAACTTATTCGAGTTCCTTTTGACATCCCGAAGAGTGTTTTAATGAATAAAGATTGAATCTTTGAATGAAATTACCTCAATCAAGGTACCTATTAAGTCGCTAGAAATTTTTATTGTTTAAAGATTGAATCTTTGAAAAGAAATGAGAGTTTTGAGTTAAAGTTATTCGAGATCCCTTTGACGTCACGAAGAGTGTTTTAATGAGTAAAGATTGAATCTTTGAATGAAATTACCTCAATCAAGGTACCTATTCTACCACTAGACCTTTGTAATGTATAAAGATTAAATCTTTGAAAGAAAATGAGTGTTTTGAGTTTAACTTATTCGAGTTACCTATGAAATCGCGAAGAGTGTTTTAATGATTGAAGATTGAATCTTAGAATGAAAAATACCATAATAAAGGTACCAATTCTGTTACTAAACCTTTTTAATGTATAAAGATTGAATCTTTGAAAGAAAATGAGATTTTTGAGTTAAACTTATTCGAGTTCCCTGTAACGTCCCGAATAGTGTTCTAATGAGTGAAGATTGAATGATTGAATGAAATTACCTCAATCAAGGTAGCTATTACATCACTAGACCTTTTTAATTTAAAAAGATTGACGTTTTGAAAAGAAATTAGTGTTTCGAGTTAAAGTTATTCAAGTTCCCTTTGACGTCACGAAGAGTGTTTTAATGAGTAAATATTGAATCTTTGAATGAAATTACCTCAATCAAGGTACCTATTCTGTCACTAAACCTTTTTAATGTATAAAGATTGAATCTATGAAAGAACATGAGAGTTTTGAGTTCAACCTATTCGAGTTACCTATGAAGTTGCGAAGGGTGTTTTAATGACTAAAGATTGAATCTTTGAATGAAAATACCTCAATAAAGGTACTTATTTTGTTAGTAGACCTTTTTAATGTATAAAGATTGTATCTTTGAATGAAAATGAGAGTTTTGAGTTAAACTAATTCATGTTCCCTGTAACGTCCCAAAGAGTGGTTTAAGGAGTAAATATTGAATCTCTGAATGTAATTACCTCAATCAAGGTAGCTATTATGTCACTAGTCCTTTTTAATGTACAAATATTGAATCTTGGAAAGAAAATGAGTGTTTTGAGTTTAACTTATTCGAGTTACCTATGAAGTCGCGAAGGGTGTTTTAATGAACAAAGATTGAATCTTTGAATGAAAACACCTCAATAAAGGTACCTATTATGTTACTAGACCTTTTTAATGTCTAAAGATTGAATCTTTGGAATAAAATGATAGTTCTGAGTTTAACTTATTCGTTTTACCTATGAAGTCGTGAACAGTGTTTGAATGACTAAATAATGAATCTTTGAATGAAAATACCTTAGTACAGGTACCTATTATGTTACTAGACCTTTTTAATGTATAAAGATTGAATCTTGGAAAGAAAATGACTGTTTTGAGTTAAACTTATTCGAGTTCCCTATGATATCCCGAAGAGTATTTCAACGAGTAAAGATTGAATCTTTGATTGAAATTACTTGAAACAATAAACTGATTTTGTCCCTAGACCTTTTATACATAATGATTGAATCTTTAAAAAGAAATGAGCGTTATGAGTTAAACCTATCCGAGTT
This sequence comes from Cornus florida, assembly GCF_030987335.1. NCBI lineage: Eukaryota > Viridiplantae > Streptophyta > Magnoliopsida > Cornales > Cornaceae > Cornus > Cornus florida. Next base: position 98,550,950 of record NW_026775573.1, on the reverse strand, counting down.
CCCTATGACGTCCCGAATAGTGTTTTAACGCGTAAGGATTGAATCTTTGTATGAAATTACCTCAATAGAGGTACTTATTATGTCACTAGACATTTTTAATGTATAAAGGTTTAAATTTTGAAAGAAAATGTGAGTTTTGAGTTAAACATATTCGAGTTCCCTGCGACGTCTCGAAGAGTGTTTTAAAGAGTAAATATTGAATCTTTGAATCAAATTAACTCAATCAAGGTACCTGTTATGTCACTAGACCTTTTTAATGAATAAAGATCGAATATTTGTAAAGAACTACGAGTTTTGAGTTCAAGTTATTTGAGTTCCCTTTAACGTCATGAAGCGTGTTTTAATGAGTAAAGATTGAATCTTTGAACGAAATTATCTCAATCAATGTACCTATTATGTCAGTAGACATTTTTAATGTATAAAGATGGAATCTTTGAAAAAGTGAGAGTCTTGAGTTTAACTTATTCGAGTTACCTATGAAGTCGCGAAGAGTGTTTTAAAGACCAAAGATTGAATCTTCAAATGAAAATTGCTCAATAAAGGAACCTATTATGTTACTAAATCTTTTTGATGTATAAAGATTGAATCTTTGAAAGAAAATTAGAGTTTTGAGTTAAACTTATTCGAGTTCCTTTTGACATCCCGAAGAGTGTTTTAATGAATAAAGATTGAATCTTTGAATGAAATTACCTCGATCAAGGTACCTATTAAGTCACTAGAAATTTTTATTGTATAAAGATTGAATCTTTGAAAAGAAATGAGAGTTTTGAGTTAAAGTTATTCGAGTTCCCTTTGACGTCACGAAGAGTGTTTTAATGAGTAAAGATTGAATCTTTGAATGAAATTACCTCAATCAAGGTACCTATTCTACCACTAGACCTTTGTAATGTATAAAGATTGAATCTTTGAAAGAAAATGAGTGTTTTGAGTTTAACTTATTCGAGTAACCTACGAAATCGCGAAGAGTGTTTTAATGACTGAAGATTGAATCTTTGAATGAAAAATACCACAATAAAGGTACCAATTCTGTTACTAAACCTTTTTAATGTATAAAGATTGAATCTTTGAAAGAAAATGAGATTTTTGAGTTAAACTTATTCGAGTTCCCTGTAACGTCCCGAAGAGTGTTTTAATGAGTAAAGATTGAATCATTGAATGAAATTACCTCAATCAAGGTAGCTATTACATCACTAGACCTTTTTAATTTAAAAAGATTGACGTTTTGAAAAGAAATGAGTGTTTCGAGTTAAAGTTATTCAAGTTCCCTTTGACGTCACGAAGAGTGTTTTAATGAGTAAATATTGAATCTTTGAATGAAATTACCTCAATCAAGGTACCTATTCTGTCACTAAACCTTTTTAATGTATAAAGATTGAATCTTTGAAAGAACATGAGAGTTTTGAGTTAAACCTATTCGAGTAACCTATGAAGTTGCGAAGAGTGTTTTAATGACTAAAGATTGAATCTTTGAATGAAAATACCTCAATAAAGGTATTTATTTTGTTAGTAGACCTTTTTAATGTATAAAGATTGTATCTTTGAAAGAAAATGAGAGTTTTGAGCTAAACTAATTCATGTTCCCTGTAACGTCCCAAAGAGTGTCTTAATGAGTAAATATTGAATCTCTGAATGTAATTACCTCAATCAAGGTAGCTATTATGTCACTAGACCTTTTTAATGTACAAAGATTGAATCTTGGAAAGAAAATAAGAGTTTTGAGTTTAACTTGTTCGGGTTACCTATGAAGTCGCGAAGGGTGTTTTAATGAATAAAGATTGAATCTTTGATTGAAAACACCTCAATAAAGGTACCTATTATGTTACTAGACCTTTTTAATGTATAAAGATTGAATCTTGGAAAGAAAATGACTGTTTTGAGTTAAACTTATTCGAGTTCCCTATGACATCCCGAAGAGTATTTCAACGAGTAAAGATTGAATCTTTGATTGAAATAACTTGAATCAAGGGACTTATTTTGTCCCTGGACCTTTTATATATAAAGATTGAATCTTTAAAAAGAAATGAGCGTTATGAGTTAAACCAATCCGAGTTCCCTATGACCTCCCGAATAGTGTTTTAACGCGTAAGGATTGAATCTTTGTATGAAATTACCTCAATAGAGGTACTTATTATGTCACTATAACTTTTTAATGTATAAAGGTTTAATCTTTGAAAGAAAATGAGAGTTTTGAGTTAAACATATTTGAGTTCCCTGCGACGTCTCGAAGAGTGTTTTAAAGAGTAAATATTGAATCTTTGAATGAAATTACCTCAATCAAGGTACCTATTATGTCACTAGACCTTTTTAATGTATAAAGATTCAATATTTGTAAAGAACTACGAGTTTTGAGTTAAAGTTATTTGAGTTCCCTTCGACGTCACGAAGCGTGTTTTAATGAGTAAAGATTGAATCTTTGAACGAAATTATCTCAATCAATGTACCTATTATGTCAGTCAGTAGACCTTTTTAATATATAAAGATGGAATCTTTGAAAAAAATGAGAGTATTGAGTTTTAACTTATTCGAGTTACATATGAAGTCGCGAAGAGTATTTTAATGACCAAAGATTGAATGTCCAAATGAAAATTCCTCAATAAAGGAACCTATTGTGTTACTAGATCTTTTTGATGTATAAAGATTGAATCTTTGAAAGAAAATTAGAGTTTTGAGTTAAACTTATTCGAGTTCCTTCTGACATCCCGAAGAGTGTTTTAATGAATAAAGATTGAATCTTTGAATGAAATTAGCTCGATCAAGGTACCTATTAAGTCACTTGAAATTTTTATTGTATAAAGATTGAATCTTTGAAAAGAAATGAGAGTTTTGAGTTAAAGTTATTCGAGTTCCCTTTGACGTCACGAAGAGTGTTTTAATGAGTAAATATTGAATCTTTGAATGAAATTACCTCAATCAAGGTACCTATTCTACCACTAGACCTTTGTAATGTATAAAGATTGAATCTTTGAAAGAAAATGAGTGTTTTGAGTTTAACTTATTCGAGTTACCTATGAAATCGCGAAGAGCGTTTTAATGACTGAAGACTGAATCTTTGAATGAAAAATACCACAATAAAGGTACCAATTCTGTTACTAGACCTTTTTAATGTATAAAGATTGAATCTTCGAAAGAAAATGAGATTTTTGAGTTAAACTTATTCGAGTTCCCTGTAACGTCCCGAAGAGTGTTTTAACGAGTAAAGATTGAATCATTGAATGAAATTACCTCAATCAAGGTAGCTATTACATCACTAGACCTTTTTAATTTATAAAGATTGATGTTTTGAAAAGAAATGAGTGTTTTGAGTTAATGTTATTCAAGTTCCCTTTGACGCCAGGAAGAGTGTTTTAATCAGTAAAGATTGAATCTTTGAATGAAATTACCTCAATCAAGGTACCTATTCTGTCACTAAACCTTTTTAATGTATAAAGATTGAATCTTTGAAAGAACATGAGAGTTTTGAGTTCAACTTATTCGAGTTTCCTATGAAGTTGCGAAGAGTGTTTTAATGACTAAAGATTGAATCTTTGAATGAAAATACCTCAATAAAGGTACTTATTTTGTTAGTAGACCTTTTTAATGTATAAAGATTGTATCTTTGAAAGAAAATGAGAGTTTTGAGTTAAACTTATTCATGTTCCCTGTAACGTCCCGAAGAGTGTTTTAAGGAGTAAATATTGAATCTTTGAATGTAATTACCTCAATCAAGGTAGCTATTATGTCACTAGACCTTTTTAATGTACAAAGATTGTATCTTGGAAAGAAAATGAGAGTTTTGAGTTTAACATATTCGGGTTACCTTTGAAGTCGCGAAGAGTGTTTTAATGACTAAAGATTGAATCTTTGAATGAAAATACCTCAATAAAGGTACTTATTTTGTTAGTAGACCTTTTTAATGTATAAAGATTGTATCTTTGAAAGAAAATGAGAGTTTTGAGTTAAACTTATTCATGTTCCCTGTAACGTCCCGAAGAGTGTTTTAAGGAGTAAATATTGAATCTTTGAATATAATTACCTCAATCAAGGTAGCTATTATGTCACTAGACCTTTTTAATGTATAAAGATTGAATCTTGGAAAGAAAATGACTGTTTTGAGTTAAATTTATTCGAGTTCCCTATGACATCCCGAAGAGTATTTCAACGAGTAAAGATTGAATCTTAGATTGAAATTACTTGAATCAAGGGACTTATTTTGTCCCTGGACCTTTTATATATAAAGATTGAATCTTTAAAAAGAAATGAGTGTTATGAGTTAAACCTATCCGAGTTCCCTATGACGTCCCGAATAGTGTTTTAACGCGTAAGGATTGAATCTTTGTATGAAATTACCTCAATAGAGGTACTTATTATGTCACTATAACTTTTTAATGTATAAAGGTTTAATCTTTGAAAGAAAATGAGAGTTTTGAGTTAAACATATTCGAGTTCCCTGCGACGTCTCGAAGAGTGTTTTAAAGAGTAAATATTGAATCTTTGAATGAAATTACCACAATCAAGGTACCTGTTATGTCACTAGACCTTTTTAATGTATAAAGATTGAATATTTGTAAAGAACTACGAGTTTTGAGTTAAAGTTATTTGAGTTCCCTTCGACATCACGAAGCGTGTTTTAATGAGTAAAGATTGAATCTTTGAACGAAATTATCTCAATCAATGTACCTATTATGTCAGTCAGTAGACCTTTTTAATGTATAAAGATGGAATCTTTGAAAAAAATGAGAGTATTGAGTTAAACATATTCAAGTTCCCTACGACGTCTCGAGGAGTGTTTTAAAGTGTAAATATTGAATCTTTGAATGAAATTACCTCAATCAAAGTACCTATTATGTCACTAGACCTTTTTAATGTATAAAGATTGAATATTTGTAAAGAACTACGAGTTTTCAGTTAAAGTTATTTGAGTTCCCTTTGACGTCACGAAGCGTGTTTTAGTGAGTAAAGATTGAATCTTTGAACGAAATTATCTCAATCAATGTACCTATTATGTCAGTCAGTAGACCTTTTTAATGTATAAAGATGGAATCTTTGAAAAAAATGAGAGTATTGAGTTTTAACTTATTCGAGTTACCTATGAAGTCGCGAAGAGTGTTTTAATGACCAAAGATTGAATCTTCAAATGAAAATTCCTCAATAAAGGAACCTATTATGTTACTAGATCTTTTTGATGTATAAAGATTGAATCTTTGAAAGAAAATTAGAGTTTTGAGTTAAACTTATTCGAGTTCCTTTTGACATCCCGAAGAGTGTTTTAATGAATTAAGATTGAATCTTTGAATGAAATTACCTCGATCAAGGTACCTATTAAGTCACTAGAAATTTTTATTGTATAAAGATTGAATCTTTGAAAAGAAATGAGAGTTTTGAGTTAAAGTTATTCGAGTTCCCTTTGACGTCACGAAGAGTGTTTTAATGAGTAAAGATTGAATCTTTGAATGAAATTACCTCAATCAAGGTACCTATTCTACCACTAGACCTTTGTAATGTATAAAGATTGAATCTTTGAAAGAAAATGAGTGTTTTGAGTTTAACTTATTCAAGTTACCTATGAAATCGCGAAGAGTGTTTTAATGACTGAAGATTGAATCTTTGAATGAAAAATTCCACAATAAAGGTACCAATTCTGTTACTAGACCTTTTTAATGTATAAAGATTCAATCTTCGAAAGAAAATGAGATTTTTGAGTTAAACTTATTCGAGTTCCCTGTAACGTCCCGAAGAGTGTTTTAATGAGTAAAGATTAAATCATTGAATGAAATTACCTCAATCAAGGTAGCTATTACATCACTAGACCTTTTTAATTTATAAAGATTAACGTTTTGAAAAGAAATGAGTGTTTCGAGTTAAAGTTATTCAAGTTCCCTTTGACGCCACGAAGAGTGTTTTAATGAGTAAAGATTGAATCTTTGAATGAAATTACCTCAATCAAGGTACCTATTCTGTCACTAAACCTTTTTAATGTATAAAGATTGAATCTTTGAAACAATGTGAGAGTTTTGAGTTCAACTTATTCGAGTTACCTATGAAGTTGCGAAGAGCGTTTTAATGACTAAAGATTGAATCTTTGAATGAAAATACCTCAATAAAGGTACTTATTTTGTTAGTAGACATTTTTAATGTATAAAGATTGTATCTTTGAAAGAAAATGAGAGTTTTGAGTTAAACTTATTCATATTCCCTGTAACGTCCCAAAGAGTGTTTTAAGGAGTAAATATTGAATCTTTGAATGTAATTACCTCCATCAAGGTAGCTATTATGTCACTAGACCTTTTTAATGTGCAAAGATTGAATCTTAGAAAGAAAATGAGAGATTTGAGTTTAACATATTCGAGTTACCTATGAAGTCGCGAAGAGTGTTTTCATGAATAAAGATTGAATCTTTGAATGAAAACACCTCAATAAAGGTACCTATTATCTTACTAGACCTTTTTAATATCTATAGATTGAATCTTTGGAATAAAATGATAGTTCTGAGTTGAACTTATTCGATTTACCTATGAAGTCGTGAACAGTGTTTTAATGACTAAATAATGAATCTTTGAATGAAAATACCTTAGTAAAGGTACCTATTATGTTACTAGACCTTTTTAATGTATAAAGATTGAATATTGGAAAGAAAAAGACTGTTTTGAGTTAAACTTATTCGAGTTCCCTATGACATCCCGATGAGTATTTGAACGAGTAAAGATTGAATCTTTGATTGAAATTACTTGAATCAAGGGACTTCTTTTGTCCCTGGACCTTTTATATATAAAGATTGAATCTTTAAAAAGAAATGAGCGTTATGAGTTAAACCTATCCGAGTTCCCTTTGACGTCCCGAATAGTGTTTTAACGCGTAAGGATTGAATCTTTGTATGAAATTACCTCAATAGAGGTACTTATTATGTCACTAGACCTTTTTAATGTATAAAGGTTTAATCTTTGAAAGAAAATGAGAGTTTTGAGTTAAACATATTGGAGTTCCCTACGACGTCTCGAAGAGTGTTTTAAAGAGTAAATATCGAATCTTTGAATGAAATTACCTCAATCAAGGTACCTATTATGTCACTAGACATTTTTAATGTATAAAGATTGAATATTTGTAAAGAACTACGAGTTTTGAGTTAAAGTTATTTGAGTTCCCTTCGACGTCACAAAGCGTGTTTTAATGAGTAAAGGTTGAATCTTTGAACCAAATTATCTCAACCAATGTACCTATTATGTCAGTCAGTAGACCTTTTTAATGTATAAAGATGGAATCTTTGAAAAAAATGAGAGTATTGAGTTTTAACTTATTCGAGTTACATATGAAGTCGCGAAGAGTGTTTTAATGACCAAAGATTGAATTTTCAAATGAAAATTCCTCAATAAAGGAACCTATTATGTCACTAGATCTTTTTGATGTATAAAGATTGAATCTTTGAAAGAAAATTAGAGTTTTGAGTTAAACTTATCGAGTTCCTTTTGACATCCCGAAGAGTGTTTTAATGAATAAAGATTGAATCTTTGAATGAAATTACCTCGATCAAGGTACCTATTAAGTCACTTGAAATTTTTATTGTATAAAGATTGAATCTTTGAAAAGAAATGAGAGTTTTGAGTTAAAGTTATTCGAGTTCCCTTTGACGTCACGAAGAGTGTTTTAATGAGTAAAGATTGAATCTTTGAATGAAATTACCTCAATCAAGGTACCTATTCTACCACTAGACCGTTGTAATGTATAAAGATTGAATCTTTGAAAGAAAATGAGTGTTTTGAGTTTAACTTATTCGAGTTACCTATGAAATCGCGAAGAGTGTTTTAATGACTGAAGATTGAATCTTTGAATGAAAAATACAACAATAAAGGTACCAATTCTGTTACTAGACCTTTTTAATATATAAAGATTGAATCTTCGAAAGAAAATGAGATTTTTGAGTTAAACTTATTCGACTTCCCTGTAACGTCCCGAAGAGTGTTTTAATGAGTAAAGATTGAATCATTGAATGAAATTACCTCAATCAAGGTAGCTATTACATCACTAGACCTTTTTAATTTATAAAGATTGACGTTTTGAAAAGAAATGAGTGTTTCGAGTTAAAGTTATTCAAGTTCCCTTTGACGCCACGAAGAGTGTTTGAATGAGTAAAGATTGAATCTTTGAATGAAATTACCTCAATCAAGGTACCTATTCTGTCACTAAACCTTTTTAATGTATAAAGATTGAATCTTTGAAAGAACATGAGAGTTTTGAGTTCAACTTATTCGAGTTACCTATGAAGTTACGAAGAGTGTTTTAATGACTAAAGATTGAATCTTTGAATGAAAATACCTCAATAAAGGTACTTATTTTGTTTGTAGACCTTTTTAATGTATAAAGATTGTATCTTTGAAAGAAAACGACAGTTTTGAGTTAAACTTATTCATGTTCCCTGTAACGTCCCAAAGAGTGTTTTAAGGAGTAAATATTGAATCTTTGAATGTAATTACCTCCATCAAGGTAGCTATTATGTCACGAGACCTTTTTAATGTACAAAGATTGAATCTTGGAAAGAAAATGAGAGTTTTGAATTTAACATATTTGAGTTACCTATGAAGTCGCGAAGGGTGTTTTAATGAACAAAGATTGAATCTTTGAATGAAAACACCTCAATAAAGGTACCTATTATGTTACTAGACCTTTTTAATATCTAAAGATTGAATCTTTGGAATAAAATGATAGTTCTGAGTTTAACTTATTCGATTTACCTATGAAGTCATGAACAGTGTTTTAATGACTAAATAATGAATCTTTGAATGAAAATACCTTAGTAAAGGTACCTATTATGTTACTAGACCTTTTTAATGTATAAAGATTGAATCTTGGAAAGAAAAAGACTGTTTTGAGTTAAACTTATTCGAGTTCCCTATGACATCCCGAAGAGTATTTCAACGAGTAAAGATTGAATCTTTGATTGAAATTACTTGAATCAAGGGACTTATTTTGTCCCTGGACCATTTATATATAAAGATTGAATCTTGAAAAAGAAATGAGCGTTATGAGTTAAACCTATCCGAGTTCCCTATGACGTCCCGAATAGTGTTTTAACGCGTAAGGATTGAATCTTTGTATGAAATTACCTCAATAGAGGTACTTATTATGTCACTAGACCTTTTTAATGTATAAAGGTTTAATCTTTGAAAGAAAATGAGAGTTTTGAGTTAAACATATTCGAGTTCCCTGCGACGTCTCGAAGAGTGTTTTAAAGAGTAAATATTGAATCTTTGAATGAAATTACCTCAATCAAGGTACCTATTATGTCACTAGACCTTTTTAATGTATAAAGATTGAATATTTGTAAAGAACTTCGAGTTTTGAGTTAAAGTTATTTGAGTTCCCTTCGACGTCACGAAGCGTGTTTTAATAAGTAAAGATTGAATCTTCGAACGAAATTATCTCAATCAATGTACCTATTATGTCAGTCAGTAGACCTTTTTAATGTATAAAGATGGAATCTTTGAAAAAAATGAGAGTATTGAGTTTTAACTTATTCGAGTTACATATGAAGTCGCGAAGAGTGTTTAATGACCAAAGATTGAATTTTCAAATGAAAATTCCTCAATAAAGGAACCTTTTATGTTACTAGATCTTTTTGATGTATAAAGATTGAATCTTTGAAAGAAAATTAGAGTTTTGAGTTAAACTTATTCGAGTTCCTTTTGACATCCCGAAGAGTGTTTTAATGAATAAAGATTGAATCTTTGAATGAAATTACTTCGATCAAGGTACCTATTGAGTCACTTAAAATTTTTATTGTATAAAGATTGAATCTTTGAAAAGAAATGAGAGTTTTGAGTTAAAGTTATTCGAGTTCCCTTTGACGTCACGAAGAGTGTTTTAATGAGTAAAGATTGAATCTTTGAATGAAATTACCTCAATCAAGGTACCTATTCTACCACTAGACCTTTGTAATGTATAAAGATTGAATCTTTGAAAGAAATTGAGTGTTTTGAGTTTAACTTATTCGAGTTACCTATGAAATCGTGAAGAGCGTTTTAATGACTGAAGACTGAATCTTTGAATGAAAAATACCACAACAAAGGTACCAATTCTGTTACTAGACCTTTTTAATGTATAAAGATTGAATCTTCGAAAGAAAATGAGATTTTTGAGTTAAACTTATTTGAGTTCCCTGTAACGTCCCGAAGAGTGTTTTAATGAGTAAAGATTGAATCATTGAATGAAATTACCTCAATCAAGGTAGCTATTACATCACTAGACCTTTTTAATTTATAAAGATTGACGTTTTGAAAAGAAATGAGTGTTTCGAGTTAAAGTTATTCAAGTTCCCTTTGACGCCACGAAGAGTGTTTTAATGAGTAAAGATTGAATCTTTGAATGAAATTAACTCAATCAAGGAACCTATTATGTCACTAATCCTTTTTAATGTATAAAGATTGAATCTTTGAAAGAACATGAGAGTTTTGAGTACAACTTATTAGAGTTACCTATGAAGTTGCGAAGAGTGTTTTAATGACTAAAGATTGAATCTTTGAATGAAAATACCTCAATAATGGTACATATTTTGTTAGTAGACCTTTTTAATGTATAAAGATTGTATCTTTGAAAGAAAATGAGAGTTTTGAGTTAAACTTATTCATGTTCCCTGTAACGTCCCAAAGAGTGTTTTAAGGAGTAAATATTGAATCTTTGAATGGAATTACCTCAATCAAGGTAGCTATTATGTCACTAGACCTTTTTAATGTACAAAGATTGAATCTTGGAAAGAAAATGAGAGTTTTGAGTTTAACTTATTCGAGTTACCTATGAAGTCGCGAAGGGTGTTTTAATGAATAAAGATTGAATCTTTGAATGAAAACACCTCAATAAAGGTACCTATTATGTTACTAGACCTTTTTAATGTCTAAAATGATAGTTGTGAATCTTTGGAATAAAATGATAGTTGTGAGTTTAACTTATTCGATTCACCTATGAAGTCGTGAACAGTGTTTGAATGAGAGTTTTGAGTTAAAGTTATTCGAGTTCCCTTTGACGCCACGAAGAGTGTTTTAATGAGTAAAGATTGAATCTTTGAATGAAATTACCTCAATCAAGATACCTATTCTACCACTAGACCTTTGTAATGTATAAAGATTGAATCTTTGAAAGAAAATTAGTGTTTTGAGTTTAACTTATTCGAGTTACCTATGAAATCGCGAAGAGTGTTTTAATGATTGAAGATTGAATCTTTGAATGAAAAATACCATAATAAAGGTACCAATTCTGTTACTAAACCTTTTTAATGTATAAAGATTGAATCTTTGAAAGAAAATGAGATTTTTGATTTAAACTTATTCGAGTTCCCTGTAACGTCCCGAATAGTGTTCTAATGAGTAAAGATTGAATCATTGAAAGAAATTACCTCAATCAAGGTAGCTATTACATCACTAGACCTTTTTAATTTAAAAAGATTGATGTTTTGAAAAGAAATGAGTGTTTTGAGTTAAAGTTATTCAAGTTCCCTTTGACGTCACGAAGAGTGTTTTAATGAGTAAATATTGAATCTTTGAATGAAATTACCTCAATCAAGGTACCTATTCTGTCACTAAATCTTTTTAATGTATAAAGATTGAATCTTTGAAAGAACATGAGAGTTTTGAGTTCAACCAATTCGAGTTACCTATGAAGTTGCGAAGAGTGTTTTAATGACTAAAGATTGAATCTTTGAATGAAAATACCTCAATAAAGGTACTTATTTTGTTAGTAGACCTTTTTAATGTATAAAGATTGTATCTTTGAAAGAAAATGAGAGTTTTGAGTTAAACTTATTCATGTTCCCTGTAACGTCCCAAAGAGTGTTTTAAGGAGTAAATATTGAATCTTTGAATGTAATTACCTCAATCAAGGTAGCAATTATGTCACTAGACCTTTTTAATGTACAAAGATTGAATCTTGGAAAGAAAATGAGAGTTTTGAGTTTAACTTATTCGAGTTACCTATGAAGTCGCGAAAAGTGTTTTAATGAATAAAGATTGAATCTTTGAATGAAAACACCTCAATAAAGGTACCTATTATGTTACTAGACCTTTTTAATGTCTAAAGATTGAATCTTTGGAATAAAATGATAGTTCTGAGTTTAACTTATTCGATTTACCTATGAAGTCGTGAACAGTATTTTAATGACTAAATAATGAATCTTTGAATGAAAATACCTTAGTAAAGGTACCTATTATGTTTCTAGACCTTTTTAATGTATAAAGATTGAATCTTGGAAAGAAAATGACTGTTTTGAGTTAAACTTATTCGAGTTCCCTATGACATCCCGAAGAGTATTTCAACGAGTAAAGATTGAATCTTTGATTGAAATTACTTGAAACAATGAACTGATTTTATCCCTGGACCTTTTATATATAAAGATTGAATCTTTAAAAAGAAATGAGCGTTATGAGTTAAACCTATCTGAGTTCTCTATGACGTCCCGAATAGTGTTTTAACGCGTAAGGATTGAATCTTTGTATGAAATTAACTCAATAGAGGTACTTATTATGTCACTAGACCTTTTTAATGTATAAAGGTTTAATCTTTGAAAGAAAATGAGAGTTTTGAGTTAAACATATTCGAGTTCCCTGCGACGTCTCGAAGAGTATTTTAAAGAGTAAATATTGAATCTTTGAATGAAATTACCTCAATCAAGGTACCTGTTATGTCACTAGACCTTTTTAATGTATAAAGATCGAATATTTGTAAAGAACTACGAGTTTTGAGTTAAAGTTATTTGAGTTCCGTTTGACGTCACGAAGCGTGTTTTAATGAGTAAAGATTGAATCTTTGAACGAAATTATCTCAATCAATGTACCTATTATGTCAGTCAGTAGACCTTTTTAATGTATAAAGATGGAATCTTTGAAAAAAAAGAGAGTATTGAGTTTAAGTTATTCGAGTTACCTATGAAGTCGCGAAGAGTGTTTTAATGACTAAAGATTGAATTTTCAAATGAAAATTCCTTAAGAAAGGAACCTATTATGTTACTAGATCTTTTTGACGTATAAAGATTGAAACTTTGAAAAAAAAATAGAGTTTTGAGTTAAACTTATTCGAGTTCCTTTTGACATCCCGAAGAGTGTTTTAATGAATAAAGATTGAATCTTTGAATGAAATTACCTCAATCAAGGTACCTATTAAGTCGCTAGAAATTTTTATTGTTTAAAGATTGAATCTTTGAAAAGAAATGAGAGTTTTGAGTTAAAGTTATTCGAGATCCCTTTGACGTCACGAAGAGTGTTTTAATGAGTAAAGATTGAATCTTTGAATGAAATTACCTCATTCAAGGTACCTATTCTACCACTAGACCTTTGTAATGTATAAAGATTAAATCTTTGAAAGAAAATGAGTGTTTTGAGTTTAACTTATTCGAGTTACCTATGAAATCGCGAAGAGTATTTTAATGATTGAAGATTGAATCTTTGAATGAAAAATACCATAATAAAGGTACCAATTCTGTTACTAGACCTTTTTAATGTATAAAGATTGAATCTTTGAAAGACAATAAGATTTTTGAGTTAAACTTATTCGAGTTCCCTGTAACGTCCCGAATAGTGTTCTAATGAGTAAAGATTGAATCATTGAATGAAATTACCTCAATCAAGGTAGCTATTACATCACTAGACCTTTTTAATTTAAAAAGATTGACGTTTTGAAAAGAAATGAGTGTTTCGAGTTAAAGTTGTTCAAGTTCCCTTTGACGTCACGAAGAGTGTTTTAATGAGTAAATATTGAATCTTTGAATGAAATTACCTCAATCAAGGTACCTATTCTGTCACTAAACCTTTTTAATGTATAAAGATTGAATCTTTGAAAGAACATGAGAGTTTTGAGTTCAACCAATTCGAGTTACCTATGAAGTTGCGAAGAGTGTTTTAATGACTAAAGATTGAATCTTTGAATGAAAATACCTCAATAAAGGTACTTATTTTGTTAGTAGACCTTTTTAATGTATAAAGATTGTATCTTTGAACGAAAATGAGAGTTTTGAGTTAAACTAATTCATGTTCCCTGTAACGTCCCAAAGAGTGTTTTAAGGAGTAAATATTGAATCTTTGAATGTAATTACCTCAATCAAGGTAGCAATTATGTCACTAGACCTTTTTAATGTACAAATATTGAATCTTGGAAAGAAAATGAGAGTTTTGAGTTTAACTTATTCGAGTTACCGATGAAGTCGCGTAGGGTGTTTTAATGAACAAAGATTGAATCTTTGAATGAAAACACCTCAATAAAGGTACCTATTATGTTACTAGACCTTTTTAATGTCTAAAGATTGAATCTTTGGAATAAAATGATAGTTCTGAGTTTAACTTATTCGATTTACCTATGAAGTCGTGAACAGTGTTTGAATGACTAAATAATGAATCTTTGAATGAAAATACCTTAGTAAAGGTACCTATTATGTTACTAGGCCTTTTTAATGTATAAAGATTGAATCTTGGAAAGAAAATGACTGTTTTGAGTTAAACTTATTCGAGTTCCCTATGACATCCCGAAGAGTATTTCAACGAGTAAAGATTGAATCTTTGATTGAAATTACTTGAAACAATAAACTGATTTTGTCCCTGGACCTTTTATATATAATGATTGAATCTTTAAAAAGAAATGAGCGTTATGAGTTAAACCTATCCGAGTTCCCTATGACGTCCCGAATAGTGTTTTAACGCGTAAGGATTGAATCTTTGTATGAAATTACCTCAATAGAGGTACTTCTTATGTCGCTAGACATTTTTAATGTATAAAGGTTTAAACTTTGAAAGAAAATGAGAGTTTTGAGTTAAACATATTCGAGTTCCCTGCGACGTCTCGAAGAGTGTTTTAAAGAGTAAATATTGAATCTTTGAATCAAATTAACTCAACCAAGGTACCTGTTATGTCACTAGACCTTTTTAATGCATAAAGATCGAATATTTGTAAAGAACTACGAGTTTTGAGTTCAAGTTATTTGAGTTCCCTTTAACGTCATGAAGCGTGTTTTAATGAGTAAAGATTGAATCTTTGAACGAAATTATCTCAATCAATGTACCTATTATGTCAGTAGACCTTTTTAATGTATAAAGATGGAATCTTTGAAAAAATGAGAGTATTGAGTTTAACTTATTCCATTTACCTATGAAGTCGCGAAGAGTGTTTTAAAGACCAAAGATTGAATCTTCAAATGAAAATTGCTCAATAAAGGAACCTATTATGTTACTAGATCTTTTTGATGTATAAAGATTGAATCTTTGAAAGCAAATTAGAGTTTTGAGTTAAACTTATTCGAGTTCCTTTTAACATCCCGAAGAGTGTTTTAATGAATAAAGATTGAATCTTAGAATGAAATTGCCTCAATTAAGGTACCTGTTAAGTCACTAGAAATTTTTATTGTATAAAGATTGAATCTTTGAAAAGAAATGAGAGTTTTGAGTTAAAGTTATTCGAGTTCCCTTTGACGTCACGAAGAGTGTTTTAATGAGTAAAGATTGAATCTTTGAATGAAATTACCTCAATCAAGGTACCTATTCTACCACTAGACCTTTGTAATGTATAAAGATTGAATCTTTGAAAGAAAATGAGTGTTTTGAGTTTAACTTATTCGAGTTACCTATGAAATCGCGAAGAGTGTTTTAATGACTGAAGATTGAATCTTTGAATGAAAAATACCACAATAAAGGTACCAATTCTGTTACTAGACCTTTTTAATGTATAAAGATTGAATCTTTGAAAGAAAATGAGATTTTTGAGTTAAACTTATTCGAGTTCCCTGTAACGTCCCGAAGAGTGTTTTAATGAGTAAAGATTGAATCATTGAATGAAATTACCTCAATCAAGGTAGCTATTACATCAGTAGACCTTTTTAATTTAAAAAGATTGACGTTTTGAAAAGAAATGAGTGTTTCGAGTTAAAGTTATTCAAGTTCCCTTTGACGTCACGAAGAGTGTTTTAATGTGTAAATATTGAATCTTTGAATGAAATTACCTCAATCAAGGTACCTATTCTGTCACTAAACCTTTTTAATGTATAAAGATTGAATCTTTGAAAGAACATGAGAGTTTTGAGTTCAACCTATTCGAGTAACCTATGAAGTTGCGAAGAGTGTTTTAATGACTAAAGATTGAATCTTTGAATGAAAATACCTCAATAAAGGTACTTATTTTGTTAGTAAACCTTTTTAATGTATAAAGATTGTATCTTTGAAAGAAAATGAGAGTTTTGAGTTAAACAAATTCATGTTCCCTGTAAGGTCCCAAAGAGTGTTTTAAGGAGTAAATATTGAATCTCTGAATGTAATTACCTCAATCAAGGTAGCTATTATGTCACTAGACCTTTTTAATGTACAAAGATTGAATCTTGGAAAGAAAATAAGAGTTTTGAGTTGAACTTATTCGAGTTACCTATGAAGTCGCGAAGGGTGTTTTAATGAATAAAGATTGAATCTTTGAATGAAAACACCTCAATAAAGGTACCTATTATGTTACTAGACCTTTTTAATGTATAAAGATTGAATCTTGGAAAGAAAATGACTGTTTTGAGTTAAACTTATTCGAGTTCCCCATGACATCCCGAAGAGTATTTCAACGAGTAAAGATTGAATCTTTGATTGAAATTACTTGAAACAATGAACTGATTTTGTCCCTGGACCTTTTATATATAAAGATTGAATCTTTAAAAAGAAATGAGCGTTATGAGTTAAACCTATCCGAGTTCCCTATGACGTCCCGAATAGTGTTTTAACGCGTAAGGATTGAATCTTTGTATGAAATTACCTCAATAGAGGTACTTATTATGTCACTAGACCTTTTTAATGTATAAAGGTTTAAACTTTGAAAGAAATTGAGAGTTTTGAGTTAATCATATTCGAGTTCCCTGCGACGTCTAGAAGACTGTTTTAAAGAGTAAATATTGAATCTTTGAATCAAATTACCTCAATCAAGGTACCTGTTATGTCACTAGACCTTTTTAATGTATAAAGATCGAATATTTGTAAAGAACTACGAGTTTTGAGTTCAAGTTATTTGAGTTCACTTTGACGTCACGAAGCGTGTTTTAATGAGTAAAGATTGAATCTTTGAACAAAATTATCTCAATCAATGTACCTATTATGTCAGTAGACCTTTTTAATGTATAAAGATGGAATCTTTGAAAAAAATGAGAGTATTGAGTTTAACTTATTCGAGTTACCTATGAAGTCGCGAACAGTGTTTTAATGACCAAAGATTGAATCTTCAACTGAAAATTCCTCAATAAAGGAACCTATTATGTTACTAGATCTTTTTGATGTATAAAGATTGAATCTTTGAAAGAAAATTAGAGTTTTGAGTTAAACATATTCGAGTTCCTTTTGACATCCCGGAGAGTGTTTTAATAAATAAAGATTGAATCTTTGAATGAAATTACCTCAATCAAGGTACCTATTAAGTCACTAGAAATTTTTATTGTATAAAGATTGAATCTTTGAAAAGAAATGAGAGTTTTGAGTTAAAGTTATTCGAGTTCCCTTTGACGTCACGAAGAGTGTTTTGATGAGTAAAGATTGAATCTTTGAATGAAATTACCTCAATCAAGTACATATTCTACCACTAGACCTTTGTAATGTATAAAGATTGAATCTTTGAAAGAAAATGAGTGTTTTGAGTTTAACTTATTCGAGTTACCTATGAAATCGCGAAGAGTGTTTTAATGACTGAAGATTGAATCTTTGAATGAAAAATACCACAATAAAGGTACCAATTCTGTTACTAGACCTTTTTAATGTATAAAGATTGAATCTCTGAAAGAAAATGAGATTTTTGAGTTAAACTTATTCGAGTTCCCTGTAACGTCCCGAAGAGTGTTTTAATGAGTCAAGATTGAATCATTGAATGAAATTACCTCAATCAAGGTAGCTATTACATCACTAGACCTTTTTAATTTAAAAAGATTGACGTTTTGAAATAAATGAGTGTTTCGAGTTAAAGTTATTCAAGTTCCCTTTGACGTCACGAAGAGTGTTTTAATGAGTAAATATTGAATCTTTGAATGAAATTACCTCAATCAAGGTACCTATTCTGTCACTAAACCTTTTTAATGTATAAAGATTGAATCTTTGAAAGAACATGAGAGTTTTGAGTTCAACCTATTCGAGTTACCTATGAAGTTGCGAAGAGTCTTTTAATGACTAAAGATTGAATCTTTGAATGAAAATACCTCAATAAAGGTACTTATTTTGTTAGTAGACCTTTTTAATGTATAAAGATTGTATCTTTGAAAGAAAATGAGAGTTTGGAGTTAAACTTATTCATGTTTCCTGTAACGTCCCAAAGAGTGTTTTAAGGAGTAAATATTGAATCTCTGAATGTAATTACCTCAATCAAGGTAGCTATTATGTCACTAGACCTTTTTAATGTACAAAGATTGAATCTTGGAAAGAAAATAAGAGTTTTGAGTTTAACTTATTCGAGTTACCTATGAAGTCACGAAGGGTGTTTTAATGAATAAAGATTGAATCTTTGAATGAAAACACCTCAATAAAGGTACCTATTATGTTACTAGACCTTTTTAATGTCTAAAGATTGAATCTTTGGAATAAAATGATAGTTCTGAGTTTAACTTATTCGATTTACCTATGAAGTCGTGAACAGTGCTTGAATGACTAAATAATGAATCTTTGAATGAAAATACCTTAGTAAAGGTACCTGTTATGTTACTAGACCTTTTTAATGTATAAAGATTGAATCTTGGAAAGAAAATGACTGTTTTGAGTTAAACTTATGCGAGTTCCCTATGACATCCCGAAGAGTATTTCAAGGAGTAAATATTGAATCTTTGATTGAAATTACTTGAAACAATGAACTGATTTTGTCCCTGGACCTTTTATATATAAAGATTGAATCTTTAAAAAGAAATGAGCGTTATGAGTTAAACCTATCCGAATTCCCTATGACGTCCCGAATAGTGTTTTAACGCGTAAGGATTGAATCTTTGTATGAAATTACCTCAATAGAGTTACTTATTATGTCACTAGACCTTTTTAATGTATAAAGGTTTAAACTTTGAAAGAAAATGAGAGTTTTGAGTTAAACATATTCGAGTTCCCTACGACGTCTAGAAGCCTGTTTTAAAGAGTAAATATTGAATCTTTGAATCAAATTACTTCAATCAAGGTACCTGTTATGTCACTAGACCTTTTTAATGTATAAAGATCGAATATTTGTAAAGAACTACGAGTTTTGAGTTCAAGTTATTTGAGTTTCCTTTGACGTCACGAAGCGTGTTTTAACGAGTAAAGATTGAATCTTTGAACGAAATTATCTCAATCAGTGTACCTATTATGTCAGTAGACCTTTTTAATGTATAAAGATGGAATCTTTGAAAAAAATGAGAGTATTGAGTTTAACTTATTCGAGTTACCTATGAAGTCGTGAAGAGTGTTTTAATGACCAAAGATTGAATCTTCAAATGAAAATTCCTCAATAAAGGAACCTATTATGTTACTAGATCTTTTTGATGTATAAAGATTGAATCTTTGAAAGAAAATTAGAGTTTTGAGTTAAACTTATTCGAGTTCCTTTTGACATCTCGAAGAGTGTTTTAATGAATAAAGATTGAATCTTTGAATGAAATTACCTCAATCAAGGTACCTATTAAGTCACTAGAAATTTTTATTGTATAAAGATTGAATCTTTGAAAAGAAATGAGAGTTTTGAGTTAAAGTTATTCGAGTTCCCTTCGACGTCACGAAGAGTGTTTTGATGAGTAAAGATTGAATCTTTGAATGAAATTACCTCAATCAAGTACCTATTCTACCACTAGACCTTTGTAATGTATAAAGATTGAATCTTTGAAAGAAAATGAGATTTTTGAGTTAAACTTATTCGAGTTCCCTGTAACGTCCCGAAGAGTGTTTTAATGAGTCAAGATTGAATCATTGAATGAAATTACCTCAATCAAGGTAGCTATTACATCACTAGACCTTTTTAATTTAAAAAGATTGACGTTTTGAAAAGAAATGAGTGTTTTGAGTTAAAGTTATTCAAGTTCCTTTTGACGTCACGAAGAGTGTTTAAATGAGTAAATATTGAATCTTTGAATGAAATTACCTTAATCAAGGTACCTATTCTGTCACTAAACCTTTTTAATGTATAAAGATTGAATCTTTGAAAGAACATGAGAGTTTTGAGTTCAACCTATTCGAGTTACCTATGAAGTTGCGAAGAGTGTTTTAATGACTAAAGATTGAATCTTTGAATGAAAATACCTCAATAAAGGTACTTATTTTGTTAGTAGACCTTTTTAATGTATAAAGATTGTATCTTTGAAAGAAAATGAGAGTTTTGAGTTAAACTTATTCATGTTCCCTGTAACGTCCCAAAGAGTGTTTTAAGGAGTAAATATTGAATCTTTGAATGTAATTACCTCAATCAAGGTAGCTATTATGTCACTAGACCTTTTTAATGTACAAAGATTGAATCTTGGAAAGAAAATGAGAGTTTTGAGTTTAACTTATTCGAGTTACCTATGAAGTCTCGAAGGGTGTTTTAATGAATAAAGATTGAATCTTTGAATGAAAACACCTCAATAAAGGTACCTATTATGTTACTAGACCTTTTTAATGTCTAAAGATTGAATCTTTGGAATAAAATTATAGTTCTGAGTTTAACTTATTCGATATACCTATGAAGTCGTGAACAGTGGTTGAATGACTAAATAATGAATCATTGAATGAAAATACCTTAGTAAAGGTACCTGTTATGTTACTAGACCTTTTTAATGTATAAAGATTGAATCTTGGAAAGAAAATGACTGTTTTGAGTTAAACTTATGCGAGTTCCCTATGACATCCCGAAGAGTATTTCAAGGAGTAAATATTGAATCTTTGATTGAAATTACTTGAAACAATGAACTGATTTTGTCCCTGGACCTTTTATATATAAAGATTGAATCTTTAAAAAGAAATGAGCGTTATGAGTTAAACCTATCCGAATTCCCTATGACGTCCCGAATAGTGTTTTAACGCGTAAGGATTGAATCTTTGTATGAAATTACCTCAATAGAGTTACTTATTATGTCACTAGACCTTTTTAATGTATAAAGGTTTAAACTTTGAAAGAAAATGAGAGTTTTGAGTTAAACATATTCGAGTTCCCTACGACGTCTAGAAGCCTGTTTTAAAGAGTAAATATTGAATCTTTGAATCAAATTACTTCAATCAAGGTACCTGTTATGTCACTAGACCTTTTTAATGTATAAAGATCGAATATTTGTAAAGAACTACGAGTTTTGAGTTCAAGTTATTTGAGTTTCCTTTGACGTCACGAAGCGTGTTTTAACGAGTAAAGATTGAATCTTTGAACGAAATTATCTCAATCAGTGTACCTATTATGTCAGTAGACCTTTTTAATGTATAAAGATGGAATCTTTGAAAAAAATGAGAGTATTGAGTTTAACTTATTCGAGTTACCTATGAAGTCGTGAAGAGTGTTTTAATGACCAAAGATTGAATCTTCAAATGAAAATTCCTCAATAAAGGAACCTATTATGTTACTAGATCTTTTTGATGTATAAAGATTGAATCTTTGAAAGAAAATTAGAGTATTGAGTTAAACTTATTCGAGTTCCTTTTGACATCTCGAAGAGTGTTTTAATGAATAAAGATTGAATCTTTGAATGAAAATACCTCAATCAAGGTACCTATTAAGTCACTAGAAATTTTTATTGTATAAAGATTGAATCTTTGAAAAGAAATGAGAGTTTTGAGTTAAAGTTATTCGAGTTCCCTTCGACGTCACGAAGAGTGTTTTGTTGAGTAAAGATTGAATCTTTGAATGAAATTACCTCAATCAAGTACCTATTCTACCACTAGACCTTTGTAATGTATAAAGATTGAATTTTTGAAAGAAAATGAGTGTTTTGAGTTTAACTTATTCGAGTTACCTATGAAATCGCGAAGAGTGTTTTAATGACTGAAGATTGAATCTTTGAATGAAAAATACCACAATAAAGGTACCAATTCTGTTACTAGACCTGTTTAATGTATAAAGATTGAATCTTTGAAAGAAAATGAGATTTTTGAGTTAAACTTATTCGAGTTCCCTGTAACGTCCCGAAGAGTGTTTTAATGAGTCAAGATTTAATCATTGAATGAAATTACCTCAATCAAGGTAGCTATTACATCACTAGACCTTTTTAATTTAAAAAGATTGACGTTTTGAAAAGAAATGAGTGTTTTGAGTTAAAGTTATTCAAGTTCCCTTTGACGTCACGAAAAGTGTTTAAATGAGTAAATAATGAATCTTTGAATGAAATTACCTCAATCAAGGTACCTATTCTGTCACTAAACCTTTTTAATGTATAAAGATTGAATCTTTGAAAGAACATGAGAGTTTTGAGTTCAACCTATTCGAGTTACCTATGAAGTTGCGAAGAGTGTTTTAATGACTAAAGATTGAATCTTTGAATGAAAATACCTCAATAAAGGTACTTATTTTGTTAGTAGACCTTTTTAATGTATAAAGATTGTATCTTTGAAAGAAAATGATAGTTTTGAGTTAAACTTATTCATGTTCCCTGTAACGTCCCAAAGAGTGTTTTAAGGAGTAAATATTGAATCTTTGAATGTAATTACCTCAATCAAGGTAGCTATTATGTCACTAGACCTTTTTAATGTACAAAGATTGAATCTTGGAAAGAAAATGAGAGTTTTGAGTTTAACTTATTCGAGTTACCTATGAAGTCGCGAAGGGTGTTTTAATGAATAAAGATTGAATCTTTGAATGAAAACACCTCAATAAAGGTACCTATTATGTTACTAGACCTTTTTAATGTCTAAAGATTGAATCTTTGGAATAAAATGATAGTTCTGAGTTTAACTTATTCGATTTACCTATGAAGTCGTGAACAGTGGTTGAATGACTAAATAATGAATCATTGAATGAAAATACCTTAGTAAAGGTACCTATTATGTTACTAGACCTTTTTAATGTATAAAGATTGAATCTTGGAAAGAAAATGACTGTTTTGAGTTAAACTTATGCGAGTTCCCTATGACATCCCGAAGAGTATTTCAAGGAGTAAAGATTGAATCTTTGATTGAAATTACTTGAAACAATGAACTAATTTTGTCCCTGGACCTTTTATATATAAAGATTGAATCTTTAAAAAGAAATGAGCGTTATGAGTTAAACCTATCCGAATTCCCTATGACGTCCCGAATAGTGTTTTAACGCGTAAGGATTGAATCTTTGTATGAAATTACCTCAACAGAGGTACTTATTATGTCACTGGACCTTTTTAATGTATAAAGGTTTAAACTTTGAAAGAAAATGAGAGTTTTGAGTTAAACATATTCGAGTTCCCTGCGTCGTCTAGAAGACTGTTTTAAAGAGTAAATATTGAATCTTTGAATCAAATTACCTCAATCAAGGTACCTGTTATGTCACTAGACCTTTTTAATGTATAAAGATCGAATATTTGTAAAGAACTACGAGTTTTGAGTTCAAGTTATTTGAGTTCCCATTGACGTCACGAAGCGTGTTTTAATGAGTAAAGATTGAATCTTTGAACGAAATTATCTCAATCAATGTACCCATTATGTCAGTAGATCTTTTTATTGTATAAAGATGGAATCTTTGAAAAAAATGAGAGTATTGAGTTTAACTTATTCGAGTTACCTATGAAGTCGCGAAGAGTGTTTTAATGACCAAAGATTGAATCTTCAAATGAAAATTCCTCAATAAAGGAACCTATTATGTTACTAGATCTTTTTGATGTATAAAGATTGAATCTTTGAAAGAAAATTAGAGTTTTGAGTTAAACTTATTCGAGTTACTTTTGACATCCCGAAGAGTGTTTTAATGAATAAAGATTGAATCTTTGAATGAAATTACCTCAATCAAGGTACCTATTAAGTCACTAGAAATTTTTATTGTATAAAGATTGAATCTTTGAAAAGAAATGAGAGTTTTGAGTTAAAGTTATTCGAGTTCCCTTCGACGTCACGAAGAGTGTTTTGATGAGTAAAGATTGAATCTTTGAATGAAATTACCTCAATCAAGTACCTATTCTACCACTAGACCTTTGTAATGTATAAAGATTGAATCTTTGAAAGAAAATGAGATTTTTGAGTTAAACTTATTCGAGTTCCCTGTAACGTCCCGAAGAGTGTTTTAATGAGTCAAGATTGAATCATTGAATGAAATTACCTCAATCAAGGTAGCTATTACATCACTAGACCTTTTTAATTTAAAAAGATTGACGTTTTGAAAAGAAATGAGTGTTTTGAGTTAAAGTTATTCAAGTTCCTTTTGACGTCACGAAGAGTGTTTAAATGAGTAAATATTGAATCTTTGAATGAAATTACCTTAATCAAGGTACTTATTCTGTCACTAAACCTTTTTAATGTATAAAGATTGAATCTTTGAAAGAACATGAGAGTTTTGAGTTCAACCTATTCGAGTTACCTATGAAGTTGCGAAGAGTGTTTTAATGACTAAAGATTGAATCTTTGAATGAAAATACCTCAATAAAGGTACTTATTTTGTTAGTAGACCTTTTTAATGTATAAAGATTGTATCTTTGAAAGAAAATGAGAGTTTTGAGTTAAACTTATTCATGTTCCCTGTAACGTCCCAAAGAGTGTTTTAAGGAGTAAATATTGAATCTTTGAATGTAATTACCTCAATCAAGGTAGCTATTCTGTCACTAGACCTTTTTAATGTACAAAGATTGAATCTTGGAAAGAAAATGAGAGTTTTGAGTTTAACTTATTCGAGTTACCTATGAAGTCGCGAAGGGTGTTTTAATGAATAAAGATTGAATCTTTGAATGAAAACACCTCAATAAAGGTACCTATTATGTTACTAGACCTTTTTAATGTCTAAAGATTGAATCTTTGGAATAAAATTATAGTTCTGAGTTTAACTTATTCGATATACCTATGAAGTCGTGAACAGTGGTTGAATGACTAAATAATGAATCATTGAATGAAAATACCTTAGTAAAGGTACCTGTTATGTTACTAGACCTTTTTAATGTATAAAGATTGAATCTTGGAAAGAAAATGACTGTTTTGAGTTAAACTTATGCGAGTTCCCTATGACATCCCGAAGAGTATTTCAAGGAGTAAATATTGAATCTTTGATTGAAATTACTTGAAACAATGAACTGATTTTGTCCCTGGACCTTTTATATATAAAGATTGAATCTTTAAAAAGAAATGAGCGTTATGAGTTAAACCTATCCGAATTCCCTATGACGTCCCGAATAGTGTTTTAACGCGTAAGGATTGAATCTTTGTATGAAATTACCTCAATAGAGTTACTTATTATGTCACTAGACCTTTTTAATGTATAAAGGTTTAAACTTTGAAAGACAATGAGAGTTTTGAGTTAAACATATTCGAGTTCCCTGCGACGTCTAGAAGCCTGTTTTAAAGAGTAAATATTGAATCTTTGAATCAAATTACTTCAATCAAGGTACCTGTTATGTCACTAGACCTTTTTAATGTATAAAGATCGAATATTTGTAAAGAACTACGAGTTTTGAGTTCAAGTTATTTGAGTTTCCTTTGACGTCACGAAGCGTGTTTTAACGAGTAAAGATTGAATCTTTGAACGAAATTATCTCAATCAGTGTACCTATTATGTCAGTAGACCTTTTTAATGTATAAAGATGGAATCTTTGAAAAAAATGAGAGTATTGAGTTTAACTTATTCGAGTTACCTATGAAGTCGTGAAGAGTGTTTTAATGACCAAAGATTGAATCTTCAAATGAAAATTCCTCAATAAAGGAACCTATTATGTTACTAGATCTTTTTGATGTATAAAGATTGAATCTTTGAAAGAAAATTAGAGTATTGAGTTAAACTTATTCGAGTTCCTTTTGACATCTCGAAGAGTGTTTTAATGAATAAAGATTGAATCTTTGAATGAAAATACCTCAATCAAGGTACCTATTAAGTCACTAGAAATTTTTATTGTATAAAGATTGAATCTTTGAAAAGAAATGAGAGTTTTGAGTTAAAGTTATTCGAGTTCCCTTCGACGTCACGAAGAGTGTTTTGTTGAGTAAAGATTGAATCTTTGAATGAAATTACCTCAATCAAGTACCTATTCTACCACTAGACCTTTGTAATGTATAAAGATTGAATTTTTGAAAGAAAATGAGTGTTTTGAGTTTAACTTATTCGAGTTACCTATGAAATCGCGAAGAGTGTTTTAATGACTGAAGATTGAATCTTTGAATGAAAAATACCACAATAAAGGTACCAATTCTGTTACTAGACCTGTTTAATGTATAAAGATTGAATCTTTGAAAGAAAATGAGATTTTTGAGTTAAACTTATTCGAGTTCCCTGTAACGTCCCGAAGAGTGTTTTAATGAGTCAAGATTTAATCATTGAATGAAATTACCTCAATCAAGGTAGCTATTACATCACTAGACCTTTTTAATTTAAAAAGATTGACGTTTTGAAAAGAAATGAGTGTTTTGAGTTAAAGTTATTCAAGTTCCCTTTGACGTCACGAAAAGTGTTTAAATGAGTAAATAATGAATCTTTGAATGAAATTACCTCAATCAAGGTACCTATTCTGTCACTAAACCTTTTTAATGTATAAAGATTGAATCTTTGAAAGAACATGAGAGTTTTGAGTTCAACCTATTCGAGTTACCTATGAAGTTGCGAAGAGTGTTTTAATGACTAAAGATTGAATCTTTGAATGAAAATACCTCAATAAAGGTACTTATTTTGTTAGTAGACCTTTTTAATGTATAAAGATTGTATCTTTGAAAGAAAATGATAGTTTTGAGTTAAACTTATTCATGTTCCCTGTAACGTCCCAAAGAGTGTTTTAAGGAGTAAATATTGAATCTTTGAATGTAATTACCTCAATCAAGGTAGCTATTATGTCACTAGACCTTTTTAATGTACAAAGATTGAATCTTGGAAAGAAAATGAGAGTTTTGAGTTTAACTTATTCGAGTTACCTATGAAGTCGCGATGGGTGTTTTAATGAATAAAGATTGAATCTTTGAATGAAAACACCTCAATAAAGGTACCTATTATGTTACTAGACCTTTTTAATGTCTAAAGATTGAATCTTTGGAATAAAATGATAGTTCTGAGTTTAACTTATTCGATTTACCTATGAAGTCGTGAACAGTGGTTGAATGACTAAATAATGAATCATTGAATGAAAATACCTTAGTAAAGGTACCTATTATGTTACTAGACCTTTTTAATGTATAAAGATTGAATCTTGGAAAGAAAATGACTGTTTTGAGTTAAACTTATGCGAGTTCCCTATGACATCCCGAAGAGTATTTCAAGGAGTAAAGATTGAATCTTTGATTGAAATTACTTGAAACAATGAACTAATTTTGTCCCTGGACCTTTTATATATAAAGATTGAATCTTTAAAAAGAAATGAGCGTTATGAGTTAAACCTATCCGAATTCCCTATGACGTCCCGAATAGTGTTTTAACGCGTAAGGATTGAATCTTTGTATGAAATTACCTCAACAGAGGTACTTATTATGTCACTGGACCTTTTTAATGTATAAAGGTTTAAACTTTGAAAGAAAATGAGAGTTTTGAGTTAAACATATTCGAGTTCCCTGCGTCGTCTAGAAGACTGTTTTAAAGAGTAAATATTGAATCTTTGAATCAAATTACCTCAATCAAGGTACCTGTTATGTCACTAGACCTTTTTAATGTATAAAGATCGAATATTTGTAAAGAACTACGAGTTTTGAGTTCAAGTTATTTGAGTTCCCATTGACGTCACGAAGCGTGTTTTAATGAGTAAAGATTGAATCTTTGAACGAAATTATCTCAATCAATGTACCCATTATGTCAGTAGATCTTTTTATTGTATAAAGATGGAATCTTTGAAAAAAATGAGAGTATTGAGTTTAACTTATTCGAGTTACCTATGAAGTCGCGAAGAGTGTTTTAATGACCAAAGATTGAATCTTCAAATGAAAATTCCTCAATAAAGGAACCTATTATGTTACTAGATCTTTTTGATGTATAAAGATTGAATCTTTGAAAGAAAATTAGAGTTTTGAGTTAAACTTATTCGAGTTACTTTTGACATCCCGAAGAGTGTTTTAATGAATAAAGATTGAATCTTTGAATGAAATTACCTCAATCAAGGTACCTATTAAGTCACTAGAAATTTTTATTGTATAAAGATTGAATCTTTGAAAAGAAATGAGAGTTTTGAGTTAAAGTTATTCGAGTTCCCTTCGACGTCACGAAGAGTGTTTTGATGAGTAAAGATTGAATCTTTGAATGAAATTACCTCAATCAAGTACCTATTCTACCACTAGACCTTTGTAATGTATAAAGATTGAATCTTTGAAAGAAAATGAGATTTTTGAGTTAAACTTATTCGAGTTCCCTGTAACGTCCCGAAGAGTGTTTTAATGAGTCAAGATTGAATCATTGAATGAAATTACCTCAATCAAGGTAGCTATTACATCACTAGACCTTTTTAATTTAAAAAGATTGACGTTTTGAAAAGAAATGAGTGTTTTGAGTTAAAGTTATTCAAGTTCCTTTTGACGTCACGAAGAGTGTTTAAATGAGTAAATATTGAATCTTTGAATGAAATTACCTTAATCAAGGTACTTATTCTGTCACTAAACCTTTTTAATGTATAAAGATTGAATCTTTGAAAGAACATGAGAGTTTTGAGTTCAACCTATTCGAGTTACCTATGAAGTTGCGAAGAGTGTTTTAATGACTAAAGATTGAATCTTTGAATGAAAATACCTCAATAAAGGTACTTATTTTGTTAGTAGACCTTTTTAATGTATAAAGATTGTATCTTTGAAAGAAAATGAGAGTTTTGAGTTAAACTTATTCATGTTCCCTGTAACGTCCCAAAGAGTGTTTTAAGGAGTAAATATTGAATCTTTGAATGTAATTACCTCAATCAAGGTAGCTATTCTGTCACTAGACCTTTTTAATGTACAAAGATTGAATCTTGGAAAGAAAATGAGAGTTTTGAGTTTAACTTATTCGAGTTACCTATGAAGTCGCGAAGGGTGTTTTAATGAATAAAGATTGAATCTTTGAATGAAAACACCTCAATAAAGGTACCTATTATGTTACTAGACCTTTTTAATGTCTAAAGATTGAATCTTTGGAATAAAATTATAGTTCTGAGTTTAACTTATTCGATATACCTATGAAGTCGTGAACAGTGGTTGAATGACTAAATAATGAATCATTGAATGAAAATACCTTAGTAAAGGTACCTGTTATGTTACTAGACCTTTTTAATGTATAAAGATTGAATCTTGGAAAGAAAATGACTGTTTTGAGTTAAACTTATGCGAGTTCCCTATGACATCCCGAAGAGTATTTCAAGGAGTAAATATTGAATCTTTGATTGAAATTACTTGAAACAATGAACTGATTTTGTCCCTGGACCTTTTATATATAAAGATTGAATCTTTAAAAAGAAATGAGCGTTATGAGTTAAACCTATCCGAATTCCCTATGACGTCCCGAATAGTGTTTTAACGCGTAAGGATTGAATCTTTGTATGAAATTACCTCAATAGAGTTACTTATTATGTCACTAGACCTTTTTAATGTATAAAGGTTTAAACTTTGAAAGACAATGAGAGTTTTGAGTTAAACATATTCGAGTTCCCTGCGACGTCTAGAAGCCTGTTTTAAAGAGTAAATATTGAATCTTTGAATCAAATTACTTCAATCAAGGTACCTGTTATGTCACTAGACCTTTTTAATGTATAAAGATCGAATATTTGTAAAGAACTACGAGTTTTGAGTTCAAGTTATTTGAGTTTCCTTTGACGTCACGAAGCGTGTTTTAACGAGTAAAGATTGAATCTTTGAACGAAATTATCTCAATCAGTGTACCTATTATGTCAGTAGACCTTTTTAATGTATAAAGATGGAATCTTTGAAAAAAATGAGAGTATTGAGTTTAACTTATTCGAGTTACCTATGAAGTCGTGAAGAGTGTTTTAATGACCAAAGATTGAATCTTCAAATGAAAATTCCTCAATAAAGGAACCTATTATGTTACTAGATCTTTTTGATGTATAAAGATTGAATCTTTGAAAGAAAATTAGAGTTTTGAGTTAAACTTATTCGAGTTCCTTTTGACATCTCGAAGAGTGTTTTAATGAATAAAGATTGAATCTTTGAATGAAATTACCTCAATCAAGGTACCTATTAAGTCACTAGAAATTTTTATTGTATAAAGATTGAATCTTTGAAAAGAAATGAGAGTTTTGAGTTAAAGTTATTCGAGTTCCCTTCGACGTCACGAAGAGTGTTTTGTTGAGTAAAGATTGAATCTTTGAATGAAATTACCTCAATCAAGTACCTATTCTACCACTAGACCTTTGTAATGTATAAAGATTGAATTTTTGAAAGAAAATGAGTGTTTTGAGTTTAACTTATTCGAGTTACCTATGAAATCGCGAAGAGTGTTTTAATGACTGAAGATTGAATCTTTGAATGAAAAATACCACAATAAAGGTACCAATTCTGTTACTAGACTTGTTTAATGTATAAAGATTGAATCTTTGAAAGAAAATGAGATTTTTGAGTTAAACTTATTCGAGTTCCCTGTAACGTCCCGAAGAGTGTTTTAATGAGTCAAGATTTAATCATTGAATGAAATTACCTCAATCAAGGTAGCTATTACATCACTAGACCTTTTTAATTTAAAAAGATTGACGTTTTGAAAAGAAATGAGTGTTTTGAGTTAAAGTTATTCAAGTTCCCTTTGACGTCACGAAAAGTGTTTAAATGAGTAAATAATGAATCTTTGAATGAAATTACCTCAATCAAGGTACCTATTCTGTCACTAAACCTTTTTAATGTATAAAGATTGAATCTTTGAAAGAACATGAGAGTTTTGAGTTCAACCTATTCGAGTTACCTATGAAGTTGCGAAGAGTGTTTTAATGACTAAAGATTGAATCTTTGAATGAAAATACCTCAATAAAGGTACTTATTTTGTTAGTAGACCTTTTTAATGTATAAAGATTGTATCTTTGAAAGAAAATGATAGTTTTGAGTTAAACTTATTCATGTTCCCTGTAACGTCCCAAAGAGTGTTTTAAGGAGTAAATATTGAATCTTTGAATGTAATTACCTCAATCAAGGTAGCTATTATGTCACTAGACCTTTTTAATGTACAAAGATTGAATCTTGGAAAGAAAATGAGAGTTTTGAGTTTAACTTATTCGAGTTACCTATGAAGTCGCGAAGGGTGTTTTAATGAATAAAGATTGAATCTTTGAATGAAAACACCTCAATAAAGGTACCTATTATGTTACTAGACCTTTTTAATGTCTAAAGATTGAATCTTTGGAATAAAATGATAGTTCTGAGTTTAACTTATTCGATTTACCTATGAAGTCGTGAACAGTGGTTGAATGACTAAATAATGAATCATTGAATGAAAATACCTTAGTAAAGGTACCTATTATGTTACTAGACCTTTTTAATGTATAAAGATTGAATCTTGGAAAGAAAATGACTGTTTTGAGTTAAACTTATGCGAGTTCCCTATGACATCCCGAAGAGTATTTCAAGGAGTAAAGATTGAATCTTTGATTGAAATTACTTGAAACAATGAACTGATTTTGTCCCTGGACCTTTTATATATAAAGATTGAATCTTTAAAAAGAAATGAGCGTTATGAGTTAAACCTATCCGAATTCCCTATGACGTCCCGAATAGTGTTTTAACGCGTAAGGATTGAATCTTTGTATGAAATTACCTCAACAGAGGTACTTATTATGTCACTAGACCTTTTTAATGTATAAAGGTTTAAACTTTGAAAGAAAATGAGAGTTTTGAGTTAAACATATTCGAGTTCCCTGCGACGTCTAGAAGCCTGTTTTAAAGAGTAAATATTGAATCTTTGAATCAAATTACTTCAATCAAGGTACCTGTTATGTCACTAGACCTTTTTAATGTATAAAGATCGAATATTTGTAAAGAACTACGAGTTTTGAGTTCAAGTTATTTGAGTTTCCTTTGACGTCACGAAGCGTGTTTTAATGAGTAAAGATTGAATCTTTGAACGAAATTATCTCAATCAGTGTACCTATTATGTCAGTAGACCTTTTTAATGTATAAAGATGGAATCTTTGAAAAAAATGAGAGTATTGAGTTTAACTTATTCGAGTTACCTATGAAGTCGCGAAGAGTGTTTTAATGACCAAAGATTGAATCTTCAAATGAAAATTCCTCAATAAAGGAACCTATTATGTTACTAGATCTTTTTGATGTATAAAGATTGAATCTTTGAAAGAAAATTAGAGTTTTGAGTTAAACTTATTCGAGTTCCTTTTGACATCCCGAAGAGTGTTTTAATGAATAAAGATTGAATCTTTGAATGAAATTACCTCAATCAAGGTACCTATTAAGTCACTAGAAATTTATATTGTATAAAGATTGAATCTTTGAAAAGAAATGAGAGTTTTGAGTTAAAGTTATTCGAGTTCCCTTCGACGTCACGAAGTGTGTTTTGTTGAGTAAAGATTGAATCTTTGAATGAAATTACCTCAATCAAGTACCTATTCTACCACTAGACCTTTGTAATGTATAAAGATTGAATTTTTGAAAGAAAATGAGTGTTTTGAGTTTAACTTATTCGAGTTACCTATGAAATCGCGAAGAGTGTTTTAATGACTGAAGATTGAATCTTTGAATGAAAAATACCACAATAAAGGTACCAATTCTGTTACTAGACCTTTTTAATGTATAAAGATTGAATCTTTGAAAGAAAATGAGATTTTTGAGTTAAACTTATTCGAGTTCCCTGTAACGTCCCGAAGAGTGTTTTAATGAGTCAAGATTGAATCATTGAATGAAATTACCTCAATCAAGGTAGCTATTACATCACTAGACCTTTTTAATTTAAAAAGATTGACGTTTTGAAAAGAAATGAGTGTTTCGAATTAAAGTTATTCAAGTTCCCTTTGACGTCACGAAGAGTGTTTTAATGAGTAAATATTAAATCTTTGAATGAAATTACCTCAATCAAGGTACCTATTCTGTCACTAAACCTTTTTAATGTATAAAGATTGAATCTTTAAATGAACATGAGAGTTTTGAGTTCAACCTATTCGAGTTACCTATGAAGTTGCGAAGAGTGTTTTAATGACTAAAGATTGAATCTTTGAATGAAAATACCTCAATAAAGGTACTTATTTTGTTAGTAGACCTTTTTAATGTATAAAGATTGTATCTTTGAAAGAAAATGAGAGTTTTGAGTTAAACTTATTCATGTTCCCTGTAACGTCCCGAAGAGTGTTTTAAGGAGTAAATATTGAATCTTTGAATGTAATTACCTCAATCAAGGTAGCTATTATGTCACTAGACCTTTTTAATGTACAAAGATTGAATCTTGGAAAGAAAATGAGAGTTTTGAGTATAACTTATTCGAGTTACCTATGAAGTCGCGAAGGGGGTTTTAATGAATAAAGATTGAATCTTTGAATGAAAACACCTCAATAAAGGTACCTATTATGTTACTAGACCTTTTTAATGTCTAAAGATTGAATCTTTGGAATAAAATGATAGTTCTGAGTTTAACTTATTCGATTTACCTATGAAGTCGTGAACAGTGTTTGAATGACTAAATAATGAATCTTTGAATGAAAATACCTTAGTAATGGTACCTATTATGTTACTAGACCTTTTTAATGTATAAAGATTGAATCTTGGAAAGAAAATGACTGTTTTGAGGTAAACTTATTCGAGTTCCCTATGACATCCCGAAGAGTATTTGAAGGAGTAAAGATTGAATCTTTGATTGAAATTACTTGAAACAATGAACTGATTTTGTCCCTGGACCTTTTATATATAAAGATTGAATCTTTAAAAAGAAATGAGCGTTATGAGTTAAACCTATCCGAGTTCCCTATGACGTCCCGAATAGTGTTTTAACGCGTAAGGATTGAATCTTTGTATGAAATTACCTCAATAGAGGTACTTATTATGTCACTAGACCTTTTTTAATGTCTAAAGGTTTAAAATTTGAAAGAAAATGAGAGTTTTGAGTTAAACATATTCGAGTTCTCTGCGACGTCTAGAAGTCTGTTTTAAAGAGTAAATATTGAATCTTTGAATCAAATTACCTCAATCAAGGTACCTGTTATGTCACTAGACCTTTTTAATGTATAAAGATCGAATATTTGTAAAGAACTACGAGTTTTGAGTTCAAGTTATTTGAATTCCCTTTGACGTCACGAAGCGTGTTTTAATGAGTAAAGATTGAATCTTTGAACGAAATTATCTCATTCAATGTACCTATTATGTCAGTAGACCTTTTTAATGTATAAAGATGGAATCTTTGAAAAAAATGAGAGTATTGAGTTTAACTTATTCGAGTTACCTATGAAGTCGCGAAGAGTGTTTTAATGACCAAAGATTGAATCTTCAAATGAAAATTCCTCAATAAAGGAACCTATTATGTTACTAGATCTTTTTGATGTATAAAGATTGAATCTTTGAAAGAAAATTAGAGTTTTGAATTAAACTTATTCGAGTTCCTTTTGACATCCCGAAGAGTGTTTTAATGAATAAAGATTGAATCTTTGAATGAAATTACCTCAATCAAGGTACCTATTAAGTCACTAGAAATTTTTATTGTATAAAGATTGAATCTTTGAAAAGAAATGAGAGTTTTGAGTTAAAGTTATTCGAGTTCCCTTTGACGTCACGAAGAGTGTTTTGATGAGTAAAGATTGAATCTTTGAATGAAATTACCTCAATCAAGTACCTATTCTACCACTAGACCTTTGTAATGTATAAAGATTGAATCTTTGAAAGAAAATGAGTGCTTTGAGTTTAACTTATTCGAGTTACCTATGAAATCGCAAAGAGTGCTTTAATGACTGAAGATTGAATCTTTGAATGAAAAATACCACAATAACGGTACCAATTCTGTTACTAGACCTTTTTATTGTATAAAGATTGAATCTTTGAAAGAAAATGAGATTTTTGAGTTAAACTTATTCGAGTTCCCTGTAACGTCCCGAAGAGTGTTTTAATGAGTCAAGATTGAATCATTGAATGAAAATACCTCAATCAAGGTAGCTATTACATCACTAGACCTTTTTAATTTAAAAAGATTGACGTTTTGAAAAGAAATGAGTGTTCCGAGTTAAAGTTATTCAAGTTCCCTTTGACGTCACGAAGAGTGTTTAAATGAGTAAATATTGAATCTTTGAATGAAATTACCTCAATCAAGGTACCTATTCTGTCACTAAACCTTTTTAATGTATAAAGATTGAATCTTTGAAAGAACATGAGAGTTTTGAGTTCAACCTATTCGAGTTACCTATGAAGTTGCGAAGAGTGTTTTAGTGACTAAAGATTGAATCTTTGAATGAAAATACCTCAATAAAGGTACTTATTTTGTTAGTAGACCTTTTTAATGTATAAAGATTGTATCTTTGAAAGAAAATGAGAGTTTTGAGTTAAACTTATTCATGTTCCCTGTAACGTCCCAAAGAGTGTTTTAAGGAGTAAATATTGAATCTTTGAATGTAATTACCTCAATCAAGGTAGCTATTATGTCACTAGACCTTTTTAATGTACAAAGATTGAATCTTGGAAAGAAAATGAGAGTTTTGAGTTTAACTTATTCGAGTTACCTATGAAGTCGCGAAGGGTGTTTTAATGAATAAAGATTGAATCTTTGAATGAAAACACCTCAATAAAGGTACCTATTATGTTACTAGACCTTTTTAATGTCTAAAGATTGAATCTTTGGAATAAAATGATAGTTCTGAGTTTAACTTATTCGATTTACCTATGAAGTCGTGAACAGTGTTTGAATGACTAAATAATGAATCTTTGAATGAAAATACCTTAGTAAAGGTACCTATTATGTTACTAGACCTTTTTAATGTATAAAGACTGAATCTTGGAAAGAAAATGACTGTTTTGAGTTAAACTTATTCGAGTTCCCTATGACATCCCGAACAGTATTTCAACGAGTAAAGATTGAATCTTTGATTGAAATTACTTGATACAATGAACTGATTTTGTCCCTGGACCTTTTATATATAAAGATTGAATCTTTAAAAAGAAATGAGCGTTATGAGTTAAACCTATCCGAGTTCCCTATGACGTCCCGAATAGTGTTTTAACGCGTAAGGATTGAATCTTTGTATGAAATTACCTCAATAGAGGTACTTATTATGTCACTAGACCTTTTTTAATGTATAAAGGTTTAAACTTTGAAAGAAAATGAGAGTTTTGAGTTAAACATATTCGAGTTCCCTGCGGCGTCTAGAAGACTGTTTTAAAGAGTAAATATTGAATCTTTGAATCAAATTACCTCAATCAAGGTACCTGTTATGTCACTAGACCTTTTTAATGTATAAAATCGAATATTTGTAAAGAACTACGAGTTTTGAGTTCAAGTTATTTGAGTTCCCTTTGACGTCACGAAGCGTGTTTTAATGAGTAAAGATTGAATCTTTGAACGAAATTATCTCAATCAATGTACCTATTATGTCAGTAGACCTTTTTAATGTATAAAGATGGAATCTTTGAAAAAAATGAGAGTATTGAGTTTAACCTATTCGAGTTACCTATGAAGTCGCGAAGAGTGTTTTAATGACCAAAGATTGAATCTTCAAATGAAAATTCCTCAATAAAGGAACCTATTATGTTACTAGATCTTTTTGATGTATAAACATTGAATCTTTGAAAGAAAATTAGAGATTTGAGTTAAACTTATTCGAGTTCCTTTTGACATCCCGAAGAGTGTTTTAATGAATAAAGATTGAATCTTTGAATGAAATTACCTCAATCAAGGTACCTATTAAGTCACTAGAAATTTTTATTGTATAAACATTGAATCTTTGAAAAGAAATGAGAGTTTTGAGTTAATGTTATTCGAGTTCCCTTCGACGTCACGAAGAGTGTTTTGATGAGTAAAGATTGAATCTTTGAATGAAATTACCTCAATCAAGTACCTATTCTACCACTAGACTTTTGTAATGTATAAAGATTGAATCTTTGAAAGAAAATGAGTGTTTTGAGTTTAACTTATTCGAGTTACCTATGAAATCGCGAAGAGTGTTTTAATGACTGGAGATTGAATCTTTGAATGAAAAATACCACAATAAAGGTACCAATTCTGTTACTAGACCTTTTTAATGTATAAAGATTGAATCTTTGAAAGAAAATGAGATTTTTGAGTTAAACTTATTCGAGTTCCCTGTAACGTCCCGAAGAGTGTTTCAATGAGTCAAGATTGAATCATTGAATGAAATTACCTTAATCAAGGTAGCTATTACATCACTAGACCTTTTTAATTTAAAAAGATTGACGTTTTAAAAAGAAATGAGTGTTTCGAGTTAAAGTTATTCAAGTTCCCTTTGACGTCACGAAGAGTGTTTTAATGAGTAAATATTGAATCTTTGAATGAAATTACCTCAATCAAGGTACCTATTCTGTCACAGAACCTTTTTAATGTATGAAGATTGAATCTTTGAAAGAACATGAGAGTTTTGAGTTCAACCTATTCGAGTTACCTATGAAGTTGCGAAGAGTGTTTTAATGACTAAAGATTGAATCTTTGAATGAAAATACCTCAATAAAGGTACTTATTTTGTTAGTAGACCTTTTTAATGTATAAAGATTGTATCTTTGAAAGAAAATGAGAGTTTTGAGTTAAACTTATTCATGTTCCCTGTAACGTCCCAAAGAGTGTTTTAAGGAGTAAATATTGAATCTTTGAATGTAATTACCTCAATCAAGGTAGCTATTATGTCACTAGACCTTTTTAATGTACAAAGATTGAATCTTGGAAAGAAAATGAAAGTTTTGAGTTTAACTTATTCGAGTTACCTATGAAGTTGCGAAGGGTGTTTTAATGAATAAAGATTGAATCTTTGAATGGAAACACCTCAATAAAGGTACCTATTATGTTACTAGACCTTTTTAATGTCTAAAGATTGAATCTTTGGAATAAAATGATAGTTCTGAGTTTAACGTATTCGATTTACCTATGAAGTCGTGAACAGTGTTTGAATGACTAAATAATGAATCTTTGAATGAAAATACCTTAGTAAAGGTACCTATTATGTTACTAGACCTTTTTAATGTATAAAGATTGAATCTTGGAAAGAAAATGACTGTTTTGAGTTAAACTTATTCGAATTCCCTATGACATCCCGAAGAGTATTTCAACGAGTAAAGATTGAATCTTTGATTGAAATTACTTGAAACAATGAACTGATTTTGTCCCTGGACCTTTTATATATAAAGATTGAATCTTTAAAAAGAAATGAGCGTTATGAGTTAAACCTATCCGAGTTCCCTATGACGTCCCGAATAGTGTTTTAACGCGTAAGGATTGAATCTTTGTATGAAATTACCTCAATAGAGGTACTTATTATGTCACTAGACCTTTTTAATGTATAAAGGTTTAAACTTTGAAAGAAAATGAGAGTTTTGAGTTAAACATATTCGAGTTCCCTACGACGTCTAGAAGACTGTTTTAAAGAGTAAATATTGAATCTTTGAATCAAATTACCTCAATCAAGGTACCTGTTATGTCACTAGACCTTTTTAATGTATAAAGATCGAATATTTGTAAAGAACTACGAGTTTTGAGTTCAAGTTATTTGAGTTCCCTTTGACGTCACGAAGCGTGTTTTAATGAGTAAAGATTGAATCTTTGAACGAAATTATCTCAATCAATGTACCTATTATATCAGTAGACCTTTTTAATGTATAAAGATGGAATCTTTGAAAAAAATGAGAGTATTGAGTTTAAATTATTCGAGTTACCTATGAAGTCGCGAAGAGCGTTTTAACGACCAAAGATTGAATCTTCAAATGAAAATTCCTCAATAAAGGAACCTATTGTGTTACTAGATCTTTTTGATGTATAAAGATTGAATCTTTGAAAGAAAATTAGAGTTTTGAGTTAAACTTATTCGAGTTCCTTTTGACATCCCGAAGAGTGTTTTAATGAATAAAGATTGAATCTTTGAATGAAATTACCTCAATCAAGGTACCTATTAAGTCACTAGAAATTTTTATTGTATAAAGATTGAATCTTTGAAAAGAAATGAGAGTTTTGAGTTAAAGTTATTCGAGTTCCCTTTGAGATCACGAAGAGTGTTTTGATGAGTAAAGATTGAATCTTTGAATGAAATTACCTCAATCAAGTACCTATTCTACCACTAGACCTTTGTAATGTATAAAGATTGAATCTTTGAAAG
Source organism: Cornus florida (assembly GCF_030987335.1). Taxonomy (NCBI): domain Eukaryota; kingdom Viridiplantae; phylum Streptophyta; class Magnoliopsida; order Cornales; family Cornaceae; genus Cornus; species Cornus florida. The sequence continues at coordinate 98,511,760 of NW_026775573.1, read as the reverse complement.
AAAATGAGTGTTTTGAGTTTAACTTATTCGAGTAACCTATGAAATCGCGAAGAGTGTTTTAATGACTGAAGATTGAATCTTTGAATGAAAAATACCACAATAAAGGTACCAATTCTGTTAGTAGACCTTTTTAATGTATAAAGATTGAATCTTTGAAAGAAAATGAGATTTTTGAGTTAAACTTATTCGAGTTCCTTGTAACGTCCCGAAGAGTGTTTTAATGAGTCAAGATTGAATCATTGAATGAAATTACCTCAATCAAGGTAGCTATTACATCACTAGACCTTTTTAATTTAAAAAGATTGACGTTTTGAAAAGAAATGAGTGTTTCGAGTTAAAGTTATTCAAGTTCCCTTTGACGTCACGAAGAGTGTTTTAATGAGTAAATATTGAATCTTTGAATGAAATTACCTCAATCAAGGTACCTATTCTGTCACAGAACCATTTTAATGTATAAAGATTGAATCTTTGAAAGAACATGAGAGTTTTGAGTTCAACCTATTCGAGTTACCTATGAAGTTGCGAAGAGTGTTTTAATGACTAAAGATTGAATCTTTGAATGAAAATATCTCAATAAAGGTACTTATTTTGTTAGTAGACCTTTTTAATGTATAAAGATTGTATCTTTGAAAGAAAATGAGAGTTTTGAGTTAAACTTATTCATGTTCCCTGTAACGTCCCAAAGAGTGTTTTAAGGAGTAAATATTGAATGTTTGAATGTAATTACCTCAATCAAGTTAGCAATTATGTCACTAGACCTTTTTAATGTACAAAGATAGAATCTTGGAAAGAAAATGAGAGTTTTGAGTTTAACTTATTCTAGTTACCTATGAAGTCACGAAGGGTGTTTTAATGAATAAAGATTGAATCTTTGAATGAAAACACCTCAATAAAGGTACCTATTATGTTACTAGACCTTTTTAATGTCTAAAGATTGAATCTTTGGAATAAAATGATAGTTCTGAGTTTAACTTATTCGATTTACCTATGAAGTCATGAACAGTGTTTGAATGACTAAATAATGAATCTTTGAATGAAAATACCTTAGTAAAGGTACCTATTATGTTACTAGACCTTTTTAATGTATAAAGATTGAATCTTGGAAAGAAAATGACTGTTTTGAGTTAAATTTATTCGAGTTTCCTATGACATCTCGAAGAGTATTTCAACGAGTAAAGATTGAATCATTGATTGAAATTACTTGAAACAATGAACTGATTTTGTCCCTAGACCTTTTATATATAAAGATTGAATCTTTAAAAAGAAATGAGTGTTATGAGTTAAACCTATCTGAGTTCCCTATGACGTCCCGAATAGTGTTTTAACGCGTAAGGATTGAATCTTTGTATGAAATTACCTCAATAGAGGTACTTATTATGTCACTAGACCATTTTAATGTATAAAGGTTTAAACTTTGAAAGAAAATGAGAGTTTTGAGTTAAACATATTCGAGTTCCCTGTGACGTCTAGAAGACTGTTTTAAAGAGTAAATATTGAATCTTTGAATCAAATTACCTCAATCAAGGTACCTGTTATGTCACTAGACCTTTTTAATGTATAAAGATCGAATATTTGTAAAGAACTACGAGTTTTGAGTTCAAGTTATTTGAGTTCCCTTTGATGTCACGAAGCGTGTTTTAGTGAGTAAAGATTGAATCTTTGAACGAAATTATCTCAATCAATGTACCTATTATGTCAGTAGACCTTTTTAATGTATAAAGATGGAATCTTTGAAAAAAATGAGAGTATTGAGTTTAACTTATTCGAGTTACCTATGAAGTCGCGAAGAGTGTTTTAATGAGCAAAGATTGAATCTTCAAATGAAAATTCCTCAATAAAGGAACATATTATGTTACTAGATCTTTTTGATGTATAAAGATTGAATCTTTAAAAGAAAATTAGAGTTTTGAGTTAAACTTATTCAACTTTTGACATCCCGAAGAGTGTTTTAATGAATAAAGATTGAATCTTTGAATGAAATTACCTCAATCAAGGTACCTCTTAGGTCACTAGAAATTTTTATTGTATAAAGATTGAATCTTTGAAAAGAAATGAGAGTTTTGAGTTAAAGTTATTCGAGTTCCCTTTGACGTCACGAAGAGTGTTTTGATGTGTAAAGATTGAATCTTTGAATGAAATTACCTCAATCAAGTACCTATTCTACCACTAGACCTTTGTAATGTATAAAGATTGAATCTTTGAAAGAAAATGAGTGTTTTGAGTTTAACTTATTCGAGTTACCTATGAAATCGCGAAGAGAGTTTTAATGACTGAAGATTGAATCTTTGAATGAAAAATACCACAATAAAGGTACCAATTCTGTTACTAGACCTTTTTAATGTATAAAGATTGAATCTTTGAAAGAAAATGAGATTTTTGAGTTAAACTTATTCGAGTTCCCTGTAACGTCCCGAAGAGTGTTTTAATGAGTCAAGATTGAATCATTGAATGAAATTACCTCAATCAAGGTAGCTATTACATCACTAGACCTTTTTAATTTAAAAAGATTGACGTTTTGAAAAGAAATGAGTGTTTCGAGTTAAAGTTATTCAAGTTCTCTTTGACGTCACGAAGAGTGTTTTAATGAGTAAATATTGAATCTTTGAATGAAATTACCTCAATTAAGTACCTATCCTACCACTAGACCTTTGTAATGTATAAAGATTGAATCTTTGAAAGAAAATGAGTGTTTTGAGTTTAACTTATTCGAGTTACCTATGAAATCGCGAAGTGTGTTTTAATGACTGAAGATTTAATCTTTGAATGAAAAATACCACAATAAAGGTACCAATTCTGTTACTAGACCTTTTTAATGTATAAAGATTGAATCTTTGAAAGAAAATGAGATTTTTGAGTTAAACTTATTCGAGTTCCCTGTAACGTCCCGAAGAGTGCTTTAATGAGTCAAGATTGAATCATTGAATGAAATTACCTCAATCAAGGTAGCTATTACATCACTAGACCTTTTTAATTTAAAAAGATTGACGTTTTGAAAAGAAATGAGTGTTTCGAGTTAAAGTTATTCAAGTTCCCTTTGACGTCACGAAGAGTGTTTTAATGAGTAAATATTGAATCTTTGAATGAAATTACCTCAATCAAGGTACCTATTCTGTCACTAAACCTTTTTAATGTATAAAGATTGAATCTTTGAAAGAACATGAGAGTTTTGAGTTCAACCTATTCGAGTTACCTATGAAGTTGCGAAGAGTATTTTAATGACTAAAGATTGAAACTTTGAATGAAAATACCTCAATGAAGGTACTTATTTTGTTAGTAGACCTTTTTAATGTATAAAGATTGTATCTTTGAAAGAAAATGAGAGTTTTGAGTTAAACTTATTCATGTTCCCTGTAACGTCCCGAAAAGTGTTTTAAGGAGTAAATATTGAATCTTGGAATGTAATTACCTAAATCAAGGTAGCTATTATGTCACTAGACCTTTTTAATGTACAAAGATTGAATCTTGGAAAGAAAATGAGAGTTTTGAGTTTAACTTATTCGAGTTACCTATGAAGTCGCGAAGGGTGTTTTAATGAATAAAGATTGAATCTTTGAATGAAAACACCTCAATAAAGGTACCTATTATGTTACTAGACCTTTTTAATGTCTAAAGATTGAATCTTTGGAATAAAATGATAGTTCTGAGTTTAACTTATTCGATTTACCTATGAAGTCGTGAACAATGTTTGAATGACTATATAATGAATCTTTGAATGAAAAAACCTTAGTAAAGGTACCTATTATGTTACTAGACCTTTTTAATGTAAAAAGATTGAATCTTAGAAAGAAAATGACTGTTTTGAGTTAAACTTATTCGATTTCCCTATGACATCCCGAAGAGTATTTCAACGAGTAAAGATTGTATCATTGATTGAAATTACTTGAAACAGTGAACTGATTTTGTCCCTAGACCTTTTATATATAAAGATTGAATCTTTAAAAAGAAATGAGCGTTATGAGTTAAACCTATCCGAGTTCCCTATGACGTCCCGAATAGTGTTTTAACGTGTAAGGATTGAATCGTTGTATGAAATTACCTCAATAGAGGTACTTATTATGTCACTAGACCTTTTTAATATATAAAGGTTTAAACTTTGAAAGAAAATGAGAGTTTTGAGTTAAACATATTCGAGTTCCCTGCGACGTCTAGAAGCCTGTTTTAAAAAGTAAATATTGAATCTTTGAATCAAATTACCTCAATCAAGGTACCTGTTATGTCACTAGACCTTTTTAATGTATAAAGATCGAATTTTTGTATAGAACTACGAGTTTTGAGTTCAAGTTATTTGAGTTCCCTTTGATGTCACGAAGCGTGTTTTAATGAGTAAAGATTGAATCTTTGAACGAACTTATCTCAATCAATGTACCTATTATGTCAGTAGGCCTTTTTAATGTATAAAGATGGAATCTTTGAAAAAACATTAGATTATTGAGTTTAACTTATTCGAGTTACCTATGAAGTCGCGAAGAGTGTTTTAATGACCAAAGATTGAATCTTCAAATGAAAATTCCTCAATAAAGGAACCTATTATGTTACTAGATCTTTTTGATGTATAAAGATTGAATCTTTGAAAGAAAATTTGAGTTTTGAGTTAAACTTATTCGAGTTCTTTTTGACATCCCGAAGAGTGTTTTAATGAATAAAGATTGAATCTTTGAATGAAATTACCTCAATCAAGGTACCTATTAAGTCACTAGAAATTTTTATTGTATAAAGATTGAATCTTTGAAAAGAAATGAGAGTTTTGAGTTAAAGTTATTCGAGTTCCCTTTGACGTCACGAAGAGTGTTTTGATGAGTAAAGATTGAATCTTTGAACGAAATTACCTCAATCAAGTACCTATTCTACCACTAGACCTTTGTAATGTATAAAGATTGAATCTTTGAAAGAAAATGAGTGTTTTGAGTTTAACTTATTCGAGTTACCTATGAAATTGCGAAGAGTGTTTTAATGACTGAAGATTGAATCTTTGAATGAAAAATACCACAATAAAGGTACCAATTCTGTTACTAGACCTTTTTAATGTATAAAGATTGAATCTTTGAAAGAAAATGAGATTTTTGAGTTAAATATATTCGAGTTCCCAGTAACGTCTCGAAGAGTGTTTTAATGAGTCAAGATTGAATCATTGAATGAAATTACCTCAATCAAGGTAGCTATTACATCACTAGACCTTCTTTGAATGAAAGAGTGTTTTAAGGAGTAAATATTGAACCTTTGAATGTAATTACCTCAATCAAGGTAGCTATTATGTCACTAGACCTTTTTAATGTACAAAGATTGAATCTTGGAAAGAAAATGAGGTTTTGAGTTTAACTTATTCGAGTTACCTATGAAGTCGCGAAGGGTGTTTTAATGAATAAATATTGAATCTTTGAATGAAAACACCTCAATAAAGGTACCTATTATGTTACTAGACCTTTTTAATGTCTAATGATTGAATCTTTGGAATAAAATGATAGTTCTGAGTTTAACTTATTCGATTTACCTATGAAGTCGTGAACAGTGTTTGAATAACTAAATAATGAATCTTTGAATGAAAATACCTTAGTAAAGGTACCTATTATGTTACTAGACCTTTTTAATGTATAAAGATTGAATCTTGGAAAGAAAATGACTGTTTTGAGTTAAACTTATTCGAGTTCCCTATGACATCCCGAAGAGTATTTCAAGGAGTAAAGATTGAATCTTTGATTGAAATTACTTGAAACAATGAACTGATTTTGTCCCTGGACCTTTCATATATAAAGATTGAATCTTTAAAAAGAAATGAGCGTTATGAGTTAAACCTATCCGAGTTCCCTATGACATCCCGAATAATGTTTTAACGCGTAAGGATTGAATCTTTGTATGAAATTACCTCAATAGAGGTACTTATTATGTCACTAGACCTTTTTTAATGTATAAAGGTTTAAACTTTGAAAGAAAATGAGAGTTTTGAGTTAAACATATTCGAGTTCCCTACGACATCTAGAAGAGTGTTTTAAAGAGTAAATATTGAATCTTTGAATCAAATTACCTCAATCAAGGTACCTGTTATGTCACTAGACCTTTTTAATGTGTAAAGATCGAATATTTGTAAAGAACTACGAGTTTTGAGTTCAAGTTATTTGAGTTCCCTTTGACGTCACGAAGCGTGTTTTAATGAGTAAAGATTGAATCTTTGAACGAAATTATCTCAATCAATGTACCTATTATGTCAGTAGACCTTTTTAATGTATAAAGATGGAATCTTTGAAAAAAATGAGAGTATTGAGTTTAACTTATTCGAGTTACCTATGAAGTCGCGAAGAGTGTTTTAATGACCAAAGATTGAATCTTCAAATGAAAATTCCTCAATAAAGGAACCTATTATGTTACTAGATCTTTTTGATGTATAAAGATTGAATCTTTGAAAGAAAATTAGAGTTTTGAGTTAAACTTATTCGAGTTCCTTTTGACATCCCGAAGAGTGTTTTAATGAATAAAGATTGAATCTTTGAATGAAATTACCTCAATCAAGGTACCTATTAAGTCACTTGAAATTTTTATTGTATAAAGATTGAATCTTTGAAAAGAAATAAGAGTTTTGAGTTAAAGTTATTCGAGTTCCCTTTGACGTCACGAAGAGTGTTTTGATGAGTAAAGATTGAATCTTTGAATGAAATTACCTCAATCAAGTACCTATTCTACCACTAGACCTTTGTAATGTATAAAGATTGAATCTTTGAAAGAAAATGAGTGTTTTGAGTTTAACTTATTCGAGTTACCTATGAAATCGCAAAGAGTGTTTTAATGACTGAAGATTGAATCTTTGAACGAAAAATACCACAATAACGGTACCAATTCTATTACTAGACCTTTTTAATGTATGAAGATTGAATCTTTGAAAGAAAATGAGATTTTTGTGTTAAACTTATTCGAGTTCCCTGTAACGTCCGGAAGAGTGTTTTAATGAGTCAAGATTGAATCATTGAATGAAATTACCTCAATCAAGGTAGCTATTACATCACTAGACCTTTTTAATTTAAAAAGATTCGTTTTGAATAGAAATGAGTGTTTCGAGTTAAAGTTATTCAAGTTCCCTTTGACGTCACGAAGAGTGTTTTAATGAGTAAATATTGAATCTTTGAATGAAATTACCTCAATCAAGGTACCTATTCTGTCACTAAACCTTTTGAATGTATAAAGATTGAATCTTTGAAAGAACATGAGAGTTTTGAGTTCAACCTATTCGAGTTACCTATGAAGTTGCGAAGAGTGTTTTAATGACTAAAGATTGAATCTTTGAATGAAAATACCTCAATAAAGGTACTTATTTTGTTAGTAGACCTTTTTAATGTATAAAGATTGTATCTTTGAAAGAAAATGAGAGTTTTGAGTTAAACTTATTCATGTTCCCTGTAACGTCCCAAAGAGTGTTTTAAGGAGTAAATATTGAATCTTTGAATGTAATTACCTCAATCAAGGTAGTTATTATGTCACTAGACCTTTTTAATGTACAAAGATTGAATCTTGGAAAGAAAATGAGAGTTTTGAGTTTAACTTATTCGAGTTACCTATGAAGTCGCGAAGGGTGTTTTAATGAATAAAGATTGAATCTTTGAATGAAAACACCTTAATAAAGGTACCTATTATGTTACTAGACCTTTTTAATGTCTAAAGATTGAATCTTTGGAATAAAATGATAGTTCTGAGTTTAACTTATTCGATTTACCTATGAAGTCGTGAACAGTGCTTGAATGACTAAATAATGAATCTTTGAATGAAAATACCTTAGTAAAGGTACCTATTATGTTACTAGACCTTTTTAATGTATAAAGATTGAATCTTGGAAAGAAAATGACTGTTTTGAGTTAAACTTATTCGAGTTCCCTATGACATCCCGAAGAGTATTTCAACGAGTAAAGATTGAATCATTGATTGAAATTACTTGAAACAGTGAACTGATTTTGTCCCTGGACCTTTTATATATGAAGACTGAATCTTTAAAAAGAAATGAGCGTTATGAGTTAAACCTATCCGAGTTCCCTATGACGTCCCTAATAGTGTTTTAACGCGTAAGGATTGAATCTTTGTATGACATTACCTCAATAGAGGTACTTATTATGTCACTAGACCTTTTTAATGTATAATGGTTTAAACTTTGAAAGAAAATGAGAGTTTTGAGTTAAACATATTCGAGTTCCTTGCGACGTCTCAAAGAGTGTTTTAAAGCGTAAATATTGAATCTTTGAATCAAATTACCTCAATCAAGGTACCTGTTATGTCACTAGACCTTTTTAATGTATAAAGATCGTATATTTGTAAAGAACTACGGGTTTTGAGTTCAAGTTATTTGAGTTCCCTTTGACGTCACGAAGCGTGTTTTAATGAGTAAAGATTGAATCTTTGAACGAAATTATCTCAATCAATGTACCTATTATGTCAGTAGACCTTTTTAATGTATAAAGATGGAATCTTTGAAAAAAATGAGAGTATTGAGTTTAACTTATTTGAGTTACCTATGAAGTCGCGAAGAGTGTTTTAATGACCAAAGATTGAATCTTCAAATGAATATTCCTCAATAAAGGAACCTATTATGTTACTAGATCTTTTTGATGTATAAAGATTGAATCTTTGAAAGAAAATTAGAGTTTTGAGTTAAACTTATTCGAGTTCCTTTTGACATCTCGAAGAGTGTTTTAATGAATAAAGATTGAATCTTTGAATGAAATTACCTCAATCAAGGTACCTATTAAGTCACTAGAAATTTTTATTGTATAAAGATTGAATCTTTGAAAAGAAATGAGAGTTTTGAGTTAAAGTTATTCGAGTTCCCTTCGACGTCACGAAGAGTGTTTTGATGAGTAAAGATTGAATCTTTGAACGAAATTACCTCAATCAAGTACCTATTCTACCACTAGACCTTTGTAATGTATAAAGATTGAGTCTTTGAAAGAAAATGAGTGTTTTGAGTTTAACTTATTCGAGTTACCTATGAAATCGTGAAGAGTGTTTTAATGACTGAAGATTGAATCTTTGAATGAAAAATACCACAATAAAGGTACCAATTCTGTTACTAGACCTTTTTAATGTATAAGGATTGAATCTTTGAAAGAAAATGAGATTTTTGAGTTAAACTTATTCGAGTTCCCTGTAACGTCCCGAAGAGTGTTTTAATGAGTCAAGATTGAATCATTGAATGAAATTACCTCAATCAAGGTAGCTATTACATCACTAGACCTTTTTAATTTAAAAAGATTGACGTTTTGAAAAGAAATAAGTGTTTCGAGTTAAAGTTATTCAAGTTCCCTTTGACGTCACGAAGAGTGTTTTAATGAGTAAATATTGAATCTTTGAATGAAATTAGCTCAATCAAGGTACCTATTCTGTCACTAAACCTTTTTAATGTATAAAGATTGAATCTTTGAAAGAACATGAGAGTTTTGTGTTCAACCTATTCGAGTTACCTATGAAGTTGCGAAGAGTGTTTTAATGACTAAAGATTGAATCTTTGAATGAAAATACCTCAATAAAGGTACTTATTTTGTTAGTAGACCTTTTTAATGTATAAAGATTGTATCTTTGAAAGAAAATGAGAGTTTTGAGTTAAACTTATTCATGTTCCCTATAACGTCCCAAAGAGTGTTTTAAGGAGTAAATATTGAATCTTTGAATGTAATTACCTCAATCAAGGTAGCTATTATGTCACTAGACCTTTTTAATGTACAAAGATTGAATCTTGGAAAGAAAATGAGAGTTTTGAGTTTAACTTATTCGAGTTACCTATGAAGTCGCGAAGGGTGTTTTAATGAATAAAGATTGAATCTTTGAATGAAAACACCTCAATAAAGGTACCTATTATGTTACTAGACCTTTTTAATGTCTAAAGATTGAATCTTTGGAATAAAATGATAGTTCTGAGTTTAACTTACTCGATTTACCTATGAAGTCGTGAACAATGTTTGAATGACTAAATAATGAATCTTTGAATGAAAATACCTTAGTAAAGGTACCTATTATGTTACTAGACCTTTTTAATGTATAAAGATTGAATCTTGGAAAGAAAATGACTGTTTTGAGTTAAACTTATTCGAGTTCCCTATGACATCCCGAAGATTGAATCTTTGATTGAAATTACTTGAAACAATGAACTGATTTTGTCACTGGACCTTTTATATATAAAGATTGAATCTTTAAAAAGAAATGAGCGTTATGAGTTAAACCTATCCGAGTTCCCTATGACGTCCCGAATAGTGTTTTAACGCGTAAGGATTGAATCTTTGTATGAAATTACCTCAATAGAGGTACTTATTATGTCACTAGACCTTTTTAATGTATAAAGGTTTAAACTTTGAAAGAAAATGAGTGTTTTGAGTTAAACATATTCGAGTTCCCTGCGACGTCTAGAAGACTGTTTTAAAGAGTAAATATTGAATCTTTCAATAAAATTACCTCAATCAAGGTACCTGTTATGTCACTAGACCTTTTTAATGTATAAAGATCGAATATTTGTAAAGAACTTCGAGTTTTGAGTTCAAGTTATTTGAGTTCCCTTTGACGTCACGAAGCGTGTTTTAATGAGTAAAGATTGAATCTTTGAACGAAATTATCTCAATCAATGTACCTATTATATCAGTAGACCTTTTTAACGTATAAAGATGGAATCTTTGAAAAAAATGAGAGTATTGAGTTTAACTTATTCGAGTTGCCTATGAAGTCGCGAAGAGTATTTTAACGACCAAAGATTGAATCTTCAAATGAAAATTCCTCAATAAAGGAACCTATTATGTTACTAGATCTTTTTGATGTATAAAGATTGAATCTTTGAAAGAAAATTAGAGTTTTGAGTTAAACTTATTCGAGTTCCTTTTGACATCCCGAAGAGTGTTTTAGTGAATAAAGATTGAATCTTTGAATGAAATTACTTCAATCAAGGTACCTATTAAGTCACTAGAAATTTTTATTGTATAAAGATTGAATCTTTGAAAAGAAATGAGAGTTTTGAGTTAAAGTTATTCGAGTTCCCTTTGAGATCACGAAGAGTGTTTTGATGAGTAAAAATTGAATCTTTGAATGAAATTACCTCAATCAAGTACCTATTCTACCACTAAACCTTTATAATGTATAAAGATTGAATCTTTGAAAGAAAATGAGTGTTTTGAGTTTAACTTATTCGAGTTACCTATGAAATCGCGAAGAGTGTTTTAATGATTGAAGATTGAATCTTTGAATGAAAAATACCACAATAAAGGTACTAATTCTGTTACTAGACCTTTTTAATGTAAAAAGATTGAATCTTTGAAAGAAAATGAGATTTTTGAGTTAAACTTATTCGAGTTCCCTGTAACGTCCCGAAGAGTGTTTTAATGAGTCAAGATTGAATCATTGAATGAAATTACCTCAATCAAGGTAGCTATTACATCACTAGACCTTTTTAATTTAAAAAGATTGACGTTTTGAAAAGAAATGAGTGTTTCGAGTTAAAGTTATTCAAGTTCCCTTTGACGTCACGAAGAGTGTTTTAATGAGTAAATATTGAATCTTTGAATGAAATTACCTCAATCAAGGTACCTATTCTGTCACTAAACCTTTTTAATGTATAAAGATTGAATCTTTGAAAGAACATGAGAGTTTTGAGTTCAACCTATTCGAGTTACCTATGAAGTTGCGAAGAGTGTTTTAATGACTAAAGATTGAATCTTTGAATGAAAATACCTCAATAAAGGTACTTATTTTGTTAGTAGACCTTTTTAAAGTATAAAGATTGTATCTTTGAAAGAAAATGAGAGTTTTGAGTTAAACTTATTCATGTTCCCTGTAACGTCCCAAAGAGTGTTTTAAGGAGTAAATATTGAATCTTTGAATGTAATTACCTCAATCAAGGTAGCTATTATGTCACTAGACCTTTTTAATGTACAAAGATTGAATCTTGGAAAGAAAATGAGATTTTTGAGTTTAACTTATTCGAGTTACCTATGAAGTCGCGAAGGGTGTTTTAATGAATAAAGATTGAATCTTTGAATGAAAATACCTCAATAAAGGTACCTATTATGTTACTAGACCTTTTTAATGTCTAAAGATTGAATCTTTGGAATAAAATGATAGTTCTAAGTTTAACTTATTCGATTTACCTATGAAGTCGTGAACAGTGCTTGAATGACTAAATAATGAATCTTTGAATGAAAATACCTTAGTAAAGGTACCTATTATGTTACTAGACCTTTTTAATGTATAAAGATTGAATCTTGGAAAGAAAATGACTGTTTTGAGTTAAACTTATTCGAGTTCCCTATGACATCCCGAAGAGTATTTCAACTAGTAAAGATTGAATCATTGATTGAAATTACTTGAAACAGTGAACTGATTTTGTCCCTGGGCCTTTTATATATAAAGATTGAATCTTTAAAAAGAAATGAGCGTTATGAGTTAAACCTATCCGAGTTCCCTATGACGTCCCGAATAGTGTTTTAACGCGTAAGGATTGAATCTTTGTATGACATTACCTCAATAGAGGTACTTATTATGTCACCTGACCTTTTTAATGTATAAAGGTTTAAACTTTGAAAGAAAATGAGAGTTTTGAGTTAAAAATATTCGGGTTCCCTGCGACGTCTCGAAGAGTGTTTTAAAGAGTAAATATTGAATCTTTGAATCAAATTACCTCAATCAAGGTACCTGTTATGTCACTAGACCTTTTTAATGTGTAAAGATCGAATATTTGTAAAGAACTACGAGTTTTGAGTTCAAGTTATTTGAGTTCCCTTTGACGTCACGAAGCGTGTTTTAATGAGTAAAGATTGAATCTTTGAACGAAATTATCTCATTCAATGTACCTATTATGTCAGTAGACCTTTTTAATGTATAAAGATGGAATCTTTGAAAAAAATGAGAGTATTGAGTTTAACTTATTCGAGTTACCTATGAAGTCGCGAAGAGTGTTTTAATGACTGAAGATTGAATCTTTGAATGAAAAATACCGCAATAAAGGTACCAATTCTGTTACAAGACCTTTTTAATGTATAAAGATTGAATCTTTGAAAGAAAATGAGATTTTTGAGTTAAACTTATTCGAGTTCCCTGTAACGTCCCGAAGAGTGTTTTAATGAGTCAAGATTGAATCATTGAATGAAATTACCTCAATCAAGGTAGCTATTACTTCACTAGACCTTTTTAATTTAAAAAGATTGACGTTTTGAAAAGAAATGAGTGTTTCGAGTTAAAGTTATTCAAGTTCCCTTTGACGTCACGAAGAGTGTTTTAATGAGTAAATATTGAATCTTTGAATGAAATTACCTCAATCAAGGTACCTATTCTGTCACTAAACCTTTTTAATGTATAAAGATTGAATCTTTGAAAGAACATGAGAGTTTTGAGTTCAACCTATTCGAGTTACCTATGAAGTTGCGAAGAGTGTTTTAATGACTAAAGATTGAATCTTTGAATGAAAATACCTCAATAAATGTACTTATTTTGTTAGTAGACCTTTTTAGTGTATAAAGATTGTATCTTTGAAAAAAAATGAGAGTTTTGAGTTAAACTTATTCATGTTCCCTGTAACGTCCCAAAGAGTGTTTTAAGGAGTAAATATTGAATCTTTGAATGTAATTAGCTCAATCAAGGTAGCTATTATGTCACTAGACCTTTTTAATGTACAAAGATTGAATCTTGGAAAGAAAATGAAAGTTTTGAGTTTAACTTATTCGAGTTACCTATGAAGTCGCGAAGGGTGTTTTAATGAATAAAGATTGAATCTTTGAATGAAAACACCTCAATAAAGGTACCTATTATGTTACTAGACCTTTTTAATGTCTAAAGATTGAATCTTTGGAATAAAATGATGGTTCTGAGTTTAACTTATTCGATTTACCTATGAAGTCGTGAACAGTGCTTGAATGACTAAATAATGAATCTTAGAATGAAAATACCTTAGTAAAGGTACCTATTATGTTACTAGACCTTTTTAATGTATAAAGATTGAATCTTGGAAAGAAAATGACTGTTTTGAGTTAAACTTATTCGAGTTCCCTATGACATCCCGAAGAGTATTTCAACGAGTAAAGATTGAATCATTGATTGAAATTACTTGAAACAGTGAACTGATTTTGTCCCTAGACCTTTTATATATAAAGACTGAATCTTTAAAAAGAAATGAGCGTTATGAGTTAAACCTATCCGAGTTCCCTATGACGTCCCGAATAGTGTTTTAACGCGTAAGGATTGAATCTTTGTATGACATTACCTCAATAGAGGTACTTATTATGTCACTAGACCTTTTTAATGTATAAAGGTTTAAACTTTGAAAGAAAATGAGAGTTTTGAATTAAAAATATTCGAGTTCCCTGCGACGTCTCGAAGAGTGTTTTAAAGAGTAAATATTGAATCTTTGAATCAAATTACCTCAATCAAGGTACCTGTTATGTCACTAGACCTTTTTAATGTATAAAGATCGAATATTTGTAAAGAACTACGAGTTTTGAGTTCAAGTTATTTGAGTTCCCTTTGACGTCACGAAGCGTGTTTTAATGAGTAAAGAATGAATCTTTGAACGAAATTATCTCAATCAATGTACCTATTATGTCAGTAGACCTTTTTAATGTATAAAGATGGAATCTTTGAAAAAAATGAGAGTATTGAGTTTAACTTATTCGAGTTACCTATGAAGTCGCGAAGAGTGTTTTAACGACCAAAGATTGAATCTTCAAATGAAAATTCCTCAATAAAGGAACCTATTATGTTACTAGATCTTTTTGATGTATAAAGATTGAATCTTTGAAAGAAAATTAGAGTTTTGAGTTAAACTTATTCGAGTTCCTTTTGACATCCCGAAGAGTGTTTTAATGAATAAAGATTGAATCTTTGAATGAAATTACCTCAATCAAGGTACCTATTAAGTCACTAGAAATTTTTATTGTATAAAGATTGAATCTTTGAAAAGAAATGAGAGTTTTGAGTTAAAGTTATTCGAGTTCCCTTTGACGTCACGAAGAGTGTTTTGATGAGTAAAGATTGAATCTTTGAACGAAATTACCTCAATCAAGTACCTATTCTAGCACTAGACCTTTGTAATGTATAAAGATTGAATCTTTGAAAGAAAATGAGTGTTTTGAGTTTAACTTATTCGAGTTACCTATGAAATCGCGAAGAGTGTTTTAATGACTGAAGATTGAATCTTTGAATGAAAAATACCACAATAAAGGTACCAATTCTGTTACTAGACCTTTTTAATGTATAAAGATTGAATCTTTGAAAGAAAATGAGATTTTTGAGTTAAATTTATTCGAGTTCCCTGTAACGTCTCGAAGAGTGTTTTAATGAGTCAAGATTGAATCATTGAATGAAATTACCTCAATCAAGGTAGCTATTACATCACTAGACCTTCTTAATTTAAAAAGATTGACGTTTTGAAAAGAAATGAGTGTTTCGAGTTAAAGTTATTCAAGTTCCCTTTGACGTCACGAAGAGTGTTTTAATGAGTAAATATTGAATCTTTGAATGAAATTACCTCAATCAAGGTACCTATTCTGTCACTAAACCTTTTTAATGTATAAAGATTGAATCTTTGAAGGAACATGAGAGTTTTGAGTTCAACCTATTCGAGTTACCTATGAAGTTGCGAAGAGTGTTTTAATGATTAAAGATTGAATCTTTGAATGAAAATTCCTCAATAAAGGTACTTATTTTGTTAGTAGACCTTTTTAATGTATAAAGATTGTATCTTTGACAGAAAATAAGAGTTTTGAGTTAAACTTATTCATGTTCCCTATAACGTCCCAAAGAGTGTTTTAAGGAGTAAATATTGAACCTTTGAATGTAGTTACCTCAATCAAGGTAGCTATTATGTCACTAGACCTTTTTAATGTACAAAGATTGAATCTTGGAAAGAAAATGAGGTTTTGAGTTTAACTTATTCGAGTTACCTATGAAGTCGCGAAGGGTGTTTTAATGAATAAATATTGAATCTTTGAATGAAAACACCTCAATAAAGGTACCTATTATGTTACTAGACCTTTTTAATGTCTAAAGATTGAATCTTTGGAATAAAATGATAGTTCTGAGTTTAACTTATTCGATTTACCTATGAAGTCGTGAACAGTGTTTGAATAACTAAATAATGAATCTTTGAATGAAAATACCTTAGTAAAGGTACCTATTATGTTACTAGACCTTTTTAATGTATAAAGATTGAATCTTGGAAAGAAAATGACTGTTTTGAGTTAAACTTATTCGAGTTCCCTATGACATCCCGAAGAGTATTTCAAGGAGTAAAGATTGAATCTTTGATTGAAATTACTTAAAACAATGAACTGATTTTGTCCCTGGACCTTTCATATATAAAGATTGAATCTTTAAAAAGAAATGAGTGTTATGAGTTAAACCTATCCGAGTTCCCAATGACATCCCGAATAATGTTTTAACGCGTAAGGATTGAATCTTTGTATGAAATTACCTCAATAGAGGTACTTATTATTTCACTAGACCTTTTTTAATGTATAAAGGTTTAAACTTTGAAAGAAAATGAGAGTTTTGAGTTAAACATATTCGAGTTCCCTATGACGTCTAGAAGACTGTTTTAAAGAGTAAATATTGAATCTTTGAATCAAATTACCTCAATCAAGGTACCTGTTATGTCACTAGACCTTTTTAATGTGTACAGATCGAATATTTGTAAAGAACTACGGGTTTTGAGTTCAAGTTATTTGAGTTCCCTTTGACGTCACGAAGCGTGTTTTAATGGGTAAAGATTGAATCTTTGAACGAAATTATCTCAATCAATGTACCTATTATGTCAGTAGACCTTTTTAATGTATAAAGATGGAATCTTTGAAAAAAATGAGAGTATTGAGTTTAACTTATTCGAGTTACCTATGAAGTCGCGAAGAGTGTTTTAATGACCAAAGATTGAATCTTCAAATGAAAATTCCTCAATAAAGGAACCTATTATGTTACTAAATCTTTTTGATGTATAAAGATTGAATCTTTGAAAGAAAATTAGAGTTTTGAGTTAAACTTATTCGAGTTCCTCTTGACATCCCGAAGAGTGTTTTAATGAATAAAGATTGAATCTTTGAATGAAATTACCTCAATCAAGGTACCTATTAAGTCACTAGAAATTTTTATTGTATAAAGATTGAATCTTTGAAAAGAAATAAGAGTTTTGAGTTAAAGTTATTCGAGTTCCCTTTGACGTCATGAAGAGTGTTTTGATGAGTAAAGATTGAATCTTTGAATAAAATTACCTCAATCAAGTACCTATTCTACCACTAGACCTTTGTAATGTATAAAGATTGAATCTTTGAAAGAAAATGAGTGTTTTGAGTTTAACTTATTCGAGTTACCTATGAAATCGCAAAGAGTGTTTTAATGACTGAAGATTGAATCTTTGAACGAAAAATACCACAATAACGGTACCAATTCTATTACTAGACCTTTTTAATGTATGAAGATTGAATCTTTGAAAGAAAATGAGATTTTTGTGTTAAACTTATTCGAGTTCCCTGTAACGTCCCGAAGAGTGTTTTAATGAGTCAAGATTGAATCATTGAATAAAATTACCTCAATCAAGGTAGCTATTACATCACTAGACCTTTTTAATTTAAAAAGATTGACGTTTTGAATAGAAATGAGTGTTTCGAGTTAAAGTTATTCAAGTTCCCTTTGACGTCACGAAGAGTGTTTTAATGAGTAAATATTGAATCTTTGAATGAAATTACCTCAATCAAGGTACCTATTCTGTCACTAAACCTTTTGAATGTATAAAGATTGAATCTTTGAAAGAACATGAGAGTTTTGAGTTCAACCTATTCGAGTTACCTATGAAGTTGCGAAGAGTGTTTTAATGACTAAAGATTGAATCTTTGAATGAAAATATCTCAATAAAGGTACTTATTTTGTTAGTAGACCTTTTTAATGTATAAAGATTGTATCTTTGAAAGAAAATGAGAGTTTTGAGTTAAACTTATTCATGTTCCCTGTAACGTCCCAAAGAGTGTTTTAAGGAGTAAATATTGAATCTTTGAATGTAATTACCTCAATCAAGGTAGCTATTATGTCACTAGACCTTTTTAATGTACAAAGATTGAATCTTGGAAAGAAAATGAGAGTTTTGAGTTTAACTTATTCGAGTTACCTATGAAGTCGCGAAGGGTGTTTTAATGAATAAAGATTGAATCTTTGAATGAAAACACCTTAATAAAGGTACATATTATGTTACAAGACCTTTTTAATGTCTGAAGATTGAATCTTTGGAATAAAATGATAGTTCTGAGTTTAACTTATTCGATTTACCTTTGAAGTCGTGAACAGTGCTTGAATGACTAAATAATGAATCTTTGAATGAAAATACCTTAGTAAAGGTACCTATTATGTTACTAGACCTTTTTAATGTATAAAGATTGAATCTTGGAAAGAAAATGACTGTTTTGAGTTAAACTTATTCGAGTTCCCTATGACATCCCGAAGAGTATTTCAACGAGTAAAGATTGAATCATTGATTGAAATTACTTGAAACAGTGAACTGATTTTGTCCCTGGACCTTTTATATATGAAGATTGAATCTTTAAAAAGAAATGAGCGTTATGAGTTAAACCTATCCGAGTTCCCTATGACGTCCCTAATAGTGTTTTAACGCGTAAGGATTGAATCTTTGTATGACATTACCTCTATAGAGGTACTTATTATGTCACTAGACCTTTTTAATGTGTAAAGGTTTAAACTTTGAAAGAAAATGAGAGTTTTGAGTTAAACATATTCGAGTTCCCTGCGACGTCTCGAAGAGTGTTTTAAAGCGTAAATATTGAATCTTTGAATCAAATTACCTCAATCAAGGTACCTGTTATGTCACTAGACCTTTTTAATGTATAAAGATCGAATATTTGTAAAGAACTATGGGTTTTGAGTTCAAGTTATTTGAGTTCCCTTTGACGTCACGAAGCGTGTTTTAATGAGTAAAGATTGAATCTTTGAACGAAATTATCTCAATCAATGTACCTATTATGTCAGTAGACCTTTTTAATGTATAAAGATGGAATCTTTGAAAAAAATGAGAGTATTGAGTTTAACTTATTTGAGTTACCTATGAAGTCGCGAAGAGTGTTTTAATGACCAAAGATTGAATCTTCAAATGAAAATTCCTCAATAAAGGAACCTATTATGTTACTAGATCTTTTTGATGTATAAAGATTGAATCTTTGAAAGAAAATTAGAGTTTTGAGTTAAACTTATTCGAGTTCCTTTTGACATCTCGAAGAGTGTTTTAATGAATAAAGATTGAATCTTTGAATGAAATTACCTCAATCAAGGTACCTATTAAGTCACTAGAAATTTTTATTGTATAAAGATTGAATCTTTGAAAAGAAATGAGAGTTTTGAGTTAAAGTTATTCGAGTTCCCTTCGACGTCACGAAGAGTGTTTTGATGAGTAAAGATTGAATCTTTGAACGAAATTACCTCAATCAAGTACCTATTCTACCACTAGACCTTTGTAATGTATAAAGATTGAATCTTTGAAAGAAAATGAGTGTTTTGAGTTTAACTTATTCGAGTTACCTATGAAATCGCGAAGAGTGTTTTAATGACTGAAGATTGAATCTTTGAATGAAAAATACCACAATAAAGGTACCAATTCTGTTACTAGACCTTTTTAATGTATAAGGATTGAATCTTTGAAAGAAAATGAGATTTTTGAGTTAAACTTATTCGAGTTCCCTGTAACGTCCCGAAGAGTGTTTTAATGAGTCAAGATTGAATCATTGAATGAAATTACCTCAATCAAGGTAGCTATTACATCACTAGACCTTTTTAATTTAAAAAGATTGACGTTTTGAAAAGAAATAAGTGTTTCGAGTTAAAGTTATTCAAGTTCCCTTTGACGTCACGAAGAGTGTTTTAATGAGTAAATATTGAATCTTTGAATGAAATTACCTCAATCAAGGTACCTATTCTGTCACTAAACCTTTTTAATGTATAAAGATTGAATCTTTGAAAGAACATGAGAGTTTTGAGTTCAACCTATTCGAGTTACCTATGAAGTTGCGAAGAGTGTTTTAATGACTAAAGATTGAATCTTTGAATGAAAATACCTCAATAAAGGTACTTATTTTGTTAGTAGACCTTTTTAATGTATAAAGATTGTATCTTTGAAAGAAAATGAGAGTTTTGAGTTAAACTTATTCATGTTCCCTGTAACGTCCCAAAGAGTGTTTTAAGGAGTAAATATTGAATCTTTGAATGTAATTACCTCAATCAAGGTAGCTATTATGTCACTAGACCTTTTTAATGTACAAAGATTGAATCTTGGAAAGAAAATGAGAGTTTTGAGTTTAACTTATTCGAGTTACCTATGAAGTCGCGAAGGGTGTTTTAATGAATAAAGATTGAATCTTTGAATGAAAACACCTCAATAAAGGTACCTATTATGTTACTAGACCTTTTTAATGTCTAAAGATTGAATCTTTGGAATAAAATGATAGTTCTGAGTTTAACTTACTCGATTTACCTATGAAGTCGTGAACAGTGTTTGAATGACTAAACAAAGAATCTTTGAATGAAAATACCTTAGTAAAGGTACCTATTATGTTACTAGACCTTTTTAATGTATAAAGATTGAATCTTGGAAAGAAAATGACTGTTTTGAGTTAAACTTATTCGAGTTCCCTATGACATCCCGAAGAGTATTTCAACGAGTAAAGATTGAATCATTGATTGAAATTACTTGAAACAGTGAACTGATTTTGTCCCTGGACCTTTTATATATGAAGATTGAATCTTTAAAAAGAAATGAGCGTTATGAGTTAAACCTATCCGAGTTCCCTATGACGTCCCTAATAGTGTTTTAACGCGTAAGCATTGAATCTTTGTATGACATTACCTCTATAGAGGTACTTATTATGTCACTAGACCTTTTTAATGTATAAAGGTTTAAACTTTGAAAGAAAATGAGAGTTTTGAGTTAAACATATTCGAGTTCCCTGCGACGTCTCGAAGAGTGTTTTAAAGCGTAAATATTGAATCTTTGAATCAAATTACCTCAATCAAGGTACCTGTTATGTCACTAGACCTTTTTAATGTATAAAGATCGAATATTTGTAAAGAACTATGTGTTTTGAGTTCAAGTTATTTGAGTTCCCTTTGACGTCACGAAGCGTGTTTTAATGAGTAAAGATTGAATCTTTGAACGAAATTATCTCAATCAATGTACCTATTATGTCAGTAGACCTTTTTAATGTATAAAGATGGAATCTTTGAAAAAAATGAGAGTATTGAGTTTAACTTATTTGAGTTACCTATGAAGTCGCGAAGAGTGTTTTAATGACCAAAGATTGAATCTTCAAATGAAAATTCCTCAATAAAGGAACCTATTATGTTACTAGATCTTTTTGATGTATAAAGATTGAATCTTTGAAAGAAAATTAGAGTTTTGAGTTAAACTTATTCGAGTTCCTTTTGACATCCCGAAGAGTGTTTTAATGAATAAAGATTGAATCTTTGAATGAAATTACCTCAATCAAGGTACCTATTAAGTCACTAGAAATTTTTATTGTATAAAGATTGAATCTTTGAAAAGAAATGAGAGTTTTGAGTTAAAGTTATTCGAGTTCCCTTTGAGATCACGAAGAGTGTTTTGATGAGTAAAGATTGAATCTTTGAATGAAATTACCTCAATCAAGTACCTATTCTACCACTAGACCTTTGTAATGTATAAAGATTGAATCTTTGAAAGAAAATGAGTGTTTTGAGTTTAACTTATTCGAGTTACCTATGAAATCGCGAAGAGTGTTTTAATGACTGAAGATTGAATCTTTGAATGAAAAATACCACAATAACGGTACCAATTCTGTTACTAGACCTTTTTAATGTATAAAGATTGAATCTTTGAAAGAAAATGAGATTTTTGAGTTAAACTTATTCGAGTTCCCTGTAACGTCCCGAAGAGTGTTTTAATGAGTCAAGATTGAATCATTGAATGAAATTACCTCAATCAAGGTAGCTATTACATCACTAGACCTTTTTAATTTAAAAAGATTGACGTTTTGAAAAGAAATGAGTGTTTCGAGTTAAAGTTATTCAAGTTCCCTTTGACGTCACGAAGAGTGTTTTAATGAGTAAATATTGAATCTTGGAATGAAATTACCTCAATCAAGGTACCTATTCTGTCACTAAACCTTTTTAATGTATAAAGATTGAATCTTTGAAAGAACATGAGAGTTTTGAGTTCAACCTATTCGAGTTACCTATGAAGTTGCGAAGAGTGTTTTAATGACTAAAGATTGAATCTTTGAATGAAAATACCTCAATAAAGGTACTTATTTTGTTAGTAGACCTTTTTAAAGTATAAAGATTGTATCTTTGAAAGAAAATGAGAGTTTTGAGTTAAACTTATTCATGTTCCCTGTAACGTCCCAAAGAGTGTTTTAAGGAGTAAATATTGAATCTTTGAATGTAATTACCTCAATCAAGGTAGCTATTATGTCACTAGACCTTTTTAATGTACAAAGATTGAATCTTGGAAAGAAAATGAGGTTTTGAGTTTAACTTATTCGAGTTACCTATGAAGTCGCGAAGGGTGTTTTAATGAATAAATATTGAATCTTTGAATGAAAACACCTCAATAAAGGTACCTATTATGTTACTAGACCTTTTTAATGTCTAAAGATTGAATCTTTGGAATAAAATGATAGTTCTGAGTTTAACTTATTCGATTTACCTATGAAGTCGTGAACAGTGTTTGAATAACTAAATAATGAATCTTTGAATGAAAATACCTTAGTAAAGGTACCTATTATGTTACTAGACCTTTTTAATGTATAAAGATTGAATCTTGGAAAGAAAATGACTGTTTTGAGTTAAACTTATTCGAGTTCCCTATGACATCCCGAAGAGTATTTCAAGGAGTAAAGATTGAATCTTTGATTGAAATTACTTAAAACAATGAACTGATTTTGTCCCTGGACCTTTCATATATAAAGATTGAATCTTTAAAAAGAAATGAGCGTTATGAGTTAAACCTATCCGAGTTCCCAATGACATCCCGAATAATGTTTTAACGCGTAAGGATTGAATCTTTGTATGAAATTACCTCAATAGAGGTACTTATTATTTCACTAGACCTTTTTTAATGTATAAAGGTTTAAACTTTGAAAGAAAATGAGAGTTTTGAGTTAAACATATTCGAGTTCCCTATGACGTCTAGAAGACTGTTTTAAAGAGTAAATATTGAATCTTTGAATCAAATTACCTCAATCAAGGTACCTGTTATGTCACTAGACCTTTTTAATGTGTACAGATCGAATATTTGTAAAGAACTACGGGTTTTGAGTTCAAGTTATTTGAGTTCCCTTTGACGTCACGAAGCGTGTTTTAATGGGTAAAGATTGAATCTTTGAACGAAATTATCTCAATCAATGTACCTATTATGTCAGTAGACCTTTTTAATGTATAAAGATGGAATCTTTGAAAAAAATGAGAGTATTGAGTTTAACTTATTCGAGTTACCTATGAAGTCGCGAAGAGTGTTTTAATGACCAAAGATTGAATCTTCAAATGAAAATTCCTCAATAAAGGAACCTATTATGTTACTAAATCTTTTTGATGTATAAAGATTGAATCTTTGAAAGAAAATTAGAGTTTTGAGTTAAACTTATTCGAGTTCCTCTTGACATCCCGAAGAGTGTTTTAATGAATAAAGATTGAATCTTTGAATGAAATTACCTCAATCAAGGTACCTATTAAGTCACTAGAAATTTTTGTTGTATAAAGATTGAATCTTTGAAAAGAAATAAGAGTTTTGAGTTAAAGTTATTCGAGTTCCCTTTGACGTCATGAAGAGTGTTTTGATGAGTAAAGATTGAATCTTTGAATAAAATTACCTCAATCAAGTACCTATTCTACCACTAGACCTTTGTAATGTATAAAGATTGAATCTTTGAAAGAAAATGAGTGTTTTGAGTTTAACTTATTCGAGTTACCTATGAAATCGCAAAGAGTGTTTTAATGACTGAAGATTGAATCTTTGAACGAAAAATACCACAATAACGGTACCAATTCTATTACTAGACCTTTTTAATGTATGAAGATTGAATCTTTGAAAGAAAATGAGATTTTTGTGTTAAACTTATTCGAGTTCCCTGTAACGTCCCGAAGAGTGTTTTAATGAGTCAAGATTGAATCATTGAATAAAATTACCTCAATCAAGGTAGCTATTACATCACTAGACCTTTTTAATTTAAAAAGATTGACGTTTTGAATAGAAATGAGTGTTTCGAGTTAAAGTTATTCAAGTTCCCTTTGACGTCACGAAGAGTGTTTTAATGAGTAAATATTGAATCTTTGAATGAAATTACCTCAATCAAGGTACCTATTCTGTCACTAAACCTTTTGAATGTATAAAGATTGAATCTTTGAAAGAACATGAGAGTTTTGAGTTCAACCTATTCGAGTTACCTATGAAGTTGCGAAGAGTGTTTTAATGACTAAAGATTGAATCTTTGAATGAAAATACCTCAATAAAGGTACTTATTTTGTTAGTAGACCTTTTTAATGTATAAAGATTGTATCTTTGAAAGAAAATGAGAGTTTTGAGTTAAACTTATTCATGTTCCCTGTAACGTCCCAAAGAGTGTTTTAAGGAGTAAATATTGAATCTTTGAATGTAATTACCTCAATCAAGGTAGCTATTATGTCACTAGACCTTTTTAATGTACAAAGATTGAATCTTGGAAAGAAAATGAGAGTTTTGAGTTTAACTTATTCGAGTTACCTATGAAGTCGCGAAGGGTGTTTTAATGAATAAAGATTGAATCTTTGAATGAAAACACCTCAATAAAGGTACCTATTATGTTACTAGACCTTTTTAATGTCTAAAGATTGAATCTTTGGAATAAAATGATAGTTCTGAGTTTAACTTACTCGATTTACCTATGAAGTCGTGAACAGTGTTTGAATGACTAAACAAAGAATCTTTGAATGAAAATACCTTAGTAAAGGTACCTATTATGTTACTAGACCTTTTTAATGTATAAAGATTGAATCTTGGAAAGAAAATGACTGTTTTGAGTTAAACTTATTCGAGTTCCCTATGACATCCCGAAGAGTATTTCAACGAGTAAAGATTGAATCATTGATTGAAATTACTTGAAACAGTGAACTGATTTTGTCCCTGGACCTTTTATATATGAAGATTGAATCTTTAAAAAGAAATGAGCGTTATGAGTTAAACCTATCCGAGTTCCCTATGACGTCCCTAATAGTGTTTTAACGCGTAAGCATTGAATCTTTGTATGACATTACCTCTATAGAGGTACTTATTATGTCACTAGACCTTTTTAATGTATAAAGGTTTAAACTTTGAAAGAAAATGAGAGTTTTGAGTTAAACATATTCGAGTTCCCTGCGACGTCTCGAAGAGTGTTTTAAAGCGTAAATATTGAATCTTTGAATCAAATTACCTCAATCAAGGTACCTGTTATGTCACTAGACCTTTTTAATGTATAAAGATCGAATATTTGTAAAGAACTATGTGTTTTGAGTTCAAGTTATTTGAGTTCCCTTTGACGTCACGAAGCGTGTTTTAATGAGTAAAGATTGAATCTTTGAACGAAATTATCTCAATCAATGTACCTATTATGTCAGTAGACCTTTTTAATGTATAAAGATGGAATCTTTGAAAAAAATGAGAGTATTGAGTTTAACTTATTTGAGTTACCTATGAAGTCGCGAAGAGTGTTTTAATGACCAAAGATTGAATCTTCAAATGAAAATTCCTCAATAAAGGAACCTATTATGTTACTAGATCTTTTTGATGTATAAAGATTGAATCTTTGAAAGAAAATTAGAGTTTTGAGTTAAACTTATTCGAGTTCCTTTTGACATCCCGAAGAGTGTTTTAATGAATAAAGATTGAATCTTTGAATGAAATTACCTCAATCAAGGTACCTATTAAGTCACTAGAAATTTTTATTGTATAAAGATTGAATCTTTGAAAAGAAATGAGAGTTTTGAGTTAAAGTTATTCGAGTTCCCTTTGAGATCACGAAGAGTGTTTTGATGAGTAAAGATTGAATCTTTGAATGAAATTACCTCAATCAAGTACCTATTCTACCACTAGACCTTTGTAATGTATAAAGATTGAATCTTTGAAAGAAAATGAGTGTTTTGAGTTTAACTTATTCGAGTTACCTATGAAATCGCGAAGAGTGTTTTAATGACTGAAGATTGAATCTTTGAATGAAAAATACCACAATAACGGTACCAATTCTGTTACTAGACCTTTTTAATGTATAAAGATTGAATCTTTGAAAGAAAATGAGATTTTTGAGTTAAACTTATTCGAGTTCCCTGTAACGTCCCGAAGAGTGTTTTAATGAGTCAAGATTGAATCATTGAATGAAATTACCTCAATCAAGGTAGCTATTACATCACTAGACCTTTTTAATTTAAAAAGATTGACGTTTTGAA
Source organism: Cornus florida (assembly GCF_030987335.1). Classification (NCBI taxonomy): domain Eukaryota; kingdom Viridiplantae; phylum Streptophyta; class Magnoliopsida; order Cornales; family Cornaceae; genus Cornus; species Cornus florida. Next base: position 98,485,345 of record NW_026775573.1, on the reverse strand, counting down.
AAGAAATGAGTGTTTCGAGTTAAAGTTATTCAAGTTCCCTTTGACGTCACGAAGAGTGTTTTAATGAGTAAATATTGAATCTTGGAATGAAATTACCTCAATCAAGGTACCTATTCTGTCACTAAACCTTTTTAATGTATAAAGATTGAATCTTTGAAAGAACATGAGAGTTTTGAGTTCAACCTATTCGAGTTACCTATGAAGTTGCGAAGAGTGTTTTAATGACTAAAGATTGAATCTTTGAATGAAAATACCTCAATAAAGGTACTTATTTTGTTAGTAGACCTTTTTAAAGTATAAAGATTGTATCTTTGAAAGAAAATGAGAGTTTTGAGTTAAACTTATTCATGTTCCCTGTAACGTCCCAAAGAGTGTTTTAAGGAGTAAATATTGAATCTTTGAATGTAATTACCTCAATCAAGGTAGCTATTATGTCACTAGACCTTTTTAATGTACAAAGATTGAATCTTGGAAAGAAAATGAGGTTTTGAGTTTAACTTATTCGAGTTACCTATGAAGTCGCGAAGGGTGTTTTAATGAATAAATATTGAATCTTTGAATGAAAACACCTCAATAAAGGTACCTATTATGTTACTAGACCTTTTTAATGTCTAAAGATTGAATCTTTGGAATAAAATGATAGTTCTGAGTTTAACTTATTCGATTTACCTATGAAGTCGTGAACAGTGTTTGAATAACTAAATAATGAGTCTTTGAATGAAAATACCTTAGTAAAGGTACCTATTATGTTACTAGACCTTTTTAATGTATAAAGATTGAATCTTGGAAAGAAAATGACTGTTTTGAGTTAAACTTATTCGAGTTCCCTATGACATCCCGAAGAGTATTTCAAGGAGTAAAGATTGAATCTTTGATTGAAATTACTTAAAACAATGAACTGATTTTGTCCCTGGACCTTTCATATATAAAGATTGAATCTTTAAAAAGAAATGAGCGTTATGAGTTAAACCTATCCGAGTTCCCAATGACATCCCGAATAATGTTTTAACGCGTAAGGATTGAATCTTTGTATGAAATTACCTCAATAGAGGTACTTATTATTTCACTAGACCTTTTTTAATGTATAAAGGTTTAAACTTTGAAAGAAAATGAGAGTTTTGAGTTAAACATATTCGAGTTCCCTATGACGTCTAGAAGACTGTTTTAAAGAGTAAATATTGAATCTTTGAATCAAATTACCTCAATCAAGGTACCTGTTATGTCACTAGACCTTTTTAATGTGTACAGATCGAATATTTGTAAAGAACTACGGGTTTTGAGTTCAAGTTATTTGAGTTCCCTTTGACGTCACGAAGCGTGTTTTAATGGGTAAAGATTGAATCTTTGAACGAAATTATCTCAATCAATGTACCTATTATGTCAGTAGACCTTTTTAATGTATAAAGATGGAATCTTTGAAAAAAATGAGAGTATTGAGTTTAACTTATTCGAGTTACCTATGAAGTCGCGAAGAGTGTTTTAATGACCAAAGATTGAATCTTCAAATGAAAATTCCTCAATAAAGGAACCTATTATGTTACTAAATCTTTTTGATGTATAAAGATTGAATCTTTGAAAGAAAATTAGAGTTTTGAGTTAAACTTATTCGAGTTCCTCTTGACATCCCGAAGAGTGTTTTAATGAATAAAGATTGAATCTTTGAATGAAATTACCTCAATCAAGGTACCTATTAAGTCACTAGAAATTTTTGTTGTATAAAGATTGAATCTTTGAAAAGAAATAAGAGTTTTGAGTTAAAGTTATTCGAGTTCCCTTTGACGTCATGAAGAGTGTTTTGATGAGTAAAGATTGAATCTTTGAATAAAATTACCTCAATCAAGTACCTATTCTACCACTAGACCTTTGTAATGTATAAAGATTGAATCTTTGAAAGAAAATGAGTGTTTTGAGTTTAACTTATTCGAGTTACCTATGAAATCGCAAAGAGTGTTTTAATGACTGAAGATTGAATCTTTGAACGAAAAATACCACAATAACGGTACCAATTCTATTACTAGACCTTTTTAATGTATGAAGATTGAATCTTTGAAAGAAAATGAGATTTTTGTGTTAAACTTATTCGAGTTCCCTGTAACGTCCCGAAGAGTGTTTTAATGAGTCAAGATTGAATCATTGAATAAAATTACCTCAATCAAGGTAGCTATTACATCACTAGACCTTTTTAATTTAAAAAGATTGACGTTTTGAATAGAAATGAGTGTTTCGAGTTAAAGTTATTCAAGTTCCCTTTGACGTCACGAAGAGTGTTTTAATGAGTAAATATTGAATCTTTGAATGAAATTACCTCAATCAAGGTACCTATTCTGTCACTAAACCTTTTGAATGTATAAAGATTGAATCTTTGAAAGAACATGAGAGTTTTGAGTTCAACCTATTCGAGTTACCTATGAAGTTGCGAAGAGTGTTTTAATGACTAAAGATTGAATCTTTGAATGAAAATACCTCAATAAAGGTACTTATTTTGTTAGTAGACCTTTTTAATGTATAAAGATTGTATCTTTGAAAGAAAATGAGAGTTTTGAGTTAAACTTATTCATGTTCCCTGTAACGTCCCAAAGAGTGTTTTAAGGAGTAAATATTGAATCTTTGAATGTAATTACCTCAATCAAGGTAGCTATTATGTCACTAGACCTTTTTAATGTACAAAGATTGAATCTTGGAAAGAAAATGAGAGTTTTGAGTTTAACTTATTCGAGTTACCTATGAAGTCGCGAAGGGTGTTTTAATGAATAAAGATTGAATCTTTGAATGAAAACACCTCAATAAAGGTACCTATTATGTTACTAGACCTTTTTAATGTCTAAAGATTGAATCTTTGGAATAAAATGATAGTTCTGAGTTTAACTTACTCGATTTACCTATGAAGTCGTGAACAGTGTTTGAATGACTAAACAAAGAATCTTTGAATGAAAATACCTTAGTAAAGGTACCTATTATGTTACTAGACCTTTTTAATGTATAAAGATTGAATCTTGGAAAGAAAATGACTGTTTTGAGTTAAACTTATTCGAGTTCCCTATGACATCCCGAAGAGTATTTCAACGAGTAAAGATTGAATCATTGATTGAAATTACTTGAAACAGTGAACTGATTTTGTCCCTGGACCTTTTATATATGAAGATTGAATCTTTAAAAAGAAATGAGCGTTATGAGTTAAACCTATCCGAGTTCCCTATGACGTCCCTAATAGTGTTTTAACGCGTAAGGATTGAATCTTTGTATGACATTACCTCTATAGAGGTACTTATTATGTCACTAGACCTTTTTAATGTATAAAGGTTTAAACTTTAAAAGAAAATGAGAGTTTTGAGTTAAACATATTCGAGTTCCCTGCGACGTCTCGAAGAGTGTTTTAAAGCGTAAATATTGAATCTTTGAATCAAATTACCTCAATCAAGGTACCTGTTATGTCACTAGACCTTTTTAATGTATAAAGATCGAATATTTGTAAAGAACTATGTGTTTTGAGTTCAAGTTATTTGAGTTCCCTTTGACGTCACGAAGCGTGTTTTAATGAGTAAAGATTGAATCTTTGAACGAAATTATCTCAATCAATGTACCTATTATGTCAGTAGACCTTTTTAATGTATAAAGATGGAATCTTTGAAAAAAATGAGAGTATTGAGTTTAACTTATTTGAGTTACCTATGAAGTCGCGAAGAGTGTTTTAATGACCAAAGATTGAATCTTCAAATGAAAATTCCTCAATAAAGGAACCTATTATGTTACTAGATCTTTTTGATGTATAAAGATTGAATCTTTGAAAGAAAATTAGAGTTTTGAGTTAAACTTATTCGAGTTCCTTTTGACATCCCGAAGAGTGTTTTATTGAATAAAGATTGAATCTTTGAATGAAATTACCTCAATCAAGGTACCTATTAAGTCACTAGAAATTTTTATTGTATAAAGATTGAATCTTTGAAAAGAAATGAGAGTTTTGAGTTAAAGTTATTCGAGTTCCCTTTGAGATCACGAAGAGTGTTTTGATGAGTAAAGATTGAATCTTTGAATGAAATTACCTCAATCAAGTACCTATTCTACCACTAGACCTTTGTAATGTATAAAGATTGAATCTTTGAAAGAAAATGAGTGTTTTGAGTTTAACTTATTCGAGTTACCTATGAAATCGCGAAGAGTGTTTTAATGACTGAAGATTGAATCTTTGAATGAAAAATACCACAATAACGGTACCAATTCTGTTACTAGACCTTTTTAATGTATAAAGATTGAATCTTTGAAAGAAAATGAGATTTTTGAGTTAAACTTATTCGAGTTCCCTGTAACGTCCCGAAGAGTGTTTTAATGAGTCAAGATTGAATCATTGAATGAAATTACCTCAATCAAGGTAGCTATTACATCACTAGACCTTTTTAATTTAAAAAGATTGACGTTTTGAAAAGAAATGAGTGTTTCGAGTTAAAGTTATTCAAGTTCCCTTTGACGTCACGAAGAGTGTTTTAATGAGTAAATATTGAATCTTGGAATGAAATTACCTCAATCAAGGTACCTATTCTGTCACTAAACCTTTTTAATGTATAAAGATTGAATCTTTGAAAGAACATGAGAGTTTTGAGTTCAACCTATTCGAGTTACCTATGAAGTTGCGAAGAGTGTTTTAATGACTAAAGATTGAATCTTTGAATGAAAATACCTCAATAAAGGTACTTATTTTGTTAGTAGACCTTTTTAAAGTATAAAGATTGTATCTTTGAAAGAAAATGAGAGTTTTGAGTTAAACTTATTCATGTTCCCTGTAACGTCCCAAAGAGTGTTTTAAGGAGTAAATATTGAATCTTTGAATGTAATTACCTCAATCAAGGTAGCTATTATGTCACTAGACCTTTTTAATGTACAAAGATTGAATCTTGGAAAGAAAATGAGAGTTTTGAGTTTAACTTATTCGAGTTACCTATGAAGTCGCGAAGGGTGTTTTAATGAATAAAGATTGAATCTTTGAATGAAAATACCTCAATAAAGGTACCTATTATGTTACTAGACCTTTTTAATGTCTAAAGATTGAATCTTTGGAATAAAATGATAGTTCTGAGTTTAACTTATTCGATTTACCTATGAAGTCGTGAACAGTGCTTGAATGACTAAATAATGAATCTTTGAATGAAAATACCTTAGTAAAGGTACCTATTATGTTACTAGACCTTTTTAATGTATAAAGATTGAATCTTGGAAAGAAAATGACTGTTTTGAGTTAAACTTATTCGAGTTCCCTATGACATCCCGAAGAGTATTTCAACTAGTAAAGATTGAATCATTGATTGAAATTACTTGAAACAGTGAACTGATTTTGTCCCTGGACCTTTTACATATAAAGATTGAATCTTTAAAAAGAAATGAGCGTTATGAGTTAAACCTATCCGAGTTCCCTATGACGTCCCGAATAGTGTTTTAACGCGTAAGGATTGAATCTTTGTATGACATTACCTCAATAGAGGTACTTATTATGTCACCTGACCTTTTTAATGTATAAAGGTTTAAACTTTGAAAGAAAATGAGAGTTTTGAGTTAAAAATATTCGGGTTCCCTGCGACGTCTCGAAGAGTGTTTTAAAGAGTAAATATTGAATCTTTGAATCAAATTACCTCAATCAAGGTACCTGTTATGTCACTAGACCTTTTTAATGTGTAAAGATCGAATATTTGTAAAGAACTACGAGTTTTGAGTTCAAGTTATTTGAGTTCCCTTTGACGTCACGAAGCGTGTTTTAATGAGTAAAGATTGAATCTTTGAACGAAATTATCTCAATCAATGTACCTATTATGTCAGTAGACCTTTTTAATGTATAAAGATGGAATCTTTGAAAAAAATGAGAGTATTGAGTTTAACTTATTCGAGTTACCTATGAAGTCGCGAAGAGTGTTTTAATGACCAAAGATTGAATCTTCAAATGAAAATTCCTCAATAAAGGAACCTATTATGTTACTAGATCTTTTTGATGTATAAAGATTGAATCTTTGAAAGAAAATTAGAGTTTTGAGTTAAACTTATTCGAGTTCCTTTTGACATCCCGAAGAGTGTTTTAATGAATAAAGATTGAATCTTTGAATGAAATTATCTCAATCAAGGTACCTATTAAGTCACTAGAAATTTTTATTGTATAAAGATTGAATCTTTGAAAAGAAATAAGAGTTTTGAGTTAAAGTTATTCGAGTTCCCTTTGACGTCACGAAGAGTGTTTTCATGAGTAAAGATTGAATCTTTGAATGAAATTACCTCAATCAAGTACCTATTCTACCACTAGACCTTTGTAATGTATAAAGATTGAATCTTTGAAAGAAAATGAGTGTTTTGAGTTTAACTTATTCGAGTTACCTATGAAATCGCAAAGAGTGTTTTAATGACTGAAGATTGAATCTTTGAACGAAAAATACCACAATAACGGTACCAATTCTATTACTAGACCTTTTTAATGTATGAAGATTGAATCTTTGAAAGAAAATGAGATTTTTGTGTTAAACTTATTCGAGTTCCCTGTAACGTCCCGAAGAGTGTTTTAATGAGTCAAGATTGAATCATTGAATGAAATTACCTCAATCAAGGTAGCTATTACATCACTAGACCTTTTTAATTTAAAAAGATTGACGTTTTGAATAGAAATGAGTGTTTCGAGTTAAAGTTATTCAAGTTCCCTTTGACGTCACGAAGAGTGTTTTAATGAGTAAATATTGAATCTTTGAATGAAATTACCTCAATCAAGGTACCTATTCTGTCACTAAACCTTTTTAATGTATAAAGATTGAATCTTTGAAAGAACATGAGATTTTTGATTTCAACCTATTCGAGTTACCTATGAAGTTGCGAAGAGTGTTTTAATGACTAAAGATTGAATCTTTGAATGAAAATACCTCAATAAAGGTACTTATTTTGTTAGTAGACCTTTTTAATGTATAAGGATTGTATCTGTGAAAGAAAATGAGAGTTTTGAGTTAAACTTATTCATGTTCCATGTAACGTCCCAAAGAGTGTTTTAAGGAGTAAATATTGAATCTTTGAATGTAATTACCTCAATCAAGGTAGCTATTATGTCACTAGACCTTTTTAATGTACAAAGATTGAATCTTGGAAAGAAAATGAGGTTTTGAGTTTAACTTATTCGAGTTACCTATGAAGTCGCGAAGGGTGTTTTAATGAATAAATATTGAATCTTTGAATGAAAACACCTCAATAAAGGTACCTATTATGTTACTAGACCTTTTTAATGTCTAAAGATTGAATCTTTGGAATAAAATGATAGTTCTGAGTTTAACTTATTCGATTTACCTATGAAGTCGTGAACAGTGTTTGAATAACTAAATAATGAATCTTTGAATGAAAATACCTTAGTAAAGGTACCTATTATGTTACTAGACCTTTTTAATGTATAAAGATTGAATCTTGGAAAGAAAATGACTGTTTTGAGTTAAACTTATTCGAGTTCCCTATGACATCCCGAAGAGTATTTCAAGGAGTAAAGATTGAATCTTTGATTGAAATTACTTAAAACAATGAACTGATTTTGTCCCTGGACCTTTCATATATAAAGATTGAATCTTTAAAAAGAAATGAGCGTTATGAGTTAAACCTATCCGAGTTCCCAATGACATCCCGAATAATGTTTTAACGCGTAAGGATTGAATCTTTGTATGAAATTACCTCAATAGAGGTACTTATTATTTCACTAGACCTTTTTTAATGTATAAAGGTTTAAACTTTGAAAGAAAATGAGAGTTTTGAGTTAAACATATTCGAGTTCCCTATGACGTCTAGAAGACTGTTTTAAAGAGTAAATATTGAATCTTTGAATCAAATTACCTCAATCAAGGTACCTGTTATGTCACTAGACCTTTTTAATGTGTACAGATCGAATATTTGTAAAGAACTACGGGTTTTGAGTTCAAGTTATTTGAGTTCCCTTTGACGTCACGAAGCGTGTTTTAATGGGTAAAGATTGAATCTTTGAACGAAATTATCTCAATCAATGTACCTATTATGTCAGTAGACCTTTTTAATGTATAAAGATGGAATCTTTGAAAAAAATGAGAGTATTGAGTTTAACTTATTCGAGTTACCTATGAAGTCGCGAAGAGTGTTTTAATGACCAAAGATTGAATCTTCAAATGAAAATTCCTCAATAAAGGAACCTATTATGTTACTAAATCTTTTTGATGTATAAAGATTGAATCTTTGAAAGAAAATTAGAGTTTTGAGTTAAACTTATTCGAGTTCCTCTTGACATCCCGAAGAGTGTTTTAATGAATAAAGATTGAATCTTTGAATGAAATTACCTCAATCAAGGTACCTATTAAGTCACTAGAAATTTTTGTTGTATAAAGATTGAATCTTTGAAAAGAAATAAGAGTTTTGAGTTAAAGTTATTCGAGTTCCCTTTGACGTCATGAAGAGTGTTTTGATGAGTAAAGATTGAATCTTTGAATAAAATTACCTCAATCAAGTACCTATTCTACCACTAGACCTTTGTAATGTATAAAGATTGAATCTTTGAAAGAAAATGAGTGTTTTGAGTTTAACTTATTCGAGTTACCTATGAAATCGCAAAGAGTGTTTTAATGACTGAAGATTGAATCTTTGAACGAAAAATACCACAATAACGGTACCAATTCTATTACTAGACCTTTTTAATGTATGAAGATTGAATCTTTGAAAGAAAATGAGATTTTTGTGTTAAACTTATTCGAGTTCCCTGTAACGTCCCGAAGAGTGTTTTAATGAGTCAAGATTGAATCATTGAATAAAATTACCTCAATCAAGGTAGCTATTACATCACTAGACCTTTTTAATTTAAAAAGATTGACGTTTTGAATAGAAATGAGTGTTTCGAGTTAAAGTTATTCAAGTTCCCTTTGACGTCACGAAGAGTGTTTTAATGAGTAAATATTGAATCTTTGAATGAAATTACCTCAATCAAGGTACCTATTCTGTCACTAAACCTTTTGAATGTATAAAGATTGAATCTTTGAAAGAACATGAGAGTTTTGAGTTCAACCTATTCGAGTTACCTATGAAGTTGCGAAGAGTGTTTTAATGACTAAAGATTGAATCTTTGAATGAAAATACCTCAATAAAGGTACTTATTTTGTTAGTAGACCTTTTTAATGTATAAAGATTGTATCTTTGAAAGAAAATGAGAGTTTTGAGTTAAACTTATTCATGTTCCCTGTAACGTCCCAAAGAGTGTTTTAAGGAGTAAATATTGAATCTTTGAATGTAATTACCTCAATCAAGGTAGCTATTATGTCACTAGACCTTTTTAATGTACAAAGATTGAATCTTGGAAAGAAAATGAGAGTTTTGAGTTTAACTTATTCGAGTTACCTATGAAGTCGCGAAGGGTGTTTTAATGAATAAAGATTGAATCTTTGAATGAAAACACCTCAATAAAGGTACCTATTATGTTACTAGACCTTTTTAATGTCTAAAGATTGAATCTTTGGAATAAAATGATAGTTCTGAGTTTAACTTACTCGATTTACCTATGAAGTCGTGAACAGTGTTTGAATGACTAAACAAAGAATCTTTGAATGAAAATACCTTAGTAAAGGTACCTATTATGTTACTAGACCTTTTTAATGTATAAAGATTGAATCTTGGAAAGAAAATGACTGTTTTGAGTTAAACTTATTCGAGTTCCCTATGACATCCCGAAGAGTATTTCAACGAGTAAAGATTGAATCATTGATTGAAATTACTTGAAACAGTGAACTGATTTTGTCCCTGGACCTTTTATATATGAAGATTGAATCTTTAAAAAGAAATGAGCGTTATGAGTTAAACCTATCCGAGTTCCCTATGACGTCCCTAATAGTGTTTTAACGCGTAAGGATTGAATCTTTGTATGACATTACCTCTATAGAGGTACTTATTATGTCACTAGACCTTTTTAATGTATAAAGGTTTAAACTTTAAAAGAAAATGAGAGTTTTGAGTTAAACATATTCGAGTTCCCTGCGACGTCTCGAAGAGTGTTTTAAAGCGTAAATATTGAATCTTTGAATCAAATTACCTCAATCAAGGTACCTGTTATGTCACTAGACCTTTTTAATGTATAAAGATCGAATATTTGTAAAGAACTATGTGTTTTGAGTTCAAGTTATTTGAGTTCCCTTTGACGTCACGAAGCGTGTTTTAATGAGTAAAGATTGAATCTTTGAACGAAATTATCTCAATCAATGTACCTATTATGTCAGTAGACCTTTTTAATGTATAAAGATGGAATCTTTGAAAAAAATGAGAGTATTGAGTTTAACTTATTTGAGTTACCTATGAAGTCGCGAAGAGTGTTTTAATGACCAAAGATTGAATCTTCAAATGAAAATTCCTCAATAAAGGAACCTATTATGTTACTAGATCTTTTTGATGTATAAAGATTGAATCTTTGAAAGAAAATTAGAGTTTTGAGTTAAACTTATTCGAGTTCCTTTTGACATCCCGAAGAGTGTTTTATTGAATAAAGATTGAATCTTTGAATGAAATTACCTCAATCAAGGTACCTATTAAGTCACTAGAAATTTTTATTGTATAAAGATTGAATCTTTGAAAAGAAATGAGAGTTTTGAGTTAAAGTTATTCGAGTTCCCTTTGAGATCACGAAGAGTGTTTTGATGAGTAAAGATTGAATCTTTGAATGAAATTACCTCAATCAAGTACCTATTCTACCACTAGACCTTTGTAATGTATAAAGATTGAATCTTTGAAAGAAAATGAGTGTTTTGAGTTTAACTTATTCGAGTTACCTATGAAATCGCGAAGAGTGTTTTAATGACTGAAGATTGAATCTTTGAATGAAAAATACCACAATAACGGTACCAATTCTGTTACTAGACCTTTTTAATGTATAAAGATTGAATCTTTGAAAGAAAATGAGATTTTTGAGTTAAACTTATTCGAGTTCCCTGTAACGTCCCGAAGAGTGTTTTAATGAGTCAAGATTGAATCATTGAATGAAATTACCTCAATCAAGGTAGCTATTACATCACTAGACCTTTTTAATTTAAAAAGATTGACGTTTTGAAAAGAAATGAGTGTTTCGAGTTAAAGTTATTCAAGTTCCCTTTGACGTCACGAAGAGTGTTTTAATGAGTAAATATTGAATCTTGGAATGAAATTACCTCAATCAAGGTACCTATTCTGTCACTAAACCTTTTTAATGTATAAAGATTGAATCTTTGAAAGAACATGAGAGTTTTGAGTTCAACCTATTCGAGTTACCTATGAAGTTGCGAAGAGTGTTTTAATGACTAAAGATTGAATCTTTGAATGAAAATACCTCAATAAAGGTACTTATTTTGTTAGTAGACCTTTTTAAAGTATAAAGATTGTATCTTTGAAAGAAAATGAGAGTTTTGAGTTAAACTTATTCATGTTCCCTGTAACGTCCCAAAGAGTGTTTTAAGGAGTAAATATTGAATCTTTGAATGTAATTACCTCAATCAAGGTAGCTATTATGTCACTAGACCTTTTTAATGTACAAAGATTGAATCTTGGAAAGAAAATGAGAGTTTTGAGTTTAACTTATTCGAGTTACCTATGAAGTCGCGAAGGGTGTTTTAATGAATAAAGATTGAATCTTTGAATGAAAATACCTCAATAAAGGTACCTATTATGTTACTAGACCTTTTTAATGTCTAAAGATTGAATCTTTGGAATAAAATGATAGTTCTGAGTTTAACTTATTCGATTTACCTATGAAGTCGTGAACAGTGCTTGAATGACTAAATAATGAATCTTTGAATGAAAATACCTTAGTAAAGGTACCTATTATGTTACTAGACCTTTTTAATGTATAAAGATTGAATCTTGGAAAGAAAATGACTGTTTTGAGTTAAACTTATTCGAGTTCCCTATGACATCCCGAAGAGTATTTCAACTAGTAAAGATTGAATCATTGATTGAAATTACTTGAAACAGTGAACTGATTTTGTCCCTGGACCTTTTACATATAAAGATTGAATCTTTAAAAAGAAATGAGCGTTATGAGTTAAACCTATCCGAGTTCCCTATGACGTCCCGAATAGTGTTTTAACGCGTAAGGATTGAATCTTTGTATGACATTACCTCAATAGAGGTACTTATTATGTCACCTGACCTTTTTAATGTATAAAGGTTTAAACTTTGAAAGAAAATGAGAGTTTTGAGTTAAAAATATTCGGGTTCCCTGCGACGTCTCGAAGAGTGTTTTAAAGAGTAAATATTGAATCTTTGAATCAAATTACCTCAATCAAGGTACCTGTTATGTCACTAGACCTTTTTAATGTGTAAAGATCGAATATTTGTAAAGAACTACGAGTTTTGAGTTCAAGTTATTTGAGTTCCCTTTGACGTCACGAAGCGTGTTTTAATGAGTAAAGATTGAATCTTTGAACGAAATTATCTCAATCAATGTACCTATTATGTCAGTAGACCTTTTTAATGTATAAAGATGGAATCTTTGAAAAAAATGAGAGTATTGAGTTTAACTTATTCGAGTTACCTATGAAGTCGCGAAGAGTGTTTTAATGACCAAAGATTGAATCTTCAAATGAAAATTCCTCAATAAAGGAACCTATTATGTTACTAGATCTTTTTGATGTATAAAGATTGAATCTTTGAAAGAAAATTAGAGTTTTGAGTTAAACTTATTCGAGTTCCTTTTGACATCCCGAAGAGTGTTTTAATGAATAAAGATTGAATCTTTGAATGAAATTATCTCAATCAAGGTACCTATTAAGTCACTAGAAATTTTTATTGTATAAAGATTGAATCTTTGAAAAGAAATAAGAGTTTTGAGTTAAAGTTATTCGAGTTCCCTTTGACGTCACGAAGAGTGTTTTGATGAGTAAAGATTGAATCTTTGAATGAAATTACCTCAATCAAGTACCTATTCTACCACTAGACCTTTGTAATGTATAAAGATTGAATCTTTGAAAGAAAATGAGTGTTTTGAGTTTAACTTATTCGAGTTACCTATGAAATCGCAAAGAGTGTTTTAATGACTGAAGATTGAATCTTTGAACGAAAAATACCACAATAACGGTACCAATTCTATTACTAGACCTTTTTAATGTATGAAGATTGAATCTTTGAAAGAAAATGAGATTTTTGTGTTAAACTTATTCGAGTTCCCTGTAACGTCCCGAAGAGTGTTTTAATGAGTCAAGATTGAATCATTGAATGAAATTACCTCAATCAAGGTAGCTATTACATCACTAGACCTTTTTAATTTAAAAAGATTGACGTTTTGAATAGAAATGAGTGTTTCGAGTTAAAGTTATTCAAGTTCCCTTTGACGTCACGAAGAGTGTTTTAATGAGTAAATATTGAATCTTTGAATGAAATTACCTCAATCAAGGTACCTATTCTGTCACTAAACCTTTTTAATGTATAAAGATTGAATCTTTGAAAGAACATGAGATTTTTGATTTCAACCTATTCGAGTTACCTATGAAGTTGCGAAGAGTGTTTTAATGACTAAAGATTGAATCTTTGAATGAAAATACCTCAATAAAGGTACTTATTTTGTTAGTAGACCTTTTTAATGTATAAGGATTGTATCTGTGAAAGAAAATGAGAGTTTTGAGTTAAACTTATTCATGTTCCATGTAACGTCCCAAAGAGTGTTTTAAGGAGTAAATATTGAATCTTTGAATGTAATTACCTCAATCAAGGTAGCTATTATGTCACTAGACCTTTTTAATGTACAAAGATTGAATCTTGGAAAGAAAATCAGAGTTTTGAGTTTAACTTATCCGAGTTACCTATGAAGTCGCGAAGGGTGTTTTAATGAATAAAGATTGAATCTTTGAATGAAAACACCTCAATAAAGGTACATATTATGTTACTAGACCTTTTTAATGTCTAAAGATTGAATCTTTGGAATAAAATGATAGTTCTGAGTTTAACTTATTCGATTTACCTATGTAGTCGTGAACAGTGTTTGAATGACTAAATAATGAATCTTTGAATGAAAATACCTTAGTAAAGGTACCTATTATGTTACTAGACCTTTTTAATGTATAAAGATTGACTGTTTTGAGTTAAACTTATTCGAGTTCCCTATGACATCCCGAAGAGTATTTCAAGGAGTAAAGATTGAATCTTTGATTGAAATTACTTGAAACAATGAACTGATTTTGTCCCTGGACCTTTCATATATAAAGATTGAATCTTTAAAAAGAAATGAGCGTTATGAGTTAAACCATTCCGAGTTCCCTATGACGTCCCGAATAATGTTTTAACGCGTAAGGATTGAATCTTTGTATGAAATTACCTCAATAGAGGTACTTATTATGTCACTAAACCTTTTTTAATGTATAAAGGTTTAAACTTTGAAAGAAAATGAGAGTTTTGAGTTAAACATATTCGAGTTCCCTGCGACGTCTAGAAGACTGTTTTAAAGAGTAAATATTGAATCTTTGAATCAAATTACCTCAATCAAGGTACCTGTTATGTCACTAGACCTTTTTAATGTGTAAAGATCGAATATTTGTAAAGAACTACGAGTTTTGAGTTCAAGTTATTTGAGTTCCCTTTGACGTCACGAAGCGTGTTTTAATGAGTAAAGATTGAATCTTTGAACGAAATTATCTCAATCAATGTACCTATTATGTCAGTAGACCTTTTTAATGTATAAAGATGGAATCTTTGAAAAAAATGAGAGTATTGAGTTTAACTTATTCGAGTTACCTATGAAGTCGCGAAGAGTGTTTTAATGACCAAAGATTGAATCTTCAAATGAAAATTCCTCAATAAAGGAACCTATTATGTTACTAGATCTTTTTGATGTATAAAGATTGAATCTTTGAAAGAAAATTAGAGTTTTGAGTTAAACTTATTCGAGTTCCTTTTGACATCCCGAAGAGTGTTTTAATGAATAAAGATTGAATCTTTGAATGAAATTATCTCAATCAAGGTACCTATTAAGTCACTAGAAATTTTTATTGTATAAAGATTGAATCTTTGAAAAGAAATAAGAGTTTTGAGTTAAAGTTATTCGAGTTCCTTTGACGTCACGAAGAGTGTTTTGATGAGTAAAGATTGAATCTTTGAATGAAATTACCTAATCAAGTACCTATTCTACCACTAGACCTTTGTAATGTATAAAGATTGAATCTTTGAAAGAAAATGAGTGTTTTGAGTTTAACTTATTCGAGTTACCTATGAAATCGCAAAGAGTGTTTTAATGACTGAAGATTGAATCTTTGAACGAAAAATACCACAATAACGGTACCAATTCTATTACTAGACCTTTTTAATGTATGAAGATTGAATCTTTGAAAGAAAATGAGATTTTTGTGTTAAACTTATTCGAGTTCCCTGTAACGTCCCGAAGAGTGTTTTAATGAGTCAAGATTGAATCATTGAATGAAATTACCTCAATCAAGGTAGCTATTACATCACTAGACCTTTTTAATTTAAAAAGATTGACGTTTTGAGTAGAAATGAGTGTTTCGAGTTAAAGTTATTCAAGTTCCCTTTGACGTCACGAAGAGTGTTTTAATGAGTAAATATTGAATCTTTGAATGAAATTACCTCAATCAAGGTACCTATTCTGTCACTAAACCTTTTTAATGTATAAAGATTGAATCTTTGAAAGAACATGAGAGTTTTGAGTTCAACCTATTCGAGTTACCTATGAAGTTGCGAAGAGTGTTTTAATGACTAAAGATTGAATCTTTGAATGAAAATACCTCAATAAAGGTACTTATTTTGTTAGTAGACCTTTTTAATGTATAAAGATTGTATCTTTGAAAGAAAATGAGAGTTTTGAGTTAAACTTATTCATGTTCCCTGTAACGTCCCAAAGAGTGTTTTAAGGAGTAAATATTGAATCTTTGAATGTAATTACCTCAATCAAGGTAGCTATTATGTCACTAGACCTTTTTAATGTACAAAGATTGAATCTTGGAAAGAAAATGAGAGTTTTGAGTTTAACTTATTCGAGTTACCTATGAAGTCGCGAAGGGTGTTTTAATGAATAAAGATTGAATCTTTGAATGAAAACACCTCAATAAAGGTACCTATTATGTTACTAGACCTTTTTAATGTCTAAAGATTGAATCTTTGGAATAAAATGATAGTTCTGAGTTTAACTTACTCGATTTACCTATGAAGTCGTGAACAGTGTTTGAATGACTAAACAAAGAATCTTTGAATGAAAATACCTTAGTAAAGGTACCTATTATGTTACTAGACCTTTTTAATGTATAAAGATTGAATCTTGGAAAGAAAATGACTGTTTTGAGTTAAACTTATTCGAGTTCCCTATGACATCCCGAAGAGTATTTCAAGGAGTAAAGATTGAATCTTTGATTGAAATTACTTGAAACAATGAACTGATTTTGTCCCTGGACCTTTCATATATGAAGATTGAATCTTTAAAAAGAAATGAGCGTTATGAGTTAAACCATTCCGAGTTCCCTATGACGTCCCGAATAATGTTTTAACGCGTAAGGATTGAATCTTTGTATGAAATTACCTCAATACAGGTACTTATTATGTCACTAGACCTTTTTTAATGTATAAAGGTTTAAACTTTCAAAGAAAATGAGTGTTTTGAGTTAAACATATTCGAGTTCCCTGCGACGTCTAGAAGACTGTTTTAAAGAGTAAATATTGAATCTTTCAATAAAATTACCTCAATCAAGGTACCTGTTATGTCACTAGACCTTTTTAATGTATAAAGATCGAATATTTGTAAAGAACTACGAGTTTTGAGTTCAAGTTATTTGAGTTCCCTTTGACGTCAAGAAGCGTGTTTTAATGAGTAAAGATTGAATCTTTGAACGAAATTATCTCAATCAATGTACCTATTATATCAGTAGACCTTTTTAATGTATAAAGATGGAATCTTTGAAAAAAATGAGAGTATTGAGTTTAACTTATTCGAGTTACCTATGAAGTCGCGAAGAGTATTTTAACGACCAAAGATTGAATCTTCAAATGAAAATTCCTCAATAAAGGAACCTATTATGTTACTAGATCTTTTTGATGTATAAAGATTGAATCTTTGAAAGAAAATTAGAGTTTTGAGTTAAACTTATTCGAGTTCCTTTTGACATCCCGAAGAGTGTTTTAATGAATAAAGATTGAATCTTTGAATGAAATTACCTCAATCAAGGTACCTATTAAGTCACTAGAAATTTTTATTGTATAAAGATTGAATCTTTGAAAAGAAATGAGAGTTTTGAGTTAAAGTTATTCGAGTTCCCTTTGAGATCACGAAGAGTGTTTTGATGAGTAAAGATTGAATCTTTGAATGAAATTACCTCAATCAAGTACCTATTCTACCACTAGACCTTTGTAATGTATAAAGATTGAATCTTTGAAAGAAAATGAGTATTTTGAGTTTAACTTATTCGAGTTACCTATGAAATCGCGAAGAGTGTTTTAATGACTGAAGATTGAATCTTTGAATGAAAAATACCACAATAAAGGTACCAATTCTGTTACTAGACCTTTTTAATGTATAAAGATTGAATCTTTGAAAGAAAATGAGATTTTTGAGTTAAACTTATTCGAGTTCCCTGTAACGTCCCGAAGAGTGTTTTAATGAGTCAAGATTGAATCATTGAATGAAATTACCTCAATCAAGGTAGCTATTACTTCACTAGACCTTTTTAATTTAAAAAGATTGACGTTTTGAAAAGAAATGAGTGTTTCGAGTTAAAGTTATTCAAGTTCCCTTTGACGTCACGAAGAGTGTTTTAATGAGTAAATATTGAATCTTTGAATTAAATTACCTCAATCAAGGTACCTATTCTGTCACTAAACCTTTTTAATGTATAAAGATTGAATCTTTGAAAGAAATGAGAGTTTTGAGTTCAACCTATTCGAGTTACCTATGAAGTTGCGAAGAGTATTTTAATGACTAAAGATTGAATATTTGAATGAAAATACCTCAATAAAGGTACTTATTTTGCTAGTAGACCTTTTTAATGTATAAAGATTGTATCTTTGAAAGAAAATGAGAGTTTTGAGTTAAACTTATTCATGTTCCCTGTAACGTCCCAAAGAGTGTTTTAAGGAGTAAATATTGAATCTTTGAATGTAATTACCTCAATCAAGGTAGCTATTATGTCACTAGACCTTTTTAATGTACAAAGATTGAATCTTGGAAAGAAAATGAGAGTTTTGAGTTTAACTTATCCGAGTTACCTATGAAGTCGCGAAGGGTGTTTTAATGAATAAAGATTGAATCTTTGAATGAAAACACCTCAATAAAGGTACCTATTATGTTACTAGACCTTTTTAATGTCTAAAGATTGAATCTTTGGAATAAAATGATAGTTCTGAGTTTAACTTATTCGATTTACCTATGAAGTCGTGAACAGTATTTGAATGACTAAATAATGAATCTTTGAATGAAAATACCTTAGTAAAGGTACCTATTATGTTACTAGACCTTTTTAATGTATAAAGATTGAATCTTGGAAAGAAAATGACTGTTTTGAGTTAAACTTATTCAAGTTCCCTATGACATCCCGAAGATTATTTCAACGAGTAAAGATTGAATCATTGATTGAAATTACTTGAAACAAGGAACTGATTTTGTCCCTGGACCTTTTATATATAAAGATTGAATCTTTAAAAAGAAATGAGCGTTATGAGTTAAACCTATCCGAGTTCCCTATGACGTCCCGAATAGTGTTTTAACGCGTTAGGATTGAATCTTTGTATGAAATTACCTCAATAGAGGTACTTATTATGTCACTAGACCATTTTAATATATAAAGGTTTAAACTTTGAAAGAAAATGAGAGTTTTGAGTTAAACATATTCGAGTTCCCTGCGACGTCTAGAAGCCTGCTTTAAAAAGTAAATATTGAATCTTTGAATCAAATTACCTCAATCAAGGTACCTGTTATGTCACTAGACCTTTTTAATGTATAAAGATCGAATATTTGTATAGAACTACGAGTTTTGAGTTCAAGTTATTTGAGTTCCCTTTGATGTCACGAAGCGTGTTTTAATGAGTAAAGATTGAATCTTTGAACGAACTTATCTCAATCAATGTACCTATTATGTCAGTAGGCCTTTTTAATGTATAAAGATGGAATCTTTGAAAAAAATGAGAGTATTGAGTTTAACTTATTCGAGTTACCAATGAAGTCGCGAAGAGTGTTTTAACGACCAAAGATTGAATCTTCAAATGAAAATTCCTCAATAAAGGAACCTATTATGTTACTAGATCTTTTTGATGTATAAAGATTGAATCTTTGAAAGAAAATTAGAGTTTTGAGTTAAACTTATTCGAGTTCCTTTTGACATCCCGAAGAGTGTTTTAATGAATAAAGATTGAATCTTTGAATGAAATTACCTCAATCAAGGTACCTATTAAGTCACTAGAAATTTTTATTGTATAAAGATTGAATCTTTGAAAAGAAATGAGAGTTTTGAGTTAAAGTTATTCGAGTTCCCTTTGACGTCACGAAGAGTGTTTTGATGAGTAAAGATTGAATCTTTGAATGAAATTACCTCAATCAAGTACCTATTCTACCACTAGACCTTTGTAATGTATAAAGATTGAATCTTTGAAAGAAAATGAGTGTTTTGAGTTTAACTTATTCGTGTTACCTATGAAATCGCGAAGAGTGTTTTAATGACTGAAGATTGAATCTTTGAATGAAAAATACCACAATCAAGGTACCAATTCTGTTACTAGACCTTTTTAATGTATAAAGATTGAATCTTCGAAAGAAAATGAGATTTTTGAGTTAAACTTATTCGAGTTCCCTGTAACGTCCCGAAGAGTGTTTTAATGAGTCAAGATTGAATCATTGAATGAAATTACCTCAATCAAGGTAGCTATTACATCATAGGACCTTTTTAATTTAGAAAGATTGACGTTTTGAAAAGAAATGAGTGTTTCGAGTTAAAGTTATTCAAGTTCCCTTTGACGTCACGAAGAGTGTTTTAATGAGTAAATATTGAATCTTTGAATGAAATTACCTCAATCAAGGTACCTATTCTGTTACTAAACCTTTTTAATGTATAAAGATTGAATCTTTAAAAGAACATGAGAGTTTTGAGTTCAACCTATTCGAGTTACCTATGAAGTTGGGAAGAGTCTTTTAATGACTAAAGATTGAATCTTTGAATGAAAATACCTCAATAAAGGTACTTATTTTGTTAGTAGACCTTTTTAATGTATAAAGATTGTATCTTTGAAAGAAAATGAGAGTTTTGAGTTAAACTTATTCATGTTCCCTGTAACGTCCCAAAGAGTGTTTTAAGGAGTAAATATTGAATCTTTGAATGTAATTACCTCAATCAAGGTAGATATTATGTCACTAGACCTTTTTAATGTACAAAGATTGAATCTTGGAAAGAAAATGAGAGTTTTGAGTTTAACTTATTCGAGTTACCTATGAAGTCGCGAAGGGTGTTTGAATGAATAAAGATTGAAACTTTGAATGAAAACACCTCAATAAAGGTACCTATTATGTTACTAGACCTTTTTAATGTCTAAAGATTGAATCCTTGGAATAAAATAATAGTTCTGACTTTAACTTATTCGATTTACCTATGAATCGTGAACAATGTTTGAATGACTAAATAATGAATCTTTGAATGAAAATACCTTAGTAAAGGTACCTATTATGTTACTAGACCTTTTTAATGTATAAAGATTGAATCTTGGAAAGAAAATGACTGTTTTGAGTTAAACTTATTCAAGTTCCCTATGACATTCCGAAGAGTATTTCAAGGAGTAAAGATTGAATCTTTGATTGAAATTACTTGAAACAATGAACTGATTTTGTCCCTGGACCTTTTATATATAAAGATTGAATCTGTAAAAAGAAATGAGCGTTATGAGTTAAACCTATCCGAGTTCCCTATGACGTCCCGAATGGTGTTTTAACGCGTAAGGATTGAATCTTTGTATGAAATTACCTCAATAGAGGTACTTATTATGTCACTAGACCTTTTTAATGTATAAAGGTTTAAAGTTTGAAAGAAAATGAGAGTTTTGAGTTAAACATATTCGAGTTCCCTGCGACGTCTCGAAGAGTGTTTTAAAGAGTAAATATTGAATCTTTGAATCAAATTACCTCAATCAAGGTACCTGTTATGTCACTAGACCTTTTAATGTATAAAGATCGAATATTTGTAAAGAACTACGAGTTTTGAGTTCAAGTTATTTGAGTTCCCTTTGACGTCACGAAGCGTGTTTTAATGAGTAAAGATTGAATCTTTGAACGAAATTATCTCAATCAATGTACCTATTATGTCAGTAGACCTTTTTAATGTATAAAGATGGAATCTTTGAAAAAAGTGAGAGTATTGAGTTTAACTTATTCGAGTTACCTATGAAGTCGCGAAGAGTGTTTTAATGACCAAAGATTGAATCTTCAAAAGAAAATTCCTCAATAAAGGAACCTATTATGTTACTAGATCTTTTTGATGTATAAAGATTGAATCTTTGAAAGAAAATTAGAGTTTTGAGTTAAACTTATTCGAGTTCCTTTTGACATCCCGAAGAGTGTTTTAATGAATAAAGATTAAATCTTTGAATTAAATTACCTCAATCAAGGTACCTATTAAGTCACTAGAAATTTTTATTGTATAAAGATTGAATATTTGAAAAGAAATGAGAGTTTTGAGTTAAAGTTATTCGAGTTCCTTTGACGTCACGAAGAGTTTTTTATGAGTAAAGATTGAATCTTTGAATGAAATTACCTCAATCAAGGTACCTATTCTACCACTAGACCTTTGTAATGTATAAACATTGAATCTTTGAAAGAAAATGAGTGTTTTGAGTTTAACTTATTCGAGTTACCTATGAAATCGCGAAGAGTGTTTTAATGACTGAAGATTGAATCTTTGAACGAAAAATACCACAATAACGGTACCAATTCTATTGCTAGACCTTTTTAATGTATAAAGATTGAATCTTTGAAAGAAAATGAGATTTTTGTGTTAAACTTATTCGAGTTCCCTGTAACGTCCCGAAGAGTGTTTTAATGAGTCAAGATTGAATCATTGAATGAAATTACCTCAATCAAGGTAGCTATTACATCACTAGACCTTTTTAATTTAAAAAGATTGATGTTTTGAAAAGAAATGAGTGTTTCGAGTTAAAATTATTCAAGTTCCCTTTAACGTCCCAAAGAGTGTTTTAAGGAGTAAATATTGAATCTTTGAATGTAATTACCTCAATCAAGGTAGCTATTATGTCACTAGACCTTTTTAATGTACAAAGATTGAATCTTGGAAAGAAAATGAGAGTTTTGAGTTTAACTTATTCGAGTTACCTATGAAGTCGCGAAGGGTGTTTTAATGAATAAAGATTAAATCTTTGAATGAAAACACCTCAATAAAGGTACCTATTATGTTACTAGACCTTTTTAATGTCTAAAGATTGAATCTTTGGAATAAAATGATAGTTCTGAGTTTAACTTATTCGATTTACCTATGAAGTCGTGAACAGTGCTTGAATGACTAAATAATGAATCTTTGAATGAAAATACCTTAGTAAAGGTACCTATTATGTTACTAGACCTTTTTAATGTATAAAGATTGAATCTTGGAAAGAAAATGACTGTTTTGAGTTAAACTTATTCGAGTTCCCTATGACATCCCGAAGAGTATTTCAACGAGTAAAGATTGAATCATTGATTGAAATTACTTGAAACAGTGAGCTGATTTTGTCCCTGGACCTTATATATATAAAGATTGAATCTTTAAAAAGAAATGAACGTTATGAGTTAAACCTATCCGAGTTCCCTATGACGTCCCGAATAGTGTTTTAACGCGTAAGGATTGAATCTTTGTATGACATTACCTCAATAGAGGTACTTATTATGTCACTAGACCTTTTTAATGTATAAAGGTTTAAACTTTGAAAGAAAATGAGAGTTTTGAGTTAAAAATATTCGAGTTCCCTGCGACGTCTCGAAGAGTGTTTTAAAGAGTAAATATTGAATCTTTGAATCAAATTACCTCAATCAAGGTACCTGTTTTGTCACTAGACCTTTTTAATGTATAAAGATCGAATATTTGTAAAGAACTACGAGTTTTGAGTTCAAGTTATTTGAGTTCCCTTTGACGTCACGAAGCGTGTTTTAATGAGTAAAGATTGAATCTTTGAACGAAATTATCTCAATCAATGTACCTATTATGTCAGTAGACCTTTTTAATGTATAAAGATGGAATCTTTGAAAAAAATGAGAGTATTGAGTTTAACTTATTTGAGTTACCTATGAAGTCGCGAAGAGTGTTTTAATGACCAAAGATTGAATCTTCAAATTAAAATTCCTCAATAAAGGAACCTATTATGTTACTAGATCTTTTTGATGTATAAAGATTGAATCTTTGAAAGAAAATTAGAGTTTTGAGTTAAACTTATTCGAGTTCCTTTTGACATCCCGAAGAGTATTTTAATGAATAAAGATTGAATCTCTGAATAAAATTACCTCAATCAAGGTACCTATTAAGTCACTAGAAATTTTTATTGTATAAAGATTGAATCTTTGAAAAGAAATGAGAGTTTTGAGTTAAAGTTATTCGAGTTCCCTTTGACGTCACGAAGAGTGTTTTGATGAGTAAAGAATGAATCTTTGAACGAAATTACCTCAATCAAGTACCTATTCTACCACTAGACCATTGTAATGTATAAAGATTGAATCTTTGAAAGAAAATGAGTGTTTTGAGTTTAACTTATTCGAGTTACCTATGAAATCGCGAAGAGTGTTTTAATGACTGAAGATTGAATCTTTGAATGAAAAATACCACAATAAAGGTACCAATTCTGTTACTAGACCTTTTTAATGTATAAAGATTGAATCTTTGAAAGAAAATGAGATTTTTGAGTTAAACTTATTCGAGTTCCCTGTAACGTCCCGAAGAGTGTTTTAATGAGTCAAGATTGAATCATTGAATGAAATTACCTTAATCAAGGTAGCTATTACATCACTAGACCTTTCTAATTTAGAAAGATTGACGTTTTGAAAAGAAATGAGTGTTCCGAGTTAAAGTTATTCAAGTTCCCTTTGACGTCACGAAGAGTGTTTTAATGAGTAAATATTGAATCTTTGAATGAAATTACCTCAATCAAGGTACCTATTCTGTTACTAAACCTTTTTAATGTATAAAGATTGAATCTTTGAAAGAACATGAGAGTTTTGAGTTCAACCTATTCGAGTTACCTATGAAGTTGCGAAGAGTCTTTTAATGACAAAAGATTGAATCTTTGAATGAAAATACCTCAATAAAGGTACTTATTTTGTTAGTTGACCTTTTTAATGTATAAAGATTGTATCTTTGAAAGAAAATGAGAGTTTTGAGTTAAACTTATTCATGTTCCCTGTAACGTCCCAAAGAGTGTTTTAAGGAGTAAATATTGAATCTTTGAATGTAATTACCTCAATTAAGGTAGATATTATGTCACTAGACCTTTTTAATGTACAAAGATTGAATCTTGGAAAGAAAATGGGAGTTTTGAGTTTAACTTATTCGAGTTACCTATGAAGTCGCGAAGGGTGTTTGAATGAATAAAGATTGAAACTTTGAATGAAAACACCTCAATAAAGGTACCTATTATGTTACTAGACCTTTTTAATGTCTAAAGATTGAATCTTTGGAATAAAATGATAGTTCTGAGTTTAACTTATTCGATTTACCTATGAAGTCGTGAATAGTGTTTGAATGACTAAATAATGAATCATTGAATGAAAATACCTTAGTAAAGGTACCTATTATGTTACTAGACCTTTTTAATGTATAAAGATTGAATCTTGGAAAGAAAATGACTGTTTTGAGTTAAACTAATTCGAGTTCCCTATGACATCCCGAAGAGTATTTCAACGAGTAAAGATTGAATCATTGATTGAAATTACTTGAAACAATGAACTGATTTTGTCCCTGGACCTTTTATATATAAAGATTGAATCTTTAAAAAGAAATGAGCGTTATGAGTTAAACCTATCCGAGTTCCCTATGACGTCCCGAAGAGTGTTTTAATGAATAAAGATTGAATCTTTGAATGAAATTACCTCAATCAAGGTACCTATTAAGTCACTAGAAATTTTTATTGTATAAAGATTGAATCTTTGAAAAGAAATGAGAGTTTTGAGTTAAAGTTATTCGAGTTCCCTTTGACGTCACGAAGAGTGTTTTGATGTGTAAAGATTGAATCTTTGAATGAAATTACCTCAATCAAGTACCTATTCTACCACTAGACCTTTGTAATGTATAAAGATTGAATCTTTGAAAGAAAATGACTGTTTTGAGTTTAACTTATTCGAGTTACCTATGAAATCGCGAAGAGTGTTTTAATGACTGAATATTGAATCTTTGAATGAAAAATACCACAATAAAGGTACCAATTCTGTTACTAGACCTTTTTAATGTATAAAGATTGAATCTTTGAAAGAAAATGAGATTTTTGAGTTAAATTTATTCGAGTTCCCTGTAACGTCCCGAAGAGTGTTTTAATGAGTCAAGATTGAATCATTGAATGAAATTACCTCAATCAAGGTAGCTATTACATTACTAGACCTTCTTAATTTAAAAAGATTGACGTTTTGAAAAGAAATGAGTGTTTCGAGTTAAAGTTATTCAAGTTCCCTTTGACGTCACGAAGAGTGTTTTAATGAGTAAATATTGAATCTTTGAATGAAATTACCTCAATCAAGGTACCTATTCTGTCACTAAACCTTTTTAATGTATAAAGATTGAATCTTTGAAAGAATATGAGAGTTTTGAGTTCAACCTATTCGAGTTACCTATGAAGTTGCGAAGAGTCTTTTAATGATTAAAGATTGAATCTTTGAATAAAAATACCTCAATAAAGGTACTTATTTTGTTAGTAGACCTTTTTAATGTATAAAGATTGTATCTTTGACAGAAAATAAGAGTTTTGAGTTAAACTTATTCATGTTCCCTGTAACGTCCCAAAGAGTGTTTTAAGGAGTAAATATTGAATTTTGAATGTAATTACCTCAATCAAGGTAGCTATTATGTCACTAGACCTTTTTAATGTACAAAGATTGAATCTTGGAAAGAAAATGAGAGTTTTGAGTTTAACTTATTCGAGTTACCTATGAAGTCGCGAAGGGTCTTTTAATGAATAAATATTGAATCTTTGAATGAAAACACCTCAATAAAGGTACCTATTATGTTACTAGACCTTTTTAATGTCTAAAGATTGAATCTTTGGAATAAAATGATAGTTCTGAGTTTAACTTATTCGATTTACCTATGAAGTCGTGAACAGTGTTTGAATGACTAAATAATGAATCTTTGAATGAAAATACCTTAGTAAAGGTACCTTTTATGTTACTAGACCTTTTTAATGTATAAAGATTGAATCTTGGAAAGAAAATGACTGTTTTGAGTTAAACTTATTCGAGTTCCCTATGACATCCCGAAGAGTATTTCAAGGAGTAAAGATTGAATCTTTGATTGAAATTACTTGAAACAATGAACTGATTTTGTCCCTGGACCTTTTATATATAAAGATTGAATCTTTAAAAAGAAATGAGCGTTATGAGTTAAACCTATCCGAGTTCCCTATGACGTCCCGAATAATGTTTTAACGCGTAAGGATTGAATCTTTGTATGAAATTACCTCAATAGAGGTACTTATTATGTCACTAGACCTTTTTTAATGTATAAAGGTTTAAACTTTGAAAGAAAATGAGAGTTTTGAGTTAAACATATTCGAGTTCCCTGCGACGTCTAGAAGACTGTTTTAAAGAGTAAATATTGAATCTTTGAATCAAATTACCTCAATCAAGGTACCTGTTATGTCACTAGACCTTTTTAATGTGTAAAGATCGAATATTTGTAAAGAACTACGAGTTTTGAGTTCAAGGTATTTGAGTTCCCTTTGACGTCACGAAGCGTGTTTTAATGAGTAAAGATTGAATCTTTGAACGAAATTATCTCAATCAATGTACCTATTATGTCAGTAGACCTTTTTAATGTATAAAGATGGAATCTTTGAAAAAAATGAGAGTATTGAGTTTAACTTATTCGAGTTACCTATGAAGTCGCGAAGAGTGTTTTAATGACCAAAGATTGAATCTTCAAATGAATATTCCTCAATAAAGGAACCTATTATGTTACTAGATCTTTCTGATGTATAAAGATTGAATCTTTGAAAGAAAATTAGAGTTTTGAGTTAAACTTATTCGAGTTCCTTTTGACATCCCGAAGAGTGTTTTAATAAATAAAGATTGAATCTTTGAATGAAATTACCTCAATCAAGGTACCTATTAAGTCACTAGAAATTTTTATTGTATAAAGATTGAATCTTTGAAAAGAAATGAGAGTTTTGAGTTAAAGTTATTCGAGTTCCCTTTGATGTCACGAAGAGTGTTTTGATGAGTAAAGATTGAATCTTTGAATGAAATTACCTCAATCAAGTACCTATTCTACCACTAGACCTTTGTAATGTATAAAGATTGAATCTTTGAAAGAAAATGAGATTTTTGAGTTAAATTTATTCGAGTTCCCTGTAACGTCCCGAAGAGTGTTTTAATGAGTCAAGATTGAATCATTGAATGAAATTACCTCAATCAAGGTAGCTATTACATCACTAGACCTTTTTAATTTAAAAAGATTGACGTTTTGAAAAGAAATGAGTGTTTCGAGTTAAAGTTATTCAAGTTCCCTTTGACGTCACGAAGAGTGTTTTAATGAGTATATATTGAATCTTTGAATGAAATTACCTCAATCAAGGTACCTATTCTGTCACTAAAGATTGAATATTTGAATGAAAATACCTCAATAAAGGTACTTATTTTGCTAGTAGACCTTTTTAATGTATAAAGATTGTATCTTTGAAAGAAAATGAGAGTTTTGAGTTAAACTTATTCATGTTCCCTGTAACGTCCCAAAGAGTGTTTTAAGGAGTAAATATTGAATCTTTGAATGTAATTACCTCAATCAAGGTAGCTATTATGTCACTAGACCTTTTTAATGTACAAAGATTGAATCTTGGAAAGAAAATGAGAGTTTTGAGTGTAACTTATTCGAGTTACCTATGAAGTCGCGAAGGGTGTTTTAATGAATAAAGATTGAATCTTTGAATGAAAACACCTCAATAAAGGTACCTATTATGTTACTAGACCTTTTTAATGTCTAAAGATTGAATCTTTGGAATAAAATGATAGTTCTGAGTTTAACTTATTCGATTTACCTATGAAGTCGTGAATAGTGCTTGAATGACTAAATAATGAATCTTTGAAATAAAATACCTTGGTAAAGATACCTATTATGTTACTAGACCTTTTTGATGTATAAAGATTGAATCTTGGAAAGAAAATGACTGTTTTGAGTAAAACTTATTCGAGTTCCCTATGACATCCCGATGAGCATTTCAACGACTCAAGATTGAATCATTGATTGAAATTACTTGAAACAGTGAACTGATTTTGTCCCTGGACCTTTTATATATAAAGATTGAATCTTTAAAAAGAAATGAGCGTTATGAGTTAAACCTATCCGAGTTCCCTATGACGTCCCGAATAGTGTTTTAACGCGTAAGGATTGAATCTTTGTATGACATTACCTCAATAGAGGTACTTATTATGTCACTAGACCTTTTTAATGTATAAAGGTTTAAACTTTGAAAGAGAATGAGAGTTTTGAGTTAAACATATTCGAGTTCCCTGCGACGTCTCGAAGAGTGTTTTAAAGAGTAAATATTGAATCTTTGAATTAAATTACCTCAATCAAGGTACCTGTTATGTCACTAGACCTTTTTAATGTATAAAGATCGAATATTTGTAAAGAACTACGAGTTTTGAGTTCAAGTTATTTGAGTTCCCTTTGACGTCACGAAGCGTGTTTTAATGAGTAAAGATTGAATCTTTGAACGAAATTATCTCAATCAATGTACCTATTATGTCAGTAGACCTTTTTAATGTATAAAGATGGAATCTTTGAAAAAAATGAGAGTATTGAGTTCAACTTATTCGAGTTACCTATGAAGTCGCGAAGAGTGTTTTAATGACCAAAGATTGAATCTTCAAATGAAAATTCCTCAATAAAGGAACCTATTATGCTACTAGATCTTTTTGATGTATAAAGATTGAATCTTTGAAAGAAAATTAGAGTTTTGAGTTAAACTTATTCGAGTTCCTTTTGACATCCCGAAGAGTGTTTTAATGAATAAAGATTGAATCTTTGAATGAAATTACCTCAATCAAGGTACCTATTAAGTCACTAGAAATTTTTATTGTATAAAGATTGAATCTTTGAAAAGAAATGAGAGTTTTGAGTTAAAGTTATTCGAGTTCCCTTTGACGTCACGAAGAGTGTTTTGATGAGTAAAGATTGAATCTTTGAATGAAATTACCTCAATCAAGTACCTATTCTACCACTAGACCTTTGTAATGTATAAAGATTGAATCTTTGAAAGAAAATGAGTGTTTTGAGTTTAACTTATTCGAGTTACCAATGAAATCGCGAAGAGTGTTGAATCTTTGAATGAAAAATACCACAATAAAGGTACCAATTCTGTTACTAGACCTTTTTAATGTATAAAGATTGAATCTTTGAAAGAAAATGAGATGTTTGAGTTAAACTTATTCGAGTTTCCTGTAACGTCCCGAAGAGTGTTTTAATGAGTCAAGATTGAATCATTGAATGAAATTACCTCAATCAAGGTAGCTATTACATCACTAGACCTTTTTAATTTAGAAAGATTGACGTTTTGAAAAGAAATGAGTGTTTCGAGTTAAAGTTATTCAAGTTCCCTTTGACGTCACGAAGAGTGTTTTAATGAGTAAATATTGAATCTTTGAATGAAATTACCTCAATCAAGGTACCTATTCTGTTACTAAACCGTTTTAATGTATAAAGATTGAATCTTTGAAAGAACATGAGAGTTTTGAGTTCAACCTATTCGAGTTACCTATGAAGTTGCGAAGAGTCTTTTAATGACTAAAGATTGAATCTTTGAATGAAAATACCTCAATAAAGGTACTTATTTTGTTAGTAGACCTTTTTAATGTATAAAGATTGTATCTTTGAAAGAAAATGAGAGTTTTGAGTTAAACTTATTCATGTTCCCTATAACGTCCCAAAGAGTGTTTTAAGGAGTAAATATTGAATCTTTGAATGTAATTACCTCAATCAAGGTAGATATTATGTCACTAGACCTTTTTAATGTACAAAGATTGAATCTTGGAAAGAAAATGAGAGTTTTGAGTTTAACTTATTCGAGTTACCTATGAAGTCGCGAAGGGTGTTTGAATGAATAAAGATTGAAACTTTGAATGAAAACACCTCAATAAAGGTACCTATTATGTTACTAGACCTTTTTAATGTCTAAAGATTGAATCTTTGGAATAAAATGATAGTTCTGAGTTTAACTTATTCGATTTACCTATGAATCGTGAACAGTGTTTGAATGACTAAATAATGAATCTTTGAATGAAAATACCTTAGTAAAGGACCTATTATGTTACTAGACCTTTTTAATGTATAAAGATTGAATCTTGGAAAGAAAATGACTGTTTTGAGTTAAACTTATTCAAGTTCCCTATGACATCCCGAAGAGTATTTCAAGGAGTAAAGATTGAATCTTTGATTGAAATTACTTGAAACAATGAACTGATTTTGTCTCTGGACCTTTTATATATAAAGATTGAATCTGTAAAAAGAAATGAGCGTTATGAGTTAAACCTATCCGAGTTCCCTATGACGTCCCGAATAGTGTTTTAACGCGTAAGGATTGAATCTTTGTATGAAATTACCTCAATAGAGGTACTTATTATGTCACTAGACCTTTTTAATGTATAAAGGTTTAAATTTTGAAAGAAAATGAGAGTTTTGAGTTAAACATATTCGAGTTCCCTGCGACGTCTCGAAGAGTGTTTTAAAGAGTAAATATTGAATCTTTGAATCAAATTACCTCAATCAAGGTACCTGTTATGTCACTAGACCTTTTAATGTATAAAGATCGAATATTTGTAAAGAACTACGAGTTTTGAGTTCAAGTTATTTGAGTTCCCTTTGACGTCACGAAGCGTGTTTTAATGAGCAAAGATTGAATCTTTGAACGAAATTATCTCAATCAATGTACCTATTATGTCAATAGACCTTTTTAATGTATAAAGATGGAATCTTTGAAAAAAGTGAGAGTATTGAGTTTAATTTATTCGAGTTACCTATGAAGTCGCGAAGAGTGTTTTAATGACCAAAGATTGAATCTTCAAAAGAAAATTCCTCAATAAAGGAACCTATTATGTTACTAGATCTTTTTGATGTATAAAGATTGAATCTTTGAAAGAAAATTAGAGTTTTGAGTTAAACTTATTCGAGTTCCTTTTGACATCCCGAAGAGTGTTTTAATGAATAAAAATTAAATCTTTGAATTAAATTACCTCAATCAAGGTACCTATTAAGTCACTAGAAATTTTTATTGTATAAAGATTGAATATTTGAAAAGAAATGAGAGTTTTGAGTTAAAGTTATTCGAGTTCCCTTTGACGTCACGAAGAGTTTTTTATGAGTAAAGATTGAATCTTTGAATGAAATTACCTCAATCAAGGTACCTATTCTACCACAAGACCTTTGTAATGTATAAACACTGAATCTTTGAAAGAAAATGAGTGTTTTGAGTTTAACTTATTCGAGTTACCTATGAAATCGCGAAGAGTGTTTTAATGACTGAAGATTGAATCTTTGAATGAAAAATACCACAATAAAGGTACCAATTCTGTTACTAGACCTTTTTAATGTATAAAGATTGAATCTTTGAAAGAAAATGAGATTTTTGAGTTAAACTTATTCGAGTTCCCTGTAACGTCCCAAAGAGTGTTTTAATGTGTAAAGATTGAATCATTGAATGAAATTACCTCAACCAAGGTAGCTATTACATCACTAGACCTTTTTAATTTAAAAAGAATGACGTTTTGAAAAGAAATGAGTGTTTCGAGTTGAAGTTATTCAAGTTCCCTTTGATGTCAAGAAGTGTGTTTTAATGAGTAAAGATTGACTCTTTGAATAAAATTACCTCAATCAAGGTACCTATTCTGTCACTAAACCTTTTTAATGTATAAAGATTGAATCTTTGAAAGAACATGAGAGTTTTGATTTCAACCTATTCGAGTTACCTATGAAGTTGCGAAGAGTCTTTTAATGACTAAAGATTGAATCTTTGAATGAAAGTACCTCAATAAAGGTACTTATTTTGTTAGTAGACCTTTTTAATGTATAAAGATTGTATCTTTGAAAGAAAATGAGAGTTTTGAGTTAAACATATTCATGTTCCCTGTAACGTCCCAAAGAGTGTTTTAAGGAGTAAATATTGAATCTTTGAATGTAATTGCCTCAATCAAGGTAGCTATTATGTCACTAGACCTTTTTAATGTACAAAGATTGAATCTTGGAAAGAAAATGAGAGTTTTGAGTTTAACTTATTCGAGTTACCTATGAAGTCACGAAGAGTGTTTTAATGAATAAAGATTAAATCTTTGAATGAAAACACCTCAATAAAGGTACCTATTATGTTACTAGACCTTTTTAATGTCTAAAGAGTGAATCTTTCGAATAAATATTAGTTCTGAGTTTAACTTATTCGATTTACCTATGAAGTCGTGAACAGTGTTTGAACGACTAAATAATGTATCTTTGAATGAAAATACCTTAGTAAAGGTACCTATTATGTTACTAGACCTTTTTAATGTATAAAGATTGAAGCTTGAAAAGAAAATGACTGTTTTGAGTTAAACTTATTCGAGTTCCCTATGACATCCCGAAGAGTATTTCAACGAGTAAAGATTGAATCTTTGATTGAAATTACTTGAACCAATGAACTGATTTTGTCCCTGGACCTTTTATATATAAAGACTGAATCTTTAAAAAGAAATGAGCGTTATGAGTTAAACCTATCCGAGTTCCCTATGACGTCCCGAATAGTGTTTTAACGCGTAAGGATTGAATCTTTGTATGAAATTGCCTCAATAGAGGTACTTATTATGTCACTAGACCTTTTTAATGTATAAAGGTTTAATCTTTGAAAGAAAATGAGAGTTTTGAGTTAAACATATTTGAGTTCCCTGCGACGTCTCGAAGAGTGTTTTAAAGAGTAAATATTGAATCTTTGAATGAAATTACCTCAATCAAGGTACCTGTTATGTCACTAGATCTTTTTAATGTATAAAGATCGAATATTTGTAAAGAACTACGAGTTTTGAGTTCAAGTTATTTGAGTTCCCTTTGACGTCACGAAGCATGTTTTAATGAGTAAAGATTAAATGTTTGAACGAAATTATCTCAATCAATGTACCTATTATGTCAGTAGACCTTTTTAATGTATAAAGATGGAATCTTTGAAAAAAGTGAGTATTGAGTTTAACTTATTCGAGTTACCTATGAAGTCGCGAAGAGTGTTTTAATGACCAAAGATTGAATCTTCAAATGAAAATTCCTCAATAAAGGAACCTATTATGTTACTAGATCTTTTTGATGTATAAAGATTGAATCTTTGAAAGAAAATTAGAATTTTGAGTTAAACTTATTCGAGTTCTTTTGACATCTCGAAGAGTGTTTTAAGGAATAAAGATTGAATCTTTGAATGAAATTACCTCAATCAAGGTACCTATTAAGTCACTAGAAATTTTTATTGTATAAAATTGAATCTTTGAAAAGAAATGAGAGTTTTGAGTTAAAGTTATTCGAGTTCCCTTTGACGTCACGAAGAGTGTTTTAATGAGTAAAGATTGAATCTTTGAATGAAATTACCTCAATCAAGATACCTATTCAACCACTAGACCTTTGTAATGTATAAAGATTGAATCTTTGAAAGAAAATGAGTGTTTTGAGTTTAACTTATTCGAGTTACCTATATATATCGCAAAGAGTGTTTTAGTGACTGAAGATTGAATCTGTGAATGAAAAATACCACAATAAAGGTACCAATTCTGTTACTAGACCTTTTTAATGTATAAAGATTGAATCTTTGAAAGAACATGAGAGTTTTGATTTCAACCTATTCGAGTTACCTATGAAGTTGCGAAGAGTCTTTTAATGACTAAAGATTGAATCTTTGAATGAAAATACCTCAATAAAGGTACTTATTTTGTTAGTAGACCTTTTTGATGTATAAAGATTGTATCTTTGAAAGAAAATGAGAGTTTTGAGTGAAACTTATTCATGTTCCCTGTAACGTTCCAAAGAGTGTTTTAAGGAGTAAATATTGAATCTTTGAATGTAATTACCTCAATCAAGGTAGCAATTATGTCAGTAGACCTTTTTAATGTACAAAGATTGAATCTTGGAAAGAAAATGAGAGTTTGGAGTTTAACTTATTCGAGTTACCTATGAAGTCGCGAAGAGTGTTTTAATGAATAAAGATTGAATCTTTGAATGAAAACACCTCAATAAAGGTACCTATTATGTTACTAGACCTTTTTAATGTCTAAGGATTGAATCTTTGGAATAAAATGATAGTTCTGAGTTTAACTTATTCGATTTACCTACTAAGTCGTGAACAGTGTTTGAACGACTAAATAATGAATCTTTGAATGAAAATACCTTAGTAAAGGTACCTATTATGTTACTAGACCTTTTTAATGTATAAAGATTGAATCTTGGAAAGAAAATGACTGTTTTGAGTTAAACTTATTCGAGTTCCCTATGACATCCCGAAGAGTATTCCAACGAGTAAAGATTGAATCTTTGATTGAAATTACTTGAAACAATGAACTGATTTTGTCCCTGGACCGTTTATATATAAGGATTGAATCTTTAAAAAGAAATGAGCGTTATGAGTTAAACCTATCTGAGTTCCCTATGACGTCCCGAATAGTGTTTTAACGCGTAAGGATTGAATCTTTGCATGAAATTACCTCAATAGAGGTACTTATTATGTCACTAGACCTTTTTGTTGTATAAAGGCTTAAACTTTGAAAGAAAATGAGAGTTTTGAGTTTAACATATTCGAGTTCCCTGCGACGTCTCGAAGAGTGTTTTAAAGAGTTAATATTGAATCTTTGAATCAAATTACCTCAATCAAGGTACATGTTATGTCACTAGACCTTTTTAATGTATAAAGATCGAATATTTGAAAAGAACTTCGAGTTTTGAGTTCAAGTTATTTGAGTTCCCTTTGACATCACGAAGCGTGTTTTAATGAGTAAAGATTGAATCTTTGAACGAAATTATCTCAATCAATGTACCTATTATGTCAGTAGACCTTTTTAATGTATAAAGATGGAATCTTTGAAAAAAGTGAGAGTATTGAGTTTAACTTATTCGAGTTACCTATGAAGTCGCGAAGAGTGTTTTAATGACCAAAGATTGAATCTTCAAATAAAAATTCCTCAATAACGGAACCTATTATGTTACTAGATCTTTTTGATGTATAAAGATTGAATCTTTGAAAGAAAATTAGAGTTTTGAGTTAAACTTATTCGAGTTCCTTTTGACATCCCGAAGAGTGTTTTAATGAATAAAGATTGAATCTTTGAATGAAATTACCTCAATCAAGGTACCTATTGAGTCACTAGAAATTTTTATTGTATAAAGATTGAATCTTTGAAAAGAAATGAGAGTTTTGAGTTAAAGTTATTCGAGTTCCCTTTGACGTCACGAAGAGTGTTTTAATGAGTAAAGATTGAATCTTTGAATGAAATTACCTCAATCAAGGTACCTATTCTACCACTAGACCTTTGTAATGTATAAAGATTGAATCTTTGAAAGAAAATGAGTGTTTTGAGTTTAACTTATTCGAGTTACCTATGAAATCGCGAAAAGTGTTTTAATGACTGAAGATTGAATCTTTGAATGAAAAATACCACAATAAAGGTACCAATTCTGTTACTAGACCTTTTTAATGTATAAAGATTGAATCTTTGAAAGAAAATGAGATTTTTGAGTTAAACTTATTCGAGTTCCCTGTAACGTCCCGAAGAGTGTTTTAAAGAGTAAAGATTGAATCATTGAATGAAATTACCTCAATCAAGGTAGCTATTACATCACTAGACCTTTTTAATTTAAAAAGATTGACGTTTTGAAAAGAAATGAGTGTTTCGAGTTAAAGTTATTCAAGTTCCCTTTGACGTCACGTAGAGTGTTTTAATGAGTAAAGATTGAATCTTTGAATGAAATTACCTCAATCAAGGTACCTATTCTGTCACTAAACCTTTTTAATGTATAAAGATTGAATCTTTGAAAGAACATGAGAGTTTTGATTTCAACCTATTCGAGTTCCCTATGAAGTTGCGAAGAGTCTTTTAATGACTAAAGATTGAATCTTTGAATGAAAGTACCTCAATAAAGGTACTTATTTTGTTAGTAGACCTTTTTAATGTATAAAGATTGTATCTTTGAAAGAAAATGAGAGTTTTGAGTTAAAGTTATTCATGTTCCCTGTAACGTCCCTAAGAGTGTTTTAAGGAGTAAATATTGAATCTTTGAATGTAATTACCTCAATCAAGGTAGCTATTATGTCACTAGACCTTTTTAATGTACAAAGATTGAATCTTGGAAAGAAAATGAGAGTTTTGAGTTTAACTTATACGAGTTACCTATGAAGTCGCGAAGAGTGTTTTAATGAATAGAGATTGAATCTTTGAATGAAAACACCTCAATAAAGGTACCTATTATGTTACTAGACCTTTTTAATGTCTAAAGATTGAATCTTTGGAATAAAATGATAGTTTTGAGTTTAACTTATTCGATTTACCTATGAAGTCGTGAACAGTGTTTGAACGACTAAATAATGAATCTTTGAATGAAAATACCTTAGTAAAGGTACCTATTATGTTACTAGACCTTTTTAATGTATAAAGATTGAATCTTGGAAAGAAAATGACTGTTTTGAGTTAAACTTATTCGAGTTCCCTATGACATCCCGAAGAGTATTTTAACGAGTAAAGATTGAATCTTTGATTGAAATTACTTGAAACAATGAACTGATTTTATCCCTGGACCTTTTATATATAAAGATTGAATCTTTAAAAAGAAATGAACGTTATGAGTTAAACCTATCCGAGTTCCCTATGACGTCCCGAATAGTGTTTTAACGCGTAAGGATTGAATCTTTGTATGACATTACCTCAATAGAGGTACTTCTTATGTCACTAGACCTTTTTAATGTATAAAGGTTTAATCTTTGAAAGAATATGAGAGTTTTGAGTTAAACATATTTGAGTTCCCTGCGACGTCTCGAAGGGTGTTTTAAAGAGTAAATATTGAATCTTTGAATTAAATTAACTCAATCAAGGAATATATGTAAAGAACTACGAGTTTTGAGTTAAAGTTATTTGAGTTCCCTTTGACGTCACGAAGCGTGTTTTAATGAGTAAAGATTGAATCTTTGATCGAAATTATCTCAATCAATGTACCTATTTTGTCAGTAGACCTTTTTAATGTATAAAGATGGAATCTTTGAAAAAAGTGAGAGTATTGAGTTTAACTTATTCGAGTTACCTATGAAGTCGCGAAGAGTGTTTTAATGACCAAAGATTGAATCTTCAAATGAAAATTCCTCAATAAAGGAACCTATTATGTTACTAGATCTTTTTGATGTATAAAGATTGAATCTTTGAAAGAAAATTAGAGTTTTGAGTTAAACTTATTCGAGTTCCTTTTGACATCCCGAAGAGTGTTTTAATGAATAAAGATTGAATCTTTGAAGGAAATTACCTCAATCAAGGTACCTATTAAGTCTCTAGAAATTTTTATTGTATAAAGATTGAATCTTTGAAAAGAAATGAGAGTTTTGAGTTAAAGTTATTCGAGTTCCCTTTGACGTCACGAAGAGTGTTTTAATGAGTAAAGATTGAATCTTTGAATGAAATTACCTCAATCAAGGTACCTATTCTACCACTAGACCTTTGTAATGTATAAAGATTGAATCTTTGAAAGAAAATGAGTGTTTTGCGTTTAACTTATTCGAGTTACCTATGAAATCGTAAAGAGTGTTTTAATGACTGAAGATTGAATCTATGAATGAAAAATACCACAATAAAGGTACCAATTCTGTTACTAGACCTTTTTAATGTATAAAGATTGAATCTTTGAAAGAAAATGAGATTTTTGAGTTAAACTTATTCGAGTTCCCTGTAACGTCCCGAAGAGTGTTTTAATGAGTAAAGATTGAATCATTGAATGAAATTACCTCAATCAAGGTAGCTATTACATCACTAGACCTTTTTAATTTAAAAAGATTGACGTTTTGAAAAGAAATGAGTCTTCGAGTTAAAGTTATTCAAGTTCCCTTTGACGTCACGAAGAGTGTTTTAATGAGTAAAGATTGACTCTTTGAATGAAATTACCTCAATCAAGGTACCTATTCTGTCACTAAACCTTTTTAATGTATAAAGATTGAATCTTTGAAAGAACATGATAGTTTTGATTTCAACCTATTCGAGTTACCTATGAAGTTGCGAAGAGTCTTTTAATGACTAAAGATTGAATCTTTGAATGAAAATACCTCAATAAAGGTACTTATTTTGTTAGTAGACCTTTTTAATGTATAAAGATTGTATCTTTGAAAGAAAATGAGAGTTTTGAGTTAAACTTATTCATGTTCCCTGTAACGTCCCAAAGAGTGTTTTAAGGAGTAAATATTGAATCTTTGAATGTAATTACCTCAATCAAGGTAGCTATTATGTCACTAGACCTTTTTAATGTACAAAGATTGAATCTTGGAAAGAAAATGAGAGTTTAGAGTTTAACTTATTCGAGTTACCTATGAAGTCGCGAAGAGTGTTTTAATGAATAAAGATTGAATCTTTGAATGAAAACACCTCAATAAAGGTACCTATTATGTTACTAGACCTTTTTAATGTCTAAGGATTGAATCTTTGGAATAAAATGATAGTTCTGAGTTTAACTTATTCGATTTACCTATTAAGTCGTGAACAGTGTTTTAATGACTAAATAATGAATCTTTGAATGAAAATACCTTAGTAAAGGTACCTATTATGTTGCTAGACCTTTTTAATGTATAAAGATTGAATCTTGGAAAGAAAATGACTGTTTTGAGTTAAACTTATTCGAGTTCCCTATGACATCCCGAAGAGTATTTCAACGAGTAAAGATTGAATCTTTGATTGAAATTACTTGAAACAATGAACTGATTTTGTCCCTGGATCTTTTATATATAAAGATTGAATCTTTAAAAAGCAATGAGCGTTTTCAGTTAAAACTATCCGAGTTCCCTATGACGTCCCGAATAGGGTTTTAACGCGTAAGGATTGAATCTTTCTATAAAATTACCTCAATAGAGGTACTTATTATGTCACTAGACCTTTTTAATGTATAAAGGTTTAATCATTGAAAGAAAATGAGAGTTTTGAGTTAAACATATTCGAGTTCCCTGCGACGTCTCGGAGAGTGTTTTAAAGAGTAAATATTGAATCTTTGAATGAAATTAACCCAATCAAGGCACCTGTTATGTCACTAGACCTTTTTAATGTATAAAGATCGAATATTTGTAAAGAACTACGAGTTTTGAGTTAAAGTTATTTGAGTTCCCTTTGACGTCACGAAGCGTGTTTTAATGAGTAAAGATTGAATCTTTGAACGAAATTATCTCAATCATTGTACCTATTATGTCAGTAGACCTTTTTAATGTATAAAGATGGAATCTTTGAAAAAAATGAGAGTATTGAGTTTTAACTTATTCGAGTTACCTATGAAGTCGCGAAGAGTGTTTTAATGACCAAAGATTGAATCTTCAAATGAAAATTCCTCAATAAAGGAACCTATTATGTTACTAGATCTTTTTGATGTATAAAGATTGAATCTTTGAAAGAAAATTAGAGTTTTGAGTTAAACTTGTTCGAGTTCCTTTTGACATCCCGAAGAGTGTTTTAATGAATAAAGATTGAATCTTTGAATGAAATTACCTCAATCAAGGTACCTATTAAGTCACTAGAAATTTTTATTGTATAAAGATTGAATCTTGGAAAAGAAATGAGAGTTTTGAGTTAAAGTTATTCGAGTTCCCTGTAACGTCCCGAAGAGTGTTTTAATGAGTAAAGATTGAAGTATTGAATGAAATTACCTCAATCAAGGTAGCTATTACATCAATAGACCTTTTTAATTTAAAAAGATTGACGTTTTGAAAAGAGATGAGTGTTTCGAGTTAAAGTTATTCAAGTTCCCTTTGACGTCACGATGAGTGTTTTAATGAGTAAAGATTGAATCTTTGAACGAAATTACCTCAATCAAGGTACCTATTCTGTCACTAAACCTTTTTAATGTATAAAGATTGAATCTTTGAAAGAACGTGAGAGTTTTGAGTTCAACCTATTCGAGTTA
Organism: Cornus florida; assembly: GCF_030987335.1. Taxonomy (NCBI): domain Eukaryota; kingdom Viridiplantae; phylum Streptophyta; class Magnoliopsida; order Cornales; family Cornaceae; genus Cornus; species Cornus florida. The sequence continues at coordinate 98,445,104 of NW_026775573.1, read as the reverse complement.
CCTATGAAGTTGCGAAGAGTGTTTTAATGACTAAAGATTGAATCTTTGAATGAAAATACCTCAATAAAGGTACTTATTTTGTTAGTAGACCTTTTTAATGTATAAAGATTGTATCTTTGAAAGAAAATGAGAGTTTTGAGTTAAACTTATTCGTGTTCCATGTAACGTCCCAAAGAGTGTTTTAAGGAGTAAATATTGAATCCTTGAATGTAATTACCTCAATCATGGTAGCTATTATGTCACTAGACCTTTTTAATGTACAGAGATTGAATCTTGGAAAGAAAATGAGAGTTTGGAGTTTAACTTATTCGAGTTACCTATGAAGTCGCGGAGAGTGTTTTAATGAATAAATATTGAAACTTTGAATGAAAACACCTCAATAAAGGTACCTATTATGTTACTAGACCTTTTTAATGTCTAAAGATTGAATCTTTGGAATAAAATGATAGTTCTGAGTTTAACTTATTCGATTTACCTCTGAAGTCGGGAACAGTGTTTTAATGACTAAATAATGAATCTTTGAATGAAAATACCTTAGTAAAGTACCTATTATGTATAAAGATTGAATCTTTGAAAGAAAATGAGTGTTTTGAGTTTAACTTATTCGAGTTACCTATGAAATCGCAAAGAGTGCTTTAATGACTGAAGATTGAATCTTTGAATGAAAAATACCACAACAAAGGTACCAATTCTGTTACTAGACCTTTTTAATGTATAAAGATTGAATATTTGAAAGAAAATGAGATTTTTGAGTTAAACTTATTCGAGTTCCCTGTAACGTCCCGAAGAATGTTTTAATGAGTAAAGATTGAATCATTGAATGAAATTACCTTAATCAAGGTAGCTATTACATCACTAGACCTTTTTAATTTAAAAAGATTGACGTTTTGAAAAGAAATGAGTGTTTCGAGTTAAAGTTATTCAAGTTCCCTTTGACGTCACGAAGAGTGTTTTAATGAGTAAAGATTGAATCTTTGAATGAAATTACCTCAATTAAGGTACCTATTCTGTCACTAAACCTTTTTAATGTATAAAGATTGAATCTTTGAAAGAAAATTAGAGTTTTGAGTTAAACTTATTCGAGTTCCTTTAGACATCCCGAAGAGTATTTTAATGAATAAAGATTGAATCTTTGAATGAAATTACCTCGATCAAGGTACCTATTAAGTCAAGAGAAATTTTTTTTGTATAAAGATTGAATCTTTGAAAAGAAATGAGAGTTTTGAGTTAAAATTATTCGAGTTCCCTTTGACGTCACGAAGAGTTTTTTAATGAGTAAAGATTGAATATTTGAATGAAATTACCTCAATCAAGGTACCTATTCTGCCACTAGACCTTTGTAATGTATAAAGATTGAATCTTTGAAAGAAAATGAGTATTCTGAGTTTAACTTATTCGAGTTACCTATGAAATCGCGAAGAGTGTTTTAATGACTAAAGATTGAATCTTTGAATGAAAAATACCACAATAAAGGTACCAATTCTGTTATTAGACCTTTTTAATGTATAAAGATTGAATCTTCGAAAGAAAATGAGATTTTTGAGTTAAACTTATTCGAGTTCCCTGTAACGTCCCGAAGAGTGTTTTAATGAGTAAAGATTGAATCATTGAATGAAATTACCTCAATCAAGGTAGCTATTACATCACTAGACCTTTTTAATTTATAAAGATTGACGTTTTGAAAAGAAATGAGTGTTTCGAGTTAAAGTTATTCAAGTTCCCTTTGACGCCACGAAGAGTGTTTTAATGAGTAAAGATTGAATCTTTGAATGAAATTACCTCAATCAAGGTACCTATTCTGTCACTAAACCTTTTTAATGTATAAAGATTGAATCTTTGAAAGAACATAAGAGTTTTGAGTTCAACTTATTCGAGTTACCTATGAAGTTGCGAAGAGTGTTTTAATGACTAAAGATTGAATCTTTGAATGAAATACCTCAATAAAGGTAATTATTTTGTTAGTAGACCTTTTTAATGTTTAAAGATTGTATCTTTGAAAGAAAATGAGAGTTTTGAGTTAAACTTATTCATGTTCCCTGTATAGTCCCAAAGAGTGTTTTATGGAGTAAATATTGAATCTTTAAATGTAATTACCTCAATCAAGGTAGCAGTTATGTCACTAGACCTTTTTAATGTACAAAGATTGAATCTTGGAAAGAAAATGAAAGTTTTGAGTTTAACTTATTCGAGTTACCTATGAAGTCGCGAAGAGTGTTTTAACGAATAAAGATAGAATCTTTGAATGAAAATACCTCAATAAAGGTACCTATTATGTTACTAGACCTTTTTAATATCTAAATATTGAATCTTTGGAATAAAATGATAGTTCTGAGTTTAACTTATTCGATTTACCTATGAAGTCGTAAACAGTGTTTTAAAGACTAAATAATGAATCTTTGAATGAAAATACCTTAGTAAAGGTACCTATTATGTTACTAGACCTTTTTAATGTATAAATATTGAATCTTGGAAAGAAAATGACTGTTTTGAGTTAAACTTATTCGAGTTCCCTATGACATCCCGAAGAGTATTTCAACGAGTAAAGATTGAATCTTTGATTGAAATTACTTGAATCAAGGGACTTATTTTGTCCCAGGACCTTTTATATATAAAGATTGTATCTTTAAAAAGAAATGAGCGTTACGAGTTAAACTTATCCGAGTTCCCTATCACGTCCCGAATAGTGTTTTAACGCGTAAGGATTGAATCTTTGTTTGAAATTACCTCAATAGAGGTACTTATTATGTCACTAGACCTTTTTAGTGTATAAAGGTTTAATCTTTGAAAGAAAATGAGAGTTTTGAGTTAAAAATATTCGAGTTCCTTGCGACGTCTCGAAGAGTGTTTTAAAGAGTAAATATTGAATCTTTGAACGAAATTACCTCAATCAAGGTACCTATTAAGTCACTAGACCTTTTTAATGTATAAAGATTGAATATTTTTAAAGAACTACGAGTTTTGAGTTAAAGTTATTTGAGTTCCCTTTGACGTCACGAAGCGTGTTTTAATGAGTAAAGATTGAATCTTTGAACGAAATTATCTCAATCAATGTGCCTATTATGTCAGTCAGTAGACCTTTTTAATGTATAAAGATGGAATCTTTGAAAAAAATGAGAGTATTGAGTTTTAACTTATTCGAGTTACCTATGAAGTCGCGAAGAGTGTTTTAATGACCAAAGATTGAATCTTCAAATGAAAATTCCTCAATAAAGGAACCTATTATGTTACTAGATCTTTTTTAAGTATAAAGATTGAATCTTTGAAAGAAAATTAGAGTTTTGAGTTAAACTTATTCGAGTTCCTTTTGACATCCCGAAGAATGTTTTAATGAATAGAGATTGAATCTTTGAATGAAATTACCTCGATCAAGATACCTATCGAGTCAGTAAAAATTTTTATTGTATAAAGATTGAATCTTCGAAAAGAAATGAGATTTTTGAGTTAAAATTATTCGAGTTCCCTTTGACGTCACGAAGAGTTTTTTAATGAGTAAAGATTGAATCTTTGAATGAAATTACCTCAATCAAGGTACCTATTCTACCACAAGACCTTTGTCATGTATAAAGATTGAATCTTTGAAAGAAAATGAGTGTTCTAAGTTTAACTTATTCGAGTTACCTATGAAATCGCGAAGAGTGTTTTAATGACAGAAGATTGAATCTTTGAATGAAAAATACCACAATAAAGGTACCAATTCTGTTACTAGACCTTTTTAATGTATAAAGATTGAATCTTCGAAAGAAAATGAGATTTTTGAGTTAAACTTATTCGAGTTCCCCGTAACGTCCCGAAGAGTGTTTTAATGAGTAAAGATTGAATCATTGAATGAAATTACCTCAATCAAGGTAGCTATTACATCACTAGACCTTTTTAATTTATAAAGATTGACGTTTTGAAAAGAAATGAGTGTTTCGAGTTAAAGTTATTCAAGTTCCCTTTGACGCCACGAAGAGTGTTTTAATGAGTAAAGATTGAATCTTTGAATGAAATTACCTCAATCAAGGTACCTATTCTGTCACTAAACCTTTTTAATGTATAAAGATTGAATCTTTGAAAGAACATGAGAGTTTTGAGTTCAACTTATTCGAGTTACCTATGAAGTTGCGAAGAGTGTTTTAAGGACTAAAGATTGAATCTTTGAATGAAAATACCTCAATAAAGGTACTTATTTTGTTAGTAGACCATTTTAATGTATAAAGATTGTCTCTTTGAAAGAAAATGAGAGTTTTGAGTTAAACTTATTCATATTCCCTGTAACGTCCCAAAGAGTGTTTTAAGGAGTAAATATTGAATCTTTCAATGTAATTACCTCAATCAAGGTAGCTATTATGTCACTAGACCTTTTTAATGTACAAAGATTGAATCTTGGAAAGAAAATGAGAGTTTTGAGTTTAACTTATTCGAGTTACCTATGAAGTCGCGAAGAGTGTTTTAATGAATAAAGATAGAATCTTTGAATGAAAACACCTCAATAAAGGTACCTATTATGTTACTAGACCTTTTTAATATCTAAAGATTAAATCTTTGGAATAAAATGATAGTTCTGAGTTTAACTTATTCGATTTACCTATGAAGTCGTGAACAGTGTTTTAATGACTAAATAATGAATCTTTGAATGAAAATACCCTAGTAAAGGTACCTACTATGTTACTAGACCTTTTGAATGTATAAAGATTGAATCTGGGAAAGAATATGACTGTTTTGAGTTAAACTTATTCGAGTTCCCTATGACATCCCGAAGAGTATTTCAACGAGTAAAGATTGAATCTTTGATTGAAATTACTTGAATCAAGGGACTTATTTTGTCCTTGGACCTTTTATATATAAAGGTTGAATCTTTAAAAAGAAATGAGCGTTATGAGTTAAACCTATCCGAGTTCCCTATGACGTCCCGAATAGTGTTTTAACGCGTAAGGATTGAATCTTTGTATAAAAGTACCTCAATAGAGGTACTTATTATGTCACTAGACCTGTTTAATGTATAAAGGTTTAATCTTCGAAAGAAAATGAGAGTTTTGAGTTAAACATATTTGAGTTCCCTACGACGTCTCGAAGAGTATTTTAAAGAGTAAATATTGAATCTTTGAATGAAATTATCTCAATCAAGGTACCTATTATGTCACTAGACCTTTTTAAGGTATAAAGATTGAATATTTGTAAAGAACTACGAGTTTTGAATTAAAGTTATTTGAGTTCACTTTGACGTCATGAAGCGTGTTTTAATGAGTAAAGATTGAATCTTTGAACGAAATTATCTCAATCAATGTACCTATTATGTCAGTCAGTAGACCTTTTTAATGTATAAAGATGGAATCTTTGAAAAAAATGAGAGTATTGAGTTTTAACTTATTCGAGTTACCTAGGAAGTCGCGAAGAGTGTTTTAATGACCAAAGATTGAATCTTCAAATGAAAATTCCTCAATAAAGGAACCTATTATGTTACTAGGTCTTTTTGATGTATGAAGATTAAATCTTTGAAAGAAAATTAGAGTTTTGAGTTAAATTTAATCGAGTTCCTTTTGACATCCCGAAGAGTGTTTTAATGAATAAAGATTGAATCATTGAATGAAATTACCTCGATCAAGGTACCTATTAAGTCACTAGAAATTTTTATTGTATAAAGATTGAATCTTTGAAAAGAAATGAGAGTTTTGAGTTAAAATTATTCGAGTTCCATTTGACGTCACGAAGAGTTTTTTAATGAGTAAAGATTGAATCTTTGAATGAAATTACCTGAATCAAGGTACCTATTCTACCACTAGACCTTTGTAATGTATAAGGATTGAATCTTTGAAAGAAAATGAGTGTTCTGAGTTTAACTTATTCGAGTTACCTATGAAATCGCGAAGAGTGTTTTAATGACTGAAGATTGAAACTTTGAATGAAAAATACCACAATAAAGGTACCAATTCTGTTACTAGACCTTTTTAATGTATAATGATTGAATCTATGAAAGAAAATGAGATTTTTGAGTTAAACTTATTCGAGTTCCCTGTAACGTCCCGAATAGTGTTTTAATGAGTAAAGATTGAATCATTGAATGAAATTACCTCAATCAAGGTAGCTATTACATCACTAGACCTTTTTAATTTATAAAGATTGACGTTTTGAAAAGAAATGAGTGTTTCGAGTTAAAGTTATTCAAGTTCCCTTTGACGCCACGAAGAGTGTTTTAATAAGTAAAGATTGAATCTTTGAATGAAATTACCTCAATCAAGGTACCTATTCTGTCACTAAACCTTTTTAATGTATAAAGATTGAATCTTTGAAAGAACATGAGAGTTTTGAGTTCAACTTATTCGAGTTACCTATGAAGTTGCGAAGAGTGTTTTAATGACTAAAGATTGAATCTTTGAATGAAAATACCTCAATAAAGGTACTTATTTTGTTAGTAGACCTTTTTAATGTATAAAGATTGTATCTTTGAAAGAAAATGAGAGTTTTGAGTTAAACTTATTCATGTTCCCTATAACGTCCCAAAGAGTGTTTTAAGGAGTAAATATTGAATCTTTGAATGTAATTACCTCAATCAAGGTAGCTATTATGTCACTAGACCTTTTAATGTACAAAGATTGAATCTGGGAAAGAAAATGAGAGTTTGGAGTTTAACTTATTCGAGTTACCTATGAAGTCGCGAAGAGTGTTTTAATAAATAAAGATTGAATCTTTGAATTAAAACTCCTCAATAAAGGTACCTATTATGTTACTAGACCTTTTTAATATCTAAAGATTGAATCTTTGGAATAAAATGATAGTTCTGAGTTTAACTTATTCGATTTGAGTTAAACTTATTCATGTTCCCTGTAACGTCCCAAAGAGTGTTTTAAGGAGTAAATATTGAATCTTTGAATGTAATTACCTCAATCGAGGTAGCTATTAGGTCACTAAACCTTTTTAATGTACAAAGATTGAATCTTGGAAAGAAAATGAGAGTTTTGAGTTTAACTTATTTGAGTTACCTATGAAGTCGCGAAGAGTGTTTTAATGAATAAAGATTGAATCTTTAAATTAAAACACCTCAATAAAGGTACCTATTATGTTACTAGACCTTTTTAATGTCTAAAGATTGAATCTTTGGAATAAAATGATAGTTCTGAGTTTAACTTATTCGATTTACCTATGAAGTCGTGAACAGTTTTTTAATGACTAAATAATGAATCTTTGAATGAAAATACCTCAGTAAATGAACCTATTATGTTACTAGACCTTTTTAATGTGTAAAGATTGAATCTTGGAAAGAAAATGACTGTTTTGAGTTAAACTTATTCGAGTTACCTATGAAGTCGCGAAGAGTGTTTTAATGACCAAAGATTGAATCTTCAAATGAAAATTCCTCAATAAAGGAACCTATTATGTTACTAGATCTTTTTGATGTATAAAGATTGAATCTTTGAAAGAAAATTAGAGTTTTGAGTTAAACTTATTCAAGTTCCTTTTGACATCCCGAAGAGTGTTTTAATGAATAAAGATTGAATCTTTGAATGAAATTACCTCGATCAAGGTACCTATTAAGTCACTAGAAATTTTTATTGTATAAAGATTGAACTTTTGAAAAGAAATGAGAGTTTTGAGTTAAAGTTATTCGAGTTCCCTTTGACGTCACGAAGAGTTTTTTAATGAGTAAAGATTGAATCTTTGAATGAAATTACCTCAATCAAGGTACCTATTCTTCCACTAGACCTTTGTAATGTATAAAGATTGAATCTTTGAAAGAAAATGAGTGTTTTGAGTTTAACTTATTCGAGTTACCTATGAAATCGCGAAGAGTGTTTTAATGACTGAAGATTGAATCTTTGAATGAAAAATACAACAATAAAGGTACCAATTCTATTACTAGACCTTTTTAATGTATAAAGATTGAATCTTCGAATGAAAACACCTCAATAAAGGTACCTATTATGTTACTAGACCTTTTTAATGTCTAAAGATTGAATCTTTGGAATAAAATGATAGTTCTGAGTTTAACTTATTCGATTTACCTATGAAGTCCGGAACAGTGTTTTAATGACTAAATAATGAATCTTTGAATGAAAATACCTTACTAAGGTACCTATTATGTTACTAGACCTTTTTAACGTACAAAGATTGAATCTTGGAAAGAAAATGACTGTTTTGAGTTAAACTTATTCGAGTTCCCTATGACATCCCGAAAAGTATTTCAACGAGTAAAGATTGAATCTTTGATTGAAATTACTTGAATCAAGGGACTTATTTTGTCCCTGGACCTTTTATATATAAGGATTGAATCTTTAAAAAAAAATGAGCATTATGAGTTAAACCTGTTCGAGTTCCCTATGACATCCCGAATAGTGTTTTAACGCGTAAGGATTGAATCTTTGTATGAAATTATCTCAATAGAGGTACTTATTATGTCACTAGACCTTTTTAATGTATAAAGGTTTAATCTTTGAAAGAAAATGAGAGTTTTGAGTTAAACATATTCGAGTTCCCTGCGACGTCTCGAAGAGTGTTTTAAAGAGTAAATATTGAATCTTTGAATCAAATTACCTCAATCAAGGTCCCTATTATGTCACTAGACCTTTTTAATGTATAAAGATTGAATATTTGTAAAGAATTACGAGTTTTGAGTTAAAGTTATTTGAGTTCCCTTTGACGTCACGAAGCGTGTTTTAATGAGCAAAGATTGAATCTTTGAACGAAATTATCTCAATCAATGTACCTATTATGTCAGTAGACCTTTTTAATGTATAAAGATGGAATCTTTGAAAAAAATGAGAGTATTGAGTTTTAACTTATTCGAGTTACCTATGAAGTCGCGAAGAGTGTTTTAATGACCAAAGATTGAATCTTCAAATGAAAATTCCTCAATAAAGGAACCTATTATGTTACTAGATCTTTTTGATGTATAAAGATTGAATCTTTGAAAGAAAATTAGAGTTTCGAGTTAAACTTATTCGAGTTTCTTTTGACATCCCGAAGAGTGTTTTAATGAATAAAGATTGAATCTTTGAATAAAATTACCTCAATCAAGGTACCTATTAAGTCACTAGAAATTTTTATTGTATAAAGATTAAATCATTGAAAAGAAATAAGAGTTTTGAGTTAAAATTATTCGAGTTCCCTTTGATATCACGAAGAGTGTTTTAATGAGTAAAGATTGAATCTTTGAATAAAATTACCTCAATCAAGGTACCTATTCTACCACTAGACCTTTGTAATGTATAAAGATTGAATCTTTGAAAGAAAATGAGTGTTTTGAGTTTAACTTATTCGAGTTACCTATGAAATCGCGAAGAGTGTTTTAATGACTGAAGATTGAATCTTTGAATGAAAAATACCACAATAAAGGTACCAATTCTGTTACTAGACCTTTTTGATGTATAAAGATTGAATCTTCGAAAGAAAATGAGATTTTTGCGTTAAACTTATTCGAGTTCCCTGTAACGTCCCGAAGAGTGTTTTAATGAGTAAAGATTGAATCATTGAATGAAATTACCTCAATCAAGGTAGCTATTACATCACTAGACCTTTTTAATTTATAAAGATTGACGTTGTGAAAAAAAATGAGTGTTTCGAGTTAAAGTTATTCAAGTTCCGTTTGACGCCACGAAGAGTGTTTTAATGAGTAAAGATTGAATCTTTGAATGAAATTACCTCAATCAAGGTACCTATTCTGTCACTAAACCTTTTTAATGTATAAAGATTGAATCTTTGAAAGAACATGAGAGTTTTGAGTTCAACTTATTCGAGTTACCTATGAAGTTGCGAAGAGTATTTTAATGACTAAAGATTGAATCTTTGAATGAAAATACCTCAATCAAGGTACTTATTTTGTTAGTAGACCTTTTTAATGTATAAAGATTGTATCTTTGGAAGAAAATGAGAGTTTTGAGTTAAACTTATTCATGTTCCCTGTAACGTCCCAAAGAGTGTTTTAAGGAGTAAATATTGAATCTTTGAATGTAATTACCTCAATCAAGGTAGCTATTATGTCACTAGACCTTTTTAATGTACAGTGATTGAATCTTGGAAAGAAAATGAGAGTTTTGAGTTTAACTTATTCGAGTTACCTATAAAGTCGCGAAGAGTGTTTTAATGAATAAAGATTAAATCCTTGAATGAAAACACCTCAATAAAGGTACCTATTATGTTACTAGACCTTTCTAATGTCTAAAGATTGAATCTTTGGAATAAAATGATAGTTCTGAGTTTAACTTATTCGATTCGCCTATAAAGTCGTGAACAGTGTTTTAATGACTAAATAATGAATCTTTGAATGAAAATACCTTAGTAAAGGTACCTATTATGTTACTAGACCTTTTTAATGTATAAAGATTGAATCTTGGAAAGAAAATGACTGTTTTGAGTTAAACTTATTCGAGTTCCCTATGACATCCCGAAGAGTATTTCAACGAGTAAAGATTGAATCTTTGATTGAAATTACTTGAATCAAGGGACTTATTTTGTCCCTGGACCATTTATATATAAAGATTGAATCTTTAAAAAGAAATGAGCGTTATGACTTAAACCTATCCGAGTTCCCTATGACGTCCCGAATAGTGATTTAACGCGTAAGGATTGAATCTTTGTATGAAATTACCTCAATAGAGGTACTTATTATGTCACTAGACCTTTTTAATGTATAAAGGTTTAATCTTTGAAAGAAAATGAGAGTTTTGAGTTAAACATATTTGAGTTCCCTGCGACGTCTCGAAGAGTGTTTTAAAGAGTAAATATTGAATCTTTGAATGAAATTACCTCAATCAAGATACCTATTATGTCACTAGACCTTTTTAATGTATAAAGATTGAATATTTGTAAAGAACTACGAGTTTTGAGTTAAAGTTATTTGAGTTCCCTTAGACGTCACGAAGCGTGTTTTAATGAGTAAAGATTGAATCTTTGAACGAAATTATCTCAATCAATGTACCTATTATGTCAGTCAGTAGACCTTTTTAATGTATAAAGATGGAATCTTTGAAAAAAATCAGAGTATTGAGTTTTAACTTATTCGAGTTACCTATGAAGTCGCGAAGAGTGTTTTAATGACAAAAGATTGAATCTTGAAATGAAAATTCCTCAATAAAGGAACCTATTATGTTACTAGATCTTTTTGATGTATAAAGATTGAATCTTTGAAAGAAAATTAGAGTTTTGAGTTAAACTTATTCGAGTTCCTTTTGACATCCCGAAGAGTGTTTTAATGAATAAAGTTTGAATCTTTGAATGAAATTACCTCAATCAAGGTACCTATTAAGTCACTAGAAATTTTTATTGTATAAAGAATGAATCTTTGAAAAGAAATGAGAGTTTTGAGTTAAAGTTATTCGAGTTCCCTTTAACGTAACGAAGAGTGTTTTAATGAGTAAAGATTGAATCTTTGAATGAAATTACCTCAATCAAGGTACCTACTCTACCACTAGACCTTTGTAATGTATAAAGATGGAACCTTTGAAAGAAAATGAGTGTTTAGAGTTTAACTAATTCGAGTTACCTATGAAATTTCGAAGAGTGTTTTAATGACTGAAGATTGAATCGTTGAATGAAAAATACCACAATAAAGGTATCAATTCTGTTACTAGACCTTTTTAATGTATAAAGATTGAATCTTCGAAAGAAAATGAGATTTTTGAGTTAAACTTATTCGAGTTCCCTGTAACGTCCCGAAGAGTGTTTTAATGAGTAAAGATTGAATCATTGAATGAAATTACCTCAATCAAGGTAGCTATTACATCACTAGACCTTTTTAATTTATAAAGATTGACGTTATGAAAAGAAATGAGTGTTTTGAGTTAAAGTTATTCAAGTTCCCTTTGACGCCACGAAGAGTGTTTTAATGAGTAAAGATTGAATCTTTGAATGAAATTACCTCAATCAAGGTACCTATTCTGTCACTAAACCTTTTTAATGTATAAAGATTGAATCTTTGAAAGAACATGAGAGTTTTGAGTTCAACTTATTCGAGTTACCTATGAAGTTGCGAAGAGTGTTTTAATGACTAAAGATTGAATCTTTGAATGAAAATACCTCAATAAAGGTACTTATTTTGTTAGTAGACCTTTTTAATGTATAAAGATTGTATCTTTGAAAGAAAATGAGAGTTTTGAGTTAAACTTATTCATGTTCCCTGTAACGTCCCGAAGAGTGTCTTAAGAAGTAAATATTGAATCTTTGAATATATTACCTCAATCAAGGTAGCTATTATGTCACTAGACCTTTTTAATGTACAAAGATTGAATCTTGGAAAGAAAATGAGAGTTTTGAGTTTAACTTATTTGAGTTACCTATGAAGTCGCGAAGAGTGTTTTAATGAAAAAAGATAGAATCTTTGAATGAAAACACCTCAATAAAGGTACCTATTATGTTACAAGACCTTTTTAATGTCTAAAGATTAAATCTTTTTGGAATAAAATGATAGTTCAGGGTTTAACTTATTCGATTTACCTATGAAGTCGTGAACAGTGTTTTAATGACTAAATAATGAATCTTTGAATGAAAATACCTTAGTAAAGGTACCTATTATGTTACTAGACCTTTTTAATGTATAAAGATTGAATCTTGGAAAGAGAATGACTGTTTTGAGTTAAACTTATTCGAGTTCCCTATGACATCCCGAAGAGTATTTCAACGAGTAAAGATTGAATCTTTGATTGAAATTACTTGAATCAAGGGAATTATTTTGTCCCTGGACCTTTCATATATAAAGATTGAATCTTTAAAAAGAAATGAGCGTTATGAGTTACACCTATCCGAGTTCCCTATGACGTCCCGAATAGTGTTTTAACGCGTAAGGATTGAATCTTTGTATGAAATTACCTGAATAGAGGTACTTATTATGTCACTAGACCTTTTTAATGTAAAAAGGTTTAATCTTTGAAAGAAAATGAGAGTTTTAAGTTAAACATATTCGAGTTCCCTGCGACGTCTCGAAGAGGGATTTAAAGAGTAAATATTGAATCTTTGAAAGAAATTACCTCAATCAAGGTACCTATTATGTCACTAGACCTTTTTAATGTATAAAGATTGAATATCTGTAAAGAACTACGAGTTTTGAGTTAAAGTTATTTGACTTCCCTTTGACGTCACGAAGCGTGTTTTAATGAGTAAAGATTGAATCTTTGAACGAAATTATCTCAATCAATGTACCTATTATGTCAGTAGACCTTTTTAATGTATAAAGATGGAATCTTTGAAAAAAATGAGAGTATTGAGTTTTAACTTATTCGAGTTACCTATGAAGTCGCGAAGAGTGTTTTAATGACCAAAGATTGAATCTTCAAATGAAAATTCCTCAATAAAGGAACCTATTATGTTGCTAGATCTTTTTGATGTATAAAGATTGAATCTTTGAAAGAAAATTAGAGTTTTGAGTTAAACTTATTCGAGTTCCTTTTGACATCCCGAAGAGTATGTTAATGAATAAAGATTGAATCTTTGAATGAAATTACCTCAATCAAGGTACCTATTAAGTCACTAGAAATTTTTATTGTATAAAGATTGAATCTTTGAAAAGAAATGAGAGTTTTGAGTTAAAGTTATTCGAGTTCCCTTTGACGTCACGAAGAGTGTTTTAATGAGTAAAGATTGAATCTTTGAATGAAATTACCTCAATCAATGTACCTATTCTACCACTAGACCTTTGTAATGTATAAAGATTGAATCTTTGATAGAAAATGAGTGCTTTGAGTTTAACTTATTCGAGTTACCTATGAAATCGCGAAGAGTGTTTTAATGACTGAAGATTGAATCTTTGAATGAAAATACAACAATAAAGGTATCAATTCTGTTACTAGACCTTTTTAATGTATAAAGATTGAATCTTCGAAAGAAAATGAGATTTTTGAGTTAAACTTATTCGAGTTCCCTGTAACGTCCCGAAGAGTGTTTTAATGAGTAAAGATTGAATCATTGAATGAAATTACCTCAATCAAGGTAGCTATTACATCACTAGACCTTTTTAATTTATAAAGATTGACGTTGTGAAAAGAAATGAGTGTTTTGAGTTAAAGTTATTCAAGTTCCCTTCGACGCCACGAAGAGTGTTTTAATGAGTAAAGATTGAATCTTTGAATGAAATTACCCCAATCAAGGTACCTATTCTGTCACTAAAACTTTTTAATGTATAAAGATTGAATCTTTGATAGAACATGAGAGTTTTGAGTTCAACTTATTCGAGTTACCTATAAAGTTGCGAAGAGTGTTTTGATAACTAAAGATTGAATCTTTGAATGAAAATTCCTCAATAAAGGTACTTATTTTGTTAGTAGACCTTTTTAATGTATAAAGATTGTATCTTTGAAAGAAAATGAGAGTTTTGAGTTAAATTTATTCTTGTTCCCTGTAACGTCCCAAAGAGTGTTTTAAGGAGTAAATATTGAATCTTTGAATGTCATTACCTCAATCAAGGTAGCTATTATGTCACTAGACCTTTTTAATGTACAAAGATTGAATCTTGGAAAGAAAATGAGAGTTTTGAGTTTAACTTATTCGAGTTACCTATGAAGTCGCGAAGAGTGTTTTAATGAATAAAGATTGAATCTTTGAATGAAAACACCTCAATAAAGGTACCTATTATGTTACTAGACCTTTTTAATGTATAAAGATTGAATCTTCGAAAGAAAATGAGATTTTTGAGTTAAACTTATTCGAGTTCCCTGTAACGTCCCGAAGAGTGTTTTAATGAGTAAAGATTGAATCATTGAATGAAATTACCTCAATCAAGGTAGCTATTACATCACTAGACCTTTTTAATTTATAAAGATTGACGTTGTGAAAAGAAATGAGTGTTTCGAGTTAAAGTTATTCAAGTTCCCTTCGACGCCACGAAGAGTGTTTTAATGAGTAAAGATTGAATCTTTGAATGAAATTACCCCAATCAAGGTACCTATTCTGTCACTAAAACTTTTTAATGTATAAAGATTGAATCTTTGATAGAACATGAGAGTTTTGAGTTCAACTTATTCGAGTTACCTATAAAGTTGCGAAGAGTGTTTTGATAACTAAAGATTGAATCTTTGAATGAAAATACCTCAATAAAGGTACTTATTTTGTTAGTAGACCTTTTTAATGTATAAAGATTGTATCTTTGAAAGAAAATGAGAGTTTTGAGTTAAATTTATTCTTGTTCCCTGTAACGTCCCAAAGAGTGTTTTAAGGAGTAAATATTGAATCTTTGAATGTCATTACCTCAATCAAGGTAGCTATTATGTCACTAGACCTTTTTAATGTACAAAGATTGAATCTTGGAAAGAAAATGAGAGTTTTGAGTTTAACTTATTCGAGTTACCTATGAAGTCGCGAAGAGTGTTTTAATGAATAAAGATTGAATCTTTGAATGAAAACACCTCAATAAAGGTACCTATTATGTTACTAGACCTTTTCAATGTCTAAAGATTGAATCTTTGGAATAAAAGGATAGTTCTGGGTTCAACTTATTCGATTTACCTATGAAGTCGTGAGCAGTGTTTTAATGACTAAATAATGAATCTTTGAATGAAAATACCATAGTAAAGGTACCTATTATGTTACTAGACCTTTTTAATGTATAAAGTTTGAATCTTGGAAAGAAAATGACTGTTTCGAGTTCCCTATGACATCCCGAAGAGTATTTCAACGAGTAAAGATTGAATCTTTGATTGAAATTACTTGAATCAAGGGAATTATTTTGTCCCTGGACCTTTTATATATAAAGATTGAATCTTTAAAAAGAAATGAGCGTTATGAGTTAAACCTATCCGAGTTCCCTATAACGTCCCGAATAGTGTTTTAACGCGTAAGGATTGAATCTTTGTATGAAATTACCTCAATAGAAGTACTTATTATGTCACTAGACCTTTTTAATATATAAAGGTTTAATCTTTGAAAGAAAATGAGAGTTTTGAGTTAAACATATTCGAGTTCCCTGCGACGTCTCGAAGAGTGATTTAAAGAGTAAATATTGAATCTTTGAATTAAATTACCTCAATCAAGGTACCTATTATGTTACTAGACTTTTTTAATGTATAAAGATTGAATATTTGTAAAGAACTACGAGTTTTGAGTTAAAGTTATTTGAGTTCCCTTTGACGACACGAAGCGTGTTTTAATGAGTAAAGATTGAATCTCTGAACGAAATTATCTCAATCAATGTACCTATTATGTCAGTAGACCTTTTAAATGTATAAAGATGGAATCTTTGAAAAAAATGAGAGTATTGAGTTTTAACTTATTCGAGTTACCTATGAAGTCGCGAAGAGTGTTTTAATGACCAAAGATTGAATCTTCAAATGAAAATTCCTCAATAAAGGAACCTATTATGTTACTAGATCTTTTTGATGTATAAAGATTGAATCTTTGAAAGAAAATTAGAGTTTTGAGTTAAACTTATTCGAGTTCCTTTTGACATCCCGAAGAGTGTTTTAATGAATAAAGATTGAATCTTTGAATGAAATTACCTCATTCAAGGTACCTATTAAGTCACTAGAAATTTTTATTGTATAAAGATTGAATCTTTGAAAAGAAATGAGAGTTTTGAGTTAAAGTTATTCGAGTTCCCTTTGACGTCACGAAGAGTATTTTAATGAGTAAAGATTGAATCTTTGAATAAAATTACCTCAATCAATGTACCTATTCTACCACTAAACCTTTGTAATATATAAAGATTGAATCTTTGAAAGAAAATAAGTGTTTTGAGTTTAACTTATTCGAGTTACCTATGAAATCGCGAAGAGTGTTTTAATGACTGAAGATTGAATCTTTGAATGAAAAGTACCACAATAAAGGTACCAATTCTGTTACTCGACCTTTTTAATGTATAAAGATTGAATGTTCGAAAGAAAATGAGATTTTTGAGTTAAACTTATTCGAATTCCCTGTAACGTCCCAAAGAGTGTTTTAATGAGTAAAGATTGAATCATTGAATGAAATTACCTCAATCAAGGTAGCTATTACATCACTAGACCTTTTTAATTTATAAAGATTGACGTTTTGAAAAGAAATGAGTGTTGCGAGTTAAAGTTATTCAAGTTCCTTTTGACGCCACGAAGAGTGTTTTAATGATTAAAGATTGAATCTTTGAATGAAATTATCTCAATCAAGGTACCTATTCTGTCACTAAATCTTTTTAATGTATAAAGATTGAATATTTGAAAGAACATGAGAGTTTTGAGTTCAACTTATTCGAGTTACCTATGAAGTTGCGAAGATTGTTTTAATGACTAAACATTGAATCTTTGAATGAAAATACCTCAATAAAGATACTTATTTTGTTAGTAGACCTTTTTAATGTATAAAGATTGTATCTTTGAAAGAAAATGAGAGTTTTGAGTTAAACTTATTCATGTTCCCTATAGCGTCCCAAAGAGTGTTTTAAGAAGTAAATATTGAATCTTTGAATGTAATTACCTCAATCAAGGTAGCTATTATGTCACTAGACCTTTTTAATGTACAAAGATTGAATCTTAGAAAAAAAATGTGAGTTTTGAGTTTAACTTATTCGAGTTACCTATGAAGTCGCGAAGAGTATTTTAAAGAATAAAGATTGAATCTTTGAATGAAAACACCTCAATAAAGGTACCTATTATGTTACTAGACCTTTTTAATGTCTAAAGATTGAATCTTTGGAATAAAATGATAGTTCTGAGTTTAACTTATTCGATTTACCTATGAAGTCGTGAACTGTATTTTAATGACTAAATAATGTATCTTTGAATGAAAATACCTTAATAAAGGTACCTATTATGTTACTAGACCTTTGTAAAGTATAAAGATTGAATCTTGGAAAGAAAATGACTGTTTTGAGTTAAACTTATTCGAGTTCCCTATGACATCCCGAAGAGTATTTCAACGAGTAAAGATTGAATCTTTGTATGAAATTACCTCAATAGAGGTACTTATTATGTCACTAGACCTTTTTAATGTATAAAGGTTTAATCTTTGAAAGAAAATGAGAGTTTTGAGTTGAACATATTCGAGTTCCCTGCGATGTCTCGAAGAGTGTTTTAAAGAGTAAATATTGAATCTTTGAATGAAATTACATCAATCAAGGTACCTATTATGTCACTAAACCTTTTTAATGTATAAAGATTGAATATTTGTAAAGAATTACGAGTTTTGAGTTAAAGTTATTTGAGTTCCCTTTGACGTCACAAAGCGTGTTTTAATGAGTAAAGATTGAATCTTTGAACGAAATTATCTCAGTCAATGTACCTATTATGTCAGTAGACCTTTTTAATGTATAAAGATGGAATCTTTGAAAAAAATGAGAGTATTGAGTTTTAACTTATTCGAGTTACCTATGAAGTCGCGAAGAGTGTTTTAAAGACCAAAGATTGAATCTTCAAACGAAAATTCCTCAATAAAGGAACCTATTATGTTACTAGATCTTTTTGATGTATAAAGATTGAATCTTTGAAAGAAAATTAGAGTTTTGAGTTAAACTTATTCGAGTTTCTTTTGACATCCCGAAGAGTGTTTTAATGAATAAAGATTGAATCTTTGAATGAAATTACCTCAATCAAGGTACCTATTAAGTCAATAGAAATTTATATTGTATAAAGATTGAATCTTTGAAAAGAAATGAGAGTTTTGAGTTAAAGTTATTCGAGTTCCCTTTGACGTCACGAAGAGTGTTTTAATGAGTAAAGATTGAATCTTTGAATGAAATTACCTCAATCAAGGTACCTATTCTACCATTAGACCTTTGTAATGTATAAAGATTTAATCTTTGAAAAAAAATGAGTGTTTTGAGTTTAACTTATTCGAGTTACCTATGAAATCGCGAAGAGTGTTTTAATGACTGAAGATTGAATCTTTGAATAAAAAATACCACAATAAAGGTACCAATTCTGTTACTAGACCTTTTTAATGTATAAAGATTGAATCTTCGAAAGAAAATGAGATTTTTGAGTTAAACTTATTTGAGTTCCCTGTAACGTCCCGAAGAGTGTTTTAATGTGTAAAGATTGAATCATTGAATGAAATTACCTCAATCAAGGTAGCTATTACATCACTAGAGCTTTTTAATTTATAAAGATTGACGTTGTGAGAAGAAATGAGTGTTTTGAGTTAAAGTTATTCAAGTTCCCTTCAAGTTCCCTTCGACGCCACGAAGAGTGTTTTAATGAGTAAAGATTGAATCTTTGAATGAAATTACCTCAGTCAAGGTACCTATTCTGTCACTAAACCTTTTTAATGTATAAAGATTGAATCTTTGAAAGAACATGAGAGTTTTGAGTTCAACTTATTCAAGTTACCTATGAAGTTGCGAAGAGTGTTTTGATGACTAAAGATTGAATCTTTGAATGAAAATACCTCAATAAAGGTACTTATTTTGTTAGTAGACCTTTTTAATGTATAAAGATTGTATCTTTGAAAGAAAATGAGAGTTTTGAGTTAAACTTGTTCATGTTCCCTGTAACGTCCCAAAGAGTGTTTTAAGGAGTAAATATTGAATCTTTGAATGTAATTACCTCAGTCAAGGTAGCTATTATGTCACTAGACCTTTTTAATGTACAAAGATTGAATCTTGGAAAGAAAATGAGAGTTTTGAGTTTAACTTATTCGAGTAACCTATGAAGTCGCGAAGAGTGTTTTAATGAATAAAGATAGAATCTTTGAATGAAAACACCTCAATAAAGGTACCTATTATGTTACTAGACCTTTTTAATATCTAAAGATTAAATCTTTGGAATAAAATGATAGTTCTGAGTTTAACTTATTTGATTTACCTATGAAGTCGTGAACAGTGTTTTAATGACTAAATAATGAATCTTTGAATGAAAATACCCTAGTAAAGGTACCTATTATGTTACTAGACCTTTTGAATGTATAAAGATTGAATCTGGGAAAGAAAATGACTGTTTTGAGTTAAACTTATTCGAGTTCCCTATGACATCCCGAAAAGTATTTCAACGAGTAAAGATTGAATCTTTGATTGAAATTACTTGAATTAAGGGACTTATTTTGTCCTTGGACCTTTTATATATAAAGATTGAATCTTTAAAAAGAAATGAGCGTTATGAGTTAAACCTATCCGAGTTCCCTATGACGTCCCGAATAGTGTTTTAACGCGTAAGGATTGAATCTTTGTATAAAATTACCTCAATAGAGGTACTTATTATGTCACTAGACCTTTTTAATGTATAAAGGTTTAATCTTCGAAAGAAAATGAGAGTTTTGAGTTAAACATATTTGAGTTCCCTACGACGTCTCGAAGAGTATTTTAAAGAGTAAATATTGAATCTTTGAATGAAATTATCTCAATCAAGGTACCTATTATGTCACTAGACCTTTTTAAGGTATAAAGATTGAATATTTGTAAAGAACTACGAGTTTTAAGTTAAAGTTATTTGAGTTCCCTTTGACGTCACGAAGCGTGTTTTAATGAGTAAAGATTGAATCTTTGAACGAAATTATCTCAATCAATGTACCTATTATGTCAGTCAGTAGACCTTTTTAATGTATAAAGATGGAATCTTTGAAAAAAATGAGAGTATTGAGTTTTAACTTATTCGAGTTACCTATGAAGTCGCGAAGAGTGTTTTAATGACCAAAGATTGAATCTTCAAATGAAAATTCCTCAATAAAGGAACCTATTATGTTACTAGGTCTTTTTGATGTATGAAGATTGAATCTTTGAAAGAAAATTCGAGTTTTGAGTTAAACTTAATCGAGTTCCTTTTGACATCCCGAAGAGTGTTTTAATGAATAAAGATTGAATCATTGAATGAAATTACCTCGATCAAGGTACCTATTAAGTCACTAGAAATTTTTATTGTATAAAGATTGAATCTTTGAAAAGAAATGAGAGTTTTGAGTTAAAATTATTCGAGTTCCCTTTGACGTCACGAAGAGTTTTTTAATGAGTAAAGATTGAATCTTTGAATGAAATTACCTCAATCAAGGTACCTATTCTACCACTAGACCTTTGTAATGTATAAAGATTGAATCTTTGAAAGAAAATGAGTGTTCTGAGTTTAACTTATTCGAGTTACCTATGAAATCGCGAAGAGTGTTTTAATGACTGAAGATTGAATCTTTGAATGAAAAATACCACAATAAAGGTACAAATTCTGTTACTAGACCTTTTTAATGTATAATGATTGAATCTTCGAAAGAAAATGAGATTTTTGAGTTAAACTTATTCGAGTTCCCTGTAACGTCCCGAAGTGTGTTTTAATGAGTAAAGATTGAATCATTGAACGAAATTACCTCAATCAAGGTAGCTATTACATCACTAGACCTTTTTAATTTATAAAGATTGACGTTTTGAAAAGAAATGAGTGTTTCGAGTTAAAGTTATTCAAGTTCCCTTTGACGCCACGAAGAGTGTTTTAATAAGTAAAGATTGAATCTTTGAATGAAATTACCTCAATCAAGGTACCTATTCTGTCACTAAACCTTTTTAATGTATAAAGATTGAATCTTTGAAAGAACATGAGAGTTTTGAGTTCAACTTATTCGAGTTACCTATGAAATTGCGAAGGGTGTTTTAATGACTAAAGATTGAATCTTTGAATGAAAATACCTCAATAAAGGTACTTATTTTGTTAGTAGACCTTTTTAATGTATAAAGATTGTATCTTTGAAAGAAAATGAGAGTTTTGAGTTAAACTTCTTCATGTTCCCTGTAACGTCCCAAAGAGTGTTTTAAGGAGTAAGGATTGAATCTTTGAATGTAATTACCTCAATCAAGGTAGCTATTATGTCACTAGACCTTTTTAATGTACAAAGATTGAATCTTGGAAAGAAAATGAGAGTTTTGAGTTTAACTTGTTCGAGTTACCTATGAAATCACGAAGAATGTTTTAATAAATAAAGATTGAATCGTTGAATGTAAACACCTCAATAAAGGTACCTATTATGTTACAAGACCTTTTTAATATCGAAGGATTGAATCTTTGGAATAAAATGATAGTTTTGAGTTTAACTTATTCGATTTACCTATGAAGTCGTGAACAGTGTTTTAATGACTAAATAATGAATCTTTGAATGAAAATACCTCAGTAAAGGTACCTATTATGTTAGTAGACCTTTTTAATGTGTAAAGATTGAATCTTGGAAAGAAAATGACTGTTTTGAGTTAAACTTCTTCGAGTTACCTATGAAGTCGCGAACAGTGTTTTAATGACCAAAAATTGAATCTTCAAATGAAAATTCCTCAATAAAGGAACCTATTATGTTACTACATCTTTTTGATGTATAAAGATTGAATCTTTGAAAGAAAATTAGAGTTTTGAGTTAAACTTATTCGAGTTCCTTTTGACATCCCGAAGAGTATTTTAATGAATAAAGATTGAATCTTTGAATGAAATTACCTCGATCAAGGCACCTATTAAGTCACTAGAAATTTTTATTGTATAAAGATTGAACTTTTGAAAAGAAATGAGAGTTTTGAGTTAAAGTTATTCGAGTTCCCTTTGACGTCACGAAGAGTTTTTTAATGAGTAAAGATTGAATCTTTGAATGAAATTACCTCAATCAAGGTACATATTCTACCACTAGACCTTTGTAATGTATAAAGATTGAATCTTTGAAAGAAAATGAGTGTTTTGAGTTTAACTTATTCTAGTTACCTATGAAATCGCGAAGAGTGTTTTAATGACTGAAGATTGAATCTTTGAATGAAAAATACAACAATAAAGGTACCAATTCTATTACTAGACCTTTTTAATGTATAAAGATTGAATCTTCGAATGAAAACACCTCAATAAAGGTACCTATTATGTTACTAGACCTTTTTAATGTCTAAAGATTGAATCTTTGGAATAAAATGATAGTTCTGAGTTTAACTTATTCGATTTACCTATGAAGTCGGGAACAGTGTTTTAATGACTAAATAATGAATCTTTGAATGAAAATACCTTACTAAGGTACCTATTATGTTACTAGACCTTTTTAACGTACAAAGATTGAATCTTGGAAAGAAAATGACTGTTTTGAGTTAAACTTATTCGAGTTCCCTATGACATCCCGAAGAGTATTTCAACGAGTAAAGATTGAATCTTTGATTGAAATTACTTGAATCAAGGGACTTATTTTGTCCCTGGACCTTTTATATATAAAGATTGAATCTTTAAAAAAAAATGAGCGTTATGAGTTAAACCTGTTCGAGTTCCCTATGACGTCCCGAATAGTGTTTCAACGCGTAAGGATTGAATCTTTGTATGAAATTACCTCAATAGAGGTACTTATTATGTCACTAGACCTTTTTAATGTATAAAGGTTTAATCTTTGAAAGAAAATGAGAGTTTTGAGTTAAACATATTCGAGTTCCCTGCGACGTCTCGCAGAGTGTTTTAAAGAGTAAATATTGAATCTTTGAATGAAATTACCTCAATCAAGGTCCCTATTATGTCACTAGAACTTTTTAATGTATAAAGATTGAATATTTGTAAAGAATTACGAGTTTTGAGTTAAAGTTATTTGAGTTCCCTTTGACGTCACGAAGCGTGTTTTAATGAGCAAAGATTGAATCTTTGAACGAAATTATCTCAATCAATGTACCTATTATGTCAGTAGACCTTTTTAATGTATAAAGAGGGAATCTTTGAAAAAAATGAGAGTATTGAGTTTTAACTTATTCGAGTTACCTATGAAGTCGCGAAGAGTGTTTTAATAACCAAAGATTGAATCTTCAAACGAAAATTCCTTTTGACATCCCGAAGAGTGTTTTAATGAATAAAGATTGAATCTTTGAATGAAATTACCTCAATCAAGGTACCTATTAAGTCACTAGAAATTTTTATTGTATAAAGATTGAATCATTGAAAAGAAATGAGAGTTTTGAGTTAAAGTTATTCGAGTTCCCTTTGACGTCACGAAGAGTGTTTTAACCAAAGATTGAATCTTCAAACGAAAGTTCCTTTTGACTTCCCGAAGAGTGTTTTAATGAATAAAGATTGAATCTTTGAATGAAATTACCTCAATCAAAGTACCTATTAAGTCACTAGAAATTTTTATTGTATAAAGATTGAATCATTGAAAAGAAATGAGAGTTTTGAGTTAAAGTTATTCGAGTTCCCTTTGACGTCACGAAGAGTGTTTTAATGAGTAAAGATTGAATCTTTGAATGAAATTACCTCAATCAAGGTACCTATTCTACCACTAGACCTTTGTAATGTATAAAGACTGAATCTTTGAAAGAAAATGAGTGTTTTGAGTTTAACTTATTCGAGTTACCTACGAAATCGCGAAGAGTGTTTTAATGACTGAAGATTGAATCTTTGAATGAAAAATACCACAATAAATGTACCAATTCTGTTACTAGACCTTTTTAATGTATAAAGATTGAATCTTCGAAAGAAAATGAGATTTTTGAGTTAAACTTATTCGAGTTCCCTGTAACGTCCCGAAGAGTGTTTTAATGAGTAAAGATTGAATCATTGAATGAAATTACCTCAATCAAGGTAGCTATTACATCACTAGACCTTTTTAATTTATAAAGATTGACGTTGTGAAAAGAAATGAGTGTTTCAAGTTAAAGTTATTCAAGTTCCGTTTGACGCCACGAAGAGTGTTTTAATGAGTAAAGATTGAATCTTTGAATGAAATTACCTCAATCAAGGTACCTATTCTGTCACTAAACCTTTTTAATGTATAAAGATTCAATCTTTGAAAGAACATGAGAGTTTTGAGTTCAACTTATTCGAGTTACCTATGAAGTTGCGAAGAGTATTTTAATGACTAAAGATTGAATCTTTGAATTAAAATACCTCAATAAAGGTACTTATTTTGTTAGTAGACCTTTTTAATGTATAAAGATTGTATCTTTGGAAGAAAATGAGAGTTTTGAGTTAAACTTATTCATGTTTCCTGTAACGTCCCAAAGAGTGTTTTAAGGAGTAAATATTAAATCTTTGAATGTAATTACCTCAATCAAGGTAGCTATTATGTCACTAGACCTTTTTAATGTACAGTGATTGAATCTTGGAAAGAAAATGAGAGTTTTGAGTTTAACTTATTCGAGTTACCTATAAAGTCGCAAAGAGTGTTTTAATGAATAAAGATTAAATCCTTGAATGAAAACACCTCAATAAAGGTACCTATTATGTTATTAGACCTTTCTAATGTCTAAAGATTGAATCTTTGGAATAAAATGATAGTTCTGAGTTTAACTTATTCGATTTACCTATGAAGTCGTGAACAGTGTTTTAATGACTAAATAATGAATCTTTGAATGAAAATACCTTAGTAAAGGTACCTATTATGTTACTAGACCTTTTTAATGTATAAAGATTGAATCTTGGAAAGAAAATGACTGTTTTGAGTTAAACTTATTCGAGTTCCCTATGACATCCCGAAGAGTATTTCAACGAGTAAAGATTGAATCTTTGATTGAAATTACTTGAATCAAGGGACTTATTTTGTCCTTGGACTATTTATATATAAAGATTGAATCTTTAAAAAGAAATGAGCGTTATGACTTAAACCTATCCGAGTTCCCTATGACGTCCCGAATAGTGATTTAACGCGTAAGGATTGAATCTTTGTATGAAATTACCTCAATAGAGGTACTTATTATGTCACTAGACCTTTAATGTATAAAGGTTTAATCTTTGAAAGAAAATGAGAGTTTTGAGTTAAACATATTCGAGTTCCCTGCGACGTCTCGAAGAGTGTTTTAAAGAGTAAATATTGAATCTTTGAATGAAATTACCTCAATCAAGGTACCTATTATGTCACTAGACCTTTTTAATGTATAAAGATTGAATATTTGTAAAGAACTACGAGTTTTGAGTTAAAGTTATTTGAGTTCCCTTAGACGTCACGAAGCGTGTTTTAATGAGTAAAGATTGAATCTTTGAACGAAATTATCTCAATCAATGTACCTATTATGTCTGTCAGTAGACCTTTTTAATGTATAAAGATGGAATCTTTGAAAAAAATGAGAGTATTGAGTTTTAACTTATTCGAGTTACCTATGAAGTGGCGAAGAGTGTTTTAATGACCAAAGATTGAATCTTCAAATGAAAATTCCTCAACAAAGGAACCTATTATGTTACTAGATCTTTTTGATGTATAAAGATTGAATCTTTGAAAGAAAATTAGAGTTTTGAGTTAAACTTATTCGAGTTCCTTTTGACATTCCGAAGAGTGTTTTAATGAATAAAGTTTGAATCTTTGAATGAAATTACCTCAATCAAGGTACCTATTAGGTCACTAGAAATTTTTATTGTATAAAGATTGAATCTTTGGAAAGAAATGAGAGTTTTGAGTTAAAGTTATTCGAGTTCCCTTTAACGTCACGAAGAGTGTTTTAATAAGTAAAGATTGAATCTTTGAATGAAATTACCTCAATCAAGGTTCCTAATCTACCACTAGACCTTTGTAATGTATAAAGATTGAACCTTTGAAAGAAAATGAGTGTTTTGAGTTTAACTTATTCGAGTTACCTATGAAATCGCGAAGAGTGTTTTAATGACTGAAGATCGAATCGTTGAATGAAAAATACCACAATAAAGGTATCAATTCTGTTACTAGACCTTTTTAATGTATAAAGATTGAATCTTCGAAAGAAAATGAGATTTTTGAGTTAAACTTATTCGAGTTCCCTGTAACGTCCCGAAGAGTGTTTTCATGAGTAAAGATTGAATCATTGAATGAAATTACCTCATTCAAGGTAGCTATTACATCACTAGACCTTTTTAATTTATAAAGATTGACGTTATGAAAAGAAATGAGTGTTTTGAGTTAAAGTTATTCAAGTTCCCTTTGACGCCACGAAGAGTGTTTTAATGTATAAAGATTGAATCTTTGAATGAAATTACCTCAATCAAGGTACCTATTCTGTCACTAAACCTTTTTAATGTATAAAGATTGAATCTTTGAAAGAACATGAGAGTTTTGAGTTCAACTTATTCGAGTTACCTATGAAGTTGCGAAGAGTGTTTTAATGACCAAAGATTGAATCTTTGAATGAAAATACCTCAATAAAGGTACTTATATTGTTAGTAGACCTTTCTAATGTATAAAGATTGTATCTTTGAAAGAAAATGAGAGTTTTGAGTTAAACTTATTCATGTTCCCTGTAACGTCCCAAAGAGTGTTTTAAGAAGTAAATATTGAATCTTTGAATATATTACCTCAATCAAGGTAGCTATTATGTCACTAGACCTTTTTAATGTACAAAGATTGAATCTTGGAAAGAAAATGAGAGTTTTGAGTTTAACTTATTTGAGTTACCTATGAAGTCGCGAAGAGTGTTTTAATGAATAAAGAAAGAATCTTTGAATGAAAACACCTCAATAAAGGTACCTATTATGTTACTAGACCTTTTTAATGTCTAAAGATTAAATCTTTTTAGAATAAAATGATAGTTCTGGGTTTAACTTATTCGATTTACCTATGAAGTCGTGAACAGTGTTTTAATGACTAAATAATGAATCTTTGAATGAAAATACCTTAGTAAAGGTACCTATTATGTTACTAGACCTTTTTAATGTATAAAGATTGAATCTTGGAAAGAGAATGACTGTTTTGAGTTAAACTTATTCGAGTTCCCTATGACATACCGAAGAGTATTTCAACGAGTAAAGATTGAATCTTTGTTTGAAATTACTTGAATCAAGGGAATTATTTTGTCCCTGGACCTTTCATATATAAAGATTGAATCTTTAAAAAGAAATGAGCGTTATGAGTTAAACCTATCCGAGTTCCCTATGACGTCCCGAATAGTGTTTTAACGCGTAAGGATTGAATCTTTGTATGAAATTACCTGAATAGAGGTACTTATTATGTCACTAGACCTTTTTAAAGCATAAAGGTTTAATCTTTAAAAGAAAATGAGAGTTTTAAATGTATAAACATATTCGAGTTCCCTGCGACGTCTCGAAAAATGAGACCTTTTAAATGTATAAAGATGGAATCTTTGAAAAAAATGAGAGTATTGAGTTTTAACTTATTCGAGTTACCTATGAAGTCGCGAAGAGTGTTTTAATGACCAAAGATTGAATCTTCAAATGAAAATTCCTCAATAAAGGAACCTATTATGTTACTAGATTTTTTTGATGTATAAAGATTGAATCTTTGAAAGAAAATTAGAGTTTTGAGTTAAACTTATTCGAGTTCCTTTTGACATCCCGAAGAGTGTTTTAATGAATAAAGATTGAATCTTTGAATGAAATTACCTCAATCAAGGTACCTATTAAGTCACTAGAAATTTTTGTTGTATAAAGATTGAATCTTTGAAAAGAAATGAGAGTTTTGAGTTAAAGTTATTCGAGTTCCCTTTGACGTCACGAAGAGTGTTTTAATGAGTAAAGATTGAATCTTTGAATAAAATTACCTCAATCAAGGTACCTATTCTACCACTAAACCTTTGTAATATATAAAGATTGAATCTTTGAAAGAAAATGAGTGTTTTGAGTTTAACTTATTCGAGTTACCTATGAAATCGCGAAGAGTGTTTTAATGACAGAAGATTGAATCTTTGAATGAAAAATACCACAATAAAGGTACCAATTCTGTTACTAGACCTTTTTAATGTATAAAGATTGAATGTTCGAAAGAAAATGAGATTTTTGAGTTAAACTTATTCGAATTCCCTGTAACGTCCCGAAGAGTGTTTTAATGAGTAAAGATTGAATCATTGAATGAAATTACCTCAATCAAGGTAGCTATTACATCACTAGACCTTTTTAATTTATAAAGATTAACGTTTTGAAAAGAAATGAGTGTTTCGAGTTAAAGTTATTCAAGTTCCCTATGACGCCACGAAGAGTGTTTTAATGAGTAAAGATTGAATCTTTGAATGAAATTATCTCAATCAAGGTACTATTCTGTCACTAAACCTTTTTAATGTATAAAGATTGAATATTTGAAAGAGCATGAGAGTTTTGAGTTCAACTTATTCGAGTTACCTATGAAGTTGCGAAGATTGTTTTATTGACTAAAGATTGAATCTTTGAATGAAAATACCTCAATAAAGATACTTATTTTGTTCGTAGACCTTTTTAATGTATAAAGATTGTATCTTTGAAAGAAAATGAGAGTTTTGAGTTAAACTTATTCATGTTCCCTGTAGCGTCCCAAAGAGTGTTTTATGGTGTAAATATTGAATCTTTGAATGTAATTACCTCAATCAAGGTAGCTATTATGTCACTAGACCTTTTTAATGTACAAAGATTGAATCTTAGAAAAAAAATGTGAGTTTTGAGTTTAACTTATTCGAGTTACCTATGAAGTCGTGAAGAGTGTTTTAATGAATAAAGATTGAATCTTTGAATGAAAACACCTCAATAAAGGTACCTATTATGTTACTAGACCTTTTTAATGTCTAAAGATTGAATCTTTGGAATAAAATGATAGTTCTGAGTTTAACTTATTCGATTTACCTATGAAGTCGTGAACAGTATTTTAATGACTAAATAATGTATCTTTGAATGAAAATACCTTAATAAAGGTACCTATTATGTTACTAGACCTTTTTAAAGTATAAAGATTGAATCTTGGAAAGAAAATGACTGTTTTGAGTTAAACTTATTCGAGTTCCCTATGACATCCCGAAGAGTATTTCAACGAGTAAAGATTGAATCTTTGTATGAAATTATCTCAATAGAGGTACTTATTATGTCACTAGACCTTTTTAATGTATAAAGGTTTAATCTTTGAAAGAAAATGAGAGTTTTGAGTTAAACATATTCGAGTTCCCTGCGATGTCTCGAAGAGTGTTTTAAAGAGTAAATATTGAATCTTTGAATGAAATTACCTCAATCAAGGTACCTATTATGTCACTAGACCTTTTTAATGTATAAAGATTGAATATTTGTAAAGAATTACGATTTTTGAGTTAAAGTTATTTGAGTTCTCTTTGACGTCACGAAGCGTGTTTTAATGAGTAAAGATTGAATCTTTGAACGAAATTATCTCAATCAATGTACCTATTATGTCAATAGACCTTTTTAATGTATAAAGATGGAATCTTTGAAAAAAATGAGAGTATTGAGTTTTAACTTATTCGAGTTACCTATGAAGTCGCGAAGAGTGTTTTAAAGACCAAAGATTGAATCTTCAAACGAAAATTCCTCAATAAAGGAACCTATTATGTTACTAGATCTTTTTGATGTATAAAGATTGAATCTTTGAAAGAAAATTAGAGTTTTGAGTTAAACTTATTCGAGTTTCTTTTGACATCCCGAAGAGTGTTTTAATGAATAAAGATTGAATCTTTGAATGAAATTACCTCAATCAAGGTACCTATTAAGTCACTAGAAATTTATATTGTATAAAGATTGAATCTTTGAAAAGAAATGGGAGTTTTGAGTTAAAGTTATTCGAGTTCCCTTTGACGTCACGAAGAGTGTTTTAATGAGTAAAGATTGAATCTTTGAATGAAATTACCTCAATCAAGGTACCTATTCTACCATTAGTCCTTTGTAATGTATAAAGATTGAATCTTTGAAAGAAAATGAGTGTTTTGAGTTTAACTTATTCGAGTTATCTATGAAATCGCGAAGAGTGTTTTAATGACTTAAGATTGAATCTTTGAATGAAAAATACCACAATAAAGGTACCAATTCTGTTACTAGACCTTTTTAATGTATAAAATTGAATCTTTTAAAGAAAATGAGATTTTTGAGTTAAACTTATTCGAGTTCCCTGTAACGTCCCGAAGAGTGTTTTAATGAGTAAAGATTGAATCATTGAATGAAATTACCTCAATCAAGGTAGCTATTACATCACTAGACCTTTTTAATTTATAAAGATTGACGTTGTGAAAAGAAATGAGTGTTTCGAGTTAAAGTTATTCAAGTTCCGTTTGACGCCACGAAGAGTGTTTTCATGAGTAAAGATTGAATCTTTGAATGAAATTACCTCAATCAAGGTACCTATTCTGTCACTAAACCTTTTTAATGTATAAAGATTAAATCTTTGAAAGAACATGAGAGTTTTGAGTTCAACTTATTCGAGTTACCTATGAAGTTGCGAAGAGTATTTTAATGACTAAAGATTGAATCATTGAATTAAAATACCTCAATAAAGGTACTTATTTTGTTAGTAGACCTTTTTATTGTATAAAGATTGTATCTTTGGAAGAAAATGAGAGTTTTGAGTTAAACTTATTCATGTTCCCTGTAACGTCCCAAAGAGTGTTTTAAGGAGTAAATATTGAATCTTTGAATGTAATTACCTCAATCAAGGTAGCTATTATGTCACTAGACCTTTTTAATGTACAGTGATTGAATCTTGGAAAGAAAATTAGAGTTTTGAGTTTAACTTATTCGAGTTACCTATAAAGTTGCGAAGAGTGTTTTAATGAATAAAGATTGAATCCTTGAATGAAAATACCTCAATAAAGGTACCTATTATGTTACTAGACCTTTCTAATGTCTAAAGATTGAATCTTTGGAAAAAAATTATAGTTCTGAGTTTAACTTATTCGATTTACCTATGAAGTCGTGAACAGTGTTTTAATGACTAAATAATGAATCTTTGAATGAAAATACCTTAGTAAAGGTACCTATTATGTTACTAGACCTTTTTAATGTATAAAGATTGAATCTTGGAAAGAAAATGACTGTTTTGAGTTAAACTTATTCGAGTTCCCTATGACATCCCGAAGAGTATTTCAACGAGTAAAGATTGAATCTTTGATTGAAATTACTTGAATCAAGGGACTTATTTTGTCCCTGGACCTTTTATATATAAAGATTGAATCTTTAAAAAGAAATGAGCGTTATGACTTAAACCTATCCGAGTTCCCTATGACGTCCCGAATAGTGATTTATCGCGTAAGGATTGAATCTTTGTATGAAATTACCTCAATAGAGGTACTTATTTTGTCACTAGACCTTTTTAATGTATAAAGGTTTAATCTTTGAAAGAAAATGAGAGTTTTGAGTTAAACATATTCGAGTTCCCTGCGACGTCTCGAAGAGTGTTTTAAAGAGTAAATATTGAATCTTTGAATGAAATTACCTCAATCAAGGTACCTATTATGTCACTAGACCTTTTTAATGTATAAAGATTGAATATTTGTAAAGAACTACGAGTTTTGAGTTAAAGTTATTTGACTTCCCTTAGACGTCACGAAGCGTGTTTTAATGAGTAAAGATTGAATCTTTGAACGAGATTATCTGAATCAATGTACCTATTATGTCAGTCAGTAGAACTTTTTAATGTATAAAGATGGAATCTTTGAAAAAAATGAGAGTATTGAGTTTTAACTTATTCGAGTTACCTATGAAGTTGCGAAGAGTGTTTTAATGACCAAAGATTGAATCTTCAAATGAAAATTCCTCAATAAAGGAACCTATTATGTTACTAGATCTTTTTGATGTATAAAGATTGAATCTTTGAAAGAAAATTAGAGTTTTGAGTTAAACTTATTCGAGTTCCTTTTGACATCCCGAAGAGTGTTTTAATGAATAAAGTTTGAATCTTTGAATGAAATTACCTCGATCAGGGTACCTATTAAGTCACTAGAAAATTTTATTGTATAAAGATTGAATCTTTGAAAAGAAATGAGAATTTTGAGTTAAAGTTATTCGAGTTCCCTTTAACGTCACGAAGAGTGTTTTAATGAGTAAAGATTGAATCTTTGAATGAAATTACCTCAATCAAGGTACCTAATCGACCACTAGACCTCTGTAATGTATAAAGATTGAATCTTTGAAAGAAAATGAGTGTTTTGAGTTTAACTTATTCGAGTTACCTATGAAATCGCGAAGAGTGTTTTAATGACTGAAGATTGAATCTTTGAATGAAAAATACCACAATAAAGGTATCAATTCTGTTACTAGACCTTTTTAATGTATAAAGATTGAATCTTCGAAAGAAAATGAGATTTTTGAGTTAAACTTATTAGAGTTCTCTATAACGTCCCGAAGAGTGTTTTAATGAGAAAAGATTGAATCATTGAATGAAATTACCTCAATCAAGGTAGCTATTACATCACTAGACCTTTTTCATTTACAAAGATTGACGTTATGAAAAGAAATGAGTGTTTTGAGTTAAAGTTATTCAAGTTTCCTTTGACGCCACGAAGAGTGTTTTAATGAGTAAAGATTGAATCTTTGAATGAAATTACCTCAATCAAGGTACCTATTCTGTCACTAAACCTTTTTAAGGTATAAAGATTGAATCTTTGAAAGAACATGAGAGTTTTGAGTTCAACTTATTTGAGTTACCTATGAAGTTGCGAACAGTGTTTTAATGACTAAAGATTGAATCTTTGAATGAAAATACCTCAATAAAGGTACTTATTTTGTTAGTAGACCTTTTTAATGTATAGAGATTGTATCTTTGAAATAAAATGAGAGTTTTGAGTTAAACTTATTCATGTTTCCTGTAACGTCCCAAAGAGTGTTTTAAGGAGTAAATATTGAATCTTTGAATTTATTACCTCAATCAAGGTAGCTATTATGTTACTAGACCTTTTTAATGTACAAAGATTGAATCTTGGAAAGAAAATGAGAGTTTTGAGTTTAACTTATTCGAGTTACCTATGAAGTCGCGAAGAGTGTTTTAGTGAATAAAGATAGAATCTTTGAATGAAAACACCTCAATAAAGGTACCTATTATGTTACTAGACCTTTTTAATGTCTAAAGATTAAATCTTTGGAATAAAATGATAGTTCTAGGTTTAACTTATTCGATTTACCTATGAAGTCGTGAATAGTGTTTTAATGACTAAATAATAAATCTTTGAATGAAAATACCTTAGTAAAGGAACCAATTATGTTACTAGACCTTTTTAAAGTATAAAGATTGAATCTTGGAAAGAGAATGACTGTTTTGAGTTAAACTTATTCGAGTTCCCTATGACATCCCGAAGAATATTTCAACGAGTAAAGATTGAATCTTTGATTGAAATTACTTGAATCAAGGGAATTATTTTGTCCCTGGACCTTTCATATATAAAGATTGAATCTTTAAAAAGAAATGAGCGTTATGAGTTAAACCTATCCGAGTTCCCTATGATGTCCCGAATAGTGTTTTAACGCGTAAGGATTGAATCTTTGTAGGAAATTACCTGAATAGAGGTACTTATTATGTCACTAGACCTTTTTAATGTATAAAGGTTTAATCTTTGAAAGAAAATGAGAGTTTTAAGTTAAACATATTCGAGTTCCCTGCGACGTCTCGAAGAGGGATTTAAAGAGTAAATACTGAATCTTTGAATGAAATTACCTCAATCAAGGTACCTATTATGTCACTAGACCTTTTTAATGTATAAAATTGAATATTTGTAAAGAACTATGAGTTTCGAATTAAAGTTATTTGAGTTCCCTTTGACGTCACGAAGCGTGTTTTAATGAGTAAAGATTGAATCTTTGAACGAAATTATCTCAATCAATGTACCTATTATGTCAGTAGACCTTTTTAATGTATAAAGATGGAATCTTTGAAAAAAATTGAGAGTATTGAGTTTTAACTTATTCGAGTTACCTATGAAGTCGCGAAGAGTGTTTTAATGACCAAAGATTGAATCTTCAAATGAAAATTCCTTAATAAAGGAACCTATTATGTTACTAGATCTTTTTGATGTATAAAGATTGAATCTTTGAAAGAAAATTAGAGTTTTGAGTTAAACTTATTCGAGTTCCTTTTGACATCCCGGAGAGTGTTTTAATGAATAAAGATTGAATCTTTGAATGAAATTACCTCAATCGAGGTACCTATTAAGTCACTAGAAATTTTTATTGTATAAAGATTGAATTTTTGAAAAGAAATGAGAGTTTTGAGTTAAAGTTATTCGAGTTCTCTTTGACGTCACGAAGAGTGTTTTAATGAGTAAAGATTGAATCTTTGAATGAAATTACCTCAATCAAGGTACCTATTCTACCACTAGACCTTTGTAATGTATAAAGATTGAATCTTTGAAAGAAAATGAGTGTTTTGAGTTTAACTTATTCGAGTTACCTATGAAATCGCGAAGACTGTTTTAATGACTGAAGATTGAATCTTTGAATGAAAAATACAACAATAAAGGTACCAATTCTGTTACTAGACCTTTTTAATGTATAAAGATTGAATCTTCGAAAGAAAATGAGATTTTTGAGTTAAACTTATTCGAGTTCCCTGTAACGTCCCGAAGAGTGTTTTAATGAGTAAAGATTGAATCATTGAATGAAATTACCTCAATCAAGGTAGCTATTACATCACTAGACCTTTTTAATTTATAAAGATTGACGTTATGAAAAGAAATGAGTGTTTTGAGTTAAAGTTATTCAAGTTCCCTTCGACACCACTAAGAGTGTTTTAATGAGTAAAGATTGAATCTTTGAATGAAATTACCTCAATCAAGGTACCTATTCTGTCACTAAACCTTTTTAATGTATAAAGATTGAATCTTTGAAAGAACATGAGAGTTTTGAGTTCAACTTATTCGAGTTACCTATGAAGTTGCGAAGAGTGTTTTGATGACTAAAGATTGAATCTTTGAATGAAAATACCTCAATAAAGGTACTTATTTTGTTAGTAGACCTTTTTAATGTATAAAGATTGTATCTTTGAAAGAAAATGAGTGTTTTGAGTTAAACTTATTCATGTTCCCTGTAATGTCCCAAAGAGTGTTTTAAGGAGTAAATATTGAATCTTTGAATGTAATTACCTCAATCAAGGTTGCTATTATGTCACTAGACCTTTTTAATGTACAAAGATTGAATCTTGGAAAGAAAATTAGAGTTTTGAGTTTAACTTGTTCGAGTTACCTATGAAATCGCGAAGAATGTTTTAATAAATAAAGATTGAATTGTTGAATGTAAACACTTCAATAAAGGTACCTATTATGTTACTAGACCTTTTTAATATCGAAAGATTGAATCTTTGGAATAAAATGATAGTTCTGAGTTTAACTTATTCGATTTACCTATGAAGTCGTGAACAGTGTTTTAATGACTAAATAATGAATCTTTGAATGAAAATACCTCAGTAAAGGTACCTATTATGTTACTAGACCTTTTTAATGTGTAAAGATTGGATCTTGGAAAGAAAATGACTGTTTTGAGTTAAACTTATTCGAGTTACCTATGAAGTCGCGAAGAGTGTTTTAAGGACCAAAGATTGAATCTTCAAATGAAAATTCCTCAATAAAGGAACCTATTATGTTACTACATCTTTTTGATGTATAAAGATTGAATCTTTGAAAGAAAATTAGAGTTTTGAGTTAAACTTATTCGAGTTCCTTTTGACATCCCGAAGAGTGTTTTAATGAATAAAGATTGAATCTTTAAATGAAATTACCTCGATCAAGGTACCTATTAAGTCACTAGAAATTTTTATTGTATAAAGATTGAACTTTTGAAAAGAAATGAGAGTTTTGAGTTAAAGTTATTCGAGTTCCCTTTGACGTCACGAAGAGTTTTTTAATGAGTAAAGATTGAATCTTTGAATGAAATTACCTCAATCAAGGTACCTATTCTACCACTAGACCTTTGTAATGTATAAAGATTGAATCTTTGAAAGAAAATGAGTGTTTTGAGTTTAACTTATTCTAGTTACCTATGAAATCGCGAAGAGTGTTTTAATGACTGAAGATTGAATCTTTGAATGAAAAATACAACAATAAAGGTACCAATTCTATTACTAGACCTTTTTAATGTATAAAGATTGAATCTTCGAATGAAAACACCTCAATAAAGGTACCTATTATGTTACTAGACCTTTTTAATGTCTAAAGATTGAATCTTTGGAATAAAATGATAGTTCTGAGTTTAACTTATTCGATTTTCCTATGAAGTCGGGAACATTGTTTTAATGACTAAATAATGAATCTTTGAATGAAAATACCTTACTAAGGTACCTATTATGTTACTAGACCTTTTTAACGTACAAAGATTGAATCTTGGAAAGAAAATGACTGTTTTGAGTTAAATTTATTCGAGTTCCCTATGACATCCCGAAGAGTATTTCAACGAGTAAAGATTGAATCTTTGATTGAAATTACTTGAATCAAGGGACTTGTTTTGTCCCTGGACCTTTTATATATAAAGATTGAATCTTTAAAAAAAAATGAGCGTTATGAGTTAAACCTGTTCGAGTTCCCTATGACGTCCCGAATAGTGTTTCAACGCGTAAGGATTGAATCTTTGTATGAAATTACCTAAATAGAGGTACTTATTATGTCACTAGACCTTTTTAATGTATAAAGGTTTAATCTTTGAAAGAAAATGACAGTTTTGAGTTAAACATATTCGAGTTCCCTGCGACGTCTCGAAGAGTGTTTTAAAGAGTAAATATTGAATCTTTGAATGAAATTACCTCAATCAAGGTCCCTATTATGTCACTAGAACTTTTTAATGTATAAAGATTGAATATTTGTAAAGAATTACGAGTTTTGAGTTAAAGTTATTTGAGTTCCCTTTGACGTCACGAAGCGTGTTTTAATGAGCAAAGATTGAATCTTTGAACGAAATTATCTCAATCAATGTACCTATTATGTCAGTAGACCTTTTTAATGTATAAAGATGGAATCTTTGAAAAAAATGAGAATATTGAGTTTTAACTTATTCGAGTTACCTATGAAGTCGCGAAGAGTGTTTTAATAACCAAAGATTGAATCTTCAAATGAAAATTCCTCAATAAAGGAACCTATTATGTTACTAGATCTTTTTGATGTATAAAGATTGAATCTTTGAAAGAAAATTAGAGTTTTGAGTTAAACTTATTCGAGTTTCTTTCGACATCCCGAAGAGTGTTTTAATGAATAAAGATTGAATCTTTGAATGAAATTACCTCAATCAAGGTAGCTATTACATCACTAGACCTTTTTAATTTATAAAGATTGACGTTTTGAAAAGAAATGAGTGTTTCGAGTTAAAGTTATTCAAGTTCCCTATGACGCCACGAAGAGTGTTTTAATGAGTAAAGATTGAATCTTTGAATGAAATTATCTCAATCAAGGTACTATTCTGTCACTAAACCTTTTTAATGTATAAAGATTGAATATTTGAAAGAACATGAGAGTTTTGAGTTCAACTTATTCGAGTTACCTATGAAGTTGCGAAGATTGTTTTATTGACTAAAGATTGAATTTTTGAATGAAAATACCTCAATAAAGATACTTATTTTGTTAGTAGACCTTTTTAATGTATAAAGATTGTATGTTTGAAAGAAAATGAGAGTTTTGAGTTAAACTTATTCATGTTCCCTGTAGCGTCCCAAAGAGTGTTTTATGGAGTAAAT
Source organism: Cornus florida (assembly GCF_030987335.1). NCBI lineage: Eukaryota > Viridiplantae > Streptophyta > Magnoliopsida > Cornales > Cornaceae > Cornus > Cornus florida. Next base: position 98,407,037 of record NW_026775573.1, on the reverse strand, counting down.
ATTGAATCTTTGAATGTAATTACCTCAATCAAGGTAGCTATTATGTCACTAGACCTTTTTAATGTACAAAGATTGAATCTTAGAAAAAAAATGTGAGTTTTGAGTTTAACTTATTCGAGTTACCTATGAAGTCGTGAAGAGTGTTTTAATGAATAAAGATTGAATCTTTGAATGAAAACACCTCAATAAAGGTACCTATTATGTTACTAAACCTTTTTAATGTCTAAAGATTGAATCTTTGGAATAAAATGATAGTTCTGAGTTTAACTTATTCGATTTACCTATGAAGTCGTGAACAGTATTTTAATGACTAACTAATGTATCTTTGAATGAAAATACCTTAATAAAGGTACCTATTATGTTACTAGACCTTTTTAAAGTATAAAGATTGAATCTTGGAAAGAAAATGACTGTTTTTAGTTAGACTTATTCGAGTTCCCTATGACATCCCGAAGAGTATTTCAACGAGTAAAGATTGAATCTTTGTATGAAATTACCTCAATAGAGGTACTTATTATGTCACTAGACCTTTTTAATGTATAAAGGTTTAATCTTTGAAAGAAAATGAGAGTTTTGAGTTAAACATATTCGAGTTCCCTGCGATGTCTCGAAGAGTGTTTTAAAGAGTAAATATTGAATCTTTGAATGAAATTACCTCAATCAAGGTACCTATTATGTCACTAGACCTTTTTAATGTATAAAGATTGAATATTTGTAAAGAATTACGATTTTTGAGTTAAAGTTATTTGAGTTCCCTTTGACGTCACGAAGCGTGTTTTAATGAGTAAAGATTGAATCTTTGAACGAAATTATCTCAATCAATGTACCTATTATGTCAGTAGACCATTTTAATGTATAAAGATGGAATCTTTGAAAAAAATGAGAGTATTGAGTTTTAACTTATTCGAGTTACCTATGAAGTCGCGAAGAGTGTTTTAATAACCAAAGATTGAATCTTCAAATGAAAATTCCTCAATAAAGGAACCTATTATGTTACTAGATCTTTTTGATGTATAAAGATTGAATCTTTGAAAGAAAATTAGAGTTTGGAGTTAAACTTATTCGAGTTTCTTTCGACATCCCGAAGAGTGTTTTAATGAATAAAGATTGAATCTTTGAATGAAATTACCTCAATCAAGGTACCTATTAAGTCACTAGAAATTTTTATTGTATAAAGATTGAATCATTGAAAAGAAATGAGAGTTTTGAGGTAAAGTTATTCGAGTTCCCTTTGACGTCACGAAGAGTGTTTTAATGAGTAAAGATTGAATCTTTGAATGAAATTACCTCAATCAAGGTACCTATTCTACCACTAGACCTTTGTAATGTATAAAGATTGAATCTTTGAAAGAAAATGAGTGTTTTGAGTTTAACTTATTCGAGTTACCTATGAAATCGCGAAGAGTGTTTTAATGACTGAAGATTGAATCTTTGAATGAAAAATACCACAATAAAGGTACCAATTCTGTTACTAGACCTTTTTAATGTATAAAGATTGAATCTTCGAAAGAAAATGAGATTTTTGAGTTAAACTTATTCGAGTTCCCTGTAACGTCCCGAAGAGTGTTTTAATGAGTAAAGATTGAATCATTGAATGAAATTACCTCAATCAAGGTAGCTATTACATCACTAGACCTTTTTAATTTATAAAGATTGACGTTGTGAAAAGAAATGAGTGTTTCAAGTTAAAGTTATTCAAGTTCCGTTTGACGCCACGAAGAGTGTTTTAATGAGTAAAGATTGAATCTTTGAATGAAATTACCTCAATCAATGTACCTATTCTGTCACTAAACCTTTTTAATGTATAAAGATTGAATCTTTGAAAGAACATGAGAGTTTTGAGTTCAACTTATTCGAGTTACCTATGAAGTTGCGAAGAGTATTTTAATGACTAAAGATTGAATCTTTGAATTAAAATACCTCAATAAAGGTACTTATTTTGTTAGTAGACCTTTTTAATGTATAAAGATTGTATCTTTGGAAGAAAATGAGAGTTTTGAGTTAAACTTATTCCTGTTCCCTGTAACGTCCCAAAGAGTGTTTTAAGGAGTAAATATTGAATCTTTGAATGTAATTACCTCAATCAAGGTAGCTATTATGTCACTAGACCTTTTTAATGTACAAAGATTGAATCTTGGAAAGAAAATGAGAGTTTTGAGTTTAACTTATTCGAGTTACCTATGAAGTCGCGAAGAGTGTTTTAATGACTAAAGATTGAATCTTTGAATGAAAACACCTCAATAAAGGTACCTATTATGTTACTAGACCTATTTAATGTCTAAAGATTGAATCTTTGGAATAAAATGATAGTTCTGGGTTCAACTTATTCGATTTACCTATGAAGTCGTGAACAGTGTTTTAATGACTAAATAATGAATCTTTGAATGAAAATACCTTAGTAAAGGTACCTATTATGTTACTAGACCTTTTTAATGTATAAAGATTGAATCTTGGAAAGAAAATGACTGTTTTGAGTTAAACTTATTCGAGTTCCCTATGACATCCCGAAGAGTATTTCAACGAGTAAAGATTGAATCTTTGATTGAAATTACTTTAATCAAGGGAATTATTTTGTCCCTGGACCTTTTATATATAAAGATTGAATCTTTAAAAAGAAATGAGCGTTATGAGTTAAACCTATCCGAGTTCCCTATGACGTCCCGAATAGTGTTTTAACGCGTAAGGATTGAATCTTTGTATGAAATTACCTCAATAGAGGTACTTATTATGTCACTAGACCTTTTTAATATATAAAGGTTTAATCTTTGAAAGAAAATAAGAGTTTTGAGTTAAACATATTCGAGTTCCCTGCGACGTCTCGATGAGTGATTTGAAGAGTAAATATTGAATCTTTGAATGAAATTACCTCAATCAAGGTACCTATTATGTCACTAGACTTTTTTAATGTATAAAGATTGAATATTTGTAAAGAACTACGAGTTTTGAGTTAAAGTTATTTGAGTTCCCTTTGACGACACGAAGCGTGTTTTAGTGAGTAAAGATTGAATCTCTGAACGAAATTATCTCAATCAATGTACCTATTATGTGAGTAGACCTTTTAAATGTATAAAGATGGAATCTTTGAAAAAAATGAGAGTATTGAGTTTTAACTTATTCGAGTTACCTATGAAGTCGCGAAGAGTGTTTTAATGACCAAAGATTGAATCTTCAAATGAAAATTCCTCAATAAAGGAACCTATTATGTTACTAGATCTTTTTGATGTATAAAGATTGAATCTTTGAAAGAAAATTAGAGTTTTGAGTTAAACTTATTCGAGTTCCTTTTGACATCCCGAAGAGTGTTTTAATGAATAAAGATTGAATCTTTGAATGAAATTACCTCAACCAAGGTACCTATTAAGTCACTAGAAATTTTTATTGTATAAAGATTGAATCTTCGAAAAGAAATAAGAGTTTTGAGTTAAAGTTATTCGAGTTCTCTTTGACGTCACGAAGAGTGTTTTAATGAGTAAAGATTGAATCTTTGAATAAAATTACCTCAATCAAGGAACCTATTCTACCACTAAACCTTTGTAATATATAAAGATTGAATCTTTGAAAGAAAATGAGTGTTTTGAGTTTAACTTATTCGAGTTACCTATGAAATCGCGAAGAGTGTTTTAATGACAGAAGATTGAATCTTTGAATGAAAAATACCACAATAAAGGTACCAATTCTGTTACTAGACCTTTTTAATGTATAAAGATTGAATCTTCGAAAGAAAATGAGATTTTTGAGTTAAACTTATTCGAATTCCCTGTAACGTCCCGAAGAGTGTTTTAATGAGTAAAGATTGAATCATTGAATGAAATTACCTCAATCAAGGTAGCTATTACATCACTAGACCTTTTTAATTTATAAAGATTGACGTTTTGAATAGAAATGAGTGTTTCGAGTTAAAGTTATTCAAGTTCCCTATGACGCCACGAAGAGTGTTTTAATGAGTAAAGATTGAATCTTTGAATGAAATTATCTCAATCAAGGTACCTATTCTGTCACTAAACCTTTTTAATGTATAGAGATTGAATATTTGAAAGAACATGAGAGTTTTGAGTTCAACTTATTCGAGTTACCTATGAAGTTGTGAAGATTGTTTTATTGACTAAAGATTGAATCTTTGAATGAAAATACCTCAATAAAGATACTTATTTTGTTAGTAGACCTTTTTAATGTATAAAGATTGTATCTTCGAAAGAAAATGAGATTTTTGAGTTAAACTTATTCATGTTCCCTGTAGCGTCCCAAAGAGTGTTTTATGGAGTAAATATTGAATCTTTGAATGTAATTACCTCAATCAAGGTAGCTATTATGTCACCAGACCTTTTTAATGTACAAAGATTGAATCTTAGAAAAAAAATGTGAGTTTTGAGTTTAACTTATTCGAGTTACCTATGAAGTCGTGAAGAGTGTTTTAATGAATAAAGATTGAATCTTTGAATGAAAACACCTCAATAAAGGTACCTATTATGTTACTAGACCTTTTTAATGTCTAAAGATTGAATCTTTGGAATAAAATGATAGTTCTGAGTTTAACTTATTCGATTTACCTATGAAGTCGTGAACAGTATTTTAATGACTAAATAATGTATCTTTGAATGAAAATACCTTAATAAAGGTACCTATTATGTTACTAGACCTTTTTAAAGTATAAAGATTGAATCTTGGAAAGAAAATGACTGTTTTGAGTTAAACTTATTCGAGTTCCCTATGACATCCCGAAGAGTATTTCAACGAGTAAAGATTGAATCTTTGTATGAAATTACCTCAATAGAGGTACTTATTATGTCACTAGACCTTTTTAATGTATAAAGGTTTAATCTTTGAAAGAAAATGAGAGTTTTGAGTTAAACATATTCGAGTTCCCTGCGATGTCTCGAAGAGTGTTTTAAAGAGTAAATATTGAATCTTTGAATGAAATTACCTCAATCAAGGTACCTATTATGTCACTAGACCTTTTTAATGTATAAAGATTGAATATTTGTAAAGAATTACGATTTTTGAGTTAAAGTTATTTGAGTTCCCTTTGACGTCACGAAGCGTGTTTTAATGAGTAAAGATTGAATCTTTGAACGAAATTATCTCAATCAATGTACCTATTATGTCAGTAGACCTTTTTAATGTATAAAGATGGAATCTTTGAAAAAAATGAGAGTATTGAGTTTTAACTTATTCGAGTTACCTATGAAGTCGCGAAGAGTGTTTTAAAGACCAAAGATTGAATCTTCAAACGAAAATTCCTCAATAAAGGAACCTATTATGTTACTAGATCTTTTTGATGTATAAAGATTGAATCTTTGAAAGAAAATTAGAGTTTTGAGTTAAACTTATTCGAGTTTCTTTTGACATCCCGAAGAGTGTTTTAATGAATAAAGATTGAATCTTTGAATGAAATTACCTCAATCAAGGTACCTATTAAGTCACTAGAAATTTATATTGTATAAAGATTGAATCTTTGAAAAGAAATGGGAGTTTTGAGTTAAAGTTATTCGAGTTCCCTTTGACGTCACGAAGAGTGTTTTAATGAGTAAAGATTGAATCTTTGAATGAAATTACCTCAATCAAGGTACCTATTCTACCATTAGTCCTTTGTAATGTATAAAGATTGAATCTTTGAAAGAAAATGAGTGTTTTGAGTTTAACTTATTCGAGTTACCTATGAAATCGCGAAGAGTGTTTTAATTACTGAAGATTGAATCTTTGAATGAAAAATACCACAATAAAGGTACCAATTCTGTTACTAGACCTTTTTAATGTATAAAGATTGAATCTTTTAAAGAAAATGAGATTTTTGAGTTAAACTTATTCGAGTTCCCTGTAACGTCCCGAAGAGTGTTTTAATGAATAAAGATTGAATCATTGAATGAAATTACCTCAATCAAGGTAGCTATTACATCACTAGACCTTTTTAATTTATAAAGATTGACGTTGTGAAAAGAAATGAGTGTTTCGAGTTAAAGTTATTCAAGTTCCGTTTGACGCCACGAAGAGTGTTTTCATGAGTAAAGATTGAATCTTTGAATGAAATTACCTCAATCAAGGTACCTATTCTGTCACTAAACCTTTTTAATGTATAAAGATTAAATCTTTGAAAGAACATGAGAGTTTTGAGTTCAACTTATTCGAGTTACCTATGAAGTTGCGAAGAGTATTTTAATGACTAAAGATTGAATCTTTGAATTAAAATACCTCAATAAAGGTACTTATTTTGTTAGTAGACCTTTTTAATGTATAAAGATTGTATCTTTGGAAGAAAATGAGAGTTTTGAGTTAAACTTATTCATGTTCCCAGTAACGTCCCAAAGAGTGTTTTAAGGAGTAAATATTGAATCTTTGAATGTAATTACCTCAATCAAGGTAGCTATTATGTCACTAGACCTTTTTAATGTACAGTGATTGAATCTTGGAAAGAAAATTAGAGTTTTGAGTTTAACTTATTCGAGTTACCGATAAAGTTGCGAAGAGTGTTTTAATGAATAAAGATTGAATCCTTGAATGAAAATACCTCAATAAAGGTACCTATTATGTTACTAGACCTTTCTAATGTCTAAAGATTGAATCTTTGGAAAAAAAATGATAGTTCTGAGTTTAACTTATTCGATTTACCTATGAAGTCGTCAACAGTGTTTTAATGACTAAATAATGAATCTTTGAATGAAAATACCTTAGTAAAGGTACCTATTATGTTACTAGACCTTTTTAATGTATAAAGATTGAATCATGGAAAGAAAATGACTGTTTTGAGTTAAACTTATTCGAGTTCCCTATGACATCCCGAAGAGTATTTCAACGAGTAAAGATTGAATCTTTGATTGAAATTACTTGAATCAAGGGACTTATTTTGTCCCTGGTCCTTTTATATATAAAGATTGAATCTTTAAAAAGAAATGAGCGTTATGACTTAAACCTATCCGAGTTCCCTATGACGTCCCGAATAGTGATTTAACGCGTAAGGATTGAATCTTTGTATGAAATTACCTCAAGAGAGGTACTTATTATGTCACTAGACCTTTTTAATGTATAAAGGTTTAATCTTTGAAAGAAAATGAGAGTTTTGAGTTAAACATATTCGAGTTCCCTGCGACGTCTCGAAGAGTGTTTTAAAGAGTAAATATTGAATCTTTGAATGAAATTACCTCAATCAAGGTACCTATTATGTCACTAGACCTTTTTAATGTATAAAGATTGAATATTTGTAAAGAACTACGAGTTTTGAGTTAAAGTTATTTGAGTTCCCTTAGACGTCACGAAGCGTGTTTTAATGAGTAAAGATTGAATCTTTGTACGAAATTATCTAAATCAATGTACCTATTATGTCAGTCAGTAGACCTTTTTAATGTATAAAGATGGAATCTTTGAAAAAAATGAGAGTATTGAGTTTTAACTTATTCGAGTTACCTATGAAGTCGCGAAGAGTGTTTTAATGACCAAAGATTGAATCTTCAAATGAAAATTCCTCAATAAAGGAACCTATTACGTTACTAGATCTTTTTGATGTGTAAAGATTGAATCTTTGAAAGAAAATTAGAGTTTTGAGTTAAACTTATTCGAGTTCCTTTTGACATCCCGAAAAGTGTTTTAATGAATAAAGTTTGAATCTTTGAATGAAATTACCTCAATCAAGGTACCTATTAAGTCACTAGAAATTTTTATTGTATAAAGATTGAATCTTTGAAAAGAAATGAGAATTTTGAGTTAAAGTTATTCGAGTTCCCTTTAACGTCACGAAGAGTGTTTTAATGAGTAAAGATTGAATCTTTGAATGAAATTACCTCAATCAAGGTACCTAATCTACCACTAGACCTCTGTAATGTATAAAGATTGAATCTTTGAAAGAAAATGAGTGTTTTGAGTTTAACTTATTCGAGTTACCTATGAAATCGCGAAGAGTGTTTTAATGACTGAAGATTGAATCTTTGAATGAAAAATACCACAATAAAGGTATCAATTCTGTTACTAGTCCTTTTTAATGTATAAAGATTGAATCTTCGAAAGAAAATGAGATTTTTGAGTTAAACTTATTAGAGTTCTCTGTAACGTCCCGAAGAGTGTTTTAATGAGAAAAGATTGAATCATTGAATGAAATTACCTCAATCAAGGTAGCTATTACATCACTAGACCTTTTTCATTTATAAAGATTGACGTTATGAAAAGAAATGAGTGTTTTGAGTTAAAGTTATTCAAGTTCCCTTTGACGCCACGAAGAGTGTTTTAATGAGTAAAGATTGAATCTTTGAATGAAATTACCTCAATCAAGGTACCTATTCTGTCACTAAACCTTTTTAATGTATAAAGATTGAATCTTTGAAAGAACATGAGAGTTTTGAGTTCAACTTATTTGAGTTACCTATGAAGTTGCGAACAGTGTTTTATTGACTAAAGATTGAATCTTTGAATGAAAATACCTCAATAAAGGTACTTATTTTGTTAGTAGACCTTTTTAATGTATAAAGATTGTATCTTTGAAAGAAAATGAGAGTTTTGAGTTAAACTTATTCATGTTCCCTGTAACGTCCCAAAGAGTGTTTTAAGGAGTAAATATTGAATCTTTGAATTTATTACCTCAATCAAGGTAGCTATTATGTCACTAGACCTTTTTAATGTACAAAGATTGAATCTTGGAAAGAAAATGAGAGTTTTGAGTTTAACTTATTCGAGTTACCTATGAAGTCGCGAAGAGTGTTTTAATGAATAAAGATAGAATCTTTGAATGAAAACACCTCAATAAAGGTACCTACTATGTTACTAGACCTTTTTAATGTCTAAAGATTAAATCTTTGGAATAAAATGATAGTTCTGGGTTTAACTTATTCGATTTACCTATGAAGTCGTGAACAGTGTTTTAATGACTAAATAATAAATCTTTGAATGAAAATACCTTAGTAAAGGAACCAATTATGTTACTAGACCTTTTTAATGTATAAAGATTGAATCTTGGAAAGAGAATGACTGTTTTGAGTTAAACTTATTCGAGTTCCCTATGACATCCTGAAGAATATTTCAACGAGTAAAGATTGAATCTTTGATTGAAATTACTTGAATCAAGGGAATTATTTTGTCCCTGGACCTTTCATATATAAAGATTGAATCTTTAAAAAGAAATGAGCGTTATGAGTTAAACCTATCCGAGTTCCCTATGATGTCCCGAATAGTGTTTTAACGTGTAAGGATTGAATCTTTGTAGGAAATTACCTGAATAGAGGTACTTATTATGTCACTAGACCTTTTTAATGTATAAAGGTTTAATCTTTGAAAGAAAATGAGAGTTTTAAGTTAAACATATTCGAGTTCCCTGCGACGTCTCGAAGAGGGATTTAAAGAGTAAATACTGAATCTTTGAATGAAATTACCTCAATCAAGGTACCTATTATGTCACTAGACCTTTTTAATGTATAAAATTGAATATTTGTAAAGAACTATGAGTTTTGAATTAAAGTTATTTGAGTTCCCTTTGACGTCACGAAGCGTGTTTTAATGAGTAAAGATTGAATCTTTGAACGAAATTATCTCAATCAATGTACCTATTATGTCAGTAGACCTTTTTAATGTATAAAGATGGAATCTTTGAAAAAAATTGAGAGTATTGAGTTTTAACTTATTCGAGTTACCAATGAAGTCGCGAAGAGTGTTTTAATGACCAAAGAATGAATCTTCAAATGAAAATTCCTCAATAAAGGAACCTATTATGTTACTAGATCTTTTTGATGTATAAAGATTGAATCTTTGAAAGAAAATTAGAGTTTTGATTTAAACTTATTCGAGTTCCTTTTGACATCCCGGAGAGTGTTTTAATGAATAAAAATTGAATTTTTGAATGAAATTACCTCAATCGAGGTACCTATTAAGTCACTAGAAATTTTTATTGTATAAAGATTGAATTTTTGAAAAGAAATGAGAGTTTTGAGTTAAAGTTATTCGAGTTCTCTTTGACGTCACGAAGAGTGTTTTAATGAGTAAAGATTGAATCTTTGAATGAAATTACCTCAATCAAGGTACCTATTCTACCACTAGACCTTTGTAATGTATAAAGATTGAATCTTTGAAAGAAAATGAGTGTTTTGAGTTTAACTTATTCGAGTTACCTGTAACGTCCCGAAGAGTGTTTTAATGAGTAAAGATTGAATCATTGAATGAAATTACCTCAATCAAGGTAGCTATTACATCACTAGACCTTTTTAATTTATAAAGATTGACGTTATGAAAAGAAATGAGTGTTTTGAGTTAAAGTTATTCAAGTTCCCTTCGACGCCACGAAGAGTGTTTTAATGACTGAAGATTGAATCTTTGAATGAAAAATACAACAATAAAGGTACCAATTCTGTTACTAGACCTTTTTAATGTATAAAGATTGAATCTTCGAAAGAAAATGAGATTTTTGAGTTAAACTTATTCGAGTTCCCTGTAACGTCCCGAAGAGTGTTTTAATGAGTAAAGATTGAATCATTGAATGAAATTACCTCAATCAAGGTAGCTATTACATCACTAGACCTTTTTAATTTATAAAGATTGACGTTATGAAAAGAAATGAGTGTTTTGAGTTAAAGTTATTCAAGTTCCCTTTGACGCCACTAAGAGTGTTTTAATGAGTAAAGATTGAATCTTTGAATGAAATTACCTCAATCAAGGTACCTATTCTGTCACTAAACCTTTTTAATGTATAAAGATTGAATCTTTGAAAGAACATGAGAGTTTTGAGTTCAACTTATTCGAGTTACCTATGAAGTTGCGAAGAGTGTTTTGATGACTAAAGATTGAATCTTTGAATGAAAATACCTCAATAAAGGTACTTATTTTGTTAGTAGACCTTTTTAATGTATAAAGATTGTATCTTTGAAAGAAAATGAGTGTTTTGAGTTAAACTTATTCATGTTCCCTGTAACATCCCAAAGAGTGTTTTAAGGAGTAAATATTGAATCTTTGAATGTAATTACCTCAATCAAGGTTGCTATTATGTCACTAGACCTTTTTAATGTACAAAGATTGAATCTTGGAAAGAAAATGAGAGTTTTGAGTTTAACTTGTTCGAGTTACCTATGAAATCGCGAAGAATGTTTTAATAAATAAAGATTGAATCGTTGAATGTAAACACCTCAATAAAGGTACCTATTATGTTACGAGACCTTTTTAATATCGAAAGATTGAATCTTTGGAATAAAATGATAGTTCTGAGTTTAACTTATTCGATTTACCTATGAAGTCGTGAACAGTGTTTTAATGACTAAATAATGAATCTTTGAATGAAAATACCTCAGTAAAGGTACCTATTATGTTACTAGACCTTTTTAATATGTAAAGATTGAATCTTGGAAAGAAAATGACTGTTTTGAGTTAAACTTATTCGAGTTACCTATGAAGTCGCGAAGAGTGTTTTAATGACCAAAGATTGAATCTTCAAATGAAAATTCCTCAATAAAGGAACCTATTATTGAAATTACTTGAATCAAGGGACTTGTTTTGTCCCTGGACCTTTTATATATAAATATTGAATCTTTAAAAAAAAATGAGCGTTATGAGTTAAACCTGTTCGAGTTCCCTATGACGTCCCGAATAGTGTTTCAACGCGTAAGGATTGAATCTTTGTATGAAATTACCTCAATAGAGGTACTTATTATGTCACTAGACCTTTTTAGTGTATAAAGGTTTAATCTTTGAAAGAAAATGACAGTTTTGAGTTAAACATATTCGAGTTCCCTGCGACGTCTCGAAGAGTGTTTTAAAGAGTAAATATTGAATCTTTGAATGAAATTACCTCAATCAAGGTCCCTATTATGTCACTAGAACTTTTTAATGTATAAAGATTGAATATTTGTGAAGAATTACGAGTTTTGAGTTAAAGTTATTTGAGTTCCCTTTGACGTCACGAAGCGTGTTTTAATGAGCAAAGATTGAATCTTTGAACGAAATTATCTCAATCAATGTACCTATTATGTCAGTAGACCTTTTTAATGTATAAAGATGGAATCTTTGAAAAAAATGAGAGTATTGAGTTTTAACTTATTCGAGTTACCTATGAAGTCGCGAAGAGTGTTTTAATAACCAAAGATTGAATCTTCAAATGAAAATTCCTCAATAAAGGAACCTATTATGTTACTAGATCTTTTTGATGTATAAAGATTGAATCTTTGAAAGAAAATTAGAGTTTTGAGTTAAACTTATTCGAGTTTCTTTTGACATCCCGAAGAGTGTTTTAATGAATAAAGATTGAATCTTTGAATGAAATTACCTCAATCAAGGTACCTATTAAGTCACTAGAAATTTTTATTGTATAAAGATTGAATCATTGAAAAGAAATGAGAGTTTTGAGTTAAAGTTATTCGAGTTCCCTTTGACGTCACGAAGAGTGTTTTAATGAGTAAAGATTGAATCTTTGAATGAAATTACCTCAATCAAGGTATCTATTCTACCACTAGACCTTTGTAATGTATAAAGATTGAATCTTTGAAAGAAAATGAGTGTTTTGAGTTTAACTTATTCGAGTTACCTATGAAATCGCGAAGAGTGTTTTAATGACTGAAGATTGAATCTTTCAATGAAAAATACCACAATAAAGGTACCAATTCTGTTACTAGACCTTTTTAATGTATAAAGATTGAATCTTCGAAAGAAAATGAGATTTTTGTGTTAAACTTACTCGAGTTCCCTGTAACGTCCCGAAGAGTGTTTTAATGAGTAAAAATTGAATCATTGAATGAAATTACCTCAATCAAGGTAGCTATTACATCACTAGACCTTTTTAATTTATAAAGATTGACGTTGTGAAAAGAAATGAGTGTTTCAAGTTAAAGTTCTTCAAGTTCCGTTTGACGCCACGAAGAGTGTTTTAATGAGTAAAGATTGAATCTTTGAATGAAATTACCTCAATCAAGGTACCTATTCTGTCACTAAACCTTTTTAATGTATAAAGATTGAATCTTTGAAAGAACATGAGAGTTTTGAGTTTAACTTATTCGAGTTACCTATGAAGTTGCGAAGAGTATTTTAATGACTAAAGATTGAATCTTTGAATTAAAATACCTCAATAAAGGTACTTATTTTGTTAGTAGACCTTTTTAATGTATAAAGATTGTATCTTTGGAAGAAAATGAGAGTTTTGAGTTAAACTTATTCATGTTCCCTATAACGTCCCAAAGAGTGTTTTAAGGAGTAAATATTGAATCTTTGAATGTAATTACCTCAATCAAGGTAGCTATTATGTTACTAGACCTTTTTAATGTACAGTGATTGAATCTTGGAAAGAAAATGAGAGTTTTGAGTTTAACTTATTCGAGTTACCTATAAAGTCGCAAAGAGTGTTTTAATGAATAAAGATTAAATCCTTGAATGAAAACACCTCAATAAAGGTACCTATTATGTTACTAGACCTTTCTAATGTCTAAAGATTGAATCTTTGGAATAAAATGATAGTTCTGAGTTTAACTTATTCGATTTACCTATGAAGTCGTGAACAGTGTTTTAATGACTAAATAATGAATCTTTGAATGAAAATACCTTAGTAAAGGTACCTATTATGTTACTAGACCTTTTTAATGTATAAAGATTGAATCTTGGAAAGAAAATGACTGTTTTGAGTTAAACTTATTCGAGTTCCCTATGACATCCCGAAGAGTATTTCAACGAGTAAAGATTGAATCTTTGATTGAAGTTACTTGAATCAAGGGACTTATTTTGTCCCTGGACCATTTATATATAAAGATTGAATCTTTAAAAAGAAATGAGCGTTATGACTTAAACCTATCCGAGTTCCCTATGACGTCCCGAATAGTGATTTAACGCGTAAGGATTGAATCTTTGTATGAAATTACCTCAATAGAGGTACTTATTATGTCACTAGACCTTTTTAATGTATAAAGGTTTAATCTTTGAAAGAAAATGAGAGTTTTGAGTTAAACATATTCGAGTTCCCTGCGACGTCTCGAAGTGTGTTTTAAAGAGTAAATATTGAATCTTTGAAAGAAATTACCTCAATCAAGGTACCTATTATGTCACTAGACCTTTTTAATGTATAAAGATTGAATATTTGTAAAGAACTACGAGTTTTGAGTTAAAGTTATTTGAGTTCCCTTAGACGTCACGAAGCGTGTTTTAATGACTAAAGATTGAATCTTTGAACGAAATTATCTCAATCAATGTACCTATTATGTCTGTCAGTAGACCTTTTTAATGTATAAAGATGGAATCTTTGAAAAAAATGAGAGTATTGAGTTTTAACTTATTCGAGTTACCTATGAAGTCGCGAAGAGTGTTTTAATGACCAAAGATTGAATCTTCAAATGAAAATTCCTCAATAAAGGAACCTATTATGTTACTAGATCTTTTTGATGTATAAAGATTGAATCTTTGAAAGAAAATTAGAGTTTTGAGTTAAACTTATTCGAGTTCCTTTTGACATCCCGAAGAGTGTTTTAATGAATAAAGTTTGAATCTTTGAATGAAATTACCTAAATCAAGGTACCTATTAAGTCACTAGAAATTTTTATTGTATAAAGATTGAATCTTTGAAAAGAAATGAGAGTTTTGAGTTAAAGTTATTCGAGTTCCCTTTAACGTCACGAAGAGTGTTTTAATGAGTAAAGATTGAATCTTTGAATGAAATTACCTCAATCAAGGTACCTAATCTACCACTAGACCTTTGTAATGTATAACGATTGAACCTTTGAAAGAAAATGAGTGTTTTGAGTTTAACTTATTCGAGTTACCTATGAAATCGTGAAGAGTGTTTTAATGACTGAAGATTGAATCGTTGAATGAAAAATACCACAATAAAGGTATCAATTCTGTTACTAGACCTTTTTAATGTATAAAGATTGAATCTTCGAAAGAAAATGAGATTTTTGAGTTAAACTTATTCGAGTTCCCTGTAACGTCCCGAAGATTGTTTTCATGAGTAAAGATTGAATCATTGAATGAAATTACCTCAATCAAGGTAGCTATTACATCACTAGACCTTCTTAATTTATAAAGATTGACGTTATAAAAAGAAATGAGTGTTTTGAGTTAAAGTTATTCAAGTTCCCTTTGACGCCACGAAGAGTGTTTTAATGTGTAAAGATTGAATCTTTGAATGAAATTACCTCAATCAAGGTACCTATTCTGTCACTAAACCTTTTTAATGTATAAAGATTGAATCTTTGAAAGAACTTGAGAGTTTTGAGTTCAACTTATTCGAGTTACCTATAAAGTTGCGAAGAGTGTTTTAATGACTAAAGATTTAATCTTTGAATGAAAATACCTCAATAAAGGTACTTATTTTGTTAGTAGACCTTTTTAATGTATAAAGATTGTATCTTTGAAAGAAAATGAGAGTTTTGAGTTAAACTTATTCATGTTCCCTGTAACGTCCCAAAGAGTGTTTTAAGAAGTAAATATTGAATCTTTGAATATATTACCTCAATCAAGGTAGCTATTATGTCACTAGACCTTTTTAATGCACAAAGATTGAATCTTGGAAAGAAAATGAGAGTTTTGAGTTTAACTTATTTGAGTTACCTATGAAGTCGCGAAGAATGTTTTAATGAATAAAGAAAGAATCTTTGAATGAAAACACCTCAATAAAGGTACCTATTATGTTACTAGACCTTTTTAATGTCTAAAGATTTAATCTTTTTGGAATAAAATGATAGTTCTGGGTTTAACTTATTCGATTTACCTATGAAGTCGTGAACAGTGTTTTAATGACTAAATAATGAATCTTTGAATGAAAATACCTTAGTAAAGGTATCTATTATGTTACTAGACCTTTTTAATGTATAAAGATTGAATCTTGGAAAGAGAATGACTGTTTTAAGTTAAACTTAATTGAGTTCCCTATGACATACCGAAGAGTATTTCAACGAGTAAAGATTGAATCTTTGTTTGAAATTACTTGAATCAAGGGAATTATTTTGTCCCTGGACCTTTCATATATAAAGATTGAATCTTTAAAAAGAAATGAGCGTTATGAGTTAAACCTATCCGAGTTCCCTATGACGTCCCGAATAGTGTTTTACCGCGTAAGGATTGAATCTTTGTATGAAATTACCTGAATAGAGGTACTTATTATGTCACTAGACCTTTTTAAAGCATAAAGGTTTAATCTTTGAAAGAAAATGAGAGTTTTAAGTTAAACATATTCGAGTTCCCTGCGACGTCTCGAAGAGGGATTTAAAGAGTAAATATTGAATCTTTGAATGAAATTACCTCAATCAAGGTACCTATTATGTCACTAGACCTTTTTAATGTATAAAGATTGAATATTTGTAAAGAACTACGAGTTTTGAGTTAAAGTTATTTGAGTTCCCTTTGACGTCACGAAGCGTGTTTTAATGAGTAAAGATTGAATCTTTGAACGAAATTATCTCAATCAATGTACCTATTATGTCAGTAGACTTTTTTAATGTATAAAGATGGAATCTTTGAAAAAAATGAGAGTATTGAGTTTTAACTTATTCGAGTTACCTATGAAGTCGCGAAGAGTGTTTTAATGACCAAAGATTGAAACTTCAAATGAAAATTCCTCAATAAAGGTATCAATTCCGTTACTAGACCTTTTTAATGTATAAAGATTGAATCTTCGAAAGAAAATGAGATTTTTGAGTTAAACTTATTCGAGTTCCCTGTAACGTCCCGAAGAGTGTTTTAATGAGTAAAGATTGAATCTTTGAATGAAATTACCTCAATCAAGGTAGCTATTACATCACTAGACCTTTTTAATTTACAAAGATTGACGTTGTGAAAAGAAATGAGTGTTTCAAGTTAAAGTTCTTCAAGTTCCCTTCGACGCCACGAAGAGTGTTTTAGTGAGTAAATATTGAATCTTTGAATGAAATTACCTCAATCAAGGTACCTATTCTGTCACTAAACCTTTTTAATGTATAAAGATTGAATCTTTGAAAGAACATGAGAGTTTTGAGTTCAACTTATTCGAGTTACCTATGAAGTTGCGAAGAGTGTTTTGATGACTAAAGATTGAATCTTTGAATGAAAATACCTCAATAAAGGTACTGATTTTGTTAGTAGACCTTTTTAATGTATAAAGATTGTATCTTTGAAAGAAAATGAGAGTTTTGAGTTAAACTTATTCATGTTCCCTGTAACGTCCCAAAGAGTGTTTTAAGGAGTAAATATTGAATCTTTGAATGTAATTACCTCAATCAAGGTAGCTATTATCTCACTAGACCTTTTTAATGTACAAAGATTGAATCTTGGAAAGAAAATGAGAGTTTTGAGTTTAACTTATTCGAGTTACCTATGAAGTCGCGAAGAGTGTTTTAATGACTAAAGATTGAATCTTTGAATGAAAACACCTCAATAAAGGTACGTATTATGTTACTAGACCTTTTTAACGTCTAAAGATTGAATCTTTGGAATAAAATGATAGTTCTGGGTTCAACTTATTCGATTTACCTATGAAGTCGTGAACAGTGTTTTAATGACTAAATAATGAATCTTTGAATGAAAATACCTTAGTAAAGGTACCTTTTATGTTGCTAGACCTTTTTAATGTATAAAGATTGAATCTTGGAAAGAAAATGACTGTTTTGAGTTAAACTTATTCGAGTTCCCTATGACATCCCGAAGAGTATTTCAACGAGTAAAGATTGAATCTTTGATTGAAATTACTTGAATCAAGGGAATTATTTTGTCCCTGGACCTTTTATATATAAAGATTGAATCTTTAAAAAGAAATGAGCGTTATGAGTTAAACCTATCCGAGTTCCCTATGACGTCCCGAATAGTGTTTTAATGCGTAAGGATTGAATCTTTGTATGAAATTACCTCAATAGAGGTACTTATTGTGTCACTAGACCTTTTTAATATATAAAGGTTTAATCTTTGAAAGAAAATGAGAGTTTTGAGTTAAACATATTCGAGTTCCCTGCGACGTCTCGAAGAGTGATTAAAAGAGTAAATATTGAATCTTTGAATAAAATTACCTCAATCAAGGTACCTATTATGTCACTAGACTTTTTTAATGTATAAAGATTGAATATTTGTAAAGAACTACGAGTTTTGAGTTAAAGTTATTTGAGTTCCCTTTGACGACACGAAGCGTGTTTTAATGAGTAAAGATTGAATCTCTGAACGAAATTATCTCAATCAATGTACCTATTATGTCAGTAGACCTTTTAAATGTATAAAGATGGAATCTTTGAAAAAAATGAGAGTATTGAGTTTTAACTTATTCGAGTTACCTATGAAGTCGCGAAGAGTGTTTTAATGACCAAAGATTGAATCTTCAAATGAAAATTCCTCAATAAAGGAACCTATTATGTTACTAGATCTTTTTGATGTATAAAGATTGAATCTTTGAAAGAAAATTAGAGTTTTGAGTTAAACTTATTCGAGTTCCTTTTGACATCCCGAAGAGTGTTTTAATGAATAAAGATTGAATCTTTGAATGAAATTACCTCAATCAAGGTACCTATTAAGTCACTAGAAATTTTTATTGTATAAAGATTGAATCTTTGAAAAGAAATGAGAGTTTTGAGTTAAAGTTATTCGAGTTCCCTTTGACGTCACGAAGAGTGTTTTAATGAGTAAAGATTGAATCTTTGAATAAAATTAACTCAATCAAGGTACCTATTCTACCACTAAACGTTTGTAATATATAAAGATTGAATATTTGAAAGAAAATGAGTGTTTTGAGTTTAACTTATTCGAGTTACCTATGAAATCGCGAAGAGTGTTTTAATGACTGAAGATTGAATCTTTGAATGAAAAATACCACAATAAAGGTACCAATTCTGTTACTAGACCTTTTTAATGTATAAAGATTGAATGTTCGAAAGAAAATGAGATTTTTTAGTTAAACTTATTCGAATTCCCTGTAACGTCCCGAAGAGTGTTTTAATGAGTAAAGATTGAATCATTGAATGAAATTACCTCAATCAAGGTAGCTATTACATCACTAGACCTTTTTAATTTATAAAGATTGACGTTTTGAAAAGAAATGAGTGTTTCGAGTTAAAGTTATTCAAGTTCCCTATGACGCCACGAAGAGTGTTTTAATGAGTAAAGATTGAATCTTTGAATGAAATTATCTCAATCAAGGTACCTATTCTGTCACTAAACCTTTTTAATGTATAAAGATTGAATATTTGAAAGAACATGAGAGTTTTGAGTTCAACTTATTCGAGTTACCTATGAAGTTGCGAAGATTGTTTTAATGACTAAAGATTGAATTTTTGAATGAAAATACCTCAATAAAGATACTTATTTTGTTAGTAGACCTTTTTAATGTATAAAGATTGTATCTTTGAAAGAAAATGAGAGTTTTGAGTTAAACTTATTCATGTTCCCTGTAGCGTCCCAAAGAGTGTTTTAAGGAGTAAATATTGAATCTTTGAATGTAATTACCTCAATCAAGGTAGCTATTATGTCACTAGACCTTTTTAATGTACAAAGATTGAATCTTAGAGAAAAGATGAGAGTTTTGAGTTTAACTTATTCGTGTTACCGATGAAGTCGCGAAGAGTGTTTTAATGAATAAAGATTGAATCTTTGAATGAAAACACCTCAATAAAGGTACATATTATGTTACTAGACCTTTTTAATGTCTAAAGATTGAATCTTTGGAATAAAATGATAGTTCTGAGTTTAACTTATTCGATTTACCTATGAAGTCGTGAATAGTATTTTAATGACTAAATAATGAATCTTTGAATGAAAATACCTTAATAAAGGTACCTATTATGTTACTAGACCTTTTTAATGTATAAAGATTGAATCTTGGAAAGAAAATGACTGTTTTGAGTTTAACTTATCCGAGTTCCCTATGACATCCCGAAGAGTATTTCAACGAGTAAAGATTGAATCTTTATATGAAATTAGCTCAATAGAGGTACTTATTATGTCACTAGACCTTTTTAATGTATAAAGGTTTAATCTTTGAAAGAAAATGAGAGTTTTGAGTTAAACATATTCGAGTTCCCTGCGATGTCTCGAAGAGTGTTTTAAAGATTAAATATTGAATCTTTGAATGAAATTACCTCAATCAAGGTACCTATTATGTCACTAGACCTTTTTAATGTATAAAGATTAAATATTTGTAAAGAATTACGAGTTTTGAGTTAAAGTTATTTGAGTTCCCTTTGACGTCATGAAGCGTGTTTTAATGAGTAAAGATTGAATCTTTGAACGAAATTATCTCAATCAATGTACCTATTATGTCAGTAGACCTTTTTAATGTATAAAGATGGAATCTTTGAAAAAAATGAGAGTATTGAGTTTTAACTTATTCGAGTTAGCTATGAAGTCGCGAAGAGTATTTTAATGACCAAAGATTGAATCTTCAAATGAAAATTCCTCAATAAAGGAACCTATTATGTTACTAGATCTTTTTGATGTATAAAGATTGAATCTTTGAAAGAAAATTAGAGTTTTGAGTTAAACTTATTCGAGTTTCTTTTGACATCCCGAAGAGTGTTTTAATGAAAAAAGATTGAATCTTTGAATGAAATTACCTCAATCAAGGTACCTATTAAGTCACTAGAAATTTATATTGTATAAAGATTGAATCTTTGAAAAGAAATGAGAGTTTTGAGTTAAAGTTATTCGAGTTCCCTTTGACGTCACGAAGAGTATTTTAATGAGTAAAGATTAAATCTTTTAATGAAATTACCTCAATCAAGGTACCTATTCTACCATTAGACCTTTGTAAGGTATAAAGATTGAATATTTGAAAGAAAATGAGTGTTTTGAGTTTAACTTATTCGAGTTACCTATGAAATCGCGAAGAGTGTTTTAATGACTGAAGATTGAATCTTTGAATGAAAAATACCACAATAAAGGTACCAATTCTGTTACTAGACCTTTTTAATGTATAAAGATTGAATCTTCGAAAGAAAATGAGATTTTTGAGTTAAACTTATTCGAGTTCCCTGTAACGTCCCGAAGAGTGTTTTAATGAGTAAAGATTGAATCATTGAATGAAATTACCTCAATCAAGGTAGCTATTACATCACTAGACCTTTTTAATTTATAAAGATTGACGTTGTGAAAAGAAATGAGTGTTTCGAGTTAAAGTTATTCAAGTTCCGTTTGACGCCACGAAGAGTGTTTTCATGAGTAAAGATTGAATCTTTGAATGAAATTACCTCAATCAAGGTACCTATTCTGTCACTAAACCTTTTTAATGTATAAAGATTGAATCTTTGAAAGAACATGAGAGTTTTAAGTTCAACTTATTCGAGTTACCTATGAAGTTGCGAAGAGTATTTTAATGACTAAAGATTGAATCTTTGAATTAAAATACCTCAATAAAGGTACTTATTTTGTTAGTAGACCTTTTTAATGTATAAAGATTGTATCTTTGGAAGAAAATGAGAGTTTTGAGTTAAACTTATTCATGTTCCCTGTAACGTCCCAAAGAGTGTTTTAAGGAGTAAATATTGAATCTTTGAATGTAATTACGTCAATCAAGGTAGCTATTAAGTCACTAGACCTTTTAATGTACAGTGATTGAATCTTGGAAAGAAAATTAGAGTTTTGAGTTTAACTTATTCGAGTTACCTATAAAGTCGCGAAGAGTGTTTTAATGAATAAAGATTGAATCCTTGAATGAAAATACCTCAATAAAGGTACCTATTATGTTACTAGACCTTTCTAATGTCTAAAGATTGAATCTTTGGAAAAAAATGATAGTTCTGAGTTTAACTTATTCGATTTACCTATGAAGTCGTGAACAGTGTTTTAATGACTAAATAATGAATCTTTGAATGAAAATACCTTAGTAAAGGTACCTATTATGTTACTAGACCTTTTTAATGTATAAAGATTGAATCTTGGAAAGAAAATTACTGTTTTGAGTTAAACTTATTCGAGTTCCCTATGACATCCCGAAGAGTATTTCAACGAGTAAAGATTGAATCTTTGATTGAAATTACTTGAATCAAGGGACTTATTTTGTCCCTGGACCTTTTATATATAAAGATTGAATCTTTAAAAAGAAATGAGCGTTATGACTTAAACCTATCTGAGTTCCCTATGACGTCCCGAATTGTGATTTAACGCGTAAGGATTGAATCTTTGTATGAAATTTTCTCAATAGAGGTACTTATTATGTCACTAGACCTTTTTAATGTATAAAGGTTTAATCTTTGAAAGAAAATGAGAGTTTTGAGTTAAACATATTCGAGTTCCCTGCGACGTCTCGAAGAGTGTTTTAAAGAGTAAGTATTGAATCTTTGAATGAAATTACCTCAATCAAGTTACCTATTATGTCACTAGACCTTTTTAATGTATAAAGATTGAATATTTGTAAAGAACTACGAGTTTTGAGTTAAAGTTATTTGACTTCCCTTAGACGTCCCGAAGCGTGTTTTAAAGAGTAAAGATTGAATCTTTGAACGAAATTATCTGAATCAATGTACCTATTATGTCAGTCAGTAGACCTTTTTAATGTATAAAGATGGAATCTTTGAAAAAAATGAGAGTATTGAGTTTTAACTTATTCGAGTTACCTATGAAGTCGCGAAGAGTGTTTTAATGACCAAAGATTGAATCTTCAAATGAAAATTCCTCAATAAAGGAACCTATTATGTTATTAGATCTTTTTGATGTATAAAGATTGAATCTTTGAAAGAAAATTATAGTTTTGAGTTAAACTTATTCGAGTTCCTTTTGACATCCCGAAGAGTGTTTTAATGAATAAAGTTTGAATCTTTGAATGAAATTACCTCAATCAAGGTACCTATTAAGTCACAAGAAATTTTTATTGTATAAAGATTGAATCTTTGAAAAGAAATGAGAATTTTGAGTTAAAGTTATTCGAGTTCCCTTTAACGTCACGAAGAGTGTTTTAATGAGTAAAGATTGAAGCTTTGAATGAAATTACCTCAATCAAGGTACCTAATCTACCACTAGACCTCTGTAATGTATAAAGATTGAATCTTTGAAAGAAAATGAGTGTTTTGAGTTTAACTTATTCGAGTTACCTATGAAATCGCGAAGAGTGTTTTAATGACTGAAGATTGAATCTTTGAATGAAAAATACCACAATAAAGGTATCAATTCTGTTACTAGACCGTTTTAATGTATAAAGATTGAATCTTCGAAAGAAAATGAGATTTTTGAGTTAAACTTATTAGAGTTCCCTGTAACGTCCCGAAGAGTGTTTTAATGAGAAAAGATTGAATCATTGAATGAAATTACCTCAATCAAGGTAGCTATTACATCACTAGACCTTTTCATTTATAAAGAAATGAGTGTTTTGAGTTAAAGTTATTCAAGTTCCCTTTGACGCCACGAAGAGTGTTTTAATGAGTAAAGATTGAATCTTTGAATGAAATTACCTCAATCAAGGTACCTATTCTGTCACTAAACCTTTTTAATGTATAAAGATTGAATCTTTGAAAGAACATGAGAGTTTTGAGTTCAACTTATTTGAGTTACCTACGAAGTTGCGAACAGTGTTTTAATGACTAAAGATTGAATCTTTGAATGAAAATACCTCAATAAAGGTACTTATTTTGTTAGTAGACCTTTTTAATGTATAAAGATTGTATTTTTGAAAGAAAATGAGAGTTTTGAGTTAAACTTATTCATGTTCCCTGTAACGTCCCAAAGAGTGTTTTAAGGAGTAAATATTGAATCTTTGAATTTATTACCTCAATCAAGGTAGCTATTATGTCACTAGACCTTTTTAATGTACAAAGATTGAATCTTGGAAAGAAAATGAGAGTTTTGAGTTTAACTTATTCGAGTTACCTATGAAGTCGCGAAGAGTGTTTTAATGAATAAAGATAGAATCTTTGAATGAAAACACCTCAATAAAGGTACCTATTATGTTACTAGACCTTTTTAATTTCTAAAGATTAAATCTTTGGAATAAAATGATAGTTCTGGGTTTAACTTATTCGATTTACCTATGAAGTCGTGAACAGCGTTTTAATGACTAAATAATAAATCTTTGAATGAAAATACCTTAGTAAAGGAACCAATTATGTTACTAGACCTTTTTAATGTATAAAGATTAAATCTTGGAAAGAGAATGACTGTTTTGAGTTAAACTTATTCGAGTTCCCTATGACATCCCGAAGAATATTTCAACGAGTAAAGATTGAATCTTTGATTGAAATTACTTGAATCAAGGGAATTATTTTGTCCCTGGACCTTTCATATATAAAGATTGAATCTTTAAAAAGAAATGAGCGTTATGAGTTAAACCTATCCGAGTTCCCTATGATGTCCCGAATAGTGTTTTAACGCGTAAGGATTGAATCTTTGTATGAAATTACCTGAATAGAGGTACTTATTATGTCACTAGACCTTTTTAATGTATAAAGGTTTAATCTTTGAAAGAAAATGAGAGTTTTAAGTTAAACATATTCGAGTTCCCTGCGACGTCTCGAAGAGGGATTTAAAGAGTAAATATTGAATCTTTGAATGAAATTACCTCAATCAAGGTACCTATTACGTCACTAGACCTTTTTAATGTATAAAATTGAATATTTGTAAAGAACTATGAGTTTTGAATTAAAGTTATTTGAGTTCCCTTTGACGTCACGAAGCGTGTTTTAATGAGTAAAGATTGAATCTTTGAACGAAATTATCTCAATCAATGTACCTATTATGTCAGTAGACCTTTTTAATGTATAAAGATGGAATCTTTGAAAAAAAATGAGAGTATTGAGTTTTAACTTATTCGAGTTACCTATGAAGTCGCGAAGAGTGTTTTAATGACCAAAGATTGAATCTTCAAATGAAAATTCCTCAATAAAGGAACCTATTATGTTACTAGATCTTTTTGATGTATAAAGATTGAATCTTTAAAAGAAAATTAGTGTTTTGAGTTAAACTTATTCGAGTTCCTTTTGACATCCCGGAGAGTCTTTTAATGAATAAAGATTGAATCTTTGAATGAAATTACCTCAATCGAGGTACCTATTAAGTCACTAGAAATTTTTATTGTATAAAGATTGAATTTTTGAAAAGAAATGAGAGTTTTGAGTTAAAGTTATTCGAGTTCTCTTTGACGTCACGATGAGTGTTTTAATGAGTAAAGATTGAATCTTTGAATGAAATTACCTCAATCAAGGTACCTATTCTACCACTAGACCTTTGTAATGTATAAAGATTGAATCTTTGAAAGAAAATGAGTGTTTTGAGTTTAACTTATTCGAGTTACCTATGAAATCGCGAAGAGTGTTTTAATGACTGAAGATTGAATCTTTGAATGAAAAATACAACAATAAAGGTACCAATTCTGTTACTAGACCTTTTTAATGTATAAAGATTGAATCTTCGAAAGAAAATGAGATTTTTGAGTTAAACTTATTCGAGTTCCCTGTAACATCCCGAAGAGTGTTTTAATGAGTAAGATTGAATCATTGAATGAAATTACCTCAATCAAGGTAGCTATTACATCACTAGACCTTTTTAATTTATAAAGATTGACGTTATGAAAAGAAATGAGTGTTTTGAGTTAAAGTTATTCAAGTTCCCTTCGACGCCACTAAGAGTGTTTTAATGAGTAAAGATTGAATCTTTGAATGAAATTACCTCAATCAAGGTACCTATTCTGTCACTAAACCTTTTTAATGTATAAAGATTGAATCTTTGAAAGAACATGAGAGTTTTGAGTTCAACTTATTCGAGTTACCTATGAAGTTGCGAAGAGTGTTTTGATGACTAAAGATTGAATCTTTGAATGAAAATACCTCAATAAAGGTACTTATTTTGTTAGTAGACCTTTTTAATGTATAAAGATTGTATCTTTGAAAGAAAATGAGTGTTTTGAGTTAAACTTATTCATGTTCCCTGTAACGTCCCAAAGAGTGTTTTAAGGAGTAAATATTGAATCTTTGAATGTAATTACCTCAATCAAGGTTGCTATAATGTCACTAGACCTTTTTAATGTACAAAGATTGAATCTTGGAAAGAAAATGAGAGTTTTGAGTTTAACTTATTCGAGTTACCTATGAAGTCGCGAAGAGTGTTTTAATGAATAAAGATTGAATCTTTGAATGAAAACACCTCAATAAAGGTACCTATTATGTTACTAGACCTTTTTAATGTCTAAAGATTGAATCTTTGGAATAAAATGATAGTTCTGGGTTTAACTTATTCGATTTACCTATATTGTCGTGAACAGTATTTTAGTGACTAAATAATGAATCTTTGAATGAAAATACCTTAGTAAAGGTACCTATTTTGTTACTAGACCTTTTTAATGTATAAAGATTGAATCTTGGAAAGAAAATGACTGTTTTGAGTTAAACTTATACGAGTTCCCTATGACATCCCGAAGAATATTTGAACGAGTAAAGATTGAATCTTTAATTGAAATTACTTAAATCAAGGGAATTATTTTGTCCCTGGGCCTTTTATATATAAAGATTGAATCTTTAAAAAGAAATGAGCTTTATGAGTTAAACCTATCCGAGTTCCCTATGACGTCCCGAATAGTGTTTTAACGCGTAAAGATTGAATCTTTGTATGAAATTACCTGAATAGAGGTACTTATTATGTCACTAGACCTTTTTAATGTATAAAGGTTTAATCTTTGAAAGAAAATGAGAGTTTTAAGTTAAACATATTCGAGTTCCCTGCGACGTCTCGAAGAGGGATTTAAAGAGTAAATATTGAATCTTTGAATGAAATTACCTCAATCAAGGTACCTATTATGTCACTAGACCTTTTTAATGTATAAAATTGAATATTTGTAAAGAACTATGAGTTTTGAATTAAAGTTATTTGAGTTCCCTTTGACGTCACGAAGCGTGTTTTAATGAGTAAAGATTGAATCTTTGAACGAAATTATCTCAATCAATGTACCTATTATGTAAGTAGACCTTTTTAATGTATAAAGATGGAATGTTTGAAAAAAAATGAGAGTATTGAGTTTTAACTTATTCGAGTTACCTATGAAGTCGCGAAGAGTGTTTTAATGACCAAAGATTGAATCTTCAAATGAAAATTCCTCAATAAAGGAACCTATTATGTTACTAGATCTTTTTGATGTATAAAGATTGAATCTTTGAAAGAAAATTAGTGTTTTGAGTTAAACTTATTCGAGTTCCTTTTGACATCCCGGAGAGTCTTTTAATGAATAAAGATTGAATCTTTGAATGAAATTACCTCAATCGAGGTACCTATTAAGTCACTAGAAATTTTTATTGTATAAAGATTGAATTTTTGAAAAGAAATGAGAGTTTTGAGTTGAAGTTATTCGAGTTCTCTTTGACGTCACGATGAGTGTTTTAATGAGTAAAGATTGAATCTTTGAATGAAATTACCTCAATCAAGGTACCTATTCTACCACTAGACCTTTGTAATGTATAAAGATTGAATCTTTGAAAGAAAATGAGTGTTTTGAGTTTAACTTATTCGAGTTACCTATGAAATCGCGAAGAGTGTTTTAATGACTGAAGATTGAATCTTTGAATGAAAAATACAACAATAAAGGTACCAATTCTGTTACTAGACCTTTTTAATGTATAAAGATTGAATCTTCGAAAGAAAATGAGATTTTTGAGTTAAACTTATTCGAGTTCCCTGTAACATCCCGAAGAGTGTTTTAATGAGTAAGATTGAATCATTGAATGAAATTACCTCAATCAAGGTAGCTATTACATCACTAGACCTTTTTAATTTATAAAGATTGACGTTATGAAAAGAAATGAGTGTTTTGAGTTAAAGTTATTCAAGTTCCCTTCGACGCCACTAAGAGTGTTTTAATGAGTAAAGATTGAATCTTTGAATGAAATTACCTCAATCAAGGTACCTATTCTGTCACTAAACCTTTTTAATGTATAAAGATTGAATCTTTGAAAGAACATGAGAGTTTTGAGTTCAACTTATTCGAGTTACCTATGAAGTTGCGAAGAGTGTTTTGATGACTAAAGATTGAATCTTTGAATGAAAATACCTCAATAAAGGTACTTATTTTGTTAGTAGACCTTTTTAATGTATAAAGATTGTATCTTTGAAAGAAAATGAGTGTTTTGAGTTAAACTTATTCATGTTCCCTGTAACGTCCCAAAGAGTGTTTTAAGGAGTAAATATTGAATCTTTGAATGTAATTACCTCAATCAAGGTTGCTATAATGTCACTAGACCTTTTTAATGTACAAAGATTGAATCTTGGAAAGAAAATGAGAGTTTTGAGTTTAACTTATTCGAGTTACCTATGAAGTCGCGAAGAGTGTTTTAATGAATAAAGATTGAATCTTTGAATGAAAACACCTCAATAAAGGTACCTATTATGTTACTAGACCTTTTTAATGTCTAAAGATTGAATCTTTGGAATAAAATGATAGTTCTGGGTTTAACTTATTCGATTTACCTATATTGTCGTGAACAGTATTTTAATGACTAAATAATGAATCTTTGAATGAAAATACCTTAGTAAAGGTACCTATTTTGTTACTAGACCTTTTTAATGTATAAAGATTGAATCTTGGAAAGAAAATGACTGTTTTGAGTTAAACTTATACGAGTTCCCTATGACATCCCGAAGAATATTTGAACGAGTAAAGATTGAATCTTTAATTGAAATTACTTGAATCAAGGGAATTATTTTGTCCCTGGGCCTTTTATATATAAAGATTGAATCTTTAAAAAGAAATGAGCGTTATGAGTTAAACCTATCCGAGTTCCCTATGACGTCCCGAATAGTGTTTTAACGCGTAAAGATTGAATCTTTGTATGAAATTACCTCAATAGAGGTACTTATTATGTCACTAGACCTTTTTAATGTATAAAGGTTTAATCTTTGAAAGAAAATGAGAGTTTTGAGTTAAACATATTCGAGTTCCCTGCGACGTCTCGAAGAGTGATTTAAAGAGTAAATATTGAATCTTTGAATGAAATTACCTCAATCAAGGTACCTATTATGTCACTAGACTTTTTTAATGTATAAAGATTGAATATTTGTAAAGAACTACGAGTTTTGAGTTAAAGTTATTTGAGTTCCCTTTGACGACACGAAGCGTGTTTTAATGAGTAAAGATTGAATCTCTGAACGAAATTATCTCAATCAATGTACCTATTATGTCAGTAGACCTTTTTAATGTATATAAATGGAATCTTTGAAAAAAATGAGAGTATTGAGTTTTAACTTATTCGAGTTACCTATGAAGTCGCGAAGAGTGTTTTAATGACCAAAGATTGAATCTTCAAATGAAAATTCCTCAATAAAGGAACCTATTATGTTACTAAATCTTTTTGATGTATAAAGATTGAATCTTTGAAAGAAAATTAGAGTTTTGAGTTTAACTTATTCGAGTTCCTTTTGACATCCCGAAGAGTGTTTTAATGAATATAGATTGAATCTTTGAATGAAATTACCTCAATCAAGGTACCTAATAAGTCACTAGAAATTTTTATTGTATAAAGATTGAATCTTTGAAAAGAAATGAGAGTTTTGAGTTAAAGTTATTCGAGTTCCCTTTGACGTCACGAAGAGTGTTTTAATGAGTAAAGATTGAATCTTTGAATGAAATTACCTCAATCAAGGTACCTATTCTACCACTAAACCTTTGTAATGTATAAAGATTGAATATTTGAAAGAAAATGAGTGTCTTGAGTTTAACTTATTCGAGTTACCTATGAAATCGCGAAGAGTGTTTTAATGACTTAAGATTGAATCTTTGAATGAAAAATACCACAATAAAGGTACCAATTCTGTTACTAGACCTTTTTAATGTATAAAGATTGAATGTTCGAAAGAAAATGAGATTTTTGAGTTAAACTTATTCGAATTCCCCGTAACGTCCCGAAGAGTGTTTTAATGAGTAAAGATTGAATCATTGAATGAAATTACCTCAATTAAGGTAGCTATTACATCACTAGACCTTTTTAATTTATAAAGATTGACGTTTTGAAAAGAAATGAGTGTTTCAAGTTTAAGTTATTCAAGTTCCCTTTGACGCCACGAAGAGTGTTTTAGTGAGTAAAGATTGAATCTTTGAATGAAATTATCTCAATCAAGGTACCTATTCTGTCACTAAACCTTTTTAATGTACAAAGATTGAATATTTGAAAGAACATGAGAGTTTTGAGTTCAACTTATTCGAGTTACCTATGAAGTTGCGAAGATTGTTTTAATGACTAAAGATTGAATCTTTGAATGAAAATACCTCAATAAAGATACTTATTTTGTTAGTAGACCTTTTTAATGTATAAAGATTGTATCTTTGAAAGAAAATGAGAGTTTTGAGTTAAACTTATTCATGTTCCCTGTAGCGTCCCAAAGAGTGTTTTAAGGAGTAAATATTGAATCTTTGATTGTAATTACCTCAATCAAGGTAGCTATTATGTCACTAGACCTTTTTAATGTACAAAGATTGAATCTTAGAGAAAAAATGAGAGTTTTGAGTTTAACTTATTCGAGTTACCGATGAAGTCGCGAAGAGTGTTTTAATGAATAAAGATTGAATCTTTGAATGAAAACACCTCAATAAAGGTACATATTATGTTACTAGACCTTTTTAATGTCTAAAGATTGAATCTTTGGAATAAAATGATAGTTCTGAGTTTAACTTATTCGATTTACCTATGAAGTCGTGAATAGTATTTTAATAACTAAATAATGAATCTTTGAATGAAAATACGTTAATAAAGGTACCTATTATGTTACTAGACCTTTTTAATGTATAAAGATTGAATCTTGGAAAGAAAATGACTGTTTTGAGTTTAACTTATCCGAGTTCCCTATGACATCCCGAAGAGTATTTCAACGAGTAAAGATTGAATCTTTGTATGAAATTAGCTCAATAGAGGTACTTATTATGTCACTAGACCTTTTTAATGTATAAAGGTTTAATCTTTGAAAGAAAATGAGAGTTTTGAGTTAAACATATTCGAGTTCCCTGCGATGTCTCGAAGAGTGTTTTAAAGAGTAAATATTGAATCTTTGAATGAAATTACCTCAATCAAGGTACCTATTATGTCACTAGACCTTTTTAATGTATAAAGATTAAATATTTGTAAAGAATTACAAGTTTTGAGTTAAAGTTATTTGAGTTCCCTTTAACGTCATGAAGCGTGTTTTAATGAGTAAAGATTGAATCTTTGAAGGAAATTATCTCAATCAATGTACCTATTATGTCAGTAGACCTTTTTAATATATAAAGATGGAATCTTTGAAAAAAATGAGAGTATTGAGTTTTAACTTATTCGAGTTAGCTATGAAGTCGCGAAGAGTGTTTTAAAGACCAAAGATTGAATCTTCAAATGAAATTCCTCAATAAAGGAACCTATTATGTTACTAGATCTTTTTGATGTAATAAGATTGAATCTTTGAAAGAAAATTAGAGTTTTGAGTTAAACTTATTCGAGTTTCTTTTGACATCCCGAAGAGTGTTTTAATGAAAAAAGATTGAATCTTTGAATGAAATTACCTCAATCAAGGTACCTATTAAGTCACTAGAAATTTATATTGTATAAAGATTGAATCTTTGAAAAGAAATGAGAGTTTTGAGTTAAAGTTATTCGAGTTCCCTTTGACGTCACGAAGAGTATTTTAATGAGTGAAGATTAAATCTTTGAATGAAATTACCTCAATCAAGGTACCTATTCTACCATTAGACCTTTGTAAGGTATAAAGATTGAATATTTGAAAGAAAATGAGTGTTTTGAGTTTAACTTATTCGAGTTACCTATGAAATCGCGAAGAGTGTTTTAATGACTGAAGATTGAATCTTTGAATGAAAAATACCACAATAAAGGTACCAATTCTGTTACTAGACCTTTTTAATGTATAAAGATTGAATCTTCGAAAGAAAATGAGATTTTTGAGTTAAACTTATTCGAGTTCCCTGTAACGTCCCGAAGAGTGTTTTAATGAGTAAAGATTGAATCATTGAATGAAATTACCTCAATCAAGGTAGCTATTACATCACTAGACCTTTTTAATTTATAAAGATTGCTGT
Organism: Cornus florida; assembly: GCF_030987335.1. Taxonomy (NCBI): domain Eukaryota; kingdom Viridiplantae; phylum Streptophyta; class Magnoliopsida; order Cornales; family Cornaceae; genus Cornus; species Cornus florida. The sequence goes on along the minus strand of NW_026775573.1, from coordinate 98,375,188 downwards.
TGTGAAAAGAAATGAGTGTTTCGAGTTAAAGTTATTCAAGTTCCCTTTGACGCCAGGAATTGTGTTTTAATGAGTAAAGATTGAATCTTTGAATGAAATTACCTCAATCAAGGTACCTATTCTGTCACTAAACCTTTTTAATGTATAAAGATTGAATCTTTGAAAGAACATGAGAGTTTTGAGTTCAACTTATTCGAGTTACCTATGAAGTTGCGAAGAGTATTTTAATGACTAAAGATTGAATCTTTGAATTAAAATACCTCAATAAAGGTACTTATTTTGTTAGTAGACCTTTTTAATGTATAAAGATTGTATCTTTTGAAGAAAATGAGAGTTTTGAGTTAAACTTATTCATGTTCCCTGTAACGTCCCAAAGAGTGTTTTAAGGAGTAAATATTGAATCTTTGAATGTAATTACCTCAATCAAGGTAGCTATTATGTCACTAGACCTTTTTAATGTACAGTGATTGAATCTTGGAAAGAAAATGTGAGTTTTGAGTTTAAATTATTCGAGTTACCTATAAAGTCGCGAAGAGTGTTTTAATGAATAAAGATTGAATCGTTGAATGAAAACACCTCAATAAAGGTACCTATTATGTTACTAGACCTTTCTAATGTCTAAAGATTGATTCTTTGGAATAAAATGATAATTCTGAGTTTAACTTATTCGATTTACCTATGAAGTCGTGAACAGTGTTTTAATGACTAAATAATGAATCTTTGAATGAAAATACCATAGTAAAGGTACCTATTACGTTACTAGACCTTTTTAATGTATAAAGATTGAATCTTGGAAAGAAAATGACTGTTTTGAGTTAAACTTATTCGAGTTCCCTATGACATCCCGAAGAGTATTTCAACGCGTAAAGATTGAATCTTTGATTGAAATTACTTGAATCAAGGGACTTATTTTGTCCCTGGACCTTTTATATATAAAGATTGAATCTTTAAAAAGAAATGAGCGTTATGACTTAAACCTATCCGAGTTCCCTATGACGTCCCGAATAGTGATTTAATGCGTAAGGATTGAATCTTTGTATGAAATTACCTCAATAGAGGTACTTATTATGTCACTAGACCTTTTTAATATATAAAGGTTTAATCTTTGAAAGAAAATGAGAGTTTTGAGTTAAACATATTCGAGTTCCCTGCGACGTCTCGAAGAGTGTTTTAAAGAGTAAATATTGAATCTTTGAATGAAATTACCTCAATCAAGGTACCTATTATGTCACTAGACCTTTTTAATGTATAAAGATTGAATATTTGTAAAGAACTACGAGTTTTGAGTTAAAGTTATTTGAGTTCCCTTAGACGTCACGGAGCGTGTTTTAATGAGTAAAGATTGAATCTTTGAACGAAATTATCTCAATCAATGTACCTATTATGTCAGTCAGTAGACCTTTTTAATGTATAAAGATGGAATCTTTGAAAAAAATGAGAGTATTGAGTTTTAACTTATTCGAGTTACCTATGAAGTCGGGAAGAGTGTTTTAATGACCAAAGATTGAATCTTCAAATGAAAATTCCTCAATAAAGGAACCTATTATGTTACTAGATCTTTTTGATGTATAAAGATTGAATATTTGAAATAAAATTAGAGTTTTGAGTTAAACTTATTCGAGTTCCTTTTGACATCCCGAAGAGTGTTTTAAAGAATAAAGATTGAATCTTTGAATGAAATTACCTCAATCAAGGTACCTATTAAGTCACTAGAAATTTTTATTGTATAAAGATTGAATCTTTGAAAAGAAATGAGAGTTTTGAGTTAAATTTATTCGAGTTCCCTTTGACGTCACGAAGAGTATTTTAATGAGTAAAGATTGAATCTTTGAATAAAATTATCTCAATCAAGGTACCTATTCTACCACTAAACCTTTGTAATGTATAAAGATTGAATCTTTGAAAGAAAATGAGTGTTTTGAGTTTAACTTATTCGAGTTACCTATGAAATCGCGAAGAGTGTTTTAATGACTGAAGATTGAATCTTTGAATGAAAAATACCACAATAAAGGTACCAATTCTGTTACTAGACCTTTTTAATGTATAAAGATTGAATGTTCGAAAGAAAATGAGATTTTTGAGTTAAACTTATTCGAATTCCCTGTAACGTCCCGAAGAGTGTTTTAATGAGTAAAGATTGAATCATTGAATGAAATTACCTCAATCAAGGTAGCTATTACATCACTAGACCTTTTTAATTTATAAAGATTGACGTTTTGCAAAGAAATGAGTGTTCCGAGTTAAAGTTATTCAAGTTCCCTTTGACGCCACGAAGAGTGTTTTAATGAGTAAAGATTGAATCTTTGAATGAAATTATCTCAATCCAGGTCCCTATTCTGTCACTAAACCTTTTTAATGTATAAAGATTGAATATTTGAAAGAACATGAGAGTTTTGAGTTCAACTTATTCGAGTTACCTATGAAGTTGCGAAGATTGTTTTAATGACTAAAGATTGAATTTTGAATAAAAATACCTCAATAAAGATACTTATTTTGTTAGTAGACCTTTTTAATGTATAAAGATTGTATCTTTGAAAGAAAATGAGAGTTTTGAGTTAAACTTATTCATGTTCCCTGTAGCGTCCCAAAGAGTGTTTTAAGGAGTAAATATTGAATCTTTGAATGTAATTACCTCAATCAAGGTAGCTATTATGTCACTAGACCTTTTTAATGTACAAAGATTGAATCTTAGAAAAAAAATGAGAGTTTTGAGTTTAACTTATTCGAGTTACCTATGAAGTCGCGAAGAGTGTTTTAAGGAATAAAGATTGAATCTTTGAATGAAAACACCTCAATAAAGGTACCTATTATGTTACTAGACCTTTTTAATGTCTAAAGATTGAATCTTTGGAATAAAATGATAGTTCTGAGTTTAACTTATTCGATTTACCTATGAAGTCGTGAACAGTATTTTAATGACTAAATAATTAATCTTTGAATGAAAATACCTTAATAAAGGTACCTATTATGTTACTAGACCTTTTTAATGTATAAAGATTGAATCTTGGAAAGAAAATGACTGTTTTGAGTTAAACTTATTCGAGTTCCCTATGACATCCCGAAGAGTATTTCAACGAGTAAAAATTGAATCTTTGTATGAAATTACCTAATATAGAGGTACTTATTATGTCACTAGACCTTTTTAATGTATAAAGGTTTAATCTTTGAAAGAAAATGAGAGTTTTGAGTTAAACATATTCGAGTTCCCTGCGATGTCTCGAAGAGTGTTTTAAAGAGTAAATATTGAATCTTTGAATGAAATTACCTCAATCAAGGTACCTATTGTGTCACTAGACCTTTTTAATGTATAAAGATTGAATATTTGTAAAGAATTACGAGTTTTGAGTTAAAGTTATTTGAGTTCCCTTTGACGTCACGAAGCGTGTTTTAATGAGTAAAGATTGAATCTTTGAACGAAATTATCTCAATCAATGTACCTATTATGTCAGTAGACCTTTTTAATGTATGAAGATGGAATCTTTGAAAAAAATGAGAGTATTGAGTTTTAACTTATTCGAGTTACCTATGAAGTCGCGAAGAGTGTTTTAAAGACCAATGATTGAATCATCAAATGAAAATTCCTCAATAAAGGAACCTATTATGTTACTAGATCTTTTTGATGTATAAAGATTGAATCTTTAAAAGAAAATTAGAGTTTTGAGTTAAACTCATTCGAGTTCCTTTTGACATCCCGAAGAGTGTTTTAATGAATAAAGATTGAATCTTTGAATGAAATTACCTCGATCAAGGTACCTATTAAGTAACTAGAAATTTTTATTGTATAAAGATTGAATCTTTGAAAAGAAATGAGAGTTTTGAGTTAAAGTTATTCGAGTTCCCTTTGACGTCACAAAAAGTGTTTTAATGAGTAAAGATTGAATCTTTGAATGAAATTACCTCAATCAAGGTACCTATTCTACCACTAGACGTTTGTAATGTATAAAGATTGAACCTTTGAAAGAAAATGAGTGTTTTGAGTTTAACTTATTCGAGTTACCTATGAAATCGCGAAGAGTGTTTTTATGACTGAAGATTGAATCTTTGTATGAAAAATACCACAATAAAGGTACCAATTCTATTACTAGACCTTTTAATGTATAAAGATTGAATCTTCGAAAGAAAATGAGATTTTTGAGTTAAACTTATTGGGGTTCCCTGTAACGTCCCGAATAGTGTTTTAATGAGTAAAGATTGAATCATTGAATGAAATTACCTCAATCAAGGTAGCTATTACATCACTAGACCTTTTTAATTTATAAAGATTGACGTTGTGAAGGGAAATGAGTGTTTCGAGTTAAAGTTATTTAAGTTCCCTTTGACCCCAGGAAGAGTGTTTTAATGATGTAAAGATTGAATCTTTGAATGAAATTACCTCAATCAAGGTACCTATTCTGTCACTAAACCTTTTTAACGTATAAAGATTGAATCTTTGAAAGAACATTAGAGTTTTGAGTTCAACCTATTCGAGTTACCTATGAAGTTGCGAAGAGTGTTTTAATGACTAAAGATTGAATCTTTGAATGAAAATACCTCAATAAAGGTACTTATTTTGTTAGTAGACCTTTTTAATGTATAAAGATTGTATCTTTGAAAGAAAATGAGAGTTTTGAGTTAAACTTATTCATGTTCCCTGTAACGTCCCAAAGAGTGTTTTATGGAGTAAATATTGAATCTTTGAATGTAATTACCTCAATCAAGGTAGCTATTATGTCACTAGACCTTTTTAATGTACAAAGATTGAATCTTGGAAAGAAAATGAGAGTTTTGAGTTTAACTTATTCGAGTTACCTATGAAGTCGCGAAGAGTGTTTTAATGAATAAAGATTGAATCTTTGAAAGAAAACACCTCAATAAAGGTACCTATTATGTTACTAGACCTTTTTAATGTCTAAAGATTGAATCTTTGGAATAAAATGGTAGTTCTGAGTTTAACTTATTCGATTTACCTATGAAGTCGTGAACTGTGTTTTAATGACTAAATAATGAATCTTTGAATGAAAATACCTTAGTAAAGGTACCTATTATGTTACTAGACATTTTTAATGTATAAAGATTGAATCTTGGAAAAAAAATGACTATTTTGAGTTAAACTTATTCGAGTTCCCTATGACATCCCGAAGAGTATTTCAACGAGTAAAGATTGAATCTTTGATTGAAATTACTTGAATCAAGGGACTTATTCTGTCCCTGGACCTTTTATATATAAAGATTGAATCTTTAAAAAGAAATGAGCGTTATGAGTTAAACCTATCCGAGTTCCCTATGACGTCTCGAATAGTGTTTTAATGTGTAAGGATTGAATCTTTGTGTGAAATTACCTCAATAGAGGTACTTATTATGTCACTAGACCTTTTTAATGTATAAAGGTTTAATCTTTGAAAGAAAATGAGAGTTTTGAGTTAAACATATTCGAGTTCCCTGCGACGTCTCGAAGAGTGTTTTACAGAGTAAATATTGAATCTTTGAATGGAATTACCTCAATCAAGGTACCTATTATGTCACTAGACCTTTTTAATGTATAAAGATTGAATATTTGTAAAGAACTACGAGTTTTGAGTTAAAGTTATTTGAGTTCCCTTTGACGTCACGAAGCGTGTTTTAACGAGTAAAGATTGAATCTCTGAACAAATTTATCTCAATCAATGTACCTATTATGTCTGTAGACCTTTTTAATGTATAAAGATGGAATCTTTGGAAAAAATGAGAGTATTGAGTTTTAACTTATTCGAGTTGCCTATGAAGTCGCGAAGAGTGTTTTAAAGACCAAAAATTGAATCTTCAAATGAAAATTCCTCAATAAAGGAACCTATTATGTTACTAGATCTTTTTGATGTATAAAGATTGAATCTTTTAAAGAAAATTAGAGTTTTGAGTTAAACTCATTCGAGTTCCTTTTGACATCCCGGAGAGTGTTTTAATGAATAAAGACTGAATGTTTGAATGAAATTACCTCGATCAAGGTACCTATTAAGTCACTAGAAATCTTTATTGTATAAAGATTGAATCTTTGAAAAGAAATGAGAGTTTTGATTTAAAGTTATTCGAGTTCCCTTTGACGTCACGAAGAGTGTTTTAATGAGTAAAGATTGAATCTTTGAATGAAATTACCTCAATCAAGGTACCTATTCTACCGCTAGACCTTTGTAATGTATAAAGATTGAATCTTTGAAAGAAAATGAGTGTTTTGAGTTTAACTTATTCGAGTTACCTATGAAATCGCGAAGAGTGTTTTAATGACTGAAGATTGAATCTTTGAATGAAAAATACCACAATAAAGTTACCAATTCTAATACTAGACCTTTTTAATGTATAAAGATTAAATCTTCGAAAGAAAATGAGATTTTTGAGTTAAACCTATTCGAGTTCGCCGTAACGTCCCGAAGAGTGTTTTAATGAGTAAAGATTGAATCATTGAATGAAATTACCTCAATCAAGGTAGCTATTACATCACTAGACCTTTTTCATTTATAAAGATTGACGTTGTGAAAAGAAATGAGTGTTTCGAGTTAAAGTTATTCAAGTTCCCTTTGACGTCACGAAGAGTGTTTTAATGAGTAAATATTGAATCTTTGAATGAAATTACCTCAATCAAGATACCTATTCTGTCACTAAACCTTTTTAATGTATAAAGATTGAATCTTTAAAAGAATATGAGAGTTTTGAGTTCAACCTATTCGAGTTACCTATGAACTTGTGAAGAGTGTTTTAATGACTAAAGATTGAATCTTTGAATGAAAATATCTCAATAAAGGTACTTATTTTGTTAGTAGACCTTTTTTATGTATAAAGATTGTATCTTTGAAAGAAAATAAGAGTTTTGAGTTAAACTTATTCATGTTCCCTGTAACGTCCCAAAGAGTGTTTTAAGGAGTAAATATTGAATCTTTGAATGTAATTACCTCAAGCAAGTTAGCTATTATGTCAGTAGACTTTTTTAATGTACAAAGATTGAATCTTGGAAAGAAAATGAGAGTTTTGAGTTTAACTTATTCGAGTTACCTATGAAGTCGCGAAGAGTGTTTTAATGAATAAAGATTGAATCTTTGAATGAAAACACCTCAATAAAGGTACCTATTATGTTACTAGACCTTTTTAATGTCTAAAGATTGAATCTTTGGAATAAAATGATAGTTCTGAGTTTAACTTATTCGATTTACCTATGAAGTCGTGAACAGTGTTTTAATGACTAAATAATGAATATTTGAATGAAAATACCTTAGTAAAGGTACCTATTATGTTGCTAGACATTTTTAATGTATAAAGATTGAATCTTGGAAAGAAAATGACTATTTTGAGTTAAACTTATTCGAGTTCCCTATGACATCCCAAAGAGTATTTCAACGAGTAAAGATTGAATCTTTGATTGAAATTACTTGAATCAAGGGTCTTATTTTGTCCCTGGACCTTTTATATATAAAGATTGAATCTTTAAAAAAGAAATGAGCGTTATGAGTTAAACCTATCCGAGTTCCCTATGACGTCCCGAATAGTGTTTTAACGCGTAAGGATTGAATCTTTGTATGAAATTACCTCAATAGAGGTACTTATTATGTCACTAGACCTTTTTAATATATAAAGGTTTAATTTTTGAAAGAAAATGAGAGTTTTGAGTTAAACATATTCGAGTTCCCTGCGACGTCTCGAAGAGTGTTTTAAAGAGTAAATATTGAATCTTTGAATGAAATTACCTCAATCAAGGTACCTATTATGTCACTAGACCTTTTTAATGTATAAAGATTGAATATTTGTAAAGAACTACGAGTTTTGAGTTAAAGTTATTTGAGTTCCCTTTGACGTCACGAAGCGTGTTTTAATGAGTAAAGATTGAATCTCTGAACGAAATTATCTCAATCAATGTACCTATTATGTCAGTAGACCTTTTTAATGTATAAAGATGGAATCTTTGAAAAAAATGAGAGTATTGAGTTTTAACTTATTCGAGTTACCTATGAAGTCGCGAAGAGTGTTTTAAAGACCAAAGATTGAATCTTCAAATGAAAATTCCTCATTAAAGGAACCTATTACGTTACTAGATCTTTTTGATGTATAAAGATTGAATCTTTGAAAGAAAATTAGAGTTTTAAGTTAAACTCATTCGAGTTCCTTTTGACATCCCGAAGAGTGTTTTAATGAATAAAGATTGAATCTTTGAATGAAATTACCTCGATCAAGGTACCTATTAAGTCAATAGAAATTTTTATTGTATAAAGATTGAATCTTTGAAAAGAAATGAGAGTTTTGAGTTAAAGTTATTCGAGTTCCCTTTGACGTCACGAAGAGTGTTTTAATGAGTAAAGATTGAATCTTTGAATGAAATTAACTATGAAGATTGAATCTTTGAATGAAATTACCTCGATCAAGGTACCTATTCTTCCACTAGACCTTTGTAATGTATAAAGATTGAATCTTTGAAAGAAAATGAGTGTTTTGAGTTTAACTTATTCGAGTTTCGTATGAAATCGCGAAGAGTGTTTTAATGACTGAAGATTGAATCTTTGAATGAAAAATACCACAATAAAGGTACCAATTCTATTACTAGACCTTTTTAATGTATAAAGATTGAATCTTCGAAAGAAAATGATATTTTTGAGTTAAACTTACTCGAGTTCCCCGTGACGTCACGAAGAGTGTTTTAATGAGTAAAGATTGAATCATTGAATGAAATTACCTCAATCAAGGTAGCTATTACATCATTAGACCTTTTTAATTTATAAAGATTGACGTTGTGAAAAGAAATGAGTGTTTCGAGTTAAAGTTATTCAAGTTCCCTTTGACGTCACGAAGAGTGTTTTAATGAGTAAAGATTGAATCTTTGAATGAAATTACCTCAATCAAGGTACCTATTTTGTCACTAAACCTTTTTAATGTATAAAGATTGAATCTTTGAAAGAACATGAGAGTTTTGAGTTCAACCTATTCGAGTTACCTATGAAGTTGCGAAGAGTGTTTTAATGACTAAAGATTGAATCTTTGATTGAAAATACCTCAATAAAGGTACTTATTTTGTTAGTAGACCTTTTTTATGTATAAAGATTGTATCTTTGAAAGAAAATGAGAGTTTTGAGTTAAACTTATTCATGTTCCCTGTAACGTCCCAAAGAGTGTTTTATGGAGTAAATATTGAATCTTTGAATGTAATTACCTCAATCAAGGTAGCTATTATGTCACTAAGACCTTTTTAATGTACAAAGATTGAATCTTGGAAAGAAAATGAGAGTTTTGAGTTTAACTTATTCGAGTTACCTATGAAGTCGCGAAGAGTGTTTTAAGGAATAAAGATTGAATCTTTGAATGAAAACACCTCAATAAAGGTACCTATTATGTTACTAGACCTTTTTAATGTCTAAAGATTGAATCTTTGGAATAAAATGATAGTTCTGAGTTTAACTTATTCGATTTACCTATGAAGTCGTGAACAATGTTTTAATGAGTAAATAATGAATCTTTGAATGAAAATACCTTAGTGAAGGTACCTATTATGTTACTAGACCTTTTTAATGTATAAAGATTGAATTTTGGAAAGAAAATGAGTGTTTTGAGTTAAACTTATTCGAGTTCCCTATGACATCCCGAAGAGTATTTCAACGGGTAAAGATTGAATCTTTGATTGAAATTACTTGAATCAAGGGACTTATTTTGTCCCTGGACATTTTATATATAAAGATTGAATCTTTAAAAAGAAATGAGCGATGTGAGTTAAACCTATCCGAGTTCCCTATGACGTCCCGAATAGTGTTTTAACGCGTAAGGATTGAACCTTTGTATGAAATTACCTCAATAGAGGTACTTATTATGTCACTAGACCTTTTTAATGTATAAAGGTTTAATCTTTGAAAGAAAATGAGAGTTTTGAGTTAAACATATTCGAGTTCCCTGCGACGTCTCGAAAAGTGTTTTAAAGAGTAAATATTGAATCTTTGAATGAAATTACCTCAGTCAAGTTACCTATTATGTCACTAGACCTTTTTAATGTATAAAGATTGAATATTTGTAAAGAACTACGAGTTTTGAGTTAAAGTTATTTGAGTTCCCTTTGACGTCACGAAGCGTGTTTTAATGAGTAAAGATTGAATCTCTGAACGAAATTATCTCAATCAATGTACCTATTATGTCAGTAGACTTTTTTAATGTATAAAGATGGAATCTTTGAAAAAAATGAGAGTATTGAGTTTTAACTTATTCGAGTTACCTATGAAGTCGCGAAGAGTGTTTTAACGACCAAAGATTGAAACTTCAAATGAAAATTCCTCAATAAAGGAACCTATTATGTTACTAGGTCTTTTTGATGTATAAAGATTGAATCTTTGAAAGAAAATTAGAGTTTTGAGTTAAACTCATTCGAGTTCCTTTTGACATCCCGAAAAGTGTTTTAATGAATAAAGATTGAATCTTTGAATGAAATTACCTCGATCAAGGTACCTATTAAGTCACTAGAGATTTTTATTGTACAAAGATTGAATCTTTGAAAAGAAATGAGAGTTTTGAGTTAGAGTTATTCGAGTTCCCTTTGACGTCACGAAGAGTGTTTTAATGAGTAAAGATTGAATCTTTGAATGAAATTACCTCAATCAAGGAACCTATTCTACCACTAGACGTTTGTAATGTATAAAGATTGAATCTTTGAAAGAAAATGAGTGTTTTGAGTTTAACTTATTCGAGTTAGCTATGAAATCGAGAAGAGTGTTTTACTGACTAAAGATTGAATCTTTGTATGAAAAATACCACAATAAAGGTACCAATTCTATTACTAGACCTTTTTAATGTATAAAGATTGAATTTTCGAAAGAAAATGAGATTTTTGAGTTAAACTTATTTGAGTTCCCTGTAACGTCCCGAAGAGTGTTTTAATGAGTAAAGATTGAATCATTGAATGAAATTACCTTAATCAAGGTAGCTATTACATTAGTAGACCTTTTTAATTTATAAAGATTGACGTAGTGAAATGAAATGAGTGTTTCGTGTTAAAGTTATTCAAGTTCCCTTTCACGCCACAAAGAGTGTTTTAATAAGTAAAGATTGAATCTTTGAATGAAATTACCTCAATCAAGGTACCTATTCTGTCACTAAACCTTTTTAATGTATAAAGATTGAATCTTTGAAAGAACATGAGAGTTTTGAGTTCAACCTATTCGAGTTACCTATGAAGTTTCGAAGAGTGTTTTAATGACTAAAGATTGAATCTTTGAATGAAAATACCTCAATAAAGGTACTTATTTTGTTAGTAGACCTTTTTAATGTATAAAGATTGTATCTTTGAAAGAAAATGAGAGTTTTGTGTTAAACTTATTTATGTTCCTTGTAACGTCCCAAAGAGTGTTTTAAGGAGTAAATATTGAATCTTTGAATGTAATTACCTCAATCAAGATAGCTATTATGTCACTAGACCTTTTTAATGTATAAAGATTGAATCTTGGAAAGAAAATGAGAGTTTTGAGTTTAACTTATTCGAGTTACCTATGAAGTCGCGAAGAGTGTTTTAATGAATAAAGATTGAGTCTTTGAATGAAAACACCTCAATAAAGGTACCTATTATGTTACTAGACCTTTTTAATATCTAAAGATTGAATCTTTGGAATAAAAAGATAGTTCTGAGTTTAACTTATTCGATTTACCTATGAAGTCGTGAACAGTGTTTTAATGACTAAATAATGAATCTTTGAATGAAAATACCTTAGTAAAGGTTCCTATAATGTTACTAGACCTTTTTAATGTATAAAGATTGAATCTTGGAAAGAAAATGAGTGTTTTGAGTTAAACTTATTCGAGTTCCCTATGACATCCCGAAGAGTATTTCAACGAGTAAAGATTGAATCTTTGATTGAAATTACTTGAATCAAGGGACTTATTTTGTCCCTGGACCTTTTATATATAAAGATTGAATCTTTAAAAAGAAATGAGCGTTATGAGTTAAACGTATCCGAGTTCCCTATGACGTCCCGAATAGTGTTTTAACGCGTAAGGATTGAATCTTTGTATGAAATTACCTCAATAGAGGTACTTATCATGTCACTAGACCTTTTTAATGTATAAAGGTTTAATCTTTGAAAGAAAATGAGAGTTTTGAGTTAAACATATTCGAGTTCCCTGCGACGTCTCGAAGAGTGTTTTAAAGAGTAAATATTGAATCTTTGAATGAAATTACCTCAATCAAGGTACCTATTATGTCACTAGACCTTTTTAATGTATAAAGATTGAATATTTGTAAATAACTACGAGTTTTGAGTTCAACCTATTCGAGTTACCTATGAAGTTGCGAAGAGTGTTTTAATGACTAAAAATTGAATCTTTAAATGAAAATACCTCAATAAAGATACTTATTTTGTTAGTAGACCTTTTTAATGTATAAAGATTGTATCTTTGAAAGAAAATGAGAGTTTTGAGTTAAACTTATTCATGTTCCCTGTAACGTCCCAAAGAGTGTTTTAAGGAGTAAATATTGAATCTTTGAATGTAATTACCTCAATCAAGGTAGCTATTATGTCACTAGACCTTTTTAATGTACAAAGATTGAATCTTGGAAAGAAAATTAGAGTTTTGAGTTTAACTTATTCGAGTTACCTATGAAGTCACGAAGAGTGTTTTAATGAATAAAGATTGAATCTTTGAATGAAAACACCTCAATAAAGGTACCTATTATGTTACTAGACCTTTTTAATGTCTAAAGATTGAATCTTTGGAATAAAATGAGAGTTCTGAGTTTAACTTATTCAATTTACCTATGAAGTCGTGAACTGTGTTTTAATGACTAAATAATGAATCTTTGAATGAAAATACCTTAGTAAAGGTACCTATTATGTTACTAGTCATTTTTAATGTATAAAGATTGAATCTTGGAAAGAAAATGACTGTTTTGAGTTAAACTTATTCGAGTTCCCTATGACATCCCGAAGAGTATTTCAACGAGTAAAGATTGAATCTTTGATTGAAATTACTTGAATCAAGGGACTTATTCTGTCCCTGGACCTTTTATATATAAAGATTGAATGTTTAAAAAGAAATGAGCGTTATGAGTTAAACCTATCCGAGTTCCCTATGACGTCCCGAATAGTGTTTTAACGCGTAAGGATTGAATCTTTGTGTGAAATTACCTCAATAGAGGTACTTATTATGTCACTAGACCTTTTTAATGTATAAAGGTTTAATCTTTGAAAGAAAATGAGAGTTTTGAGTTAAACATATCCGAGTTCCCTGCGACGTCTCGAAGAGTGTTTTAAAGAGTAAATATTGAATCTTTGAATGGAATTATCTCAATCAAGGTACCTATTATGTAACTAGACCTTTTTAATGTATAAAGATTGAATATTTGTAAAGAACTACGAGTTTTGAGTTAAAGTTATTTGAGTTTCCTTTGACGTCACGAAGCGTGTTTTAATGAGTAAAGATTGAATCTCTGAACGAAATTATCTCAATCAATGTACCTATTATGTCAGTAGACCCTTTTAATGTATAAAGATGGAATCTTTGGAAAAAATGAGAGTATTGAGTTTTAACTTATTCGAGTTACCTATGAAGTCGCGAAGAGTGTTTTAAAGACCAAAGATTGAATCTTCAAATGAAACTTCCTCAATAAAGGAACCTATTATGTTACTAGATCTTTTTGATGTATAAAAATTGAATCTTTGAAAGAAAATTAGAGTTTTGAGTTAAACTCATTCGAGTTCCTTTTGACATCCCGAAGAGTGTTTTAAAGAATAAAGACTGAATCTTTGAATGAAATTACCTCGATCAAGGTACCTATTAAGTCACTAGAAATTTTTATTGTATAAAGATTGAATCTTTGAAAAGAAATGAGAGTTTTGAGTTAAAGTTATTCGAGTTCCCTTTGACGTCACGAAGAGTGTTTTAATGAGTAAAGATTGAATCTATGAATGAAATTACCTCAATCAAGGTACCTATTCTACTGCTAGACCTTTGTAATGTATAAAGATTGAATCTTTGAAAGAAAATGAGTGTTTTGAGTTTAACTTATTCGAGTTACCTATGAAATCGCGAAGAGTGCTTTAATGACTGAAGATTGAATCTTTGAATGAAAAATACCACAATAAAGGTACCAATTCTAATACTAGACCTTTTTAATCTATAAAGATTGAATCTTCGAAAGAAAATGAGATTTTTGAGTTAAACTTATTCGAGTTCGCCGTAACGTCCCGAAGAGTGTTTTAATGAGTAAAGATTGAATCATTGAATGAAATTACCTCAATCAAGGTAGCTATTACATCACTAGACCTTTTTCATTTATAAAGATTGACGTTGTGAAAAGAAATGAGTGTTTCGAGTTAAAGTTATTCAAGTTCCCTTTGACGTCACGAAGAGTGTTTTAATGAGTAAAGATTGAATCTTTGAATGAAATTACCTCAATCAAGATACCTATTCTGTCACTAAACCTTTTTAATGTTTAAAGATTGAATTTTTGAAAGAACATGAGAGTTTTGAGTTCAACCTATTCGAGTTACCTATGAAGTTGCGAAGAGTGTTTTAATGACTAAAGATTGAATCTTTGAATGAAAATACCTCAATAAAGGTACTTATTTTGTTAGTAGAACTTTTTTATGTATAAAGATTGTATCTTTGAAAGAAAATAAGAGTTTTGAGTTAAACTTATTCATGTTCCCTGTAACGTCCCAAAGAGTGTTTTAAGGAGTAAATATTGAATCTTTGAATGTAATTACCTCAATCAAGGTAGCTATTATGTCAGTAGACCTTTTTAATGTACAAAGATTGAATCTTGGAAAGAAAATGAGAGTTTTGAGTTTAACTTATTCGAGTTACCTATGAAGTCGCGAAGAGTGTTTTAATGAATAAAGATTGAATCTTTGAATGAAAACACCTCAATAAAGGTACCTATTATGTTACTAGACCTTTTTAATGTCTAAAGATTGAATCTTTGGAATAAAAGGATAGTTCTGAGTTTAACTTATTCGATTTACCTATGAAGTCGTGAACAGTGTTTTAATGACTAAATAATGAATCTTTGAATGAAAATACCTTAGTAAAGGTACCTATTATGTTGCTAGACATTTTTAATGTATAAAGATTGAATCTTGGAAAGAAAATGACTATTTTGAGTTAAACTTATTCGAGTTCCCTATGACATCCCAAAGAGTATTTCAACGAGTAAAGATTGAATCTTTGATTGAAATTACTTGAATCAAGGGTCTTATTTTGTCCCTGGACCTTATATATATAAAGATTGAATCTTTAAAAAGAAATGAGCGTTATGAGTTAAACCTATCCGAGTTCCCTATGACGTCCCCGAATAGTGTTTTAACGCGTAAGAATTGAATCTTTGTATGATATTACCTCAATAGAGGTACTTATTATGTCACTAGACCTTTTTAATGTATAAAGGTTTAATCATTGAAAGAAAATGAGAGTTTTGAGTTAAACATATTCGAGTTCCCTGCGACGTCTCGAATAGTGTTTTAAAGAGTAAATATTGAATCTTTGAATGAAATTACCTCAATCAAGGTACCTATTATGTCACTAGACCTTTTTCATGTATAAAGATTGAATATTTGTAAAGAACTACGAGTTTTGAGTTAAAGTTATTTGAGTTCCCTTTGACGTCACGAAGCGTGTTTTAATGAGTAAAGATTGAATCTTTGAACGAAATTATCTCAATCAATGTACCTATTATGTCATTCAGTAGACCTTTTTAATGTATAAAGATGGAATCTTTGAAAAAAATGAGAGTATTGAGTTTTAACTTATTCGAGTTACCTATGAAGTCGCGAAGAGTGTTTTAATGACCAAAGATTGAATCTCCAAATGAAAATTCCTCAATAAAGGAACCTATTATGTTACTAGATCTTTTTGATGTATAAAGATTGAATCTTTGAAAGAAAATTAGAGTTTTGAGTTAAACTCATTCGACTTCCTTTTGACATCCCGAAGAGCATTTTAATGAATAAAAACTGAATCTTTGAATGAAATTACCTCGATCAAGGTACCTATTAAGTCACTAGAAATTTTTATTTTATAAAGATTGAATCTGTGAAAAGAAATGAGAGTTTTGAGTTAAAGTTATTCGAGCTCCCTTTGACGTCACGAAGAGTGTTTTAATGAGTAAAGATTGAATCTTTGAATGAAATTACCTCAATCAAGGTACCTATTCTACCACAAGACCTTTGTAATGTATAAAGATTGAATCTTTGAAAGAAAATGAGTGTTTTGAGTTTAACTTATTCGAGTTACCTATGAAATCGCGAAGAGTGTTTTAATGACTGAAGATTGAATCTTTGAAAGAAAAATACCACAATAAAGGTACCAATTCTATTACTAGACCTTTTTAATGTATAAAGGTTGAATGTTCGAAAGAAAATGAGATTTTTGAGTTAAACTTATTCGAGTTCCCCGTAACGTACCAAAGAGTGTTTTAATGAGTAAAGATTGAATCATTGAATGAAATTACCTCAATCAAGGTAGCTATTACATCACTAGACCTTTTTAATTTATAAAGATTGACGTTGTGAAAAGAAATGAGTGTTTCGTGTTAAAGTTATTCAAGTTCCCTTTGACGTCACGAAGAGTGTTTTAATGAGTAAAGATTGAATCTTTGAATGAAATTACCTCAATCAAGGTACCTATTCTACCACAAGACCTTTGTAATGTATAAAGATTGAATCTTTGAAAGAAAATGAGTGTTTTGAGTTTAACTTATTCGAGTTACCTATGAAATCGCGAAGAGTGTTTTAATGACTGAAGATTGAATCTTTGAAAGAAAAATACCACAATAAAGGTACCAATTCTATTACTAGACCTTTTTAATGTATAAAGATTGAATGTTCGAAAGAAAATGAGATTTTTGAGTTAAACTTATTCGAGTTCCGCGTAACGTCCCAAAGAGTGTTTTAATGAGTAAAGATTGAATCATTGAATGAAATTACCTCAATCAAGGTAGCTATTACATCACTAGACCTTTTTAATTTATAAAGATTGACGTTGTGAAAAGAAATAAGTGTTTCGTGTTAAAGTTATTCAAGTTCCCTTTGACGTCACGAAGAGTGTTTTAATGAGTAAAGATTGAATCTTTGAATGAAATTACCTCAATCAAGGTACCTATTCTGTCACTAAACCTTTTTAATGTATAAAGATTGAATCTTCGAAAGAAAATGAGAGTTTTGAGTTTAACTTATTCGAGTTACTTATGAAGTCGCGAAGAGTGTTTTAATGAATAAAGATTGAATCTTTGAATGAAAACACCTCAATAAAGGTACCTATTATGTTACTAGACCTTTTTAATGTCTAAAGATTGAATCTTTGGAATAAAATGATAGTTCTGAGTTTAACTTATTCGATTTACCTATGAAGTCGTGAACAGTGTTTTAAAGACTAAATAAAGAATCATTGAATGAAAATACCTTAGTAAAGGTACCTATTATGTTACTAGACATTTTTAATTTATAAAGATTGAATCTTGGAAAGAAAATGACTGTTTTGAGTTAAACTTATTCGAGTTCCCTATGACATCCCGAAGAGTATTTCAACGAGTAAAGATTGAATCTTTAATTGAAATTACTTGAATCAAGGGACTTATTTTGTCCCTGGACCTTTTATATATAAAGATTGAATCTTTAAAAAGAAATGAGCATTATGTGTTAAACCTTCCCGAGTTCCCAATGACGTCCCGAATAGAGTTTTAACGCGTAAGGATTGAATCTTTGTATGAAATTACCTTAATAGAGGTACTTATTATGTCACTAGACCTTTTTAATGTATAAAGGTTTAATCTTTGAAAGAAAATGATAGTTTTGAGTTAAACATATTCGGGTTCCCTGTGACGTCTCGAAGAGTATTTTAAAGAGTAAATATTGAATCTTTGAATGAAATTACCTCAATCAAGGTACCTATTATGTCACTAGACCTTTTCAATGTATAAAGATTGAATATTTGTAAAGAACTACGAGTTCTGAGTTAAAGTTATTTGAGTTCCCTTTGACGTCACGAATCGTGTTTTAATGAGTAAAGATTGAATCTTTGAACGAAATTATCTCAATCAATGTACCTATTATGTTGTCAGTAGACCTTTTTAATGTATAAAGATGGAATCTTTGAAAAAAATGAGAGTATTGAGTTTTAACTTATTCGAGTTACCTATGAAGTCGCGAAGAGTGTTTTAATGACCAAAGATTGAATCTTCAAATGAAAATTCCTCAATAAAGGAACCTATTATGTTACTAGATCTTTTTGATATATAAAGACTGAATCTTTGAAAGAAAATTTGAGTTTTGAGTTAAATTCATTCGAGTTCCTTTTGACATCCGGAAGAGTGTTTTAATGAATAAAGATTGAATCTTGGAATGAAATTAACTCAATCTAGGTACCTATTCTGTCACTAAACCTTTTTAATGTATAAAGATTGAATCTTTGAAAGAGCATGAGAGTTTTGTGTTCAACTTATTCGAGTTACGTATGAAGTTGCGAAGAGTGTTTTAATAACTAAGGATTGAATCTTTGAATGAAAATACCTCAATAAAGGTACTTATTTTGTTAGTAGACCTTTTTAATGTATAAAGATTGTATCTTTGAAAGAAAATGAGAGTTTTGAGTTAAACTTATTCATGTTCCCTGTAACGTCCCAAAGAGTGTTTTAAGGAGTAAATATTAAATCTTTGAATGTAATTACCTCAATCAAGGTAACTATTATGTCACTTGACCTTTTTAATGTATAAAGATTGAATATTTGTAAAGAACTACGAGTTTTGAGTTAAAGTTATTTGAAATCCCTTTGACGTCACGAAGCGTGTTTTAATGAGTAAAGATTGAATCGTTGAACGAAATAATCTCAATTAATGTACCAATTATGTCAGTCAGTAGACCTTTTTAATGTATAAAGAAAGAATCTTTAAAAAAAATGAGAGTATTGAGTTTTAACTTTTTCGAGTTACCTATGAAGTCGCGAAGAGTGTTTTAATGACCAAAGATTGAATCTTCAAATGAAAATTCCTCAATAAAGGAACCTATTATGTTACTAGATCTTTTTGATGTATAAAGATTGAATCTTTGAAAGAAAATTAGAGTTTTGAGTTAAACTTATTCGAGTTCCTTTTGACATCCCGAAGAGTGTTTTAATGAATAAAGATTGAATCTTTGAATGAAATTACCTCGATCAAGGTACCTATTAAGTCACTAGAAATTTTTATTGTATAAAGATTGAATCTTTGAAACGAAATGAGAGTTTTGAGTTAAAGTTATTCGAGTTCCCTTTGACGTGACGAAGAGTGTTTTAAAGAGTAAAGATTGAATCTTTGAATGAAATTACCTCAATCAAGGTACCTATTCTACCACTAGACCTTTGTAATGTATAAAGATTGAATCTTTGAAAGAAAATGAGTGTTTTGAGTTTAACTTATTCGAGTTACCTATGAAATCGCGAAGAGTGTTTTAATGACTGAAGATTGAATATTTGAATGAAAAATACCACAATAAAGGTACCAATTCTATTACTAGACCTTTTTAATGTATAAAGATTGTATATTCGAAAGAAAATGAGATTTTTGAGTTAAACTTATTCGAGTTCCCTATAACGTCCCGAAGAGTGTTTCAATGAGTAAAGATTGAATCATTGAATGAAATTACCTCAATCAATGTAGCAGTTACATCACTAGACCTTTTTAATTTATAAAGATTGACGTTTTGAAAAGAAATGAGTGTTTCGAGTTAAAGTTACTCAAGTTCCCTTTGACACCCCGAAGAGTGTTTCAATGAGTAAATATTGAATCTTTGAATGAAATTACCTCAATCAAGGTACCTATTCTGTCACTAAACCTTTTTAATGTATAAAGATTGAATCTTTGAAAGAACATCAGAGTTTTGAGTTTAACTTATTCGAGTTACCTATGAAGTTTCGAAGAGTGTTTTAATGAATAAAGATTGAATCTTTGAATGAAAACACCTCAATAAAGGTACCAATTATTTTACTAGACCTATTTAATATCTAAAGATTGAATCTTGGGAATAAAATGATAGTTCTGAGTTTAACTTATTCGATTTACCTATAAAGTCGTGAACTGTGTTTTAATGACTAAATAATGAATCTTTGAATGAAAATACCTTAGTAAAGATACCTATTATGTTACTAGACCTTATTAATGTATAAAGATTGAATCTTCGAAAGAAAATGACTATTTTGAGTTAAACTTATTCGAGTTCCCTATGACATCCCGAAGAGTATTTCAACGAGTAAAGATTGAATCTTTGATTGAAATTACTTGAATCAAGGGACTTATTTTGTCCCTGGACCTTTTATGAGCGTTATGTGTTAAACCTTTCCGAGCTCCCAATGACGTCCTGAATAGTGTTTTAACGCGTAAGGATTGAATCTTTATATGAAATTACCTTAATAGAGGTACTTATTATGGCACTAGACCTTTTTAATGTATAAAGGTTTAATCTTTGAAAGAAAATGATAGTTTTGAGTGAAGCATATTCGGGTTCCCTGCAACGTCTCGAAGAGTGTTTTAAAGAGTAAATATTGAATCTTTGAATGGAATTACCTCAATCCAGGTACCTATTATGTCACTAGACCTTTTTAATGTATAAAGATTGAATATTTGTAAAGAACTACGAGTTCTGAGTTAAAGTTATTTGAGTTCCCTTTGACGTCACGAATCGTGTTTTAATGAGTAAAGATTGAATCTTTGAACGAAATTATCTCAATCAATGTACCTATTATGTCAGTCAGTAGACATTTTTAATGTATAAAGATGGAATCTTTGAAAAAAATGAGAGTATTGAGTTTTAACTTATTCGAGTTAACTATGAAGTCGCGAAGAGTGTTTTAATGACCAAAGATTGAATCTTCAAATGAAAATTCCTCAATAAAGGAACCTATTATGTTACTAGATCTTTTTGATATATAAAGACTGAATCTTTGAATGAAAATTAGAGTTTTGTGTTAAACTCATTCGAGTTCCTTTTGACATCTCGAAGAGTGTTTTAATGAATAAAGATTGAATCTTTGAATGAAATTACCTCAATCTAGGTACCTATTCTGTCACTAAACCTTTTTAATGTATAAAGATTGAATCTTTGAAAGAACATGAGAGTTTTGTGTTCAACTTATTCGAGTTACCTATGAAGTTGCGAAGAGTGTTTTAATGACCAGAGATTGAATCTTCAAATGAAAATTCCTCAATAAAGGAACCTATTATGTTACTAGATCTTTTTGATATATAAAGACTGAATCTTTGAAAGAAAATTAGAGTTTTGAGTTAAACTCATTCGAGTTCCTTTCGACATCCCGAAGAGTGTTTTAATGAATAAAGATTGAATCTTTGAATGAAAATACCTCAATAAAGGTACTTATTTTGTTAGTAGACCTTTTTAATGTATAAAGATTGTATCTTTGAAAGAAAATGAGAGTTTTGAGTTAAACTTATTCATGTTCCCTGTAACGTCCCAAAGAGTGTTTTAAGGAGTAAATATTGAATCTTTGAATGTAATTACCTCAATCAAGGTAGCTATTATGTCACTTGACCTTTTTAATGTATAAAGATTGAATATTTGTAAACAACTACGAGTTTTGAGTTAAAGTTATTTGAGTTCCCTTTGACGTCACGAAGCGTGTTTTAATGAGTAAAGATTGAATCTTTGAATGAAATTACCTCAATCAAGGTACCTATTCTACCACTAGACGTTTGTAATGTATAAAGATTGAATCTTTGAAAGAAAATGAGTGTTTTGAGTTTAACTTATTCGAGTTAGCTATGAAATCGCGAAGAGTGTTTTAATGACTGAAGATTGAATCTTTGTATGAAAAATACCACAATAAAGGTACCAATTCTATTACTAGACCTTTTTAATGTATAAAGATTGAATCTTCGAAAGAAAATGAGATTTTTGAGTTAAACTTATTCGAGTTCCCTGTAACGTCCCGAAGAGTGTTTTAATGAGTAAAGATTGAATCATTGAATGAAATTACCTCAATCAAGGTAGCTATTACATCACTAGACCTTTTTAATTTATAAAGATTGACGTAGTGAAATGAAATGAGTGTTTCGAGTTAAAGTTATTCAAGTTCCCTTTGACGCCACGAAGAGTGTTTTAATAAGTAAAGATTGAATCTTTCAATGAAATTACCTCAATCAAGGTACCTATTCTGTCACTAAACCTTTTTAATGTATAAAGATTGAATCTTTGAAAGAACATGAGAGTTTTGAGTTCAACCTATTCGAGTTACCTATGAAGTTTCGAAGAGTGTTTTAACGACTAAAGATTGAATCTTTGAATGAAAATACCTCAATAAAGGTACTTATTTTGTTAGTAGACCTTTTTAATGTATAAAGATTGTATCTTTGAAATAAAATAAGAGTTTTGAGTTAAACTTATAAAGATTGTATCTTTGGAATAAAATGATATTTCTGAGTTTAACTTATTCGATTTACCTATGAAGTCGTGAACAGTGTTTTAATGACTCAATAATGAATCTTTGAATGAAAATACCTTAGTAAAGGTACCTATTATGTTGCTAGACATTTTTAATGTATAAAGATTGAATCTTGGAAAGAAAATGACTATTTTGAGTTAAACTTATTCGAGTTCCCTATGACATCCCAAAGAGTATTTCAACGAGTAAAGATTGAATCTTTGATTGAAATTACTTGAATCAAGGGTCTTATTTTGTCCCTGGACCTTTTATATATAAAGATTGAATCTTTAAAAAGAAATGAGCGTTATGAGTTAAACCTATCCGAGTTCCCTATGACATCCCGAATAGTGTTTTAACGCGTAAGGATTGAATCTTTGCGTGAAATTACCTCAATAGAGGTACTTATTATGTCACTAGACCTTTTTAATGTATAAAGGTTTAATCTTTGAAAGAAAATGAGAGTTTTGAGTTAAACATATTCGAGTTCCCTGCGACGTCTCGAAGAGTGTTTTAAAGAGTAAATATTGAATCTTTGAATGAAATTACCTCAATCAAGGTACCTATTATGTCACTAGACCTTTTTAATGTATAAAGATTGAATATTTGTAAAGAACTACGAGTTTTGAGTTAAAGTTATTTGAGTTCCCTTTGACGTCACGAAGCGTGTTTTAATGAGTAAAGATTGAATCTCTGAACGAAATTATCTCAATCAATGTACCTATTATGTCAGTAGACCTTTTTAATGTATAAAGATGGAATCTTTGGAAAAAATGAGAGTATTGAGTTTTAATTTATTCGAGTTACCTATGAAGTCGCGAAGAGTGTTTTAATGAATCTTTGAATGAAAATACCTTAGTAAAGGTACCTATTATGTTGCTAGACATTTTTAATGTATAAAGACTGAATCTTGGAAAGAAAATGACTGTTTTGAGTTAAACTTATTCGAGTTCCCTATGACATCCCGAAGAGTATTTCAACAAGTAAAGATTGAATCTTTGATTGAAATTACTTGAATCAAGGGACTTATTTTATCCCTGGACCTTTTATATATAAAGATTGAATCTTTAAAAAGAAATGAGCGTTATGAGTTAAACCTATCCGAGTTCCCTATGACGTCCCGGATAGTGTTTTAAAGCGTAAAGATTGAATCTTTGTATGAAATTACCTCAATAGAGGTACTTATTATGTCTCTAGACCTTTTTAATGTATAAAGGTTTAATCTTTGAAAGAAAATGAGAGTTTTGAGTTAAACATATTCGAGTTCCCTGCGACGTCTCGAAGAGTGTTTTAACGAGTAAATATTGAATCTTTGAATAAAATTACCACAATCAAGGTTCCTATTATGTCACTAGACCTTTTTAATGTTTAAATATTGAATATTTGTAAAGAACTATGAGTTTTGAGTTAAAGTTACTTGAGTTCCCTTTGACGTCACGAAGCGTGTTTTAATGAGTAAAGATAGAATCTTTGAACGAAATTAGCTCAATCAATGTACCTATTATGTCAGTCAGTAGACCTTTTTAATGTATAAAGATGGAATCTTTGAAAAAAAATGAGAGTATTGAGTTTTAACTTATTCGAGTTACCTATGAAGTCGCGAAGAGTGTTTTAATGACCAAAGATTGAATCTTCAAATGAAAATTCCTCAATAAAGGAACCTATTATGTTACTAGATCTTTTTGATGTATAAAGATTGAATCTTTGAAAGAAAATTTGAGTTTTGAGTTAAACTTATTCGAGTTCCATTTGACATCCCGAAGAGTGTTTTAATGAATAAAGATTGAATCTTTGAATGAAATTACCTCGATCAAGGTACCTATTAAGTCGCTAGAAATTTTTATTGTATAAAGATTGAATCTTTGAAAAGAAATGAGAGTTTTGAGTTAAAGTTATTCGAGTTCCCTTTGACGTCACAAAGAGTGTTTTAATGAGTAAAGATTGAATCTTTGAATGAAATTACCACAATCAAGGTACCTATTCTACCACTAGACCTTTGTAATGTACAAAGATTGAATCTTTGAAAGAAAATGAGTGTTTTGAGTTTAACTTATTCGAGTTACCTATGAAATCGCGAAGAGTGTTTTAATGACTGAAGATTGAATCTTTGAATGAAAAATTCCACAATAAAGGTACCAATTCTGTTACTAGACCTTTTTAATGTATAAAGATTGAATTTTCGAAAGAAAATGAGATTTTTGAGTTAAACTTATTCGAGTTCCCTGTAACGTCCCGAAGAGTGTTTTAATGAGTAAAGATTGAATCATTGAATGAAATTACCTCAATCAAGGTAGCTATTACATCACTAGACCTTTTTAATTTATAAAGATTGACGTTTTGAAAAGAAATGAGTGTTTCGAGTTAAAGTTATTCAAGTTCCCTTTGACGCCACGAAGAGTGTTTTAATGAGTAAAGATTGAATCTTGAATGAAATTACCTCAATCAAGGTACCTATTCAGTCACTAAACCTTTTTAATGTATAAAGATTGAATCTTTGAAAGAACATGAGAGTTTTGAGTTCAACTTATTCGAGTTACCTATGAAGTTGCGAAAAGTGTTTTAATGACTAAAGATTGAATCTTTGATTGAAAATACCTTAATAAATGTACTTATTTTGTTAGTAGACCTTTTTAATGTATAAAGATTGTATCTTTGAAAGAAAATGAGAGTTTTGAGTTAAACTTATTCATGTTCCCTGTAACGTCCCAAAGAGTGTTTTAAGGAGTAAATATTGAATCTTTGAATGTAATTACCTCAATCAAGGTAGCTATTATGTCACTATTCCTTTTTAATGTACAAAGATTGAATCTTGGAAAGAAAATGAGAGTTTTGAGTTTAACTTATTCGAGTTACCTATGAAGTCACGAAGAGTGTTTTAATGAATAAAGATTGAATCTTTGAATGAAAACACCTCAATAAAGGTACCTATTATGTTACTAGACCTTTTTAATGTCTAAAGATTGAATCTTTGGAATAAAATGATATTTCTGAGTTTAACTTATTCGATTTACCTATGAAGTCGTGAACAGTGTTTTAATGACTCAATAATGAATCTTTGAATGAAAATACCTTAGTAAAGGTACCTATTATGTTGCTAGACATTTTTAATGTATAAAGATTGAATCTTGGAAAGAAAATGACTATTTTGAGTTAAACTTATTCGAGTTCCCTATGACATCCCAAAGAGTATTTCAACGAGTAAAGATTGAATCTTTGATTGAAATTACTTGAATCAAGGGTCTTATTTTGTCCCTGGACCTTTTATATATAAAGATTGAATCTTTAAAAAGAAATGAGCGTTATGAGTTAAACCTATCCGAGTTCCCTATGACATCCTGAATAGTGTTTTAACGCGTAAGGATTGAATCTTTGCGTGAAATTACCTCAATAGAGGTACTTATTATGTCACTAGACCTTTTTAATGTATAAAGGTTTAATCTTTGAAAGAAAATGAGAGTTTTGAGTTAAACATATTCGAGTTCCCTGCGACGTCTCGAAGAGTGTTTTAAAGAGTAAATATTGAATCTTTGAATGAAATTACCTCAATCAAGGTACCTATTATGTCACTAGACCTTTTTAATGTATAAAGATTGAATATTTGTAAAGAACTACGAGTTTTGAGTTAAAGTTATTTGAGTTCCCTTTGACGTCACGAAGCGTGTTTTAATGAGTAAAGATTGAATCTCTGAACGAAATTATCTCAATCAATGTACCTATTATGTCAGTAGACCTTTTTAATGTATAAAGATGGAATCTTTGGAAAAAATGAGAGTATTGAGTTTTAATTTATTCGAGTTACCTATGAAGTCGCGAAGAGTGTTTTAATGAATCTTTGAATGAAAATACCTTAGTAAAGGTACCTATTATGTTGCTAGACATTTTTAATGTATAAAGACTGAATCTTGGAAAGAAAATGACTGTTTTGAGTTAAACTTATTCGAGTTCCCTATGACATCCCGAAGAGTATTTCAACAAGTAAAGATTGAATCTTTGATTGAAATTACTTGAATCAAGGGACTTATTTTATCCCTGGACCTTTTATATATAAAGATTGAATCTTTAAAAAGAAATGAGCGTTATGAGTTAAACCTATCCGAGTTCCCTATGACGTCCCGGATAGTGTTTTAAAGCGTAAAGATTGAATCTTTGTATGAAATTACCTCAATAGAGGTACTTATTATGTCTCTAGACCTTTTTAATGTATAAAGGTTTAATCTTTGAAAGAAAATGAGAGTTTTGAGTTAAACATATTCGAGTTCCCTGCGACGTCTCGAAGAGTGTTTTAACGAGTAAATATTGAATCTTTGAATAAAATTACCACAATCAAGGTTCCTATTATGTCACTAGACCTTTTTAATGTTTAAATATTGAATATTTGTAAAGAACTATGAGTTTTGAGTTAAAGTTACTTGAGTTCCCTTTGACGTCACGAAGCGTGTTTTAATGAGTAAAGATAGAATCTTTGAACGAAATTAGCTCAATCAATGTACCTATTATGTCAGTCAGTAGACCTTTTTAATGTATAAAGATGGAATCTTTGAAAAAAAATGAGAGTATTGAGTTTTAACTTATTCGAGTTACCTATGAAGTCGCGAAGAGTGTTTTAATGACCAAAGATTGAATCTTCAAATGAAAATTCCTCAATAAAGGAACCTATTATGTTACTAGATCTTTTTGATGTATAAAGATTGAATCTTTGAAAGAAAATTTGAGTTTTGAGTTAAACTTATTCGAGTTCCATTTGACATCCCGAAGAGTGTTTTAATGAATAAAGATTGAATCTTTGAATGAAATTACCTCGATCAAGGTACCTATTAAGTCGCTAGAAATTTTTATTGTATAAAGATTGAATCTTTGAAAAGAAATGAGAGTTTTGAGTTAAAGTTATTCGAGTTCCCTTTGACGTCACAAAGAGTGTTTTAATGAGTAAAGATTGAATCTTTGAATGAAATTACCACAATCAAGGTACCTATTCTACCACTAGACCTTTGTAATGTACAAAGATTGAATCTTTGAAAGAAAATGAGTGTTTTGAGTTTAACTTATTCGAGTTACCTATGAAATCGCGAAGAGTGTTTTAATGACTGAAGATTGAATCTTTGAATGAAAAATTCCACAATAAAGGTACCAATTCTGTTACTAGACCTTTTTAATGTATAAAGATTGAATTTTCGAAAGAAAATGAGATTTTTGAGTTAAACTTATTCGAGTTCCCTGTAACGTCCCGAAGAGTGTTTTAATGAGTAAAGATTGAATCATTGAATGAAATTACCTCAATCAAGGTAGCTATTACATCACTAGACCTTTTTAATTTATAAAGATTGACGTTTTGAAAAGAAATGAGTGTTTCGAGTTAAAGTTATTCAAGTTCCCTTTGACGCCACGAAGAGTGTTTTAATGAGTAAAGATTGAATCTTGAATGAAATTACCTCAATCAAGGTACCTATTCAGTCACTAAACCTTTTTAATGTATAAAGATTGAATCTTTGAAAGAACATGAGAGTTTTGAGTTCAACTTATTCGAGTTACCTATGAAGTTGCGAAAAGTGTTTTAATGACTAAAGATTGAATCTTTGATTGAAAATACCTTAATAAATGTACTTATTTTGTTAGTAGACCTTTTTAATGTATAAAGATTGTATCTTTGAAAGAAAATGAGAGTTTTGAGTTAAACTTATTCATGTTCCCTGTAACGTCCCAAAGAGTGTTTTAAGGAGTAAATATTGAATCTTTGAATGTAATTACCTCAATCAAGGTAGCTATTATGTCACTATTCCTTTTTAATGTACAAAGATTGAATCTTGGAAAGAAAATGAGAGTTTTGAGTTTAACTTATTCGAGTTACCTATGAAGTCACGAAGAGTGTTTTAATGAATAAAGATTGAATCTTTGAATGAAAACACCTCAATAAAGGTACCTATTATGTTACTAGACCTTTTTAATGTCTAAAGATTGAATCTTTGGAATAAAATGATATTTCTGAGTTTAACTTATTCGATTTACCTATGAAGTCGTGAACAGTGTTTTAATGACTCAATAATGAATCTTTGAATGAAAATACCTTAGTAAAGGTACCTATTATGTTGCTAGACATTTTTAATGTATAAAGATTGAATCTTGGAAAGAAAATGACTATTTTGAGTTAAACTTATTCGAGTTCCCTATGACATCCCAAAGAGTATTTCAACGAGTAAAGATTGAATCTTTGATTGAAATTACTTGAATCAAGGGTCTTATTTTGTCCCTGGACCTTTTATATATAAAGATTGAATCTTTAAAAAGAAATGAGCGTTATGAGTTAAACCTATCCGAGTTCCCTATGACATCCTGAATAGTGTTTTAACGCGTAAGGATTGAATCTTTGCGTGAAATTACCTCAATAGAGGTACTTATTATGTCACTAGACCTTTTTAATGTATAAAGGTTTAATCTTTGAAAGAAAATGAGAGTTTTGAGTTAAACATATTCGAGTTCCCTGCGACGTCTCGAAGAGTGTTTTAAAGAGTAAATATTGAATCTTTGAATGAAATTACCTCAATCAAGGTACCTATTATGTCACTAGACCTTTTTAATGTATAAAGATTGAATATTTGTAAAGAACTACGAGTTTTGAGTTAAAGTTATTTGAGTTCCCTTTGACGTCACGAAGCGTGTTTTAATGAGTAAAGATTGAATCTCTGAACGAAATTATCTCAATCAATGTACCTATTATGTCAGTAGACCTTTTTAATGTATAAAGATGGAATCTTTGGAAAAAATGAGAGTATTGAGTTTTAATTTATTCGAGTTACCTATGAAGTCGCGAAGAGTGTTTTAATGAATCTTTGAATGAAAATACCTTAGTAAAGGTACCTATTATGTTGCTAGACATTTTTAATGTATAAAGACTGAATCTTGGAAAGAAAATGACTGTTTTGAGTTAAACTTATTCGAGTTCCCTATGACATCCCGAAGAGTATTTCAACAAGTAAAGATTGAATCTTTGATTGAAATTACTTGAATCAAGGGACTTATTTTATCCCTGGACCTTTTATATATAAAGATTGAATCTTTAAAAAGAAATGAGCGTTATGAGTTAAACCTATCCGAGTTCCCTATGACGTCCCGGATAGTGTTTTAAAGCGTAAAGATTGAATCTTTGTATGAAATTACCTCAATAGAGGTACTTATTATGTCTCTAGACCTTTTTAATGTATAAAGGTTTAATCTTTGAAAGAAAATGAGAGTTTTGAGTTAAACATATTCGAGTTCCCTGCGACGTCTCGAAGAGTGTTTTAACGAGTAAATATTGAATCTTTGAATAAAATTACCACAATCAAGGTTCCTATTATGTCACTAGACCTTTTTAATGTTTAAATATTGAATATTTGTAAAGAACTATGAGTTTTGAGTTAAAGTTACTTGAGTTCCCTTTGACGTCACGAAGCGTGTTTTAATGAGTAAAGATAGAATCTTTGAACGAAATTAGCTCAATCAATGTACCTATTATGTCAGTCAGTAGACCTTTTTAATGTATAAAGATGGAATCTTTGAAAAAAAATGAGAGTATTGAGTTTTAACTTATTCGAGTTACCTATGAAGTCGCGAAGAGTGTTTTAATGACCAAAGATTGAATCTTCAAATGAAAATTCCTCAATAAAGGAACCTATTATGTTACTAGATCTTTTTGATGTATAAAGATTGAATCTTTGAAAGAAAATTTGAGTTTTGAGTTAAACTTATTCGAGTTCCATTTGACATCCCGAAGAGTGTTTTAATGAATAAAGATTGAATCTTTGAATGAAATTACCTCGATCAAGGTACCTATTAAGTCGCTAGAAATTTTTATTGTATAAAGATTGAATCTTTGAAAAGAAATGAGAGTTTTGAGTTAAAGTTATTCGAGTTCCCTTTGACGTCACAAAGAGTGTTTTAATGAGTAAAGATTGAATCTTTGAATGAAATTACCACAATCAAGGTACCTATTCTACCACTAGACCTTTGTAATGTACAAAGATTGAATCTTTGAAAGAAAATGAGTGTTTTGAGTTTAACTTATTCGAGTTACCTATGAAATCGCGAAGAGTGTTTTAATGACTGAAGATTGAATCTTTGAATGAAAAATTCCACAATAAAGGTACCAATTCTGTTACTAGACCTTTTTAATGTATAAAGATTGAATTTTCGAAAGAAAATGAGATTTTTGAGTTAAACTTATTCGAGTTCCCTGTAACGTCCCGAAGAGTGTTTTAATGAGTAAAGATTGAATCATTGAATGAAATTACCTCAATCAAGGTAGCTATTACATCACTAGACCTTTTTAATTTATAAAGATTGACGTTTTGAAAAGAAATGAGTGTTTCGAGTTAAAGTTATTCAAGTTCCCTTTGACGCCACGAAGAGTGTTTTAATGAGTAAAGATTGAATCTTGAATGAAATTACCTCAATCAAGGTACCTATTCAGTCACTAAACCTTTTTAATGTATAAAGATTGAATCTTTGAAAGAACATGAGAGTTTTGAGTTCAACTTATTCGAGTTACCTATGAAGTTGCGAAAAGTGTTTTAATGACTAAAGATTGAATCTTTGATTGAAAATACCTTAATAAATGTACTTATTTTGTTAGTAGACCTTTTTAATGTATAAAGATTGTATCTTTGAAAGAAAATGAGAGTTTTGAGTTAAACTTATTCATGTTCCCTGTAACGTCCCAAAGAGTGTTTTAAGGAGTAAATATTGAATCTTTGAATGTAATTACCTCAATCAAGGTAGCTATTATGTCACTATTCCTTTTTAATGTACAAAGATTGAATCTTGGAAAGAAAATGAGAGTTTTGAGTTTAACTTATTCGAGTTACCTATGAAGTCACGAAGAGTGTTTTAATGAATAAAGATTGAATCTTTGAATGAAAACACCTCAATAAAGGTACCTATTATGTTACTAGACCTTTTTAATGTCTAAAGATTGAATCTTTGGAATAAAATGATATTTCTGAGTTTAACTTATTCGATTTACCTATGAAGTCGTGAACAGTGTTTTAATGACTCAATAATGAATCTTTGAATGAAAATACCTTAGTAAAGGTACCTATTATGTTGCTAGACATTTTTAATGTATAAAGATTGAATCTTGGAAAGAAAATGACTATTTTGAGTTAAACTTATTCGAGTTCCCTATGACATCCCAAAGAGTATTTCAACGAGTAAAGATTGAATCTTTGATTGAAATTACTTGAATCAAGGGTCTTATTTTGTCCCTGGACCTTTTATATATAAAGATTGAATCTTTAAAAAGAAATGAGCGTTATGAGTTAAACCTATCCGAGTTCCCTATGACATCCTGAATAGTGTTTTAACGCGTAAGGATTGAATCTTTGCGTGAAATTACCTCAATAGAGGTACTTATTATGTCACTAGACCTTTTTAATGTATAAAGGTTTAATCTTTGAAAGAAAATGAGAGTTTTGAGTTAAACATATTCGAGTTCCCTGCGACGTCTCGAAGAGTGTTTTAAAGAGTAAATATTGAATCTTTGAATGAAATTACCTCAATCAAGGTACCTATTATGTCACTAGACCTTTTTAATGTATAAAGATTGAATATTTGTAAAGAACTACGAGTTTTGAGTTAAAGTTATTTGAGTTCCCTTTGACGTCACGAAGCGTGTTTTAATGAGTAAAGATTGAATCTCTGAACGAAATTATCTCAATCAATGTACCTATTATGTCAGTAGACCTTTTTAATGTATAAAGATGGAATCTTTGGAAAAAATGAGAGTATTGAGTTTTAATTTATTCGAGTTACCTATGAAGTCGCGAAGAGTGTTTTAATGAATCTTTGAATGAAAATACCTTAGTAAAGGTACCTATTATGTTGCTAGACATTTTTAATGTATAAAGACTGAATCTTGGAAAGAAAATGACTGTTTTGAGTTAAACTTATTCGAGTTCCCTATGACATCCCGAAGAGTATTTCAACAAGTAAAGATTGAATCTTTGATTGAAATTACTTGAATCAAGGGACTTATTTTATCCCTGGACCTTTTATATATAAAGATTGAATCTTTAAAAAGAAATGAGCGTTATGAGTTAAACCTATCCGAGTTCCCTATGACGTCCCGGATAGTGTTTTAAAGCGTAAAGATTGAATCTTTGTATGAAATTACCTCAATAGAGGTACTTATTATGTCTCTAGACCTTTTTAATGTATAAAGGTTTAATCTTTGAAAGAAAATGAGAGTTTTGAGTTAAACATATTCGAGTTCCCTGCGACGTCTCGAAGAGTGTTTTAACGAGTAAATATTGAATCTTTGAATAAAATTACCACAATCAAGGTTCCTATTATGTCACTAGACCTTTTTAATGTTTAAATATTGAATATTTGTAAAGAACTATGAGTTTTGAGTTAAAGTTACTTGAGTTCCCTTTGACGTCACGAAGCGTGTTTTAATGAGTAAAGATAGAATCTTTGAACGAAATTAGCTCAATCAATGTACCTATTATGTCAGTCAGTAGACCTTTTTAATGTATAAAGATGGAATCTTTGAAAAAAAATGAGAGTATTGAGTTTTAACTTATTCGAGTTACCTATGAAGTCGCGAAGAGTGTTTTAATGACCAAAGATTGAATCTTCAAATGAAAATTCCTCAATAAAGGAACCTATTATGTTACTAGATCTTTTTGATGTATAAAGATTGAATCTTTGAAAGAAAATTTGAGTTTTGAGTTAAACTTATTCGAGTTCCATTTGACATCCCGAAGAGTGTTTTAATGAATAAAGATTGAATCTTTGAATGAAATTACCTCGATCAAGGTACCTATTAAGTCGCTAGAAATTTTTATTGTATAAAGATTGAATCTTTGAAAAGAAATGAGAGTTTTGAGTTAAAGTTATTCGAGTTCCCTTTGACGTCACAAAGAGTGTTTTAATGAGTAAAGATTGAATCTTTGAATGAAATTACCACAATCAAGGTACCTATTCTACCACTAGACCTTTGTAATGTACAAAGATTGAATCTTTGAAAGAAAATGAGTGTTTTGAGTTTAACTTATTCGAGTTACCTATGAAATCGCGAAGAGTGTTTTAATGACTGAAGATTGAATCTTTGAATGAAAAATTCCACAATAAAGGTACCAATTCTGTTACTAGACCTTTTTAATGTATAAAGATTGAATTTTCGAAAGAAAATGAGATTTTTGAGTTAAACTTATTCGAGTTCCCTGTAACGTCCCGAAGAGTGTTTTAATGAGTAAAGATTGAATCATTGAATGAAATTACCTCAATCAAGGTAGCTATTACATCACTAGACCTTTTTAATTTATAAAGATTGACGTTTTGAAAAGAAATGAGTGTTTCGAGTTAAAGTTATTCAAGTTCCCTTTGACGCCACGAAGAGTGTTTTAATGAGTAAAGATTGAATCTTGAATGAAATTACCTCAATCAAGGTACCTATTCAGTCACTAAACCTTTTTAATGTATAAAGATTGAATCTTTGAAAGAACATGAGAGTTTTGAGTTCAACTTATTCGAGTTACCTATGAAGTTGCGAAAAGTGTTTTAATGACTAAAGATTGAATCTTTGATTGAAAATACCTTAATAAATGTACTTATTTTGTTAGTAGACCTTTTTAATGTATAAAGATTGTATCTTTGAAAGAAAATGAGAGTTTTGAGTTAAACTTATTCATGTTCCCTGTAACGTCCCAAAGAGTGTTTTAAGGAGTAAATATTGAATCTTTGAATGTAATTACCTCAATCAAGGTAGCTATTATATCACTAGACCTTTTTAATGTACAAAGATTGAATCTTGGAAAGAAAATGAGAGTTTTGAGTTTAACTTATTCGAGTTACCTATGAAGTCGCGAAGAGTGTTTTAATGAATAAAGATTGAATCTTTGAATGAAAACACCTCACTAAAGGTACCTTTTATGTTACTAGACCTTTTTAATATCTAAAGATTGGATCTTTGGAATAAAATGATAGTTCTGAGTTTAA
This sequence comes from Cornus florida, assembly GCF_030987335.1. NCBI lineage: Eukaryota > Viridiplantae > Streptophyta > Magnoliopsida > Cornales > Cornaceae > Cornus > Cornus florida. Next base: position 98,340,849 of record NW_026775573.1, on the reverse strand, counting down.
CTTATTCGATTTACCTATGAAGTCGTGAACAGTGTTTTAATGACTAAATAATGAATCTTTGAATGAAAATACCTTAGTAAAGGTACCGATTATGTTACTAGACCTTATTAATGTATAAAGATTGAATCTTGGAAAGAAAATGACTGTTTTGAGTTAAACTTATTCGAGTTCCCTATGACATCCCGAAGAGTATTTCAACGAGTAAAGATTGAATCTTTGATTGAAATTACTTGAATCAAGGGACTTATTTTGTCCCAGGACCTTTTATATATAAAGATTGAATCTTTAAAAAGAAATTAGCGTTACGAGTTAAACTTATCCGAGTTCCCTATCACGTCCGGAATAGTGTTTTAACGCGTAAGGATTGAATCTTTGTACGAAATTACCTCAATAGAGGTACTTATTATGTCACTAGACCTTTTTAGTGTATAAAGGTTTAATCTTTGAAAGAAAATGAGAGTTTTGAGTTAAACATATTCGAGTTCCCTGTAACGTCTCGAAGAGTGTTTTGAAGAGTAAATATTGAATCTTTAAATGAAATTACCTCAATCAAGGCACCTATTATGTCACTAGACCTTTTGAATGTATAAAGATTGAATACTTGTAAAGAACTACAAGTTTTGAGTTAAAGTTATTTGAGTTCCCTTTGACGTCACGAAGCGTGTTTTAATGAGTGAAGATTGAATCTTTGAACGAAATTATCTCAATCAATGTACCTATTATGTCAGTAGACCTTTTTAATGTATAAAGATTGAATCTTTGAAAAAAATGAAAGTATTGAGTTTAACTTATTCGAGTTACCTATGAAGTCGCGAAGAGTGTTTTAATGACTAAAGATTGAATCTTCAAATGAACATTCCTTAATAAAGGAACCTATTATGTTACTAGATCTTTTTGATGTATAAAGATTGAATCTCTTAAAGAAAATTAGAGTTTTGAGTTAAACTTATTCGAGTTCCTTTTGACATCCCGAAGAGTGTTTTAATGAATAAAGATTGAATCTTTGAATGAAATTACCTCGATCAAGGTACCTATTAAGTCACTAGAAATTTTTATTGTATAAAGATTGAATCTTTGAAAAGAAATGAGAGTTTTGAGTTCAAGTTATTCGAGTTTCCTTTGACGTCCCGAAGAGTGTTTTAATGAGTAAAGATTGAATCTTTGAATGAAATTACCTCAATCAAGGTACCTATTCTACCACTAGGCCTTTGTAATGTACAAAGATTGAATCTTTGAAAGAAAATGAGTGTTTTGAGTTTAACTTATTCGAGTTACCTATGAAATCGTGAAGAGTGTTTTAATGACTGAAGATTGAATCTTTGAATGAAAAATTCCACAATAAAGGTACCAATTCTGTTACTAGACCTTTTTAATGTATAATGATTGAGTCTTCGAAAGAAAATGAGATTTTTGTGTTAAACTTATTCGAGTTCCCTGTAACGTCCCGAAGAGTGTTTTAGTGAGTAAATATTGAATCATTGAATGAAATTACCTCAATAAAGGTAGCTATTACATCACTAGACCTTTTTAACTTATAAAGATTGACGTTTTGAAAGGAAATGAGTGTTTCGAGTTAAAGTTATTCAAGTTCCCTTTGACGCCACGAAGAGTGTTTTAATGAGTAAAGATTGAATCTTTGAATGAAATTACATCAATCAAGGTACCTATTCTGTCACTCAACCTTTTTAATGTATAAAGATTGAATCTTTGAAAGAACATGAGAGTTTTGAGTTCAGCTTATTCGAGTTACCTATGAAGTTGCGAAGAGTGTTTCAATGACTAAAGATTGAATCTTTGAATGAAAATACCTCAATAAAGGTACTTATTTTGTTAGTAGACCTTTTTAATGTATAAAGATTGTATCTTTGAAAGAAAATGAGAGTTTTGAGTTAAACTTATTCATGTTCCCTGTAACGTCCCAAAGAGTGTTTTACGGAGTAAATATTGAATCTTTGAATGTAATTTCCTCAATCAAGGTAGCTATTATATCACTAGACCTTTTTAATGTACAAAGACTGAATCTTGGAAAGAAAATGAGAGTTTTGAGTTTAACTTATTCCAGTTACCTATGAAGTCGCGAAGAGTGTTTTAATGAATAAAGATTGAATCTTTGAATGAAAACACCTCAATAAAGGTACCTATTATGTTACTAGACCTTTTTAATGTCTAAAGATTGAATCTTTGGAATAAAATGAGAGTTCTGAGTTTAACTTATTTGATTTTCCTATGAAGTCGTGAACAGTGTTTTAATGACTAAATAATGAATCTTTGAATGAAAATACCTTAGTAAAGGTACCTATTATGTTACTAGACCTTATTAATGTATAAAGATTGAATCTTGGAAAGAAAATGACTGTTTTGAGTTAAACTTATTCGAATTCCCTATGACATCCCGAAGAGTATTTCAACGAGTAAAGATTGAATCTTTGATTGAAATTACTTGAATCAAGGGACTTATTTTGTCCCAGGACCTTTTATATATAAAGATTGAATCTTTAAAAAGAAATGAGCGTTATGAGTTAAACCTATCCGAGTTCCCTATGACGTCTCGATTAGTGTTTTAACGCGTAAGGATTGAATCTTTGTATGAAATTACCTCAATAGAGGTACTTATTATGACACTAGACCTTTTTAATGTATAAAGGTTTAATCTTTGAAAGAAAAGGAGAGTTTTGAGTTAAACATATTCGAGTTCCCTGTGACGTCTCGGAGAGTGTTTTGAAGAGTAAATATTGAATCTTTGAATGAAATTACTTCAATCAAGGTACCTATTATGTCACTAGACCTTTTTAATGTATAAAGATTGAATATTTGTAAAGAACTACGAGTTTTGAGTTAAAGTTATTTGAGTTCCCTTTGACGTCACGAAGCGTGTTTTAATGAGTAAAGATTGAATCTTTGAACGAAATTATCTAAATCAATGTACCTATTATGTCAGTCAGTAGACCTTTTTAATGTATAAAGATGGAATCTTTGAAAAAAATGAGAGTATTGAGTTTTAACTTATTCGAGTTACCTATGAAGTCGCGAAGTGTGTTTTAATGACCAAAGATTGAATCTTCAAATGAAAATTCCTCAATAAAGGAACCTATTATGTTACTAGATCTTTTTGATATATAAAGACTGAATCTTTGAAAGAAAATTAGAGTTTTGAGTTAAACTCATTCGAATTCCTTTTGACATCCCGAAGAGTGTTTTAATGAATAAAGATTGAATCTTTGAATGAAATTACCTCAATCTAGGTACCTATTCTGTCACTAATCCTTTTTAATGTATAAAGATTGAATCTTTGAAAGAACATGAGAGTTTTGTGTTCAACTTATTCGAGTTACCTATGAAGTTGCGAAGAGTGTTTTAATGACTAAAGTTTGAATCTTTGAATGAAAATACCTCAACAAAGGTACTTATTTTGTTAGTAGACCTTTTTAATATACAAAGATTGTATCTTTGAAAGAAAATGAGAGTTTTGAGTTAAACTTATTTATGTTCCCTGTAACGTCCCAAAGAGTGTTTTAAGGAGTAAATATTGAATCTTTGAATGTAATTACCTCAATCAAGGTAGCTATTATGTCACTTGACCTTTTTAATGTATAAAGATTGAATATTTGCAAAGAACTACGAGTTTTGAGTTAAAGTTATATGAGTTCCCTTTGACGTCACGAAACGTGTTTTAATGAGTAAAGATTGAATCGTTGAACGAAATTATCTCAATCAATGTACCTATTATGTCAGTCAGTAGACCTTTCTAATGTATAAAGAAAGAATCTTTGAAAAAAATGAGAGTATTGAGTTTTAACTTATTTGAGTTGCCTATGAAGTCGCGAAGAGTGTTTTAATGACCAAAGATTGAATCTTTAAAAGAAAATTTCTCAATAAAGGAAGCTTTTATGTTACTAGATCTTTTTGATGTATAAAGATTGAATCTTTGAAAGAAGATTAGAGTTTTGAGTTAAACTTATTCGAGTTCCTTTTGACATCCCGAAGAGTGTTTTAATGAATAAAGATTGAATCTTTGAATGAAATTACCTCGATCAAGGTACCTATTAAGTCACTAGAAATTTTTATTGTATAAAGACTGAATCTTTGAAAAGAAATGAGAGTTTTGAGTTAAAGTTATTCGAGTTCCCTTTGACGTCACGAAGAGTGTTTTAATGAGTAAAGATTGAATCTTTGAATGAAATTACCTCAATCAAGGTACCTATTCTACCACTAGACCTTTGTAATGTATAAAGGTTGAATCTTTGGAAGAAAATGAGTGTTTTGAGTTTAACTTATTCGAGTTACCTATGAAATCGCGAAGAGTGTTTTAATGACTGAAGATTGAATCTTCGAATGAAAAATACCACAATAAAGGTACCAATTCTGTTACTAGACCTTTTTAATGTATAAAGATTGAATATTCGAAAGAAAGTGAGATTTTTGAGTTAAACTTATTCGAGTTCCCTGTAACGTCCCGAAGAGTGTTTTAATGAGTAAAGATTGAATCATTGAATGAAATTATTCAATCAAGGTAGCAATTACATCACTAGACCTTTTTAATTTATAAAGATTGACGTTTTGAAAAGAAATGAGTGTTTCGAGTTAAAGTTATTCAAGTTCCCTTTGACCCCACGAAGAGTGTTTTAATGAGTAAATATTGATTCTTTGAATGAAATTACCTCTATCAAGGTACCTATTCTGTCACTAAACCTTTTTATTTTGTTAGTAGAACTTTTTAATGTATAAAGATTGTATATTTGAAAGAAAATGAGAGTTTTGAGTTAAAATTATTCATGTTCCCTGTAACGTCCCAAAGAGTGTTTTAATGAATAAAGATTGACTCTTTGAATGAAAACACCGCAATAAAGGTACCTATTATGTTACTAGACCTTTTTAATATCTAAAGATTGAATCTTTGGAATAAAATGATAGTTCCGAGTTTAACGTATTCGATTTACCTATGAAGTCGTGAACAGTGTTTTAATGACTAAATAATGAATCTTTGAATGAAAATACCTTAGTAAAGGTACCTATTATGTTACTAGACCTTATTAATGTATAAAGATTGAATCTTGGAAAGAAAATGACTGTTTTGAGTTAAACTTATTCGAGTTCCCTATGACATCCCGAAGAGTATTTCAACGAGTAAAGATTGAATCTTTGATTGAAATTACTTGAATCAAGGGACTTATTTTATCCCTGGACCTTTTATATATAAAGATTGAATCTTTAAAAAGAAATGAGCGTTATGAGTTAAACCTATCCGAGTTCCCTATGACGTCCCGGATAGTGTTTTAAAGCGTAAAGATTGAATCTTTGTATGAAATTACACCAATAGAGGTACTTATTATGTCACTAGACCTTTTTAATGTATAAAGGTTTAATCTTTGAAAGAAAATGAGAGTTTTGAGTTAAACATATTCGAGTTCCCTGTGACGTCTCGAAGAGTGTTTTAACGAGTAAATATTGAATCTTTGAATAAAATTACCACAATCAAGGTTCCTATTATGTCACTAGACCTTTTTAATGTTTAAATATTGAATATTTGTAAAGAACTATGAGTTTTGAGTTAAAGTTACTTGAGTTCCCTTTGACGTCACGAAGCGTGTTTTAATGAGTAAAGATAGAATCTTTGAACGAAATTAGCTCAATCAATGTACCTATTATGTCAGTCAGTAGACCTTTTTAATGTATAAAGATGGAATCTTTGAAAAAAATGAGAGTATTGAGTTTTAACTTATTCGAGTTACCTATGAAGTCGCGAAGAGTGTTTTAATGACCAAAGATTGAATCTTCAAATTAAAATTCCTCAATAAAGGAACCTATTATGTTACTAGATCTTTTTGATGTATAAAGATTGAATCTTTGAAAGAAAATTTGAGTTTTGAGTTAAACTTATTCGAGTTCCATTTGACATCCCGAAGAGTGTTTTAATGAATAAAGATTGAATCTTTGAATGAAATTACCTCGATCAAGGTACCTATTAAGTCGCTAGAAATTTTTATTGTATAAAGATTGAATCTTTGAAAAGAAATGAGAGTTTTGAGTTAAAGTTATTCGAGTTCCCTTTGACGTCACAAAGAGTGTTTTAATGAGTAAAGATTGAATCTTTGAATGAAATTACCACAATCAAGGTACCTATTCTACCACTAGACCTTTGTAATGTACAAAGATTGAATCTTTGAAAGAAAATGAGTGTTTTGAGTTTAACTTATTCGAGTTACCTATGAAATCGCGAAGAGTGTTTTAATGACTGAAGATTGAATCTTTGAATGAAAAATTCCACAATAAAGGTACCAATTCTGTTACTAGACCTTTTTAATGTATAAAGATTGAATTTTCGAAAGAAAATGAGATTTTTGAGTTAAACTTATTCGAGTTCCCTGTAACGTCCCGAAGAGTGTTTTAATGAGTAAAGATTGAATCATTGAATGAAATTACCTCAATCAAGGTAGCTATTACATCACTAGACCTTTTTAATTTATAAAGATTGACGTTTTGAAAAGAAATGAGTGTTTCGAGTTAAAGTTATTCAAGTTCCCTTTGACGCCACGAAGAGTGTTTTAATGAGTAAAGATTGAATCTTGAATGAAATTACCTCAATCAAGGTACCTATTCAGTCACTAAACCTTTTTAATGTATAAAGATTGAATCTTTGAAAGAACATGAGAGTTTTGAGTTCAACTTATTCGAGTTACCTATGAAGTTGCGAAAAGTGTTTTAATGACTAAAGATTGAATCTTTGATTGAAAATACCTTAATAAATGTACCTATTTTGTTAGTAGACCTTTTTAATGTATAAAGATTGTATCTTTGAAAGAAAATGAGGGTTTTGAGTTAAACTTATTCATGTTCCCTGTAACGTCCCAAAGAGTGTTTTAAGGAGTAAATATTGAATCTTTGAATGTAATTACCTCAATCAAGGTAGCTATTATATCACTAGACCTTTTTAATGTACAAAGATTGAATCTTGGAAAGAAAATGAGAGTTTTGAGTTTAACTTATTCGAGTTACCTATGAAGTCGCGAAGAGTGTTTTAATGAATAAAGATTGAATCTTTGAATGAAAACACCTCACTAAAGGTACCTTTTATGTTACTAGACCTTTTTAATATCTAAAGATTGGATCTTTGGAATAAAATGATAGTTCTGAGTTTAACTTATTCGATTTACCTATGAAGTCGTGAACAGTGTTTTAATGACTAAATAATGAATCTTTGAATGAAAATACCTTAGTAAAGGTACCTATTATGTTACTAGACCTTATTAATGTATAAAGATTGAATCTTGGAAAGAAAATGACTGTTTTGAGTTAAACTTTTCGAGTTCCCTATGACATCCCGAAGAGTATTTCAACGAGTAAAGATTGAATCTTTGATTGAAATTACTTGAATCAAGGGACTTATTTTGTCCCAGGACCTTTTATATATAAAGATTGAATCTTTAAAAAGAAATTAGCGTTACGAGTTAAACTTATCCGAGTTCCCTATCACGTCCGGAATAGTGTTTTAACGTGTAAGGATTGAATCTTTGTACGAAATTACCTCAATAGAGGTACTTATTATGTCACTAGACCTTTTTAGTGTATAAAGGTTTAATCTTTGAAAGAAAATGAGAGTTTTGAGTTAAACATATTCGAGTTCCCTGTAACGTCTCGAAGAGTGTTTTGAAGAGTAAATATTGAATCTTTAAATGAAATTACCTCAATCAAGGCACCTATTATGTCACTAGACCTTTTGAATGTATAAAGATTGAATACTTGTAAAGAACTACAAGTTTTGAGTTAAAGTTATTTGAGTTCCCTTTGACGTCACGAAGCGTGTTTTAATGAGTGAAGATTGAATCTTTGAACGAAATTATCTCAATCAATGTACCTATTATGTCAGTAGACCTTTTTAATGTATAAAGATTGAATCTTTGAAAAAAATGAAAGTATTGAGTTTAACTTATTCGAGTTACCTATGAAGTCGCGAAGAGTGTTTTAATGACTAAAGATTGAATCTTCAAATGAACATTCCTCAATAAAGGAACCTATTATGTTACTAGATCTTTTTGATGTATAAAGATTGAATCTCTGAAAGAAAATTAGAGTTTTGAGTTAAACTTATTCGAGTTCCTTTTGACATCCCGAAGAGTGTTTTAATGAATAAAGATTGAATCTTTGAATGAAATTACCTCGATCAAGGTACCTATTAAGTCACTAGAAATTTTTATTGTATAAAGATTGAATCTTTGAAAAGAAATGAGAGTTTTGAGTTCAAGTTATTCGAGTTTCCTTTGACGTCCCGAAGAGTGTTTTAATGAGTAAAGATTGAATCTTTGAATGAAATTACCTCAATCAAGGTACCTATTCTACCACTAGGCCTTTGTAATGTACAAAGATTGAATCTTTGAAAGAAAATGAGTGTTTTGAGTTTAACTTATTCGAGTTACCTATGAAATCGTGAAGAGTGTTTTAATGACTGAAGATTGAATCTTTGAATGAAAAATTCCACAATAAAGGTACCAATTCTGTTACTAGACCTTTTTAATGTATAATGATTGAGTCTTCGAAAGAAAATGAGATTTTTGTGTTAAACTTATTCGAGTTCCCTGTAACGTCCCGAAGAGTGTTTTAGTGAGTAAATATTGAATCATTGAATGAAATTACCTCAATAAAGGTAGCTATTACATCACTAGACCTTTTTAACTTATAAAGATTGACGTTTTGAAAGGAAATGAGTGTTTCGAGTTAAAGTTATTCAAGTTCCCTTTGACGCCACGAAGAGTGTTTTAATGAGTAAAGATTGAATCTTTGAATGAAATTACATCAATCAAGGTACCTATTCTGTCACTCAACCTTTTTAATGTATAAAGATTGAATCTTTGAAAGAACATGAGAGTTTTGAGTTCAGCTTATTCGAGTTACCTATGAAGTTGCGAAGAGTGTTTCAATGACTAAAGATTGAATCTTTGAATGAAAATACCTCAATAAAGGTACTTATTTTGTTAGTAGACCTTTTTAATGTATAAAGATTGTATCTTTGAAAGAAAATGAGAGTTTTGAGTTAAACTTATTCATGTACCCTGTAACGTCCCAAAGAGTGTTTTACGGAGTAAATATTGAATCTTTGAATGTAATTTCCTCAATCAATGTAGCTATTATATCACTAGACCTTTTTAATGTACAAAGACTGAATCTTGGAAAGAAAATGAGAGTTTCGAGTTTAACTTATTCCAGTTACCTATGAAGTCGCGAAGAGTGTTTTAATGAATAAAGATTGAATCTTTGAATGAAAACACCTCAATAAAGGTACCTATTATGTTACTAGACCTTTTTAATGTCTAAAGATTGAATCTTTGGAATAAAATGAGAGTTCTGAGTTTAACTTATTTGATTTTCCTATGAAGTCGTGAACAGTGTTTTAATGACTAAATAATGAATCTTTGAATGAAAATACCTTAGTAAAGGTACCTATTATGTTACTAGACCTTATTAATGTATAAAGATTGAATCTTGGAAAGAAAATGACTGTTTTGAGTTAAACTTATTCGAATTCCCTATGACATCCCGAAGAGTATTTCAACGAGTAAAGATTGAATCTTTGATTGAAATTACTTGAATCAAGGGACTTATTTTGTCCCAAGACCTTTTATATATAAAGATTGAATCTTTAAAAAGAAATGAGCGTTATGAGTTAAACCTATCCGAGTTCCCTATGACGTCCCGATTAGTGTTTTAACGCGTAAGGATTGAATCTTTGTATGAAATTACCTCAATAGAGGTACTTATTATGACACTAGACCTTTTTAATGTATAAAGGTTTAATCTTTGAAAGAAAAGGAGAGTTTTGAGTTAAACATATTCGAGTTCCCTGTGACGTCTCGGAGAGTGTTTTGAAGAGTAAATATTGAATCTTTGAATGAAATTACTTCAATCAAGGTACCTATTATGTCACTAGACCTTTTTAATGTATAAAGATTGAATATTTGTAAAGAACTACGAGTTTTGAGTTAAAGTTATTTGAGTTCCCTTTGACATCACGAAGCGTGTTTTAATGAGTAAAGATTGAATCTTTGAACGAAATTATCTAAATCAATGTACCTATTATGTCAGTCAGTAGACCTTTTTAATGTATAAAGATGGAATCTTTGAAAAAAATGAGAGTATTGAGTTTTAACTTATTCGAGTTACCTATGAAGTCGCGAAGTGTGTTTTAATGACCAAAGATTGAATCTTCAAATGAAAATTCCTCAATAAAGGAACCTATTATGTTACTAGATCTTTTTGATATATAAATACTGAATCTTTGAAAGTTAAACTCATTCGAATTCCTTTTGACATCCCGAAGAGTGTTTTAATGAATAAAGATTGAATCTTTGAATGAAATTACCTCAATCTAGGTACCTATTCTGTCACTAATCCTTTTTAATGTATAAAGATTGAATCTTTGAAAGAACATGAGAGTTTTGTGTTCAACTTATTCGAGTTACCTATGAAGTTGCGAAGAGTGTTTTAATGACTAAAGTTTGAATCTTTGAATGAAAATACCTCAACAAAGGTACTTATTTTGTTAGTAGACCTTTTTAATATATAAAGATTGTATCTTTGAAAGAAAATGAGAGTTTTGAGTTAAACTTATTTATGTTCCCTGTAACGTCCCAAAGAGTGTTTTAAGGAGTAAATATTGAATCTTTGAATGTAATTACCTCAATCAAGGTAGCTATTATGTCACTTGACCTTTTTAATGTATAAAGATTGAATATTTGCAAAGAACTACAAGTTTTGAGTTAAAGTTATATGAGTTCCCTTTGACGTCACGAAACGTGTTTTAATGAGTAAAGATTGAAACGTTGAACGAAATTATCTCAATCAATGTACCTATTATGTCAGTCAGTAGACCTTTCTAATGTATAAAGAAAGAATCTTTGAAAAAAATGAGAGTATTGAGTTTTAACTTATTTGAGTTGCCTATGAAGTCGCGAAGAGTGTTTTAATGACCAAAGATTGAATCTTTAAAAGAAAATTTCTCAATAAAGGAAGCTTTTATGTTACTAGATCTTTTTGATGTATAAAGATTGAATCTTTGAAAGAAGATTAGAGTTTTGAGTTAAACTTATTCGAGTTCCTTTTGACATCCCGAAGAGTGTTTTAATGAATAAAGATTGAATCTTTGAATGAAATTACCTCGATCAAGGTACCTATTAAGTCACTAGAAATTTTTATTGTATAAAGACTGAATCTTTGAAAAGAAATGAGAGTTTTAAGTTAAAGTTATTCGAGTTCCCTTTGACGTCACGAAGAGTGTTTTAATGAGTAAAGATTGAATCTTTGAATGAAATTACCTCAATCAAGGTACCTATTCTACCACTAGACCTTTGTAATGTATAAAGGTTGAATCTTTGGAAGAAAATGAGTGTTTTGAGTTTAACTTATTCGAGTTACCTATGAAATCGCGAAGAGTGTTTTAATGACTGAAGATTGAATCTTCGAATGAAAAATACCACAATAAAGGTACCAATTCTGTTACTAGACCTTTTTAATGTATAAAGATTGAATATTCGAAAGAAAGTGAGATTTTTGAGTTAAACTTATTCGAGTTCCCTGTAACGTCCCGAAGAGTGTTTTAATGAGTAAAGATTGAATCATTGAATGAAATTATTCAATCAAGGTAGCAATTACATCACTAGACCTTTTTAATTTATAAAGATTGACGTTTTGAAAAGAAATGAGTGTTTCGAGTTAAAGTTATTCAAGTTCCCTTTGACCCCACGAAGAGTGTTTTAATGAGTAAATATTGATTCTTTGAATGAAATTACCTCTATCAAGGTACCTATTCTGTCACTAAACCTTTTTATTTTGTTAGTAGAACTTTTTAATGTATAAAGATTGTATCTTTGAAAGAAAATGAGAGTTTTGAGTTAAAATTATTCATGTTCCCTGTAACGTCCCAAAGAGTGTTTTAATGAATAAAGATTGACTCTTTGAATGAAAACACCGCAATAAAGTTACCTATTATGTTACTAGACCTTTTTAATATCTAAAGATTGAATCTTTGGAATAAAATGATAGTTCCGAGTTTAACGTATTCGATTTACCTATGAAGTCGTGAACAGTGTTTTAATTACTAAATAATGAATCTTTGAATGAAAATACCTTAGTAAAGGTACCTATTATGTTACTAGACCTTATTAATGTATAAAGATTGAATCTTGGAAAGAAAATGACTGTTTTGAGTTAAACTTATTCGAGTTCCCTATGACATCCCGAAGAGTATTTCAACGAGTAAAGATTGAATCTTTGATTGAAATTACTTGAATCAAGGGACTTATTTTGTCCCTGGACCTTTTATATATAAAGATTGAATCTTTAAAAAAAAATGAGCGTTATGAGTTAAACCTATCCGAGTTCCCTATGACGTCCCGAATAGTGTTTTAATGATTAAGGATTGAATCTTTGTATGAAATTACCTCAATAGAGGTACTTATAATGTCACTAGACCTTTTTAATGTATGAAGGTTCAATCTTTGAAAGAAAATGAGAGTTTTGAGTTAAACATATTCGAGTTCCCTGCGACGTCTCGAAGAGTGTTTTAAAGAGTAAATATTGATTCTTTGAATGAAATTACCTCAATCAAGGTACCTATTATGTCACTAGACCTTTTTAATGTATAAAGATTGAATACTTGTAAAGAACTACGAGTTTTGAATTAAAGTTATTTGAGTTCCCTTTGACGTCATGGAACGTGTTTTAATGAGTAAAGATTGAATCTTCGAACGAAATTATCTCAATCAATGTACCTATTATGTCAGTCAGTAAACCTTTTCAATGTATAAAGATGGAATCTTTGAAAAAAATGAGAGTATTGAGTTTTAACATATTCGAGTTACCTTTGAAGTCGCGAAGAGTGTTTTAATGTCCAAAGATTGAATCTTCAAATGAAAATTCCTCAATAAAGGAACCTATTATGTTACTAGATCTTTTTGATGTATAAAGATTGAATCATTGAAAGAAAATTAGAGTTTTGAGTTAAACTTATTCGAGTTCCTTTTGACATCCCGAAGAGTGTTTTAATGAATAAAGATTGAATCTTTGAATGAAATTACCTCGATCAAGGTACCTATTAAGTCACTAGAAATTTTTATTGTATAAAGATTGAATCTTTGAAAAGAAATGAGAGTTTTGAGTTAAAGTTATTCGAGTTCCCTTTGACGTCACGAAGAGTGTTTTAATGAGTAAAGATTGAATCTTTGAATGAAATTACCTCAATCAAGGTTCCTATTCTACCACTAGACCTTTGTAATGTATAAATATTGAATCTTTGAGAGAAAATGAGTGTTTTGAGTTTAACTTATTCGAGTTACCGATGAAATCGCGAAGAGTGTTTTAATGACTGAAGATTGAATCTTTGAATGAAAAATACCACAATAAAGGTACCAATTCTGTTACTAGACCTTTTTAATGTATAAAGACTGAATCTTCGAAAGAAAATGAGATTTTTGAGTTAAACTTATTCGAGTTTCCTGGAACGTCCCAAAGAGTGTTTTAATGAGTAAAGATTGAATCATTGAATGAAATTACCTCAATCAAGGTAGCTATTACATCACTAGACCTTTTTAATTTAAAAAGATTGACGTTTTGAAAAGAAATGAGTGTTTCGAGTTTAAGTTATTCTAGTTCCCTTTGACGCCACGAAGAGTGTTTTAATGAGTAAAGATTGAATCTTTGAATGAAATTACCTCAATCAAGGTACCTATTCTGTCACTAAACCTTTTTAATGTATAAAGATTGAATCTTTGAAAGAACATGAGAGTTTTGAGTTCAACTTATTCGAGTTACCTATGAAGTTGTGAAGAGTGTTTTAATGACAAAAGATTGAATCTTTGAATGAAAATACCTCAATAAAGGTACTTATTTTGTTAGTAGACCTTTTTAATGTATAAAGATTTCATTTTTGAAAGAAAATGAGAGTTTTCAGTTAAACTTATTCATGTTCCCTGTAACGTTCAAAAGAGTGTTTTAAGGAGTAAATATTGAATCTTTGAATGTCATTACCTCAATCAAGGTAGCTATTATGTCACTAGACCTTTTTAATGTACAAAGATTGAATCTTGGAAAGAAAATGAGAGTTTTGAGTTTAACTTATTCGAGTTACCTATGAAGTCGCGAAGAGTGTTTTAATGAATACAGATTGAATCTTTGAATGAAAACACCTCAATAAAGGTACCTATTATGTTACTAGACCTTTTTAATATCTGAAGATGGAATCTTTGGAATAAAATGATAGTTCTGAGTTTAACTTGTTCGATTTACCTATGTAGTCGTGAACTGTGTTTTAATGACTAAATAATGAATCTTTGAATGAAAATACCTTAGTAAGGGTACCTATTTTGTTACTAGACCTTTTTAATGTATAGAGATTGAATCTGGGAAAGAAAATGACTATTTTGAGTTAAACTTATTCGAGTTCCCTATGACATCCCGAAGAGTATTTCAACGAGTAAAGATTGAATCTTTGATTGAAATTACTTGAATCAAGGGACTTATTTTGTCCCTGGACCTTTTATATATAAAGATTGAATCTTTAAAAAGAAATGAGCGTTATGAGTTAAACCTATCCGAGTTCCCTATGACGTCCCGAATAGTGTTCTAACGCGTAAGGATTGAATATTTGTATGAAATTACCTCAATAGAGGTACTTATTATGTCACTAAACCTTTTTAATGTATAAAGGTTTAATCTTTGAAAGGAAATGAGAGTTTTGAGTTAAACATATTCGGGTTCCCTGCGACGTCTCGAAGAGTGTTTTAAAGAGTAAATATTGAATCTTCGAATAAAATTACCTCAATCAAGGTACCTATTATGTCACTAGACCTTTTTAATGTATAATGATTGAATATTTGTAAAGAACTACGAGTTTTGAGTTAAAGTTATTTGAGTTCCCTTTGACGTCACGAAGCGTGTTTTAATGATTAAAGATTGAATCTTTGAACGAAATTATCTCAATCAATGTACCTATTATGTTAGTCAGTAGACCTTTTTAATGTATAAAGAATGAATCTTTGAAAAAAATAAGAGTATTGAGTTTTAACTTATTCGAGTTACCTATGAAGTCGCGAAGAGTGTTTTAATGACAAAAGATTGAATCGTCAATTGAAAATTCCTCAATAATGGAACCTATTATGTTACTAGATCTTTTTGATGTATAAAGATTGAATCTTTGAAAGAAAATTAGAGTTTTGAGTTAAACTTATTCGAGTTCCTTTTGACATCCCGAAGAGTGTTTTAATGAATAAAGATTGAATCTTTGAATGAAATTACCCCGATCAAGGTACCTATGAAGTCACTAGAAATTTTTATTGTATAAAGATTGAATCTTTGAAAAGAAATGAGAGTTTTGAGTTAAAGTTATTCGAGTTCCCTTTGACGTCACGAAGAGTGTTTTAATGAGTAAAGATTGAATCTTTGAATGAAATTACCGCAATCAAGGTACCTATTCTACCACTAAACCTTTGTAATGTATAAAGTTTGAATCTTTGAAAGAAAATGAGTGTTTTGAGTTTAACTTATTCGAGTTACCTATGAAATCGCGAAGAGTGTTTTAATGACTGTAGATTGAATCTTTGAATGAAAAATACCACAATAAAGGTACCAATTCTGTTACTAGACCTTTTTAATGTATAAAGATTGAATCTTCGAAAGAAAATGAGATTTTTGAGTTAAAGTTATTCGAGTTCCCTGTAACGTACCGAAGAGTGTTTTAATGAGTAAAGATTGAACCATTGAATGAAATTACCTCAATCAAGGTAGCTATTACATCACTAGACCTTTTTAATTT
Organism: Cornus florida; assembly: GCF_030987335.1. Classification (NCBI taxonomy): domain Eukaryota; kingdom Viridiplantae; phylum Streptophyta; class Magnoliopsida; order Cornales; family Cornaceae; genus Cornus; species Cornus florida. Next base: position 98,325,053 of record NW_026775573.1, on the reverse strand, counting down.
ATAAAGATTGACGTAGTGAAATGAAATGAGTGTTTCGAGTTAAAGTTATTCAAGTTCCCTTTGACGCCACGAAGAGAGTTTTAATAAGTAAAGATTGAATCTTTAAATGAAATTACCTCAATCAAGGTACCTATTCTGTCACTAAACCTTTTTAATGTATAAAGATTGAATCTTTGAAAGAACATGAGAGTTTTGAGTTCAACTTATTCGAGTTACCTATAAAGTTGCGAAGAGTGTTTTAATGACTAAAGATTGAATCTTTGAATGAAAATACCTCAATAAAGGTACTTATTTTGTTATTAGACCTTTTTAATATATAAAGATTGTATCTTTGAAAGAAAATAAGAGTTTTGAGTTAAAGTTATTCATGTTCCCTGTAACGTCCCAAAGAGTGTTTTAAGGAGTAAATATTGAATCTTTGAATGTAATTAGCTCAATCAAGGTAGGATTATGTCGCTAGACCTTTTTAATGTACAAAGATTGAATCTTGGAAAGAAAATGAGAGTTTTGAGGTTAACTTATTCGAGTTACCTATGAAGTCAGGAAGAGTGTTTTAATGAATAAAGATTGAATCTTTGAATGAAAACACCTCAATAAAGGTACCTATTATGTTACTAGACCTTTTTAATATCTAAAGATTGAATCTTTGGAATAAACTGATAGTTCTGAGTTTAACTTATTCGATTTACCTATGAAGTCGTGAACAGTGTTTTAATGACTAAATAATGAATCTTTGAATGAAAATACCTTAGTAAAGGTACCTATTATGTTACTAGACATTATTAATGTATAAAGATTTAATCTTGGAAAGAAAATGACTATTTTGAGTTAAACTTATTCGAGTTCCCTCTGACATCCCGAAGAGTATTTCAACGAGTAAAGATTGAATCTTTGATTGAAATTACTTGAATCAAGGGACTTATTTTGTCCCAGGACCTTTTATATATAAAGATTAAATCTTTAAAAAGAAATGAGCGTTATGAGTTAAACCTATCCGAGTTCCCTATGACGTCCCGAATAGTGTTTTAACGCGTAAGGATTGAATCTTTGTACGAAATTACCTCAATAGAGGTACTTATTATGTCACTAGACCTTTTTAATGTATAAAGGTTTAATCTTTGAAAGAAAATGAGAGTTTTGTGTTAAACATATTCGAGTTCCCTGCGACGTCTCGAAGAGTGTTTTAAAGAGTAAATATTGAATCTTTGAATGAAATTACCTCAATCAAGGTACCTATTCTGTCACTAGTCCTTTTTATTGTATAAAGATTGAATATTTGTAAAAACTACGAGTTTTGAGTTAAAGTTATTTGAGTTCCCTTTGACGTCACGAATCGTGTTTTAATGATTAAAGATTGAATCTTTGAACGAAATTATCTCAATCAATGTACCTATTATGTTAGTCAGTAGACCTTTTTAATGTATAAAGAAGGAATCTTTGAACAAAATGAGAGTATTGAGTTTTAACTTATTCGAGTTACCTATGAAGTCGCGAAGAGTGTTTTAATGACCAAAGATTGAATCTTCAATTGATTATTCCTCAATAAAGGAACCTATTATGTTACTAGATCTTTTTGATGTATAAAGATTGAATCTTTGAAAGAAAATTAGAGTTTTGAGTTAAACTTATTCGAGTTCCTTTTGACATCCCGAAGAGTGTTTTAATGAATAAAGATCGAATCTTTGAATGAAATTACCTCGATCAAGGTACCTATTAAGTCACTAGAAATTTTTATTGTATAAAGATTGAATCTTTGAAAAGAAATGAGAGTTTTGAGTTAAAGTTATTCAAGTTCCCTTTGACGTCACGAAGAGTGTTTTAATGAGTAAAGATTGAATCTTTGAATGAAATTACCTCAATCAAGGTACCTATTCTACCACTAGACCTTTGTAATGTATAAAGATTGAATCTTTGAAAGAAAATGAGTGTTTTGAGTTTAACTTATTCGAGTTACCTATGAAATCGCGAAGAGTGTTTTAATGACTGAAGATTGAATCTTTGAATGAAAAATATCACAATAAAGGTACTAATTCTGTTACTAGACCTTTTTAATGTATAAAGATTGAATCTTCAAAAGAAAATGAGATTTTTGAGTTAAACTTATTCGAGTTCCCTGTAACGTCCCGAAGAGTGTTTTAATGAGTAAAGATTGAATCATTGAATGAAATTACCTCAATCAAGGTAGCTATTACATCACTAGACCTTTTTAATGTATAAAGATTGAATCTTTGAAAGAACAAGAGAGTTTTGAGTTCAACTTATTCGAGTTACCTATGAAGTTGCGAATAGTGTTTTAATGACTAAAGATTGAATCTTTGAATGAAAATACCTCAATAAAGGTACTTATTTTGTTAGTAGACCTTTTTAATGTATAAAGATTGTATCTTTGAAAGAAAATGAGAGTTTTGAGTTAAACTTATTCATATTCCCTGTAACGTCCCAAAGAGTGTTTTAAGGAGTAAATATTGAATCTTTGAATGTAATTACCTCAATCAAGGTAGCTATTATATCACTAGACCTTTTTAATGTACAAAGATTGAATCTTGGAAAAAAAATGAGAGTTTTGAGTTTAACTTATTCGAGTTACCTATGAGGTCGCGAAGAGTTTTTAATGAATAAAGATTGAATCTTTGAATGAAAACACCTCAATAAAGGTACCTATTATGTTACTAGACCTTTTTAATGTCTAAAGATTGAATCTTTGGAATAAAATGATAGTGCTGAGTTTAACTTATTCGATTTACCTATGAAGTCGTGAACAGTGTTTTAATGACTAAATAATGAATCTTTGAATGAAAATACCTTAGTAAAGGTTCCTATTATGTTATTAGACCTTTTTAATGTATAAAGATTGAAGCTTTGAAAGAAAATGACTATTTTGAGTTAAACTTATTCGAGTTCCCTATGACATCCCGAAGAGTATTTCAACGAGTAAAGATTGAATCTTTGATTGAAATTACTTGAATCAAGGGACTTATTTTGTCCCTGGACCTTTTATATATAAAGATTGAATCTTTAAAAAGAAATGAGCGTAATGAGTTAAACCTATCCGAGTTCCCTATGACGTCCCGAATAGTGTTTTAACGCGTAAGGATTCAATCTTTGTATGAAATTACCTCAATAGAGGTACTTATTATGTCACTAGACCTTTTTAATGTATAAAGGTTTAATCTTTGAAAGAAAATGAGAGTTTTGAGTTAAACATATTCGAGTTCCCTGCGACGTCTCGAAGAGTGTTTTAACGAGTAAATATTGAATCTTTGAATAAAATTACCTCAATCAAGGTACCTATTATGTCACTAGACCTTTTTAATGTTTAAAGATTGAATATTTGTAAAGAACTACGAGTTTTGAGTTAAAGTTACTTGAGTTCCCTTTGACGTCACGAAGCGTGTTTTAATGAGTAAAGATTGAATCTTTGAACGAAATTAGCTCAATCAATGTACCTATTATGTCAGTCAGTAGACCTTTTTAATGTATAAAGATGGAATCTTTGAAAAAAATGAGAGCATTGAGTTTTAACTTATTCGAGTTACCTATGAAGTCGCGAAGAGTGTTTTAATGACCAAAGATTGAATCCTCAAATGAAAATTCCTCAATAAAGGAACCTATTATGTTACTAGATCTTTTTGATGTATAAAGATTGAATCTTTGAAAGAAAATTTGAGTTTTGAGTTAAACTTATTCGAGTTCCATTTGACATCCCGAAGAGTGTTTTAATGAATAAAGATTGAATCTTTGAATGAAATTACCTCGATAAAGGTATCTATTAAGTCGCTAGAAATTTTTATTGCATAAAGATTGAATCTTTGAAAAGAAATGAGAGTTTTGAGTTAAAGTTATTCGAGTTCCCTTTGACGTCACGAAGAGTGTTTTAATAAGTAAAGATTGAATCTTTGAATGAAATTTCCTCAATCAATGTACCTATTCTACCACTAGACCTTTGTAATGTACAAAGATTGAATCTTTGAAAGAAAATGAGTGTTTTGAGTTTAACTTATTCGAGTTACCGATGAAATCGCGAAGAGTGTTTTAATGACTGAAGATTGAATCTTTGAATGAAATTACCTCAATCAAGGTACCTATTCTACCACTAGGCCTTTGTAATGTACAAAGATTGAATCTTTGAAAGAAAATGAGTGTTTTGAGTTTAACCTATTCGAGTTACCTATGAAATCGCGAAGAGTGTTTTAATGACTGAAGATTGAATCTTTGAATGAAAAATTCCATAATAAAGGTACCAATTCTGTTACTAGACCTTTTTAATGTATAAAGATTGAATCTTCGAAAGAAGATGAGATTTTTGAGTTTAACTTATTCGAGTTCCCTGTAACGTCCCGAAGAGTGTTTTAATGAATAAAGATTGAATCTTTGAATGAAAACACCTCAATAAAGGTACCTCATATGTTACTAGACCTTTTTAATATCTAAAGATTGGATCTTTGGAATAAAATGATAGTTCTGAGTTTAACTTATTCGATTTACCTATGAAGTCGTGAATAGTGTTTTAATGACTAAAAAATGAATCTTTGAATGAAAATACCTTAGTAAAGGTACCTATTATGTTACTAGACCTTATTAATGTATAAAGATTGAATCTTGGAAAGAAAATGACTGGTTTGAGTTAAACTTATTCAAGTTCCCTATGACATCCCGAAGAGTATTTCAACGAGTAAAGATTGAATCTTTGATTGAAATTACTTGAATCAAGGGACTTATTTTGTCCCAGGACCTTTTATATATAAAGATTGAATCTTTAAAAAGAAATGAGCGTTACGAGTTAAACTTATCCGAGTTCCATATCACGTTTCGAATAGTGTTTTAACGCGTAAGGATTGAATCTTTGTTTGAAATTACCTCAATAGAGGTACTTATTATGTCACTAGACCTTTTTAGTGTATAAAGGTTTAATCTTTGAAAGAAAATGAGAGTTTTGAGTTAAACATATTCGAGTTCCCTGCGACGTCTCGAAGAGTGTTTTAAAGAGTAAATATTGAATCTTTGAATGAAATTACCTCAATCAAGGTACCTATTAAGTCACTAGACCTTTTTAATGTATAAAGATTGAATATTTGTAAAGAACTACGAGTTTTGAGTTAAAGTTATTTGAGTTCCCTTTGACGTCACGAAGCGTGTTTTAATGAGTAAAGATTGAATCTTTGAACGAAATTATCTCAATCAATGTACCTATTATGTCAGTCAGTAGACCTTTTTAATGTATAAAGATTGAATCTTTGAAAAAAATGAGAGTATTGAGTTTTAACTTATTCGAGTTACCTATGAAGTCGCGAAGAGTGTTTTAAAGACCAAAGATTGAATCTTCAAATGAAAATTCCTCAATAAAGGAACCTATTATGTTACTAGATCTTTTTGATGTATAAAGATTGAATCTTTGAAAGAAAATTAGAGTTTTGAGTTAAACTTATTCGAGTTCCTTTTGACATCCCGAAGAGTGTTTTAATGAATAAAGATTGAATCTTTGAATGAAATTACCTCGATCAAGGTACCTATTAAGTCACTAGAAATTTTTATTGTATAAAGATTGAATCCTTGAAAAGAAATGAGAGTTTTGACTTAAAGTTATTCGAGTTCCCTTTGACGTCACGAAGAGTGTTTTAATGAGTAAAGATTGAATCTTTGAATGAAATTACCTCAATCAAGGTACCTATTCTACCACTAGGCCTTTGTAATGTACAAAGATTGAATCTTTGAAAGAAAATGAGTGTTTTGAGTTTAACTTATTCGAGTTACCTATGAAATCGTGAAGAGTGTTTTAATGACTGAAGATTGAATCTTTGAATGAAAAATTCCACAATAAAGGTACCAATTCTGTTACAAGACCTTTTTAATGTATAAAGATTGAATCTTCGAAAGAAAATGAGATTTTTGTGTTAAACTTATTCGAGTTCCCTGTAACGTCCCGAAGAGTGTTTTAATGAGTAAAGATTGAATCATTGAATGAAATTACCTCAATCAAGGTAGCTATTACATCACTAGACCTTTTTAATTTATAAAGATTGACGTTTTGAAAAGAAATGAGTGTTTTGAGTTAAAGTTATTCAAGTTCCCTTTGACGCCACGAAGAGTGTTTTAATGAGAAAAGATTGAATCTTTGAATGAAATTACCTCAATCAAGGTACCTATTCTGTCACTAAACCTTTTTAATGTATAAAGATTGAATCTTTGAAAGAACATGAGAGTTTTGAGTTCGACTTATTCGAGTTACCTATGAAGTTGCGAAGAGTGTTTTAATGACTAAAGATTGAATCTTTGAATGAAAATACCTCAATAATGGTACAAATTTTGTTAGTAGACCTTTTTAATGTATAAAGATTGTATCTTTGAAAGAAAATGAGAGTTTTGAGTTAAACATATTCATGTTCCCTGTAACCTCCCAAAGAGTGTTTTAAGGAGTAAATATTGAATCTTTGAATGTAATTACCTCAGTCAAGGTAGCTATTATGTCACTAGACCTTTTTAATGTACAAAGATTGAATCTTGGAAAGAAAATGAGAGTTTTGAGTTTAACTTATTCGAGTTACCTATGAAGTCGCGAAGAGTGTTTTAATGAATAAAGATTGAATCTTTGAATCAAAACACCTCAATAAAGGTACCTATTATGTTATTAGACCTTTTTGATATCTAAAGAGTGAATCTTTGGAATAAAATGACAGTTCTGAGTTTAACTTATTCGATTCACCTATGAAGTCGTGAACAGTGTTTTAATGACTAAATAATGAATCTTTGAATGAAAATACCTTAGTAAAGGTACCTATTATGTTACTAGACCTTATTAATGTATAAAGATTGAATTTTGAAAAGAAAATGACTGTTTTGAGTTAAACTTATTCGAGTTCCCTATGACATCCCGAAGAGTATTTCAATGAGTAAAGATTGAATCTTTGATTGAAATTACTTGAATCAAGGGACTTATTTTGTCCCTGGACCTTTTATATAAAAAGATTGAATCTTTAAAAAGAAATGAGTGTTATGAGTTAAACCTATCCAGGTTCCCTATGTCGTCCCGAATAGTGTTTTAACGCGTAAGGATTGAATCTTTGTATGAAATTACCTCAATAGAGGTACGTAAAATGACACTAGACCTTTTTAATGTATAAAGGTTTAATATTTGAAAGAAAATGAGAGTTTTGAGTTAAACATATTCGAGTTCCCTGTGACGTCTCGAAGAGTGTTTTGAAGAGTAAATATTGAATCTTTAAATGAAATTACCTCAATCAAGGTACCTATTATGTCACTAGACCTTTTTAGTGTATAAAGATTGAATATTTGTAAAGAACTACAAGTTTTGAGTTAAAGTTATTTGAGTTCCCTTTGACGTCACGAAGCGTGTTTTAATGAGTGAAGATTGAATCTTTGAACGAAATTATCTCAATCAATGTACCTATTATGTCAGTCAGTAGACCTTTTTAATGTATAAAGATGGAAACTTTGAAAAAAAATGAGAGTATTGAGTTTTAACTTATTCGAGTTACCTATGAAGTCGCGAAGAGTGTTTTAATGACCAAAGATTGAATCTTCAAATGAACATTCCTCAATAAAGGAACCTATTATGTTACTAGATCTTTTTGATGTATAAAGATTGAATCTTTGAAAGAAAATTAGAGTTTTGAGTTAAACTTATTCGAGTTCCTTTTGACATCCCGAAGAGTGTTTTAATGAATAAAGATTGAATCTTTGAATGAAATTACCTCGATCAAGGTACCTATTAAGTCACTAGAAATTTTTATTGTATAAAGATTGAATCTTTGAAAAGAAATGAGAGTTTTGAGTTAAAGTTATTCGAGTTCCCTTTGACGTCACGAAGAGTGTTTTAATGAGTAAAGATTGAATCTTTGAATGAAATTACCTCAATCAAGGTACCTATTCTACCACTAGGCCTTTGTAATGTACAAAGATTGAATCTTTGAAAGAAAATGAGTGTTTTGAGTTTAACCTATTCGAGTTACCTATGAAATCGCGAAGAGTGTTTTAATGACTGAAGATTGAATCTTTGAATGAAAAATTCCATAATAAAGGTACCAATTCTGTTACTAGACCTTTTTAATGTATAAAGATTGAATCTTCGAAAGAAAATGAGATTTTTGAGTTTAACTTATTCGAGTTCCCTGTAACGTCCCGAAGAGTGTTTTAGTGAGTAAATATTGAATCATTGAATGAAATTACCTCAATCAAGGTAGCTATTACATCACTAGACCTTTTTAATTTATAAAGATTGACGTTTTGATAGAAAATGAGTGTTTCGAGTTAAAGTTATTCAAGTTCCCTTTGAAGCCACGAAGAGTGTTTTAATGAGTAAAGATTGAATCTTTGAATGAAATTACATCAATCAAGGTACCTATTCTGTCACTAAACCTTTTGAATGTATAAAGATTGAATCTTTGAAAGAACATGAGAGTTTTGAGTTCAGCTTATTCGAGTTACCTATGAAGTTGCGAAGAGTGTTTCAATGACTAAAGATTGAATCTTTAAATGAAAATACCTTAATAAATGTACTTATTTTGTTAGTAGACCTTTTTAATGTATAAAGATTGTATCTTTGAAAGAAAATGAGAGTTTTGAGTTAAACTTATTCATGTTCCATGTAACGTCCCAAAGAGTGTTTTAAAGAGTAAATATTGAATCTTTGAATGTAATTTCCTCAATCAAGGTAGCTATTATATCACTAGACCTTTTTAATGTACAAAGACTGAATCTTGGAAAGAAAATGAAAGTTTTGAGTTTAACTTATTCGAGTTACCTATGAAGTCGCGAAGAGTGTTTTAATGAATAAAGATTGAATCTTTGAATGAAAACACCTCAATAAAGTTACCTATCATGTTACTAGACCTTTTTAATGTCTAAAGATTGAATCTTTGGAATAAAATGAGAGTTCTGAGTTTAACTTATTCGATTTACCTATGAAGTCGTGAACAGTGTTTTAATGACTAAATAATGAATCTTTGAATGAAAATACCTTAGTAAAGGTACCTATTATGTTACTAGACCTTATTAATGTATAAAGATTGAATCTTGGAAAGAAAATGACTGTTTTGAGTTAAACTTATTCGAGTTCCCTATGACATCCCGAAGAGTATTTCAACGAGTAAAGATTGAATCTTTGATTGAAATTACTTGAATCAAGGGACTTATTTTGTCCCTGGATCTTTTATATATAAAGATTGAATCTTTAAAAAGAAATGAGCATTATGTGTTAAACCTATCCGAGTTCCCTGTGACGTCCCGAATAGTGTTTTAACGCGTAAGGATTGAATCTTTGTATGAAATTATCTCAATAGAGGTACTTATTATGACACTAGACCTTTTTAATGTATAAAGGTTTAATCTTTGAAAGAAAATGAGAGTTTTGAGTTAAACATATTCGAGTTCCCTGTGACGTCTCGAAGAGTGTTTTGAAGAGTAAATATTGAATCTTTGAATGAAATTACCTCAATCAAGGTACCTATTATGTCACTAGACCTTTTTAATGTATAAAGATTGAATATTTGTAAAGAACTACGAGTTTTGAGTTAAAGTTATTTGAGTTCCCTTTGACGTCACGAAGCGTATTTTAATGAGTAAAGATTGAATCTTTGAACGAAATTATCTTAATCAATGTACCTATTATGTTACCTATGAAATTAGTGTTTTGAGTTTAACCTATTCGAGTTACCTATGAAATCGCGAAGAGTGTTTTAATGACTGAAGATTGAATCTTTGAATGAAAAATTGCACAATAAAGGTACCAATTCTGTTACTAAACCTTTTTAATGTATAAAGATTGAATGTTCGAAAGAAAATGAGATTTTTGAGTTAAACTTATTCGAGTTCCATGTAACGTCCCGAAGAGTGTTTTAATGAGTAAAGATTGAATCATTGAATGAAATTACCTCAATCAAGGTAGCTATTACATCACTAGACCTTTTTAATTTATAAAGATTGACGTTTTGAAAAGAAATGAGTGTTTCGAGTTAAAGTTATTCAAGTTCCCTTTGACGCCACGAAGAGTGTTTTAATGAGTAAAGATTGAATCTTTGAATGAAATTACCTCAATCAAGGTACCTATTCTGTCACTAAACCTTTTTAATGTATAAAGAATGAATCTTTGAAAGAACATGAGAGTTTTGAGCTCAACTTATTCGAGTTACCTATGAAGTTGCGAAGAGTATTTTAATGACTAAAGATTGAATCTTTGAATGAAAATACCTCAATAAAGGTACTTATTTTGTTAGTAGACCTTTTTAATGTATAAAGATTGTATCTTTGAAAGAAAATGGGAGTTTTGAGTTAAACTTTTTCATGTTCCCTGTAACGTCCCAAAGAGTGTTTTAAGGAGTAAATATTGAATCTTTGAATGTAATTACCTCAATCAAGGTAGCTATTATGTCACTAGACCTTTTTAATGTGCAAAGATTGAATCTTGGAAAGAAAATGAGAGTTTTGAGTTTAACTTATTCAAATTACCTATGAAGTCGCGAAGAGTGTTTTAATGAATAAAGATTGAATCTTTGAATGAAAACACCTCAATAAAGTTACCTATTATGTTACTAGACCTTTTTAATGTCTAAAGATTGAATCTTTGGAACAAAATGAGAGTTCTGAGTTTAACTTATTCGATTTACCTATGAAGTCGTGAACAGTGTTTTAATGACTAAATAATGAATCTTTGAATGAAAATACCTTAGTAAAGGTACCTATTATGTTACTAGACCTTATTAATGTATAAAGATTGAATCTTGGAAAGAAAATGACTGTTTTGAGTTAAACTTATTCGAGTTCCCTATGACATCCCGAAGAGTATTTCAACGAGTAAAGATTGAATCTTTGATTGAAATTACTTGAATCAAGGGACTTATTTTGTCCCTGGACCTTTTATATATAAAGATTGAATCTTTTAAAAGAAATGAGCGTTATTAGTTAAACCAATCCGAGTTCCCTATGACGTGCCGAATAGTGTTTTAACGCGTAAGGATTGAATCTTTGTATGAAATTACCTCAATAGAGGTACTTATTATGACACTAGACCTTTCTAATGTATAAAGGTTTAATCTTTGAAAGAAAATGAGAGTTTTGAGTTAAACATATTCGAGTTCCCTGTGACGTCTCGAAGAGTGTTTTGAAGAGTAAATATTGAATATTTGAATGAAATTACCTCAATCAAGGTACCTATTATGTCACTAGACCTTTTTAATTTATAAAGATTGAATATTTGTAAAGAACTACGAGTTTTGAGTTAAAGTTATTTGAGTTCCCTTTGACGTCACGAAGCGTGTTTTAATTAGTAAAGATTGAATCTTTGAACGAAATTATCTCAATCAATGTACCTATTATGTCAGTCAGCAGACCTTTTTAATGTATAAAGATGGAATCTTTGAAAAAAATGAGAGTATTGAGTTTTAACTTATTCGAGTTACCTATGAAGTCGCGAAGAGTGTTTTAATGACCAAAGATTGAATCTTCAAATGAAAATTCCTCAATAAAGGAACCTATTATGTTACTAGATCTTTTTGATGTATAAAGATTGAATCTTTGAAAGAAAATTAGAGTTTTGAGTTAAACTTATTCGAGTTCCTTTTAACATCCCGAAGAGTGTTTTAATGAATAAAGATTGAATCTTTGAATGAAATTACCTCGATCAAGGTACCTATTAAGTCACTAGAAATTTTTATTGTATAAAGATTGAATCTTTGAAAAGAAATGAGAGTTTTGAGTTAAAGTTATTCGAGTTCCCTTTGACGTCACGAAGAGTGTTTTAATGAGTAAAGATTGAATCTTTGAATGAAATTACCTCAATCAAGGTACCTATTCTACCACTAGACCTTTGTAATGTACAAAGATTGAATCTTTGAAAGAAAATGAGTGTTTTGAGTTTAACTTATTCGAGTTACCTATTAAATCGCGAAAAGTGTTTTAATGACTGAAGATTGAATCTTTGAATGAAAAATTCCACAATAAAGGTACCAATTCTGTTACTAGACCTTTTTAATGTATAAAGATTGAATCTTCGAAAGAAAATGAGATTTTTGAGTTAAACTTATTCGAGTTCCCCGTAACGTCCCGAAGAGTGTTTTAATGAGTAAAGATTGAATCATTGAATGAAATTACCTCAATCAAGGTAGCTATTACATCACTAGACCTTTTTAATTTATAAAGATTGACGTTTTGAAAAGAAATGAGTGTTTCGAGTTAAAGTTATTCAAGTTCCCTTTGACGCCACGAAGAGTGTTTTAATGAGTAAAGATTGAATCTTTGAATGAAATTACCTCAATCAAGGTACCTATTCTGTCACTAAACCTTTTTAATGTATAAATACTGAATCTTTGAACGAACATGAGAGTTTTGAGTTCAACCTATTCGAGTTACCTATGAAGTTGCGAAGAGTGTTTTAATGACTAAAGATTGAATCTTTGAATGAAAATACCTCAATAAAGGTACTTATTTTGTTAGTAGACCTTTTTAATGTATAAAGATTGTATCTTTGAAAGAAAATGAGAGTTTTGAGTTAAACTTATTCATGTTCCCTGTAACGTCCCAAAGAGTGTTTTAAGGAGTAAATATTGAATCTTTGAATGTAATTATCTCAATCAAGGTAGCTATTATGTCACTAGACCTTTTTAATGTACCAAGATTGAATCTTGGGAAAAAAAATGAAAGTTTTGTGTTTAACTTATTCGAGTTACCTATGAAGTCGCGAAGAGTGTTTTAATGAATAAAGATTGAATCTTTGAATGAAAACACCTCAATAAAGTTACCTATTATGTTACTAGACCTTTTTAATGTTTAAAGATTGAATCTTTGGAATAAAACGATAGTTTTGAGTTTAACTTATTCGATTTACCTATGAAGTCGTGAACAGTGTTTTAATGACTAAATAATGAATCTTTGAATGAAAATACCTTAGTAAAGGTACCTATTATGTTACTAGACCTTATTAATGTATAAAGATTGAATCTTGGAAAGAAAATGACTGTTTTGAGTTAAACTTATTCGAGTTCCTTATGACATCCCGAAGAGTATTTCAACGAGTAAAGATTGAATCTTTGATTGAAATTACTTGAATCAAGGGACTTATTTTGTCCCTGGACCTTTTATATCTAAAGATTGAATCTTTAAAAAGAAATGAGCGTTATGAGTTAAACCAATCCGAGTTCCCTATGACGTGCCGAATAGTGTTTTAACGCGTAAGGATTGAATCTTTGTATGAAATTACCTCAATAGAGGTACTTATTATGACACTAGACCTTTCTAATGTATAAAGGTTTAATCTTTGAAAGAAAATGAGAGTTTTGAGTTAAACATATTCGAGTTCCCTGTAACGTCTCGAAGAGTGTTTTGAAGAGTAAATATTGAATATTTGAATGAAATTACCTCAATCAAGGTACCTATTATGTCACTAGACCTTTTTAATTTATAAAGATTGAATATTTGTAAAGAACTACGAGTTTTGAGTTAAAGTTATTTGAGTTCCCTTTGACGTCACGAAGCGTGTTTTAATAAGTAAGGATTGAATCTTTGAACGAAATTATCTCAATCAATGTACCTATTATGTCATTCAGCAGACCTTTTTAATGTATAAAGATGGAATCTTTGAAAAAAATGAGAGTATTGAGTTTTAACTTATTCGAGTTACCTATGAAGTCGCGAAGAGTGTTTTAATGACCAAAGATTGAATCTTCAAATGAAAATTCCTCAATAAAGGAACCTATTATGTTACTAGATCTTTTTGATGTATAAAGATTGAATCTTTGAAAGAAAATTAGAGTTTTGAGTTAAACTTATTCGAGTTCCTTTTGACATCCCGAAGAGTGTTTTAATGAATAAAGATTGAATCTTTGAATGAAATTACCTCGATCAAGGTACCTATTAAGTCACTAGAAATTTTTATTGTATAAAGATTGAATCTTTGAAAAGAAATGAGAGTTTTGAGTTAAAGTTATTCGAGTTCCCTTTGACGTCACGAAGAGTGTTTTAATGAGTAAAGATTGAATCTTTGAATGAAATTACCTCAATCAAGGTACCTATTCTACCACTGGACCTTTGTAATGTACAAAGATTGAATCTTTGAAAGAAAATGAGTGTTTTGAGTTTAACTTATTCGAGTTACCTATGAAATCGCGAAGAGTGTTTTAATGACTGAAGATTGAATCTTTGAATGAAAAATTCCACAATAAAGGTACCAATTCTGTTACTAGACCTTTTTAATGTATAAAGATTGAACCTTCGAAAGAAAATGAGATTTTTGAGTTAAACTTATTCGAGTTCCCCGTAACGTCCCGAAGAGTGTTTTAATGAGTAAAGATTGAATCATTGAATGAAATTACCTCAATCAAGGTAGCTATTACATCACTAGACCTTTTTAATTTATAAAGATTGACGTTTTGAAAAGAAATGAGTGTTTCGAGTTAAAGTTATTCAAGTTCCTTTGACGCCACGAAGAGTGTTTTAATGAGTAAAGATTGAATCTTTGAATGAAATTACCTCAATCAAGGTACCTATTCTGTAACTAAACCTTTTTAATGAATAAATATTGAATCTTTGAACGAACATGAGAGTTTTGAGTTCAACCTATTCGAGTTACCTACGAAGTTGCGAAGAGTGTTTTAATGACTAAAGATTGAATCTTTGAATGAAAATACCTCAATAATGGTACTTATTTTGTTAGTAGACCTTTTTAATGTATAAAGATTGTATCTTTGAAAGAAAATGAGAGTTTTGAGTTAAACTTATTCATGTTCCCTGTAACGTCCCAAAGAGTGTTTTAAGGAGTAAATATTGAATCTTTGAATGTAATTATCTCAATCAAGGTAGCTATTATGTCACTAGACCTTTTTAATGTACAAAGATTGAATCTTGGGAAAAAAAATGAGAGTTTTGTGTTTAACTTATTCGAGTTACCTATGAAGTCGCGAAGAGTGTTTTAATGAATAAAGATTGAATCTTTGAATGAAAACACCTCAATAAAGTTACCTATTATGTTACTAGACCTTTTTAATGTCTAAAGATTGAATCTTTGGAATAAAATGATAGTTCTGAGTTTAACTTATTCGATTTACCTATAAAATCGTGAACAGTGTTTTAATGACTAAATAATGAATCTTTGAATGAAAATACCTTAGTAAAGGTACCTATTATGTTACTAGACCTTATTAATGTATAAAGATTGAATCTTGGAAAGAAAATAACTGTTTTGAGTTAAACTTATTCGAGTTCCCTATGACATCCCGAAGAGTATTTCAACGAGTAAAGATTGAATCTTTGATTGAAATTACTTGAATCAAGGGACTTATTTTGTCCCTGGACCTTTTATATATAAAGATTGAATCTTTTAAAAGAAATGAGCGTTATTAGTTAAACCAATCCGAGTTCCCTATGACGTGCCGAATAGTGTTTTAACGCGTAAGGATTGAATCTTTGTATGAAATTACCTCAATAGAGGTACTTATTATGACACTAGACCTTTCTAATGCATAAAGGTTTAATCTTTGAAAGAAAATGAGAGTTTTGAGTTAAACATATTCGAGTTCCCTGTGACGTCTCGAAGAGTATTTTGAAGAGTAAATATTGAATATTTGAATGAAATTACCTCAATCAAGGTACCTATTATGTCACTAGACCTTTTTAATTTATAAAGATTGAATATTTGTAAAGAACTACGAGTTTTGAGTTAAAGTTATTTGAGTTCCCTTTGACGTCACGAAGCGTGTTTTAATAAGTAAAGATTGAATCTTTGAACGAAATTATCTCAATCAATGTACCTATTATGTCAGTCAGCAGACCTTTTTAATGTATAAAGATGGAATCTTTGAAAAAAATGAGAGTATTGAGTTTTAACTTATTCGAGTTACCTATGAAGTCGCGAAGAGTGTTTTAATGACCAAAGATTGAATCTTCAAATGAAAATTCCTCAATAAAGGAACCTATTATGTTTCTAGATCTTTTTGATGTATAAAGATTGAATCTTTGAAAGAAAATTAGAGTTTTGAGTTAAACTTATTCGAGTTCCTTTTGACATCCGGAAGAGTGTTTTAATGAATAAAGATTGAATCTTTGAATGAAATTACCTCGATCAAGGTACCTATTAAGTCACTAGAAATTTTTATTGTATAAAGATTGAATCTTTGAAAAGAAATGAGAGTTTTGAGTTAAAGTTATTCGAGTTCCCTTTGACGTCACGAAGAGTGTTTTAATGAGTAAAGATTGAATCTTTGAATGAAATTACCTCAATCAAGGTACCTATTCTACCACTAGACCTTTGTAATGTACAAAGATTGAATCTTTGAAAGAAAATGAGTGTTTTGAGTTTAACTTATTCGAGTTACCTATGAAATCGCGAAAAGTGTTTTAATGACTGAAGATTGAATCTTTGAATCAAAAATTCCACAATAAAGGTACCAATTCTGTTACTAGACCTTTTTAATGTATAAAGATTGAATCTTCGAAAGAAAATGAGATTTTTGAGTTAAACTTATTCGAGTTCCCCGTAACGTCCCGAAGAGTGTTTTAATGAGTAAAGATTGAATCATTGAATGAAATTACCTCAATCAAGGTAGCTATTACATCACTAGACCTTTTTAATTTATAAAGATTGACGTTTTGAAAAGAAATGAGTGTTTCGAGTTAAAGTTATTCAAGTTCCCTTTGACGCCACCAAGAGTGTTTTAATGAGTAAAGATTGAATCTTTGAATGAAATTACCTCAATCAAGGTACCTATTCTGTCACTAAACCTTTTTAATGTATAAATACTGAATCTTTGAACGAACATGAGAGTTTTGAGTTCAACCTATTCGAGTTACCTATGAAGTTGCGAAGAGTGTTTTAATGACTAAAGATTGAATCTTTGAATGAAAATACCTCAATAAAGGTACTTATTTTGTTAGTAGACCTTTTAATGTATAAAGATTGTATCTTTGAAAGAAAATGAGAGTTTTGAGTTAAACTTATTCATGTTCCCTGTAACGTCCCAAAGAGTGTTTTAAGGAGTAAATATTGAATCTTTGAATGTAATTATCTCAATCAAGGTAGCTATTATGTCACTAAACCTTTTTAATGTACAAAGATTGAATCTTGGGAAAAAAAATGAGAGTTTTGTGTTTAACTTATTCGAGTTACCTATGAAGTCGCGAAGAGTCTTTTAATGAATAAAGATTGAATCTTTGAATGAAAACACCTCAATAAAGTTACCTATTATGTTACTAGACCTTTTTAATGTCTAAAGATTGAATCTTCGGAATAAAATGATAGTTCTGAGTTTAACTTATTCGATTTACCTATGAAGTCGTGAACAGTGTTTTAATGACTAAATAATGAATCTTTGAATGAAAATACCTTAGTAAAGGTACCTATTATGTTACTAGACCTTATTAATGTATAAAGATTGAATCTTGGAAAGAAAACGACTGTTTTGAGTTAAACTTATTCGAGTTCCCTATGACATCCCGAAGAGTATTTCAACGAGTAAAGATTGAATCTTTGATTGAAATTACTTGAATCAAGGGACTTATTTTGTCCCCGGACCTTTTATATCTAAAGATTGAATCTTTAAAAAGAAATGAGCGTTATGAGTTAAACCAATCCGAGTTCCCTATGACGTGCCGAATAGTGTTTTAACGCGTAAGGATTGAATCTTTGTATGAAATTACCTCAATAGAGGTACTTATTATGACACTAGACCTTTCTAATGTATAAAGGTTTAATCTTTGAAAGAAAATGAGAGTTTTGAGTTAAACATATTCGAGTTCCCTGTAACGTCTCGAAGAGTGTTTTGAAGAGTAAATATTGAATATTTGAATGAAATTACCTCAATCAAGGTACCTATTATGTCACTAGACCTTTTTAATTTATAAAGATTGAATATTTGTAAAGAACTACGAGTTTTGAGTTAAAGTTATTTGAGTTCCCTTTGACGTCACGAAGCGTGTTTTAATAAGTAAGGATTGAATCTTTGAACGAAATTATCTCAATCAATGTACCTATTATGTCATTCAGCAGACCTTTTTAATGTATAAAGATGGAATCTTTGAAAAAAATGAGAGTATTGAGTTTTAACTTATTCGAGTTACCTATGAAGTCGCGAAGAGTGTTTTAATGACCAAAGATTGAATCTTCAAATGAAAATTCCTCAATAAAGGAACCTATTATGTTACTAGATCTTTTTGATGTATAAAGATTGAATCTTTGAAAGAAAATTAGAGTTTTGAGTTAAACTTATTCGAGTTCCTTTTGACATCCCGAAGAGTGTTTTAATGAATAAAGATTGAATCTTTGAATGAAATTACCTCGATCAAGGTACCTATTAAGTCACTAGAAATTTTTATTGTATAAAGATTGAATCTTTGAAAAGAAATGAGAGTTTTGAGTTAAAGTTATTCGAGTTCCCTTTGACGTCACGAAGAGTGTTTTAATGAGTAAAGATTGAATCTTTGAATGAAATTACCTCAATCAAGGTACCTATTCTACCACTGGACCTTTGTAATGTACAAAGATTGAATCTTTGAAAGAAAATGAGTGTTTTGAGTTTAACTTATTCGAGTTACCTATGAAATCGCGAAGAGTGTTTTAATGACTGAAGATTGAATCTTTGAATGAAAAATTCCACAATAAAGGTACCAATTCTGTTACTAGACCTTTTTAATGTATAAAGATTGAACCTTCGAAAGAAAATGAGATTTTTGAGTTAAACTTATTCGAGTTCCCCGTAACGTCCCGAAGAGTGTTTTAATGAGTAAAGATTGAATCATTGAATGAAATTACCTCAATCAAGGTAGCTATTACATCACTAGACCTTTTTAATTTATAAAGATTGACGTTTTGAAAAGAAATGAGTGTTTCGAGTTAAAGTTATTCAAGTTCCTTTGACGCCACGAAGAGTGTTTTAATGAGTAAAGATTGAATCTTTGAATGAAATTACCTCAATCAAGGTACCTATTCTGTAACTAAACCTTTTTAATGAATAAATATTGAATCTTTGAACGAACATGAGAGTTTTGAGTTCAACCTATTCGAGTTACCTACGAAGTTGCGAAGAGTGTTTTAATGACTAAAGATTGAATCTTTGAATGAAAATACCTCAATAATGGTACTTATTTTGTTAGTAGACCTTTTTAATGTATAAAGATTGTATCTTTGAAAGAAAATGAGAGTTTTGAGTTAAACTTATTCATGTTCCCTGTAACGTCCCAAAGAGTGTTTTAAGGAGTAAATATTGAATCTTTGAATGTAATTATCTCAATCAAGGTAGCTATTATGTCACTAGACCTTTTTAATGTACAAAGATTGAATCTTGGGAAAAAAAATGAGAGTTTTGTGTTTAACTTATTCGAGTTACCTATGAAGTCGCGAAGAGTGTTTTAATGAATAAAGATTGAATCTTTGAATGAAAACACCTCAATAAAGTTACCTATTATGTTACTAGACCTTTTTAATGTCTAAAGATTGAATCTTTGGAATAAAATGATAGTTCTGAGTTTAACTTATTCGATTTACCTATAAAATCGTGAACAGTGTTTTAATGACTAAATAATGAATCTTTGAATGAAAATACCTTAGTAAAGGTACCTATTATGTTACTAGACCTTATTAATGTATAAAGATTGAATCTTGGAAAGAAAATAACTGTTTTGAGTTAAACTTATTCGAGTTCCCTATGACATCCCGAAGAGTATTTCAACGAGTAAAGATTGAATCTTTGATTGAAATTACTTGAATCAAGGGACTTATTTTGTCCCTGGACCTTTTATATATAAAGATTGAATCTTTTAAAAGAAATGAGCGTTATTAGTTAAACCAATCCGAGTTCCCTATGACGTGCCGAATAGTGTTTTAACGCGTAAGGATTGAATCTTTGTATGAAATTACCTCAATAGAGGTACTTATTATGACACTAGACCTTTCTAATGCATAAAGGTTTAATCTTTGAAAGAAAATGAGAGTTTTGAGTTAAACATATTCGAGTTCCCTGTGACGTCTCGAAGAGTATTTTGAAGAGTAAATATTGAATATTTGAATGAAATTACCTCAATCAAGGTACCTATTATGTCACTAGACCTTTTTAATTTATAAAGATTGAATATTTGTAAAGAACTACGAGTTTTGAGTTAAAGTTATTTGAGTTCCCTTTGACGTCACGAAGCGTGTTTTAATAAGTAAAGATTGAATCTTTGAACGAAATTATCTCAATCAATGTACCTATTATGTCAGTCAGCAGACCTTTTTAATGTATAAAGATGGAATCTTTGAAAAAAATGAGAGTATTGAGTTTTAACTTATTCGAGTTACCTATGAAGTCGCGAAGAGTGTTTTAATGACCAAAGATTGAATCTTCAAATGAAAATTCCTCAATAAAGGAACCTATTATGTTTCTAGATCTTTTTGATGTATAAAGATTGAATCTTTGAAAGAAAATTAGAGTTTTGAGTTAAACTTATTCGAGTTCCTTTTGACATCCGGAAGAGTGTTTTAATGAATAAAGATTGAATCTTTGAATGAAATTACCTCGATCAAGGTACCTATTAAGTCACTAGAAATTTTTATTGTATAAAGATTGAATCTTTGAAAAGAAATGAGAGTTTTGAGTTAAAGTTATTCGAGTTCCCTTTGACGTCACGAAGAGTGTTTTAATGAGTAAAGATTGAATCTTTGAATGAAATTACCTCAATCAAGGTACCTATTCTACCACTAGACCTTTGTAATGTACAAAGATTGAATCTTTGAAAGAAAATGAGTGTTTTGAGTTTAACTTATTCGAGTTACCTATGAAATCGCGAAAAGTGTTTTAATGACTGAAGATTGAATCTTTGAATCAAAAATTCCACAATAAAGGTACCAATTCTGTTACTAGACCTTTTTAATGTATAAAGATTGAATCTTCGAAAGAAAATGAGATTTTTGAGTTAAACTTATTCGAGTTCCCCGTAACGTCCCGAAGAGTGTTTTAATGAGTAAAGATTGAATCATTGAATGAAATTACCTCAATCAAGGTAGCTATTACATCACTAGACCTTTTTAATTTATAAAGATTGACGTTTTGAAAAGAAATGAGTGTTTCGAGTTAAAGTTATTCAAGTTCCCTTTGACGCCACCAAGAGTGTTTTAATGAGTAAAGATTGAATCTTTGAATGAAATTACCTCAATCAAGGTACCTATTCTGTCACTAAACCTTTTTAATGTATAAATACTGAATCTTTGAACGAACATGAGAGTTTTGAGTTCAACCTATTCGAGTTACCTATGAAGTTGCGAAGAGTGTTTTAATGACTAAAGATTGAATCTTTGAATGAAAATACCTCAATAAAGGTACTTATTTTGTTAGTAGACCTTTTAATGTATAAAGATTGTATCTTTGAAAGAAAATGAGAGTTTTGAGTTAAACTTATTCATGTTCCCTGTAACGTCCCAAAGAGTGTTTTAAGGAGTAAATATTGAATCTTTGAATGTAATTATCTCAATCAAGGTAGCTATTATGTCACTAAACCTTTTTAATGTACAAAGATTGAATCTTGGGAAAAAAAATGAGAGTTTTGTGTTTAACTTATTCGAGTTACCTATGAAGTCGCGAAGAGTCTTTTAATGAATAAAGATTGAATCTTTGAATGAAAACACCTCAATAAAGTTACCTATTATGTTACTAGACCTTTTTAATGTCTAAAGATTGAATCTTCGGAATAAAATGATAGTTCTGAGTTTAACTTATTCGATTTACCTATGAAGTCGTGAACAGTGTTTTAATGACTAAATAATGAATCTTTGAATGAAAATACCTTAGTAAAGGTACCTATTATGTTACTAGACCTTATTAATGTATAAAGATTGAATCTTGGAAAGAAAACGACTGTTTTGAGTTAAACTTATTCGAGTTCCCTATGACATCCCGAAGAGTATTTCAACGAGTAAAGATTGAATCTTTGATTGAAATTACTTGAATCAAGGGACTTATTTTGTCCCCGGACCTTTTATATCTAAAGATTGAATCTTTAAAAAGAAATGAGCGTTATGAGTTAAACCAATCCGAGTTCCCTATGACGTGCCGAATAGTGTTTTAACGCGTAAGGATTGAATCTTTGTATGAAATTACCTCAATAGAGGTACTTATTATGACACTAGACCTTTCTAATGTATAAAGGTTTAATCTTTGAAAGAAAATGAGAGTTTTGAGTTAAACATATTCGAGTTCCCTGTAACGTCTCGAAGAGTGTTTTGAAGAGTAAATATTGAATATTTGAATGAAATTACCTCAATCAAGGTACCTATTATGTCACTAGACCTTTTTAATTTATAAAGATTGAATATTTGTAAAGAACTACGAGTTTTGAGTTAAAGTTATTTGAGTTCCCTTTGACGTCACGAAGCGTGTTTTAATAAGTAAGGATTGAATCTTTGAACGAAATTATCTCAATCAATGTACCTATTATGTCATTCAGCAGACCTTTTTAATGTATAAAGATGGAATCTTTGAAAAAAATGAGAGTATTGAGTTTTAACTTATTCGAGTTACCTATGAAGTCGCGAAGAGTGTTTTAATGACCAAAGATTGAATCTTCAAATGAAAATTCCCCAATAAAGGAACCTATTATGTTACTAGATCTTTTTGATGTATAAAGATTGAATCTTTGAAAGAAAATTAGAGTTTTGAGTTAAACTTATTCGAGTTCCTTTTGACATCCCGAAGAGTGTTTTAATGAATAAAGATTGAATCTTTGAATGAAATTACCTCAATCAAGGTACCTATTAAGTCACTAGAAATTTTTATTGTATAAAGATTGAATCTTTGAAAAGAAATGAGAGTTTTGAGTTAAAGTTATTCGAGTTCCCTTTGACGTCACGAAGAGTGTTTTAATGAGTAAAGATTGAATCTTTGAATGAAATTACCTCAATCAAGGTACCTATTCTACCACTAGACCTTTGTAATGTATAAAGATTGAATCTTTGAAAGAAAATGAGTGTTTTGAGTTTAACTTATTCGAGTTACCTATGAAATCGCGAAGAGTGTTTTAATGACTGAAGATTGAATCTTTGAATGAAAAATTCCACAATAAAGGTACCAATTCTGTTACTAGACCTTTTTAATGTATAAAGATTGAACCTTCGAAAGAAAATGAGATTTTTGAGTTAAACTTATTCGAGTTCCCCGTAACGTCCCGAAGAGTGTTTTAATGAGTAAAGATTGAATCATTGAATGAAATTACCTCAATCAAGGTAGCTATTACATCACTAGACCTTTTTAATTTATAAAGATTGACGTTTTGAAAAGAAATGGGTGTTTCGAGTTAAAGTTATTCAAGTTCCCTTTGACGCCACGAAGAGTGTTTTAATGAGAAAAGATTGAATCTTTGAATGAAATTACCTCAATCAAGGTACCTATTCTGTCACTAAACCTTTTTAATGTATAAAGATTGAATCTTTAAAAGAACATGAGAGTTTTGAGTTCAACCTATTCGAGCTACCTATGAAGTTGCGAAGAGTGTTTTAATGACTAAAGATTGAATCTTTGAATGAAAATACCTCAATAAAGGTACTTATTTTGTTAGTAGACCTTTTTAATGTATAAAGATTGTATCTTTGAAAGAAAATGAGAGTTTTGAGTTAAACTTATTCATGTTCCCTGTAACATCCCAAAGAGTGTTTTAAGGAGTAAATATTGAATCTTTGAATGTAATTACCTCAATCAAGGTAGCTATTATGTCACTAGACCCTTTTAATGTACAAAGATTGAATCTTGGGAAGAAAATGAGAGTTTTGAGTTTAACTTATTCGAGTTACCTATGAAGTCGCGAAGAGTGTTTTAATGAATAAAGATTGAATCTTTGAATGAAAACACCTCAATAAAGGTACCTATTATGTTACTAGACCTTTTTAATGTCTAAAGATTGAATCTTTGGAATAAAATGATAGTTCTGAGTTTAACTTATTCGATTTACCTATGAAGTCGTGAACAGTGTTTTAATGACTAAATAATGAATCTTTGAATGAAAATACCTTAGTAAAGGTACCTATTATGTTACTAGACCTTATTAATGTATAAAGATTGAATCTTGGAAAGAAAATGACTGTTTTGAGTTAAACTTATTCGAGTTCCCTATGACATCCCGAAGAGTATTTCAACGAGTAAAGATTTAATCTTTGATTGAAATTACTTGAATCAAGGGACTTATTTTGTCCCTGGACCTTTTATATATAAAGATTGAATGTTTAAAAAGAAATGAGCGTTATGAGTTAAACCTATCCGAGTTCCCTGTGACGTCCCGAATAGTGTTTTAACGCGTAAGGATTGAATCTTTGTATGAAATTACCTTAATAGAGGTACTTATTATGTCACTAGACCTTTTTAATGTATAAAGGTTTAATCTTTGAAAGAAAATTAGAGTTTTCAGCTAAACATATAAGAGTACCCTGTGACGTCTCGAAGAGTGTTTTGAAGAGTAAATATTGAATCTTTGAATGAAATTACCTCAATCAAGGTACCTATTATGTCACTAGACCTTTTTAATGTGTAAAGATTGAATCTTCGAAAGAAATTGAGATTTTTGAGTTAAACTTATTCGAGTTCCCTGTAACGTCCCGAAGAGTGTTTTAATAAGTAAAGATTGAATCATTGAATGAAATTACCTCAATCAAGGTAGCTATTACATCACTAGACCTTTTTAATTTATAAAGATTGACGTTTTGAAAATAAATGAGTGTTTCGAGTTAAAGTTATTCAAGTTCCCTTTGACGCCATGAAGAGTGTTTTAATGAGTAAAGATTGAATCTTTGAATGAAATTACCTCAATCAAGGTACCTATTCTGTCACTAAACCTTTTTAATGTATAAAGATTGAATCTTTGAAAGAACATGAGAGTTTTGAGTTCAACCTATTCGAGTTACCTATGAAGTTGCGAAGAGTGTTTTAATGACTAAAGATTGAATCTTTGAATGAAAATACCTCAATAAAGGTACTTATTTTGTTAGTAGACCTTTTTAATGTATAAAGATTGTATTCTTTGAAAGAAAATGAGAGTTTTGAGTTAAACTTATTCATGTTTCCTGTAACGTCCCAAAGAGTGTTTTAAGGAGTAAATATTGAATCTTTGAATGTAATTACCGCAATCAAGGTAGCTATTATGTCACTAGACCTTTTTAATGTACAACGATTGAATCTTGGGAAAAAAATGAGAGTTTTGTGTTTAACTTATTCGAGTTACCTATGAAGTCGCGAAGAGTGTTTTAATGAATAAAGATTGAATCTTTGAATGAAAACACCTCAATAAAGGTACCTATTATGTTACTAGACCTTTTTAATGTCTAAAGATTGAATCTTTGGAATAAAATGATAGTTTTGAGTTTAACTTATTCGATTTACCTATGAAGTCGTGAACAGTGTTTTAATGACTAAATAATGAATCTTTGAATGAAAATACCTTAGTAAAGGTACCTATTATGTTACTAGACCTTATTAATGTATAAAGATTGAATCTTGGAAAGAAAATGACTTTTTTGAGTTAAACTTATTCGAGTTCCCTATGACATCCCGAAGAGTATTTCAACGAGTAAAGATTGAATCTTTGAATGAAATTACTTGAATCAAGGGACTTATTTTGTCCCTGGACCTTTTATATATAAAGATTGAATCTTTAAAAAGAAATGAGCGTTATGAGTTAAACCAATCCGAGTTCCCTATGACGTCCCGAATAGTGCTTTAACGCGTAAGGATTGAATTTTTGTATGAAATTACCTCAATAGAGGTACTTATTATGACACTAGACCTTTTTAATGTATAAAGGTTTAATCTTTGAAAGAAAATGAGAGTTTTGAGTTAAACATATTCGAGTTCCCTGTGACGTCTCGAAGAGTGTTTTGAAGAGTAAATATTGAATATTTGAATGAAATTACCTCAATCAAGGTACCTATTATGTCACTAGACCTTTTTAATTTATAAAGATTGAATATTTGTAAAGAACTACGAGTTTTGAGTTAAAGTTATTTGAGTTCCCTTTGACGTCACGAAGCGTATTTGAATGAGTAAGGATTGAATCTTTGAACGAAATTATCTCAATCAATGTACCTATTATGTCAGTCAGCAGACCTTTTTAATGTATAAAGATGGAATCTTTGAAAAAAATGAGAGTATTGAGTTTTAACTTATTCGAGTTACCTATGAAGTCGCGAAGAGTGTTTTAATAACCAAAGATTGAATCTTCAAATGAAAATTCCTCAATAAAAGAACCTATTATGTTACTAGATCTTTTTGATGCATAAAGATTGAATCTTTGAAAGAAAATTAGAGTTTTGAGTTAAACTTATTCGAGTTCCTTTTGACATCCCGAAGAGTGTTTTAATGAATAAAGATTGAATCTTTGAATGAAATTACCTCGATCAAGGTACCTATTAAGTCACTAGAAATTTTTATTGTATAAAGATTGAATCTTTGAAAAGAAATGAGAGTTTTGAGTTAAAGTTATTCGAGTTCCCTTTGACGTCACGAAGAGTGTTTTAATGAGTAAAGATTGAATCTTTGAATGAAATTACCTCAATCAAGGTACCTATTCTACCACTAGACCTTTGTAATGTACAAAGATTGAATCTTTGAAAGAAAATGAGTGTTTTGAGTTTAACTTATTTGAGTTACCTATGAAATCGCGAAGAGTGTTTTAATGACTGAAGATTGAATCATTGAATGAAAAATTCCACAATAAAGGTACCAATTCTGTTACTAGACCTTTTTAATGTATAAAGATTGAATCTTCGAAAGAAAATGAGATTTTTCAGTTAAACTTATTCGAGTTCCCCGTAACGTCCCGAAGAGTGTTTTAATGGGTAAAGATTGAATCATTGAATGAAATTACCTCAATCAAGGTAGCTATTACATCACTAAACCTTTTTAATTTATAAAGATTGACGTTTTGAAAAGAAATGAGTGTTTCGAGTTAAAGTTATTCAAGTTCCCTTTGACGCCACGAAGAGTGTATTAATGAGTAAAGATTGAATCTTTGAATGAAATTACCTCAATCAAGGTACCTATTCTGTCACTAAACCTTTTTAATGTATAAAGATTGAATCTTTGAAAGAACATGAGAGTTTTGAGTTCAACATATTCGAGTTACCTATGAAGTTGCGAAGAGTGTTTTAATGACTAAAGATTGAATCTTTGAATGAAAATACCTCAATAAAGGTACTTATTTTGTTAGTAGACCTTTTTAATGTATAAAGATTGTATCTTTGAAAGAAAATGAGAGTTTTGAGTTAAACTTATTCATGTTCCCTGTAACGTCCCAAAGAGTGTTTTAAGGAGTAAATATTGAATCTTTGAATGTAATTACCTCAATCAAGGTAGCTATTATGTCACTAGACCCTTTTAATGTACAAAGATTGAATCTTGGGAAGAAAATGAGAGTTTTGAGTTTAACTTATTCGAGTTACCTATGAAGTCGCGAAGAGTGTTTTAATGAATAAAGATTGAATCTTTGAATGAAAACACCTCAATAAAGGTACCTATTATGTTACTAGACCTTTTTAATGTCTAAAGATTGAATCTTTGGAATAAAATGATAGTTCTGAGTTTAACTTATTCGATCTACCTATGAAGTCGTGAACAGTGTTTTAATGACTAAATAATGAATCTTTGAATGAAAATACCTTAGTAAAGGTACCTATTATGTTACTAGACCTTATTAATGTATAAAGATTGAATCTTGGAAAGAAAATGACTGTTTTGAGTTAAACTTATTCGAGTTCCCTATGACATCCCGAAGAGTATTTCAACGAGTAAAGATTGAATCTTTGATTGAAATTACTTGAATCAAGGGACTTATTTTGTCCCTGGACCTTTTATATATAAAGATTGAATCTTTAAAAAGAAATGAGCGGTATGAGTTAAACCTATCCGAGTTCCCTATGACGTCCCAAATAGTGTTTTAACGCGTAAGGATTGAATCTTTGTATGAAATTACCTCAATAGAGGTACATATTATGACACTAGACCTTTTTAATGCATAAAGGTTTAATCTTTGAAAGAAAAAGAGAGTTTTCAGCTAAACATATACGAGTTCCCTGTGACGTCTCGAAGAGTGTTTTGAAGAGTAAATATTGAATCTTTGAATGAAATTACCTCAATCAAGGTACTTATTATGTCACTAGACCTTTTTAATGTATAAAGATTGAATCTTCGAAAGAAAATGAGATTTTCGAGTTAAACTTATTCGAGTTCCCTGTAACGTCCCATAGAGTGTTTTAATGAGTAAAGATTGAATCATTGAATGAAATTACCTCAATCAAGGTAGCTATTACATCACTAGACCTTTTTAATTTATAAAGATTGACGTTTTGAAAAGAAATGAGTGTTTCGAGTTAAAGTTATTCAAGTTCCCTTTGACACCACGAAGTGTGTTTTATTGAGTAAAGATTGAATCTTTGAATGAAATTACCTCAGTCAAGGTACCTATTCTGTCACTAAACCTTTTTAATGTATAAAGATTGAATCTTTGAAAGAACATGAGAGTTTTGAGTTCAACTTATTCGAGTTCCCTATGACATCCCGAAGAGTATTTCAACGAGTAAAGATTGAATCTTTGATTGAAATTACTTGAATCAAGGGACTTATTTTGTCCCCGGACCTTTTATATCTAAAGATTGAATCTTTAAAAAGAAATGAGCGTTATGAGTTAAACCAATCCGAGTTCCCTATGACGTGCCGAATAGTGTTTTAACGCGTAAGGATTGAATCTTTGTATGAAATTACCTCAATAGAGGTACTTATTATGACACTAGACCTTTCTAATGTATAAAGGTTTAATCTTTGAAAGAAAATGAGAGTTTTGAGTTAAACATATTCGAGTTCCCTGTAACGTCTCGAAGAGTGTTTTGAAGAGTAAATATTGAATATTTGAATGAAATTACCTCAATCAAGGTACCTATTATGTCACTAGACCTTTTTAATTTATAAAGATTGAATATTTGTAAAGAACTACGAGTTTTGAGTTAAAGTTATTTGAGTTCCCTTTGACGTCACGAAGCGTGTTTTAATAAGTAAGGATTGAATGTTTGAACGAAATTATCTCAATCAATGTACCTATTATGTCATTCAGCAGACCTTTTTAATGTATAAAGATGGAATCTTTGAAAAAAATGAGAGTATTGAGTTTTAACTTATTCGAGTTACCTATGAAGTCGCGAAGAGTGTTTTAATGACCAAAGATTGAATCTTCAAATGAAAATTCCTCAATAAAGGAACCTATTATGTTACTAGATCTTTTTGATGTATAAAGATTGAATCTTTGAAAGAAAATTAGAGTTTTGAGTTAAACTTATTCGAGTTCCTTTTGACATCCCGAGGAGTGTTTTAATGAATAAAGATTGAATCTTTGAATGAAATTACCTCGATCAAGGTACCTATTAAGTCACTAGAAATTTTTATTGTATAAAGATTGAATCTTTGAAAAGAAATGAGAGTTTTGAGTTAAAGTTATTCGAGTTCCCTTTGACGTCACGAAGAGTGTTTTAATGAGTAAAGATTGAATCTTTGAATGAAATTACCTCAATCAAGGTACCTATTCTACCACTAGACCTTTGTAATGTATAAAGATTGAATCTTTGAAAGAAAATGAGTGTTTTGAGTTTAACTTATTCGAGTTACCTATGAAATCGCGAAGAGTGTTTTAATGACTGAAGATTGAATCTTTGAATGAAAAATTCCACAATAAAGGTACCAATTCTGTTACTAGACCTTTTTAATGTATAAAGATTGAACCTTCGAAAGAAAATGAGATTTTTGAGTTAAACTTATTCGAGTTCCCCGTAACGTCCCGAAGAGTGTTTTAATGAGTAAAGATTGAATCATTGAATGAAATTACCTCAATCAAGGTAGCTATTACATCACTAGACCTTTTTAATTTATAAAGATTGACGTTTTGAAAAGAAATGGGTGTTTCGAGTTAAAGTTATTCAAGTTCCCTTTGACGCCACGAAGAGTGTTTTAATGAGAAAAGATTGAATCTTTGAATGAAATTACCTCAATCAAGGTACCTATTCTGTCACTAAACCTTTTTAATGTATAAAGATTGAATCTTTAAAAGAACATGAGAGTTTTGAGTTCAACCTATTCGAGCTACCTATGAAGTTGCGAAGAGTGTTTTAATGACTAAAGATTGAATCTTTGAATGAAAATACCTCAATAAAGGTACTTATTTTGTTAGTAGACCTTTTTAATGTATAAAGATTGTATCTTTGAAAGAAAATGAGAGTTTTGAGTTAAACTTATTCATGTTCCCTGTAACATCCCAAAGAGTGTTTTAAGGAGTAAATATTGAATCTTTGAATGTAATTACCTCAATCAAGGTAGCTATTATGTCACTAGACCCTTTTAATGTACAAAGATTGAATCTTGGGAAGAAAATGAGAGTTTTGAGTTTAACTTATTCGAGTTACCTATGAAGTCGCGAAGAGTGTTTTAATGAATAAAGATTGAATCTTTGAATGAAAACACCTCAATAAAGGTACCTATTATGTTACTAGACCTTTTTAATGTCTAAAGATTGAATCTTTGGAATAAAATGATAGTTCTGAGTTTAACTTATTCGATTTACCTATGAAGTCGTGAACAGTGTTTTAATGACTAAATAATGAATCTTTGAATGAAAATACCTTAGTAAAGGTACCTATTATGTTACTAGACCTTATTAATGTATAAAGATTGAATCTTGGAAAGAAAATGACTGTTTTGAGTTAAACTTATTCGAGTTCCCTATGACATCCCGAAGAGTATTTCAACGAGTAAAGATTTAATCTTTGATTGAAATTACTTGAATCAAGGGACTTATTTTGTCCCTGGACCTTTTATATATAAAGATTGAATGTTTAAAAAGAAATGAGCGTTATGAGTTAAACCTATCCGAGTTCCCTGTGACGTCCCGAATAGTGTTTTAACGCGTAAGGATTGAATCTTTGTATGAAATTACCTTAATAGAGGTACTTATTATGTCACTAGACCTTTTTAATGTATAAAGGTTTAATCTTTGAAAGAAAATTAGAGTTTTCAGCTAAACATATAAGAGTACCCTGTGACGTCTCGAAGAGTGTTTTGAAGAGTAAATATTGAATCTTTGAATGAAATTACCTCAATCAAGGTACCTATTATGTCACTAGACCTTTTTAATGTGTAAAGATTGAATCTTCGAAAGAAATTGAGATTTTTGAGTTAAACTTATTCGAGTTCCCTGTAACGTCCCGAAGAGTGTTTTAATAAGTAAAGATTGAATCATTGAATGAAATTACCTCAATCAAGGTAGCTATTACATCACTAGACCTTTTTAATTTATAAAGATTGACGTTTTGAAAATAAATGAGTGTTTCGACTTAAAGTTATTCAAGTTCCCTTTGACGCCATGAAGAGTGTTTTAATGAGTAAAGATTGAATCTTTGAATGAAATTACCTCAATCAAGGTACCTATTCTGTCACTAAACCTTTTTAATGTATAAAGATTGAATCTTTGAAAGAACATGAGAGTTTTGAGTTCAACCTATTCGAGTTACCTATGAAGTTGCGAAGAGTGTTTTAATGACTAAAGATTGAATCTTTGAATGAAAATACCTCAATAAAGGTACTTATTTTGTTAGTAGACCTTTTTAATGTATAAAGATTGTATTCTTTGAAAGAAAATGAGAGTTTTGAGTTAAACTTATTCATGTTTCCTGTAACGTCCCAAAGAGTGTTTTAAGGAGTAAATATTGAATCTTTGAATGTAATTACCGCAATCAAGGTAGCTATTATGTCACTAGACCTTTTTAATGTACAACGATTGAATCTTGGGAAAAAAATGAGAGTTTTGTGTTTAACTTATTCGAGTTACCTATGAAGTCGCGAAGAGTGTTTTAATGAATAAAGATTGAATCTTTGAATGAAAACACCTCAATAAAGGTACCTATTATGTTACTAGACCTTTTTAATGTCTAAAGATTGAATCTTTGGAATAAAATGATAGTTCTGAGTTTAACTTATTCGATTTACCTATGAAGTCGTGAACAGTGTTTTAATGACTAAATAATGAATCTTTGAATGAAAATACCTTAGTAAAGGTACCTATTATGTTACTAGACCTTATTAATGTATAAAGATTGAATCTTGGAAAGAAAATGACTTTTTTGAGTTAAACTTATTCGAGTTCCCTATGACATCCCGAAGAGTATTTCAACGAGTAAAGATTGAATCTTTGATTGAAATTACTTGAATCAAGGGACTTATTTTGTCCCTGGACCTTTTATATATAAAGATTGAATCTTTAAAAAGAAATGAGCGTTATGAGTTAAACCAATCCGAGTTCCCTATGACGTCCCGAATAGTGCTTTAACGCGTAAGGATTGAATTTTTGTATGAAATTACCTCAATAGAGGTACTTATTATGACACTAGACCTTTTTAATGTATAAAGGTTTAATCTTTGAAAGAAAATGAGAGTTTTGAGTTAAACATATTCGAGTTCCCTGTGACGTCTCGAAGAGTGTTTTGAAGAGTAAATATTGAATATTTGAATGAAATTACCTCAATCAAGGTACCTATTATGTCACTAGACCTTTTTAATTTATAAAGATTGAATATTTGTAAAGAACTACGAGTTTTGAGTTAAAGTTATTTGAGTTCCCTTTGACGTCACGAAGCGTATTTGAATGAGTAAGGATTGAATCTTTGAACGAAATTATCTCAACAATGTACCTATTATGTCAGTCAGCAGACCTTTTTAATGTATAAAGATGGAATCTTTGAAAAAAATGAGAGTATTGAGTTTTAACTTATTCGAGTTACCTATGAAGTCGCGAAGAGTGTTTTAATAACCAAAGATTGAATCTTCAAATGAAAATTCCTCAATAAAAGAACCTATTATGTTACTAGATCTTTTTGATGCATAAAGATTGAATCTTTGAAAGAAAATTAGAGTTTTGAGTTAAACTTATTCGAGTTCCTTTTGACATCCCGAAGAGTGTTTTAATGAATAAAGATTGAATCTTTGAATGAAATTACCTCGATCAAGGTACCTATTAAGTCACTAGAAATTTTTATTGTATAAAGATTGAATCTTTGAAAAGAAATGAGAGTTTTGAGTTAAAGTTATTCGAGTTCCCTTTGACGTCACGAAGAGTGTTTTAATGAGTAAAGATTGAATCTTTGAATGAAATTACCTCAATCAAGGTACCTATTCTACCACTAGACCTTTGTAATGTACAAAGATTGAATCTTTGAAAGAAAATGAGTGTTTTGAGTTTAACTTATTTGAGTTACCTATGAAATCGCGAAGAGTGTTTTAATGACTGAAGATTGAATCATTGAATGAAAAATTCCACAATAAAGGTACCAATTCTGTTACTAGACCTTTTTAATGTATAAAGATTGAATCTTCGAAAGAAAATGAGATTTTTCAGTTAAACTTATTCGAGTTCCCCGTAACGTCCCGAAGAGTGTTTTAATGGGTAAAGATTGAATCATTGAATGAAATTACCTCAATCAAGGTAGCTATTATATCACTAAACCTTTTTAATTTATAAAGATTGACGTTTTGAAAAGAAATGAGTGTTTCGAGTTAAAGTTATTCAAGTTCCCTTTGACGCCACGAAGAGTGTATTAATGAGTAAAGATTGAATCTTTGAATGAAATTACCTCAATCAAGGTACCTATTCTGTCACTAAACCTTTTTAATGTATAAAGATTGAATCTTTGAAAGAACATGAGAGTTTTGAGTTCAACCTATTCGAGTTACCTATGAAGTTGCGAAGAGTGTTTTAATGACTAAAGATTGAATCTTTGAATGAAAATACCTCAATAAAGGTACTTATTTTGTTAGTAGACCTTTTTAATGTATAAAGATTGTATCTTTGAAAGAAAATGAGAGTTTTGAGTTAAACTTATTCATGTTCCCTGTAACGTCCCAAAGAGTGTTTTAAGGAGTAAATATTGAATCTTTGAATGTAATTACCTCAATCAAGGTAGCTATTATGTCACTAGACCCTTTTAATGTACAAAGATTGAATCTTGGGAAGAAAATGAGAGTTTTGAGTTTAACTTATTCGAGTTACCTATGAAGTCGCGAAGAGTGTTTTAATGAATAAAGATTGAATCTTTGAATGAAAACACCTCAATAAAGGTACCTATTATGTTACTAGACCTTTTTAATGTCTAAAGATTGAATCTTTGGAATAAAATGATAGTTCTGAGTTTAACTTATTCGATCTACCTATGAAGTCGTGAACAGTGTTTTAATGACTAAATAATGAATCTTTGAATGAAAATACCTTAGTAAAGGTACCTATTATGTTACTAGACCTTATTAATGTATAAAGATTGAATCTTGGAAAGAAAATGACTGTTTTGAGTTAAACTTATTCGAGTTCCCTATGACATCCCGAAGAGTATTTCAACGAGTAAAGATTGAATCTTTGATTGAAATTACTTGAATCAAGGGACTTATTTTGTCCCAGGACCTTTTATATATAAAGATTGAATCTTTAAAAAGAAATGAGCGGTATGAGTTAAACCTATCCGAGTTCCCTATGACGTCCCAAATAGTGTTTTAACGCGTAAGGATTGAATCTTTGTATGAAATTACCTCAATAGAGGTACATATTATGACACTAGACCTTTTTAATGCATAAAGGTTTAATCTTTGAAAGAAAAAGAGAGTTTTCAGCTAAACATATACGAGTTCCCTGTGACGTCTCGAAGAGTGTTTTGAAGAGTAAATATTGAATCTTTGAATGAAATTACCTCAATCAAGGTACTTATTATGTCACTAGACCTTTTTAATGTATAAAGATTGAATCTTCGAAAGAAAATGAGATTTTCGAGTTAAACTTATTCGAGTTCCCTGTAACGTCCCATAGAGTGTTTTAATGAGTAAAGATTGAATCATTGAATGAAATTACCTCAATCAAGGTAGCTATTACATCACTAGACCTTTTTAATTTATAAAGATTGACGTTTTGAAAAGAAATGAGTGTTTCGAGTTAAAGTTATTCAAGTTCCCTTTGACACCACGAAGTGTGTTTTATTGAGTAAAGATTGAATCTTTGAATGAAATTACCTCAGTCAAGGTACCTATTCTGTCACTAAACCTTTTTAATGTATAAAGATTGAATCTTTGAAAGAACATGAGAGTTTTGAGTTCAACTTATTCGAGTTACCTATGAAGTTGCGAAGAGTGTTTTAATGACTAAAGATTGAATCTTTGAAAGAAAATACCTCAATAAAGGTACTTATTTTGTTAGTAGACCTTTTTAATGTATAAAGATTGAATCTTGGAAAGAAAATGAGAGTTTTGAGTTTAACTTATTCGAGTTACCTATGAAGTCGCGAAGAGTGTTTTAATAAATAAAGATTGAATCTTTGAATGAAAACACCTCAATAATGGTACCTATTATGTTACTAGACCTTTTTAATGTCTAAAGATTGAATCTTTGGAATAAAATGATAGTTCTGCGTTTAACTTATTCTATTTACCTATGAAGTCGTGAACAGTGTTTTAATGACTAAATAATGAATCTTTGAATGAAAATACCTTAGTAAAGGTACCTATTATGTTACTAGACCTTATTAATGTATAAAGATTGAATCTTGGAAAGAAAATGACTTTTTTGAGTTAAACTTATTCGAGTTCCCTATGACATCCCGAAGAGTATTTCAACGAGTAAAGATTGAATCTTTGATTGAAATTACTTGAATCAAGGGACTTATTTTGTCCCTGGACCTTTTATATATAAAGATTGAATCTTTAAAAAGAAATGAGCGTTATGAGTTAAACCAATCCGAGTTCCCTATGACATCCCGAATAGTGCTTTAACGCATAAGGATTGAATTTTTGTATGAAATTACCTCAATAGAGGTACTTATTATGACACTAGACCTTTTTAATGTATAAAGGTTTAATCTTTGAAAGAAAATGAGAGTTTTGAGTTAAACATATTCGAGTTCCCTGTGACATCTCGAAGAGTGTTTTGAAGAGTAAATATTGAATATTTGAATGAAATTACCTCAATCAAGGTACCTATTATGTCACTAGACCTTTTTAATTTATAAAGATTGAATATTTGTAAAGAACTACGAGTTTTGAGTTAAAGTTATTTGAGTTCCCTTTGACGTCACGAAGCGTATTTGAATGAGTAAGGATTGAATCTTTGAACGAAATTATCTCAATCAATGTACCTATTATGTCAGTCAGCAGACCTTTTTAATGTATAAAGATGGAATCTTTGAAAAAAATGAGAGTATTGAGTTTTAACATATTCGAGTTACCTATGAAGTCGCGAAGAGTGTTTTAATGACCAAAGATTGAATCTTCAAATGAAAATTCCTCAATAAAAGAACCTATTATGTTACTAGATCTTTTTGATGTATAAAGATTGAATCTTTGAAAGAAAATTAGAGTTTTGAGTTAAACTTATTCGAGTTCCTTTTGACATCCCGAAGAGTGTTTTAATGAATAAAGATTGAATCTTTGAATGAAATTACCTCGATCAAGGTACCTATTAATTCACTAGAAATTTTTATTGTATAAAGATTGAATCTTTGAAAAGAAATGAGAGTTTTGAGTTAAAGTTATTCGAGTTCCCTTTGACGTCACGAAGAGTGTTTTAATGAGTAAAGATTGAATCTTTGAATGAAATTACCTCAATCAAGGTACCTATTCTACCACTAGACCTTTGTAATGTACAAAGATTGAATCTTTGAAAGAGAATGAGTGTTTTGAGTTTAACTTATTTGAGTTACCTATGAAATCGCGAAGAGTGTTTTAATGACTGAAGATTGAATCATTAAATGAAAAATTCCACAATAAAGGTACCAATTCTGTTACTAGACCTTTTTAATGTATAAAGATTGAATCTTCGAAAGAAAATGAGATTTTTCAGTTAAACTTATTCGAGTTCCCCGTAACGTCCCGAAGAGTGTTTTAATGAGTAAAGATTGAATCATTGAATGAAATTACCTCAATCAAGGTAGCTATTACATCACTAAACCTTTTTAATTTATAAAGATTGACGTTTTGAAAAGAAATGAGTGTTTCGAGTTAAAGTTATTCAAGTTCCCTTTGACGCCACGAAGAGTGTATTAATGAGTAAAGATTGAATCTTTGAATGAAATTACCTCAATCAAGGTACCTATTCTGTCACTAAACCTTTTTAATGTATAAAGATTGAATCTTTGAAAGAACATGAGAGTTTTGAGTTCAACCTATTCGAGTTACCTATGAAGTTGCGAAGAGTGTTTTAATGACTAAAGATTGAATCTTTGAATGAAAATACCTCAATAAAGGTACTTATTTTGTTAGTAGACCTTTTTAATGTATAAAGATTGTATCTTTGAAAGAAAATGAGAGTTTTGAGTTAAACTTATTCATATTCCCTGTAACGTCCCAAAGAGTGTTTTAAGGAGTAAATATTGAATCTTTGAATGTAATTACCTCAATCAAGGTAGCTATTATGTCACTAGACCCTTTTAATGTACAAAGATTGAATCTTGGGAAGAAAATGAGAGTTTTGAGTTTAACTTATTCGAGTTACCTATGAAGTCGCGAAGAGTGTTTTAATGAATAAAGATTGAATCTTTGAATGAAAACACCTCAATAAAGGTACCTATTATGTTACTAGACCTTTTTAATGTCTAAAGATTGAATCTTTGGAATAAAATGATAGTTCTGAGTTTAACTTATTCGATCTACCTATGAAGTCGTGAACAGTGTTTTAATGACTAAATAATGAATCTTTGAATGAAAATACCTTAGTAAAGGTACCTATTATGTTACTAGACCTTATTAATGTATAAAGATTGAATCTTGGAAAGAAAATGACTGTTTTGAGTTAAACTTATTCGAGTTCCCTATGACATCCCGAAGAGTATTTCAACGAGTAAAGATTGAATCTTTGATTGAAATTACTTGAATCAAGGGACTTATTTTGTCCCTGGACCTTTTATATATAAAGATTGAATCTTTAAAAAGAAATGAGCGGTATGAGTTAAACCTATCCGAGTTCCCTATGACGTCCCAAATAGTGTTTTAACGCGTAAGGATTGAATCTTTGTATGAAATTACCTCAATAGAGGTACATATTATGACACTAGACCTTTTTAATGCATAAAGGTTTAATCTTTGAAAGAAAAAGAGAGTTTTCAGCTAAACATATACGAGTTCCCTGTGACGTCTCGAAGAGTGTTTTGAAGAGTAAATATTGAATCTTTGAATGAAATTACCTCAATCAAGGTACCTATTATGTCACTAGACCTTTTTAATGTATAAAGATTGAATCTTCGAAAGAAAATGAGATTTTTGAGTTAAACTTATTCGAGTTCCCTGTAACGTCCCATAGAGTGTTTTAATGAGTAAAGATTGAATCATTGAATGAAATTACCTCAATCAAGGTAGCTATTACATCACTAGACCTTTTTAACTTATAAAGATTGACGTTTTGAAAAGAAATGAGTGTTTCGAGTTAAAGTTATTCAAGTTCCCTTTGACACCACGAAGTGTGTTTTATTGAGTAAAGATTGAATCTTTGAATGAAATTACCTCAGTCAAGGTACCTATTCTGTCACTAAACCTTTTTAATGTATAAAGATTGAATCTTTGAAAGAACATGAGAGTTTTGAGTTCAACTTATTCGAGTTACCTATGAAGTTGCGAAGAGTGTTTTAATGACTAAAGATGGAATCTTTGAAAGAAAATACCTCAATAAAGGTACTTATTTTGTTAGTAGACCTTTTTAATGTATAAAGATTGAATCTTGGAAAGAAAATGAGAGTTTTGAGTTTAACTTATTCGAGTTACCTATGAAGTCGCGAAGAGTGTTTTAATAAATAAAGATTGAATCTTTGAATGAAAACACCTCAATAATGGTACCTATTATGTTACTAGACCTTTTTAATGTCTAAAGATTGAATCTTTGGAATAAAATGATAGTTCTGAGTTTAACTTATTCTATTTACCTATGAAGTCGTGAACAGTGTTTTAATGACTAAATAATGAATCTTTGAATGAAAATACCTTAGTAAAGGTACCTATTATGTTACTAGACCTTATTAATGTATAAAGATTGAATCTTGGAAAGAAAATGACTTTTTTGAGTTAAACTTATTCGAGTTCCCTATGACATCCCGAAGAGTATTTCAACGAGTAAAGATTGAATCTTTGATTGAAATTACTTGAATCAAGGGACTTATTTTGTCCCTGGACCTTTTATATATAAAGATTGAATCTTTAAAAAGAAATGAGCGTTATGAGTTAAACCAATCCGAGTTCCCTATGACGTCCCGAATAGTGCTTTAACGCATAAGGATTGAATTTTTGTATGAAATTACCTCAATAGAGGTACTTATTATGACACTAGACCTTTTTAATGTATAAAGGTTTAATCTTTGAAAGAAAATGAGAGTTTTGAGTTAAACATATTCGAGTTCCCTGTGACGTCTCGAAGAGTGTTTTGAAGAGTAAATATTGAATATTTGAATGAAATTACCTCAATCAAGGTACCTATTATGTCACTAGACCTTTTTAATTTATAAAGATTGAATATTTGTAAAGAACTACGAGTTTTGAGTTAAAGTTATTTGAGTTCCCTTTGACGTCACGAAGCGTATTTGAATGAGTAAGGATTGAATCTTTGAACGAAATTATCTCAATCAATGTACCTATTATGTCAGTCAGCAGACCTTTTTAATGTATAAAGATGGAATCTTTGAAAAAAATGAGAGTATTGAGTTTTAACATATTCGAGTTACCTATGAAGTCGCGAAGAGTGTTTTAATGACCAAAGATTGAATCTTCAAATGAAAATTCCTCAATAAAAGAACCTATTATGTTACTAGATCTTTTTGATGTATAAAGATTGAATCTTTGAAAGAAAATTAGAGTTTTGAGTTAAACTTATTCGAGTTCCTTTTGATATCCCGAAGAGTGTTTTAATGAATAAAGATTGAATCTTTGAATGAAATTACCTCGATCAAGGTACCTATTAAGTCACTAGAAATTTTTATTGTATAAAGATTGAATCTTTGAAAAGAAATGAGAGTTTTGAGTTAAAGTTATTCGAGTTCCCTTTGACGTCACGAAGAGTGTTTTAATGAGTAAAGATTGAATCTTTGAATGAAATTACCTCAATCAAGGTACCTATTCTACCACTAGACCTTTGTAATGTACAAAGATTGAATCTTCGAAAGAAAATGAGTGTTTTGAGTTTAACTTATTTGAGTTACCTATGAAATCGCGAAGAGTGTTTTAATGACTGAAGATTGAATCATTGAATGAAAAACTCTACAATAAAGGTACCAATTCTGTTACTAGACCTTTTTAATGTATAAAGATTGAATCTTCGAAAGAAAATGAGATTTTTCAGTTAAACTTATTCGAGTTCCCCGTAACGTCCCGAAGAGTGTTTTAATGAGTAAAGATTGAATCATTGAATGAAATTACCTCAATCAAGGTAGCTATTACATCACTAAACCTTTTTAATTTATAAAGATTGACGTTTTGAATAGAAATGAGTGTTTCGAGTTAAAGTTATTCAAGTTCCCTTTGACGCCACGAAGAGTGTATTAATGAGTAAAGATTGAATCTTTGAATGAAATTACCTCAATCAAGGTACCTATTCTGTCACTAAACCTTTTTAATGTATAAAGATTGAATCTTTGAAAGAACATGAGAGTTTTGAGTTCAACCTATTCGAGTTACCTATGAAGTTGCGAAGAGTGTTTTAATGACTAAAGATTGAATCTTTGAATGAAAATACCTCAATAAAGGTACTTATTTTGTTAGTAGACCTTTTTAATGTATAAAGATTGTATCTTTGAAAGAAAATGAGAGTTTTGAGTTAAACTTATTCATGTTCCCTGTAACGTCCCAAAGAGTGTTTTAAGGAGTAAATATTGAATCTTTGAATGTAATTACCTCAATCAAGGTAGC
The DNA here is from genome assembly GCF_030987335.1 of Cornus florida. Lineage (NCBI taxonomy): Eukaryota > Viridiplantae > Streptophyta > Magnoliopsida > Cornales > Cornaceae > Cornus > Cornus florida. The sequence continues at coordinate 98,284,158 of NW_026775573.1, read as the reverse complement.
TATTATGTCACTAGACTCTTTTAATGTACAAAAATTGAATCTTGGGAAGAAAATTAGAGTTTTGAGTTTAACTTATTCGAGTTACCTATGAAGTCGCGAAGAGTGTTTTAATGAATAAAGATTGAATCTTTGAATGAAAACACCTCAATAAAGGTACCTATTATGTTACTAGACCTTTTTAATGTCTAAAGATTGAATCTTTGGAATAAAATGATAGTTCTGAGTTTAACTTATTCGATTTACCTATGAAGTCGTGAACAGTGTTTTAATGACTAAATAATGAATCTTTGAATGAAAATACCTTAGTAAAGGTACCAATTATGTTACTAGACCTTATTAATGTATAAAGATTGAATCTTGGAAAGAAAATGACTTTTTTGAGTTAAACTTATTCGAGTTCCCTATGACATCCCGAAGAGTATTTCAACGAGTAAAGATTGAATCTTTGATTGAAATTACTTGAATCAAGGGACTTATTTTGTCCCTGGACCTTTTATATATAAAGATTGAATCTTTAAAAAGAAATGAGCATTATGAGTTAAACCTATCCGAGTTCCCTATGACGTCCCGAATAGTGTTTTCACGCGTAAGGATTGAATCTTTGTATGAAATTACCTCAATAGAGGTACTTATTATGTCACTAGACCTTTTTAATGTATAAAGGTTTAATCTTTGAAAGAAAATGAGAGTTTTGAGTTAAACATATTCGAGTTCCCTGCGATGTCTCGATGTGTGTTTTAAAGAGTAAATATTGAATCTTTGAATGAAATTACCTCAATCAAGGTACCAATTATGTCACTTGACCTTTTTAATGTATAAAGATTGAATATTTGTAAAGAACTACGAGTTTTGAGTTAAAGTTATTTGAGTTCCCTTTGACGTCACGAAGCGTGTTTTAATGAGTAAAGAATGAATCTTTGAACGAAATTATCTCAATCAACGTACCTATTATGTCAGTCAGTAGACCTTTTTAATGTATAAAGATGGAATCTTTGAAAAAAATGAGAGTATTGAGTTTTAACTTATTCGAGTTACCTATGAAGTCGAGAAGAGTGTTTTAATGATCAAAGATTGAATCTTCAAATTAAAATTCCTCAATAAAGGAACCTATTATGTTACTAGATCATTTTGATGTATAAAGATTGAATCTTTGAAAGAAAATTAGAGTTTTGAGTTAAACTTATTCGAGTTCCTTTTGACATCCCGAAGAGTGTTTTAATGAATAAATATTGAATCTTTGAATGAAATTACCTCGGTCAAGGTACCTTTTAAGTCACTAGAAAATTTTATTGTATAAAGATTGAATCTTTGAAAAGAAATGAGAGTTTTGAGTTAAAGTTATTCCAGTTCCCTTTGACGTCACGAAGAGTGTTTTAATGAGTAAAGAATGAATCTTTGAATAAAATTACCTCAATCAAGGTACCTATTCTACCACTAGACCTTTGTAATGTATAAAGATTGAATCTTTGAAAGAAAATGAGTGTTTTGAGTTTAACTTATTCGAGTTACCTATGAAATCGCGAAGAGTGTTTTAATGACTGAAGATTGAATCTTTGAATGAAAAATTCCACAATAAAGTTACCAATTCTGTTACTAGACCTTTTCAATGTATAAAGATTGAATCTTCGAAAGAAATTGAGATTTTTGAGTTAAACTTATTCGAGTTCCCTGTAACGTCCCGAATAGTGTTTTAATGAGTAAAGATTGAATTATTGAATGAAATTACCTCAATCAAGGTAGCTATTACATCACTAGACCTTTTTAATTTATAAAGATTGACGTTTTGAAAAGAAATGAGTGTTTTGAGTTAAACCTATCCGAGTTTCCTATGACGTCACGAAGAGTGTTTTAACGCGTAAGGATTGAATTTTTGTATGAAATTACCTCAATAGAGGTACTTATTATGACACTAGACCTTTTTAATGCATAAAGGTTTAATCTTTGAAAGAAAAAGAGAGTTTTCAGCTAAACATATACGAGTTCCCTGTGACGTCTCGAAGAGTGTTTTGAAGAGTAAATATTGAATCTTTGAATGAAATAACCTCAATCGAGGTACCTATTATGTCACTAGACCTTTTTAATGTATAAAGATTGAATCTTCAAAAGAAAATGAGATTTTTGAGTTAAACTTATTCGAGTTCCCCGTAACGTCCCGAAGAGTGTTTTAATGAGTAAAGATTGAATCATTGAATGAAATTACCTCAATCAAGGTAGCTATTACATCACTAGACCTTTTTAATTTATAAAGATTGACGTTTTGAAAAGAAATGAGTGTTTTGAGTTAAAGTTATTCAAGTTCCCTTTGACGCCACGAAGAGTGTTTTAATGAGTAAAGATTGAATCTTTGAATGAAATAACCTCAATCAAGGTACCTATTCTGTCACTAAACCTTTTTAATGTATAAAGATTGAATCTTTGAAAGAACATGAGAGTTTTGAGTTCAACTTATTCGAGTTACCTATGAAGTTGCGAAGAGTGTTTTAATGACTAAAGATTGAATCTTTGAAAGAAAATACCTCAATAAAGGTACTTATTTTGTTAGTAGACCTTTTTAATGTATAAAGATTGAATCTTCGAAAGAAAATTAGATTTTTAAGTTAAACTTATTCGAGTTCCCTGTAACGTCCCGAAGAGTGTTTTAATGAGTAAAGATTGAATCATTGAATGAAATTACCTCAATCAAGGTAGCTATTACATCACTAGACCTTTTTAATTTATAAAGATTGACGTTTTGAAAAGAAATGAGTGTTTCGAGTTAAAGTTATTCAAGTTCCCTTTGACGCCACGAATAGTGTTTTAATGAGTAAAGATTGAATCTTTAAATGAAATTACCTTAATTAATGTACCTATTCTGTCACTAGACATTTTTAATGTATAAAGATTGAATCTTTGAAAGAACATGAGAGTTTTGAGTTCAACCTATTCGAGTTACCTATGAAATTGCGAAGAGTGTTTTAATGACTAAAGATTGAATCTTTGAATGAAAATACCTCAATAAAGGTACTTATTTTGTTGGTAGACCTTTTTAATGTATAAAGATTGTATCTTTGAAAGAAAATGAGAGTTTTGAGTTAAACTTATTCATGTTCCCTGGAACGTCCCAAAGAGTGTTTTAAGAAGTAAATATTGAATATTTGAATGTAATTACCTCAATCAAGGTAGCTATTATTTCACTAGACCTTTTTAATGTACAAAGATTGAATCTTGGAAAGAAAATGAGAGTTTTGAGTTTAACTTATTCGAGTTACCTATGAAGTCGCGAAAAGTGTTTTAATAAATTAAGATTGAATCTTTGAATGAAAACACCTCAATAAAGGTACCTATTATGTTACTAGACCTTTTTAATGTCTAAAGATTGAATCTTTGGAATAAAATGATAGTTCTGAGTTTAACTTATTCGATTTACCTATGAAGTCGTGAACAGTGTTTTAATGACTAAATAATGAATCTTTGAATGAAAATACCTTAGTAAAGGTACCTATTATGTTACTAGACCTTATTAATGTATAAAGATTGAATCTTGGAAAGAAAATTACTGTTTTGAGTTAAACTTATTCGTGTTCCCTATGACATCCCGAAGAGTATTTCAACGAGGAAAGATTGAATATTTGATTGAAATTACTTGAATCAAGGGACTTATTTTGTCCCTGGACCTTTGATATATAAAGATTGAATCTTTAAAAAGAAATGAGCGTTATGAGTTAAACCTATCCGAGTTTCCTATGACGTCCCGAATAGTGTTTTAACGCGTAAGGATTGAATTTTTGTATGAAATTACCTCAATAGAGGTACTTATTATGACACTAGACCTTTTTAATGCATAAAGGTTTAATCTTTGAAAGAAAAAGAGAGTTTTCAGCTAAACATATACGAGTTCCCTGTGACGTCTCGAAGAGTGTTTTGAAGAGTAAATATTGAATCTTTGAATGAAATAACCTCAATCGAGGTACCTATTATGTCACTAGACCTTTTTAATGTATAAAGATTGAATCTTCAAAAGAAAATGAGATTTTTGAGTTAAACTTATTCGAGTTCCCCGTAACGTCCCGAAGAGTGTTTTAATGAGTAAAGATTGAATCATTGAATGAAATTACCTCAATCAAGGTAGCTATTACATCACTAGACCTTTTTAATTTATAAAGATTGACGTTTTGAAAAGAAATGAGTGTTTTGAGTTAAAGTTATTCAAGTTCCCTTTGTCGCCACGAAGAGTGTTTTAATGAGTAAAGATTGAATCTTTGAATGAAATAACCTCAATCAAGGTACCTATTCTGTCACTAAACCTTTTTAATGTATAAAGATTGAATCTTTGAAAGAACATGAGAGTTTTGAGTTCAACTTATTCGAGTTACCTATGAAGTTGCGAAGAGTGTTTTAATGACTAAAGATTGAATCTTTGAAAGAAAATACCTCAATAAAGGTACTTATTTTGTTAGTAGACCTTTTTAATGTATAAAGATTGAATCTTCGAAAGAAAATTAGATTTTTAAGTTAAACTTATTCGAGTTCCCTGTAACGTCCCGAAGAGTGTTTTAATGAGTAAAGATTGAATCATTGAATGAAATTACCTCAATCAAGGTAGCTATTACATCACTAGACCTTTTTAATTTATAAAGATTGACGTTTTGAAAAGAAATGAGTGTTTCGAGTTAAAGTTATTCAAGTTCCCTTTGACGCCACGAATAGTGTTTTAATGAGTAAAGATTGAATCTTTAAATGAAATTACCTTAATTAATGTACCTATTCTGTCACTAGACATTTTTAATGTATAAAGATTGAATCTTTGAAAGAACATGAGAGTTTTGAGTTCAACCTATTCGAGTTACCTATGAAATTGCAAAGAGTGTTTTAATGACTAAAGATTGAATCTTTGAATGAAAATACCTCAATAAAGGTACTTATTTTGTTGGTAGACCTTTTTAATGTATAAAGATTGTATCTTTGAAAGAAAATGAGAGTTTTGAGTTAAACTTATTCATGTTCCCTAGAACGTCCCAAAGAGTGTTTTAAGAAGTAAATATTGAATATTTGAATGTAATTACCTCAATCAAGGTAGCTATTATTTCACTAGACCTTTTTAATGTACAAAGATTGAATCTTGGAAAGAAAATGAGAGTTTTGAGTTTAACTTATTCGAGTTACCTATGAAGTCGCGAAAAGTGTTTTAATAAATTAAGATTGAATCTTTGAATGAAAACACCTCAATAAAGGTACCTATTATGTTACTAGACATTTTTAATGTCTTAAGATTGAATCTTTGGAATAAAATGATAGTTCTGAGTTTAACTTATTCGATTTACCTATGAAGTCGTGAACAGTGTTTTAATGACTAAATAATGAATCTTTGAATGAAAATACCTTAGTAAAGGTACCTATTATGTTACTAGACCTTATTAATGTATAAAGATTGAATCTTGGAAAGAAAATTACTGTTTTTAGTTAAACTTATTCGTGTTCCCTATGACATCCCGAAGAGTATTTCAATGAGGAAAGATTGAATCTTTGATTGAAATTACTTGAATCAAGGGACTTATTTTGTCCCTGGACCTTTGATATATAAAGATTGAATCTTTAAAAAGAAATGAGCCTTATGAGTTAAACCTATCCGAGTTTCCTATGACGTCCCGAATAGTGTTTTAACGCGTAAGGATTGAATTTTTGTATGAAATTACCTCAATAGAGGTACTTATTATGACACTAGACCTTTTTAATGCATAAAGGTTTAATCTTTGAAAGAAAAAGAGAGTTTTCAGCTAAACATATACGAGTTCCCTGTGACGTCTCGAAGAGTGTTTTGAAGAGTAAATATTGAATCTTTGAATGAAATAACCTCAATCGAGGTACCTATTATGTCACTAGACCTTTTTAATGTATAAAGATTGAATCTTCAAAAGAAAATGAGATTTTTGAGTTAAACTTATTCGAGTTCCCTGTAACGTCCCGAAGAGTGTTTTAATGAGTAAAGATTGAATCATTGAATGAAATTACCTCAATCAAGGTAGCTATTACATCACTAGACCTTTTTAATTTATAAAGATTGACGTTTTGAAAAGAAATGAGTGTTTTGAGTTAAAGTTATTCAAGTTCCCTTTGACGCCACGAAGAGTGTTTTAATGAGTAAAGATTGAATCTTTGAATGAAATTACCTCAATCAAGGTACCTATTCTGTCACTAAACCTTTTTAATGTATAAAGATTGAATCTTTGAAAGAATATGAGAGTTTTGAGTTCAACTTATTCGAGTTACCTATGAAGTTGCGAAGAGTGTTTTAATGACTAAAGATTGAATCTTTGAAAGAAAATACCTCAATAAAGGTACTTATTTTGTTAGTAGACCTTTTTAATGTATAAAGATTGAATCTTGGAAAGAAAATGAGAGTTTTGAGTTTAACTTATTCGAGTTACCTATGAAGTCGCGAAGAGTGTTTTAATAAATAAAGATTGAATCTTTGAATGAAAACACCTCAATAATGGTACCTATTATGTTACTAGACCTTTTTAATGCCTAAAGATTGAATCTTTGGAATTAAATGATAGTGCTGAGTTTAACTTATTCGATTTACCTATGAAGTCGTGAACAGTATTTTAATGACTAAATAATGAATCTTTGAATGAAAATACCTTCGTAAAGGTACCTATTATGTTACTAGACCTTATTAATGTATAAAGATTGAATCTTGGAAAGAAAATGACTGTTTTGAGTTAAACTTGTTCGAGTTCCCTATGACATCCCGAACAGTATTTCAACGGGTAAAGATTGAATCTTTGATTGAAATTACTTGAATCAAGGGACTTATTTTGTCCCTGGGCCTTTTATATATAAAGATTGAATCTTTAAAAAGAAATGAGCGTTATGAGTTAAACCTATCCGAGTTCCCTATGACGTCCCGAATAGTGTTTTAACGCGTAAGGATTGAATCTTTATATGAAATTACCTCAATAGAGGTACATATTATGACACTAGACCTTTTTAATGCACAAAGGTTTAATCTTTAAAAGAAAAAGAGAGTTTTCAGCTAAACATATACGAGTTCACTGTGACGTCTCGAAGAGTGTTTTGAAGAGTAAATATTGAATCTTTGAATGAAATTACCTCAATCAAGGTACCTATTATGTCACTAGACCTTTTTAATGTATAAAGATTGAATCTTCGAAAGAAAATGAGATTTTTGAGTTAAACTTATTCGAGTTCCCTGTAACGTCCCGAAGAGTGTTTTAATGAGTAAAGATTGAATCATTGAATGAAATTACCTCAATCAAGGTAGCTATTACATCACTAGACCTTTTTAATTTATAAAGATTGACGTTTTGAAAAGAAATGAGTGTTTCGAGTTAAAGTTATTCAAGTTCCCTTTGAAGCCACGAAGAGTGTTTTAATGAGTAAAGATTGAATCTTTGAATTAAATTACCTCAATCAAGGTACCTATTCTGTCACTAAACGTTTTTAATGTATAAAGATTGAATCTTTTAAAGAACATGAGAGTTTTGAGTTCAACTTATTCGAGTTACCTATGAAGTTGCGAAGAGTGTTTTAATGACTAAAGATTGAATCTTTGAAAGAAAATACCTCAACAAAGGTACTTATTTTGTTAGTTGACCTTTTTAATGTATAAAGATTGAATCTTGGAAAGAAAATGAGAGTTTTGAGTTTAACTTATTCGAGTTACCTATGAAGTCGCGAAGAGTGTTTTAATAAATAAAGATTGAATCTTTGAATGAAAACACCTCAATAATGGTACCTATTATGTTACTAGACCTTTTTAATGTCTAAAGATTGAATCTTTGGAATAAAATGATAGTTCTGAGTTTAACTTATTCGATTTACCTATGAAGTCGTGAACAGTGTTTTAATGACTAAGTAATGAATCTTTGAATGAAAATACCTTCGTAAAGGTACCTATTATGTTACTAGACCTTATTAATGTATAAAGATTGAATCTTGGAAAGAAAATGACTGTTTTGAGTTAAACTTGTTCGAGTTCCCTATGACATCCCGAAGAGTATTTCAACGAGTAAAGATTGAATCTTTGATTAAAATTACTTGAATCAAGGGACTTATTTTGTCCCTGGACCTTTTATATATAAAGATTGAATCTTTAAAAAGAAATGAGCGTTATGAGTTAAACCTATCCGAGTTCCCTATGACGTCCCGAATAGTATTTTAACGCGTAAGGATTGAATCTTTGTATGAAATTACCTCAATAGAGGTACTTATTATGTCACTAGACCTTTTTAATGTATAAAGATTGAATCTTTGAACGAAATTATCTCAATCAATGTACCTATTATGTCAGTCACTAGACCTTTTTAATGTATAAAGATGGAATCTTTGAAAAAAATGAGAGTATTGAGTTTTAACTTATTCGAGTTACCTATGAAGTCGCAAAGAGTGTTTTAATGATCAAAGATTGAATCTTCAAATGAAAATTCCTCAATAAAGGAACCTATTATGTTACTAGATCATTTTTATGTATAAAGATTGAATCTTTGAAAGAAAATTAGAGTTTTGAGTTAAACTTATTCGAGTTCCTTTTGACATCCCGAAGAGTGTTTTAATGAATAAATATTGATTCTTTGAATGAAATTACCTCGGTCAAGGTACGTATTAAGTCACTAGAAAATTTTATTGTATAAAGATTGAATCTTTGAAAAGAAATGAGAGTTTTGAGTTAAAGTTATTCGAGTTTCCTTTGACGTCACGAAGAGTGTTTTAATAAGTAGAGAATGAATCTTTGAATGAAATTACCTCAATCAAGGTACCTATTCTACCACTAGACCTTTGTAATGTATAAAGATTGAATCTTTGAAAGAAAATGAGTGTTTTGAGTTTAACTTATTCGAGTTACCTATGAAATCGCGAAGAGTGTTTTAATGACTAAAGATTGAATCTTTGAATGAAAAATTCAACAATAAAGGTACCAATTCTGTTACTAGACCTTTTTAATGTATAAAGATTGAATCTTCGAAAGAAATTGAGATTTTTGAGTTAAACTTATTCGAGTTCCCTGTAACGTCCCGAATAGTGTTTTAATGAGTAAAGATTGAATCATTGAATGAAATTACCTCAATCAAGGTAGCTATTACATCACTAGACCTTTTTAATTTATAAAGATTGACGTTTTGAAAAGAAATGAGTGTTTCGAGTTAAAGTTATTCAAGTTCCCTTTGACGCCACGAAGAGTGTTTTAATGAGTAAAGATTGAATCTTTGAATGAAATTACCTCAATCAAGGTACCTATTCTGTCACTAAACCTTTTTAATGTATAAAAATTGAATCTTTGAAAGAACATGAGAGTTTTGAGTTCAACTTATTCGAGTTACCTATGAAGTTGCGAAGAGTATTTTAATGACTAAAGATTGAATCTTTGGAAGAAAATACCTGAATAAAGGTACTTATTTTGTTAGTAGACCTTTTTAATGTATAAAGATTGAATCTTCGAAAGAAAATGAGATTTTTGAGTTAAACTTATTCGAGTTCCCTGTAACGTCCCGAAGAGTGTTTTAATGAGTAAAGAGTGAATCATTGAATGAAATTACCTCAATCATGGTAGCTATTACATCACTAGACCTTTTTAATTTATAAAGATTGACGTTTTGAAAAGAAATGAGTGTTTCGAGTTAAAGTTATTCAAGTTCCCTTTGACGCCACGAATAGTGTTTTAATGAGTAAAGATTGAATCTTTAAATGAAATTACCTCAATCAATGTACCTATTCTGTCACTAGACATTTTTAATGTATAAAGATTGAATCTTTGAAAGAACATGAGAGTTTTGAGTTCAACCTATTCGAGTTACCTATGAAATTGGGAAGAGTGTTTTAATGACTAAAGATTGAATCTTTGAATTAAAATACCTCAATAAAGGTACTTATTTTGTTGGTAGACCTTTTTAATGTATAAAGATTGTATCTTTGAAAGAAAATGAGAGTTTTGAGTTAAACTTATTCATGTTCCCTGGAACGTCCCAAAGATTGTTTTAAGGAGTAAATATTGAATATTTGAATGTAATTACCTCAATCAAGGTAGCTATTATTTCACTAGACCTTTTTAATGTACAAAGATTGAATCTTGGAAAGAAAATGAGAGGTTTGAGTTTAACTTATTCGAGGTACCTATGAAGTCACGAAAAGTGTTTTAATAAATTAAGATTGAATCTTTGAATGAAAACACCTCAATAAAGGTACCTATTATGTTACTAGACCTTTTTAATGTCTAAAGATTGAATCTTTGGAATAAAATGATAGTTCTGAGTTTAACTTATTCGATTTACCTATGAAGTCGTGAACAGTGTTTTAATGACTAAATATTGAATCTTTGAATGAAAATACCTTAGTAAAGGTACCTATTATGTTACTAGACCTTATTAATGTATAAAGATTGAATCTTGGAAAGAAAATGACTGTTTTGAGTTAAACTTATTCGTGTTCCCTATGACATCCCGAAGAATATTTCAACGAGTAAAGATTGAATCTTTGATTGAAATTACTTGAATCAAGGGACTTATTTTGTCCCTGCACCTTTTATATATAAAGATTGAATCTTTAAAAAGAAATGAGCGTTATGAGTTAAACCTATCCGAGTTCCCTATGACGTCCCGAATAGTGTTTTAACGCGTAAGGATTGAATCTTTGTAAGAAATTAACTCTATAGAGGTACTTATTATGTCACTAGACCTTTTTAATGTATAAAGGTTTAATCTTTGAAAGAAAATTAGAGTTTTGAGTTAAACATATTCGAGTTTCCTACGACGTCTCGAAGAGTGTTTTAAAGAGTAAATATTGAATCTTTGAATGAAATTACCTCAATCAAGGTACCTATTATGTCACTAGACCTTTTTAATGTATAAAGATTGAATATTTGTAAAGAACTACGAGTTTTGAGTTAAAGTTATTTGAGTTCCCTTTGACGTCACGTAACGTGTTTTAATGAGTAAAGATTGAATCTTTGAACGAAATTATCTCAATCAATGTACCTATTATGTCAGTCAGTAGACCTTTTTAATATATAAAGATGGAATCTTTGAAAAAAATGAGAGTATTGAGTTTTAACTTATTCGAGTTACCTATGAAGTCGCGAAGAGTGTTTTAATGACCGAAGATTGAATCTTCAAATGAAAATTCCTCTATAAAGGAACCTATTATGACTAGATCTTTTTTATGTATAAAGATTGAATATTTGAAAGAAAATTAGAGTTTTGAGTTAAACTTATTCGAGTTCCTTTTGACATCCCGAAGAGTGTTTTAATGAATAAAGATTGAATCTTTGAATGAAATTACCTCGATCAATGTACCTATTAAGTCACTAGAAATTTTTATTGTATAAAGATTGAATCTTTGAAAAGAAATGAGAGTTTTGAGTTAAAGTTATTCGAGTTCTCTTTGACGTCACGAAGAGTGTTTTAATGAGTAAAGATTGAATCTTTGAATGAAATTACCTCAATCAAGGTACCTATTCTACCACTAGACCTTTGTAATGTACAAAGATTTAATCTTTGAAAGAAAATGAGTGTTTTGAGTTTAACTTATTCGAGTTACCTATGAAATCGCGAAGAGTGTTTTAATGACTGAAGATTGAATCTTTGAATGAAAAGTACCACAATAATGGTACCAATTCTATTATTAGACCTTTTTAATGTATAAAGATTGAATCTTCGAAAGAAAATGACATTTTTGAGTTAAACTTATTCGAGTTCCCCGTAACGTCCCCAAGAGTGTTTTAATGAGTAAAGATTGAATCATTGAATGAAATTACCTCAATCAAGGTAGCTATTACATCACTAGACCTTTTTAATTTATAAAGATTGACGTTTTGAAAAGAAATGAGTGTTTCGAGTTAAAGTTATTCAAGTTCCCTTTGACGCCACGAAGAGTGTTTTAATGAGTAAAGATTGAATCTTTGAATGAAATTACCTCAATCAAGGTACCTATTCTGTCAGTAAACCTTTTTAATGTATAAAGATTGAATCTTTGAAAGAACATGAGAGTTTTGAGTTCAACTTATTCGAGTTACCTGTGAAGTTGCGAAGAGTGTTTTAATGACTAAAGATTGAATCTTTGAATGAAAATACCTCAATAAAGGTACTTATTTTGCTAGTAGACCTTTTTAATGTATAAAGATTGTATCTTTGAAAGAAAATGAGAGTTTTCAGTTAAACTTATTCATGTTCCCTGTAACATCCCAAAGAGTGTTTTAAGGAGTAAATATTGAATCTTTGAATGTAATTACCTCAATCACTAAACCTTGATGAATAAAGATTGAATCTTTGAATGAAAACACCTCAATAAAGGTACCTATTGTGCTACTAGACCTTTTTAATATCTAAAGATTGAATCTTTGGAATAAAATGATAGTTATGAGTTTAACTTATTCGATTTACCTATGAAGTCGTGAACAGTGTTTTAATGACTAAATAATGAATCTTTGAATGAAAATACCTTAGTAAAGGTACCTATTATGTTATTAGACCTTTTTAATGTATAAAGATTCAATCTTGGAAAGAAAATGACTGTTTTGAGTTAAACTTATTCGAGTTCCCTATGACAACCCGAAGAGTATTTCAACGAGTAAAGATTGAATCTTTGATTGAAATTACTTGAATCAGGGGACTTATTTTGTTCCTGGACCTTTTATATATAAAGATTGAATCTTTAAAAAGAAATGAGCGTTATGAGTTAAACCTATCCGAGTTTCCTAAGACGTCCCGAATAGTGTTTTAACGCGTAAGGATTGAATCTTTGTATGAAATTACCTCAATAGAGGTACTTATTATGTCACTAGACCTTTTTAATGTATAAAGGTTTAATCTTTGAAAGAAAATGAGAGTTTTGAGTTAAACATATTCGAGTTCCCTGCGACGTCTCGAAGAGTGTTTTAAAGAGTAAATATTGAATTTTTGAATGAAATTACCTCAATCAAAGTACCTATTATGTCACTAGACCTTTTTAATGTATAAAGATTGAATATTTGTAAAGAACTACGAGTTTTGGGTTAAAGTTATTTGAGTTCCCTTTGACGTCACGAAGCGTGTTTTAATGAGTAAAGATTGAATCTTTGAAAGAAATTATCTCAATCAATGTACCTATTATGTCAGTCAGGAGACCTTTTTAATGTATAAAGATGGAATCTTTGAAAAAAATGAGAGTATTGAGTTTTAACTTATTCGAGTTACCTATGAAGTCGCGAAGAGTGTTTTAATGACCAAAGATTGAATCTTCAAATGAAAATTCCTCAATAAAGGAACCTATTAAGTTACTAGATCTTTTTGATGTATAAAGATTGAATCTTTGAAAGAAAATTAGAGTTTTGAGTTAAACTTATTCGAGTTCCTTTTGACATCCCGAAGAGTGTTTTAATGAATAAAGATTGAATCTTTGAATGAAATTACCTCGATCAAGGTACATATTAAGTCACTAGAAATTTTTATTGTATAAAGATTGAATCTTTGAAAAGAAATGAGAGTTTTGAGTTAAAGTTATTCGAGTTCCCTTTGACGTCACGAAGAGTGTTTTAATGAGTAAAGATTGAATCTTTGAATGAAATTACCTCAATCAAGGTACCTATTCTACCACTAGACCTTTGTAATGTATAAAGGTTGAATATTTGAAAGAAAATGAGTGTTTTGAGTTTAACTTATTCGAGTTACCTATGAAATCGCGAAGAGTGTTTTAATGACTGAAGATTGAATCTTTGAATGAAAAGTACCACAATAAAGGTACCAATTCTGTTACTAGACCTTTTTAATGTATAAAGATTGAATCTTCGAAAGAAAATGAGATTTTTGAGTTAAACTTATTCGAGTTCCCGGTAACGTCCCGAAGAGTGTTTTAATGAGTAAAGATTGAATCATTGAATGAAATTACCTCAATCAAGGTAGCTATTACATCACTAGACCTTTTTAATTTATAAAGATTGACGTTTTGAAAAGAAATGAGTGTTTCGAGTTAAAGTTATTCAAGTTCCCTTTGACGCCACGAAGAGTGTTTTAATGAGTAAAGATTGAATCTTTGAATGAAATTACCTCAATCAAGGTACCTATTCTGTCACTAAACCTTTTTAATGTATAAAGATTGAATCTTTGAAAGAACATGAGAGTTTTGAGTTCAACTTATTCGAGTTACCTATGAAGTTGCGAAGAGTGTTTTAATGTCTAAAGATTGAATCTTTGAATGAAAATACCTCAATAAAGGTACTTATTTTGTTAATAGACCTTTTTAATGTATAAAGATTGTATCTTTGAAAGAAAATGAAAGTTCTCAGTTAAACTTATTCATGTTCCCTGTAACATCCCAAAGAGTGTTTTAAGGAGTAAATATTGAATCTTTGAATGTAATTACCTCAATGAAGGTAGCTATTATGTCACTAGACCTTTTTAATGTACAAAGATTGAATCTTGGAAAGAAAATGAGAGTTTTGAGTTTAACTTATTCGAGTTACCTACGAAGTCGCGAAGAGTGTTTTAATGAATAAAGATTGAATCCTTGAATGAAAACACCTCAATAAAGGTACCTATTATGTTACTAGACCTTTTTAATGTCTAAAGATTGAATCTTTGGAATAAAATGAGAGTTCTGAGTTTAACTTATTCGATTTACCTATGAAGTCGTGAACAGTGTTTTAATGACTAAATAATGAATCTTCGAATGGAAATACCTTAGTAAAGGTACCTATTATGTTACTAGACCTTTTTAATGTATAAAGATTGAATCTTGGAAAGAAAATGACTGTTTTGAGTTAAACTTATTCGAGTTCCCTATGACATCCCGAAGAGTATTTCAACGAGTAAAGATTGAATCTTTGATTGAAATTACTTGAATCAAGGGACTTATTTTGTCCCTGGACCTTTTATATATAAAGATTGAATCTTTAAAAAGAAATGAGCGTTATGAGTTAAACCTATCCGAGTTCCCTATGACGTCCCGAATAGTGTTTTAACGCGTAAGGATTGAATCTTTGTATGAAATTACCTCAATAGAGGTACTTATTATGTCACTAGACCTTTTTAATGTATAAAGGTTTAATCATTGAAAGAAAATGAGAGTTTTGAGTTAAACACATTCGAGTTCCCTGCGACGTCTCGAAGAGTGTTTTAAAGAGTTAATATTGAATCTTTGAATGAAATTACCTCAATCAAGGTACCTATTATGTCACTAGACCTTTTTAATGTACAAAGATTGAATATTTGTAAAGAACTACAAGTTTTGAGTTAAAGTTATTTGAGTTCCCTTTGACGTCACGAAGCGTGTTTTAATGAGTAAAGATTGAATCTTTGAACGAAATTATTTCAATCAATGTACCTATTATGTCAGTCTGTGGACCTTTTTAATGTATAAAGATGGAATCTTTGAAAAAAATGAGAGTATTAAATTTTAACTTATTCGAGTTACGTATGAAGTCGGGAAGAGTGTTTTAATGACCAAAGATTGAATCTTCAAATGAAAATTCCTCAATAAAGGAACCTATTATGTTACTAGATCTTTTTGATGTATAAAGATTGAATCTTTGAAAGAAAATTAGAGTTTTGAGTTAAACTTATTCGGGTTCCTTTTAACATCCCGAAGAGTGTTTTAATGAATAAAGATTGAATCTTTGAATGATTTACCTCGATCAAGGTACCTATTAAGTCACTAGAAATTTTTATTGTATAAAGATTGAATCTTTGAAAAGAAATGAGAGTTTTGAGTTAAAGTTATTCGAGTTCCCTTTGACGTCACGAAGAGTGTTTTAATGAGTTAAAGATTGAATCTTTGAATGAAATTACCTCAATCAAGGTAACTATTATGTCACTAGACCTTTTTAATGTACACAGATTGAATCATGGAAAGAAAATGAGAGTTTTGAGTTTAACTTATTCGAGTTACCTATGAAGTCGCGAAGAGTGTTTTAATGACTAAAGATTGAATCTTTGAAAGAAAATACCTCAATCAAGGTAGCTATTACATCACTAGACCTTTTTAATTTATAAAGATTGACGTTTTGAAAAGAAATGAGTGTTTCGAGTTAAAGTTATTCAAGTTCCCTTTGACGCCACGAAGAGTGTTTTAAAGAGTAAAGATTGAATCTTTGAATGAAATTACCTCAATCAAGGTACCTATTCTGTCACTAAACCTTTTTAATGTATAAAGATTGAATCTTTGAAAGAACATGAGAGTTTTGAGTTCAACTTATTCGAGTTACCTATGAAGTTGCGAAGAGTGTTTTAATGACTAAAGATTGAATCTTTGAATGAAAATACCTCAATAAAGGTACTTATTTTGCTAGTAGACCTTTTTAATGTATAAAGATTGTATCTTTGAAAGAAAATGAGAGTTTTCAGTTAAACTTATTCATGTTCCCTGTAACGTCCCAGAGAGTGTTTTAAGGAGTAAATATTGAATCTTTAAATGTAATTACCTCAATCAAGGTTGCTATTATGTCACTAAACCTTTTTAATGTACAAAGATTGAATCTTGGAAAGAAAATGAGAGTTTTGAGTTTAACTTATTCGAGTTACCTATGAAGTCGCGAAGAGTGTTTTAATGAATAAAGATTGAATCTTTGAATGAAAATACCTCAATAAAGGTACCTATTATGTTACTAGACCTTTTTAATGTCTAGAGATTGAATCTTTGGAATAAAATGATAATTCTGAGTTTAACTTTTTCGATTTACCAATGAAGTCGTGAACAGTGTTTTAATGACTAAATAATGAATCTTTGAATGAAAATACCTTAGTAAAGGTACCTATTATGTTATTAGACCTTTTTAATGTATAAAGATTGAATCTTGGAAAGAAAATGACTGTTTTGAGCTAAACTTATTCGAGTTACCTATTACAACCCGAAGAGTATTTCAACGAGTAAAGATTGAATCTTTGATTGAAATTACTTGAATCAGGGGACTTATTTTGTTCCTGGACCTTTTATATATAAAGATTGAATCTTTAAAAAGAAATGAGCGTTATGAGTTAAACCTATCCGAGTTTCCTATGACGTCCCGAATAGTGTTTTAACGCGTAAGGATTGAATCTTTGTATGAAATTACCTCAATAGAGGTACTTATTATGTCACTAGACATTTTTAATGTATAAAGGTTTAATCTTTGAAAGAAAATGAGAGTTTTGAGTTAAACACATTCGAGTTCCCTGCGACGTCTCGAAGAGTGTTTTAAAGAGTTAATATTGAATCTTTGAATGAAATTACCTCAATCAAGGTACCTATTATGTCACTAAACCTTTTTAATGTACAAAGATTGAATATTTGTAAAGAACTACAAGTTTTGAGTTAAAGTTATTTGAGTTCCCTTTGACGTCACGAAGCGTGTTTTAATGAGTAAAGATTGAATCTTTGAACGAAATTATTTCAATCAATGTACCTATTATGTCAGTTAGTGGACCTTTTTAATGTATAAAGATGGAATCTTTGAAAAAAATGAGAGTATTGAGTTTTAATTTATTCGAGTAACCTATGAAGTCGCGAAGAGTGTTTTAATGACCAAAGATTGAATCTTCAAATGAAAATTCCTCAATAAAGGAACCAATTATGTTACTTGATCTTTTTGATGTATAAAGATTGAATCTTTGAAAGAAAATTAGAGTGTTGAGTTAAACTTATTCGAGTTCCTTTTGACATCCCGAAGAGTGTTTTAATGAATAAAGATTGAATCTTTGAATGAAATTACCTCGATCAAGGTACCTATTAAGTCACTAGAAATTTTTATTGTATAACGATTGAATCTTTGAAAAGAAATGAGAGTTTTGAGTTAAAGTTATTCGAGTTCCCTTCGACGTCACGAAGAGTGTTTTAATGAGTAAAGATCGAATCTTTGAATGAAATTTCCTCAATCAAGGTACCTATTCTAGCACTAGACCTTTATAATGTATAAAGATTGAATCTTTGAAAGACAATTAGTGTTTTGAGTTTAACTTATTTGAGTTACCTATGAAATCGCGAAGAGTGTTTTAATGACTAAAGATTGTATCTTTGAATGAAAAACACCACAATAAAGGTACCAATTCTGTTACTAGACCTTTTTAATGTATAAAGATAGAATCTTCGAAAGAAAATGAGATTTTTGAGTTAAACTTATTCGAGTTCCCTGTAACGTCCCGAAGAGTGTTCTAATGAGTAAAGATTTAATCATTGAATGAAATTACCTGAATCAAGGTAGCTATTACATCACTAGACCTTTTTAATTTATAAAGATTGACGTTTTGAAAAGAAATGAGTGTTTCGAGTTAAAGTTATTCAAGTTCCCTTTAACGCCACCAAGAGTGTTTTAATGAGTAAAGATTGAATCTTTGAATGAAATTACCTCAATCAAGGTACCTATTTTGTCACTAAACCTTTTTAATGTATAAAGATTGAATCTTTGAAAGAACATGAGAGTTTTGAGTTCAAATTATTCGAGCTACCTATGAAGTTGCAAAGAGTGTGTTAATGACTAAAGATTGAATCTTTGAATGAAAATACCTCAATAAAGGTACTTATTTTGTTAGTAGACCTTTTTGATGTATAAAGATTGTATCTTTGAAAGAAAATGAGAGTTTTGAGTTAAACTTATTCATGTTCCCTGTAACGTCCCAAAGAGTGTTTTAAGGAGTAAATATTGAATCTTTGAATGTAATTACCTCAATCAAGGTAGCAATTATGTCACTAGACCTTTTTAATGTACAAAGATTGAATCTTGGAAAGAAAATGAGAGTTTTGAGTTTTACTTATTCGAGTTACCTATGAAGTCGCGAAGAGTGTTTTAATGAATAGAGATTGAATCTTTGAATGAAAACACTACAATATAGGTACCTATTATGTTACTAGACCTTTTTAATAACTAAAGATTGAATCTTTGGAATAAAATGATAGTTCTGAGTTTAACTTATTCGATTTACCTATGAAGTCGTGAACAGTGTTTTAATGACTAAATAATGAATCTTCGAATGGAAATACCTTAGTAAAGGTACCTATTATGTTACTAGACCTTTTTAATGTATAAAGATTGAATCTTGGAAAGAAAATGACTGTTTTGAGTTAAACTTATTCGAGTTCCCTATGACATCCCGAAGAGTATTTCAACGAGTAAAGATTGAATCTTTGATTGAAATTACTTGAATCAAGGGACTTATTTTGTCCCTGGACCTTTTATATATAAAGATTGAATCTTTAAAAAGAAATGAGCGTTATGAGTTAAACCTATCCGAGTTCCCTATGACGTCCCGAATAGTGTTTTAATGCGTAAGGATTGAATCTTTGTATGAAATTACCTCAATAGAGGTACTTATTATGTCACTAGACCTTTTTAATGTATAAAGGTTTAATCATTGAAAGAAAATGAGAGTTTTGAGTTAAACATATTCGAGTGCCGTGCGACGCCTCGAAGAGTGTTTTAAAGAGTAAATATTGAATCTTTGAATGAAATTACCTCAATCAAGGTACCTATTATGTCACTAGACATTTTTAATGTATAAAGATTGAATATTTGTAAAGAACTACGAGTTTTGAGTTAAAGTTATTTGAGTTCCCTTCGACGTCACGAAGCGTGTTTTAACGAGTAAAGATTGAATCTTTGAACAAAATTATCTCAATTAATGTACCTATTATGTCAGTCAGTAGACCTTTTTAATGTATAAAGATGGAATCTTTGAAAAAAATGGGAGTATTGAGTTTTAACTTATTCGAGTTACCTATGAAGTCGCGAAGAGTGTTTTAATGACCAAAGATTGAATCTTCAAATGAAAATTCCTCAATAAAGGAACCTATTATGTTACTAGATCTTTTTAATGCATAATGATTGAATCTTTGAAAGAAAATTAGTGTTTTGAGTTAAACTTATTTGAGTTCCTTTTGACATCCCGAAGAGTGTTTTAATGAATAAAGATTGAATCTTTGAATGAAATTACCTCGATCAAGGTACCTATTAAGTCACTAGAAATTTTCATTGTATAAAGATTTAATCTTTGAAAAGAAATGAGAGTTTTGAGTTAAAGTTATTCGAGTTCCCTTTGACGTCACGAAGAGTGTTTTAATGAGTAAAGATTGAATCTTTGAATGAAATTACCTCAATCAAGGTACCTATTCTACCAGTAGACCATTGTAATGTATAAAGATTGAATCTTTGAAAGAAAATGAGTGTTTTGAGTTTAACTTAATCGAGTTACCTATGAAATCGCGTAAAGTGTTTTAATGACTGAAGATTGAATCTTTGAATGAAAAATTCCACAATAAAGGTACCAATTCTGTTACTAGACCTTTTTAATGTATAAAGATTGAATCTTCGAAAGAAAATGAGATTTTTGAGTTAAACTTATTCGAGTTCCCTTTAACATCCCGAAGAGTGTTTTAGTGAGTAAAGATTGAATCATTGAATGAAATTACCTCAATCAAGGTAGCTATTACATCAATAGACCTTTTTAATTTATAAAGATTGACGTTTTGAAAAGAAATGAGTGTTTCGAGTTAAAGTTATTCAAGTTCCCTTTGACGCCACGAAGAGTGTTTTAATGAGTAAAGATTGAATTTTTGAATGAAATTACCTCAATCAAGGTTCCTATTCTGTCACTAAACCTTTTTAATGTATAAAGATTGAATCTGTGAAAGAACATGAGAGTTTTGAGTTCAACTTATTCGAGTTACCTATGAAGTTGCGAAGAGTGTTTTAATGACTAAAGATTGAATCTTTGAATGAAAATACCTCAATAAAGGTACTTATTTTGTTAGTAGACCTTTTTAATGTATAAAGATTGTATCTTTCAAAGAAAATGAGAGTTTTGAGTTAAACTTATTCATGTTCCCTGTAACGTCAAAAAGAGTGTTTTAAGAAGTAAATATTGAATCTTTGAATGTAATTACCTCAATCAAGGTAGCTATTATGTCACTAGACCTTTTTAATGTACAAAGATTGAATCTTGGAAAGAAAATGAGAGTTTTGAGTTTAACTTATTCTAGTTACCTATGAAGTCGCGAAGAGTGTTTTAATGAATAAAGATTGAATCTTTGACTGAAAACACCTCAATAAAGGTACCTATTATGTTACAAGACCTTTTTAATGTCTAAAGATTGAATCTTTGGAATAAAATGATAGTTCTGAGTTTAACTTATTCGATTTACCTATGAAGTCGTGAACAGTGTTTTAATGACTAAATAATGTATCTTTGAATGAAAATACCTTAGTAAAGGTACCGATTATGTTACTAGACGTTATTGATGTATAAAGATTGAATCTTGGAAAAAAATGACTGTTTTGAGTTAAACTTATTCGAGTTCCCTATGACATCCCGAAGAGTATTTCAACGAGTAAAGATTGAATCTTTGATTGAAATTACTTGAATCAAGGGACTTATTTTGTCCCTGGACCTTTTATATATAAAGATTGAATCTTTAAAAAGAAATGAGCGTTATGAGTCAAACCTATACGAGTTCCCTATGACGTCCCGAATAGTGTTTTGACGCGTAAGGATTGAATCTTTGTATGAAATTACCTCAATAGAGGTACTTATTATGTCACTAGACCTTTTTAATGTATAAAGGTTTAATCTTTGAAAGAAAATAAGAGTTTTGAGTTAAACATATTCGAGTTCCCTGCGACGTCTCGAGAGTGTTATAAAGAGTAAATATTGAATCTTTGAATGAAATTACCTCAATCAAGGTACCTACTATGTCACTAGACCTTTTTAATGTATAAAGATTGAATATTTGTAAAGAACTACGAGTTTTGAGTTAAAGTTATTTGAGTTCCCTTTGACGTCACAAAGCGTGTTTTAATGAGTAAAATTGAATCTTTGAACGAAATTATCTTAATCAATGTACCTATTATGTCAGTCAGTAGACCTTTTTAATGTATAAAGATGGAATCTTTGAAAAAAATGAGAGTATTGAGTTTTAACTTATTCGAGTTACCTATGAAGTCGCGAAGAGTGTTTTAATGACCAAAGATTGAATCTTCAAATGAAAATTCCTCAATATAGGAACCTATTATGTTACTAGATCTTTTTGATGTATAAAGATTGAATCTTAGAAAGAAAATTAGAGTTTTGAGTTAAACTTATTCGAGTTCCTTTTGACATCCCGAAGAGTGTTTTAATGAACAAAGATTGAATCTTTGAATGAAATTACCTCGATCAAGGTACCTATTAAGTCACTAGAAATTTTTATTGTATAAAGACTGAATCTTTGAAAAGAAATGAGAGTTTTGAGTTAAAGTTATTCGAGTTCCCTTTGACATCACGAAGAGTGTTTTAATGAGTAAAGATTGAATCTTTGAATGAAATTACCTCAATCAAGGTACCTATTCTACCACTAGACCTTTGTAATGTATAAAGATTGAATCTTTGAAAGAAAATGAGTGTTTTGAGTTTAACTTATTCGAGTTACCTATGAAATCGCGAAGAGTGTTTTAATGACTGAAGATTGAATCTTTGAATGAAAAATACCACAATAAAGGTACCAATTCTGTTACTAGACCTTTTTAATGTATAAAGATTGAATCTTCGAAAGAATATGAGATTTTTGAGTTAAACTTATTCGAGTTCCCTGTAACGTCGCGAAGAGTGTTTTAATGAGTAAAGATTGAATCATTGAATGAAATTACCTCAATCAAGGTAGCTATTACATCACTAGACCTTTTTAATTTGTAAAGATTAACGTTTTGAAAAGAAATGAGTGTTTCGAGTTAAAGTTATTCAAGTTCCCTTTGACGCCACGAAGAGTGTTTTAATGAGTGAAGATTGAATCTTTGAATGAAATTACCTCAATCAAGTACCTATTCTGTCAATAAACCTTTTTAATATATAAAGATTGAATCTTTGAAAGAACATGAGAAGTTTGAGTTCAACTTATTCGAGCTACCTATGAAGTTGCGAAGAGTGTTCTAATGAATAAAGATTGAATCTTTGAATGAAAATACCTCAATAAAGGTACTTATTTTGTTACTAGACCTTTTTAATGTATAAAGATTGTATCTTTGAAAGAAAATGAGGGTTTTGAGTTAAACTTATTCATGTTCCCTGTAACGTCCCAAAGAGTGTTTTAAGGTGTAAATATTGAATCTTTGAATGTAATTACCTCAATCAAGGTAGCTATTATGTCACTAGACCTTTTTAATGTACAAAGATTGAATCTTGGAAAGAAAATGAGAGTTTTGAGTTTAACTTATTCGAGTTACCTATAAAGTCGCGAAGAGTGTTTTAATGAATAAAGATTGAATCTTTGAATGAAAACACCTCAATAAAGGTACCTATTATGTTACTAGACCTTTTTAATATCTAAAGATTGAATCTTTGGAATAAAATGATAGTTCTGAGTTTAACTTATTCGATTTACCTATGAAGTCGTGAACATTGTTTTAATAACTAAATAATGAATCTTTGAATGAAAATACCTTAGTAAAGGTACCTATTATGTTACTAGACCTTTTTAATGTATAAAGATTGAATCTTGGAAAGAAAATGACTGTTTTGAGTTAAACTTATTCGAGTTCCCTATCACATCCCGAAGAGTATTTCAACGAGTAAAGATTGAATCTTTGATTGAAATTACTTGAATCAAGGGACTTATTTTGTCCCTGGACCTTTTATATATAAAGATTGAATCTTTAAAAAGAAATGAGCGTTATGAGTTAAACCTATCCGAGTTCCCTATGATGTCCCGAATAGTGTTTTAACGCGTAAGGATTGAATCTTTGTATGAAATTACCTCAATAGAGGTACTTATTATGTCACTAGACCTTTTTAATGTATAAAGGTCTAATCTTTGAAAGAAAATGAGAGTTTTGAGTTAAACATATTCGAGTTCCCTGCGACGTCTCGAAGAGTGTTTTAAAGAGTAAATACTGAATCTTTGAATGAAATTACCTCAATCAAGGTACCTATTATATCACTAGACCTTTTTAATGTATAAAGATTGAATATTTGTAAAGAACTACGAGTTTTGAGTTAAATTTATTTGAGTTCCCTTTGACGTCACGAAGCGTGTTTTAATGAGTAAAGATTGAATATTTGAACGAAATTATCTCTATCAATGTACCTATTATGTCAGTCAGTAGACCTTTTTAATGTGTAAAGATGGAATTTTTGAAAAAAATGAGAGTATTGAGTTTTAACTTATTCGAGTTACCTATGAAGTCGGGAAGAGTGTTTTAATGACCAAAGATTGAATCTTCAAATGAAAATTCCTCAATAAAGGAACCTATTATGTTACTAGATCTTTTTGATGTATAAAGATTGAATCTTTAAAAGAAAATTAGAGTTTTGAGTTAAACTTATTTGAGTTCCTTTTGACATCCCGAAGAGTGTTTTAATGAAAAAAGATTGAATCTTTGAATGAAATTACCTCGATCAAGGTACCTATTAAGTCACTAGAAATTTTTATTGTATAAAGATTGAATCTTTGAATAGAAATGAGAGTTTTGAGTTAAAGTTATTCGAGTTCCCTTTGACGTCACGAAGAGTGTTTTAATGAGTAAAGATCGAATCTTTGAATGAAATTACCTCAATCAAGGTACATATTCTACCAGTAGACCTTTGTAATGTATAAAGATTGAATCTTTGAAAGAAAATGAGTGTTTTGAGTTTAACTTATTCGACTTACCTAAGAAATCGCGAAGAGTGTTTTAATGACTGAAGATTGAATCTCTGAATGAAAAATACCACAATAAAGGTACCAATTCTGTTACTAGACCTTTTGAATGTATAAAGATTGAATCTTCGAAAGAAAATGAGATTCTTGAGTTAAACTTATTCGAGTTCCCTGTAACGTCCCGAAGAGTGTTTTAATGAGTAAAGTTTGAATCATTGAATGAAATTACCTCAATCAAGGTAGCTATTACATCACTAGACCTTTTTAATTTATAAAGATTGACGTTTTGAAAAGAAATGAGTGTTTCGAGTTAAAGTTATTCAAGTTCCCTTTGACGCCACGAAGAGTGTTTTAATGAGTAAAGATTGAATCTTTGAATGAAATTACCTCAATCAAGGTACCTATTCTGTCACTAAACCTTTTTAATGTATAAAGATTGAATCTTTGAAAGAACATGAGAGTTTTGAGTTCAACTTATTCGAGTTACCTATAAAGTTACGAAGAGTGTTTCAATGACTAAAGATTGAATCTTTAAATTAAAATACCTCAATAAAGGTACTTATTTTGATTGTAGACCTTTTTAATGTATACAGATTGTATCTTTGAAAGAAAATGAGAGTTTTGAGTTAAACTTATTCATGTTCCCCATAACGTCCCAAAGAGTGTTTTAAGGAGTATATATTGAATCTTTGAATATAATTACCTAAATCAAGGCATCTATTATGTCACTAGACTTTTTTAATGTACAAAGATTGAATCTTGGAAAGAAAATGAGAGTTTTGAGTTTAACTTATTCCAGTTACCTATGAAGTCGCGAAGAGTGTTTTAGTGAATAAAGATTGAATCTTTGAATGAAAACACCTCAATAAAGGTACCTATTATGTTACTAGACCTTTTTAATATCTAAAGATTGAATCTTTGGAATAAAATGATAGTTCTGAGTTTAACTTATTCGATTTACCAATGAAGTCGTGAACAGTGTTTTAAAAATTAAATAATGAATCTTTGAATGAAAATGCCTTAGTAGAGGTACCTATTATGTTACTAGACCTTTTTAATCTATAAAGATTGAATCTTGGAAAGAAAATGACTGTTTTGAGTTAAACTTATTCGAGTTCCCTACGACATCCCGAAAAGTATTTCAACGAGTAAAGATTGAATCTTTGATTGAAATTACATCAACCAAAGGACATATTTTGTCCCTGGACCTTTTATAAATAAAGATTGAATCTTTAAAGAGAAATGAGTGTTATGAGTTAAACCTATCCGAGTTCCCTATGACGTCCCGAATAGTGTTTTAACGTGTAAGGATTGAATCTTTGTATAAAATTACCTCAATAAAGGTACTTATTATGTCACTAGACCTTTTTAATGTATAAAGGTTCAATCTTTGAAAGAAAATGAGAGTTTTGAGTTAAACATATTCGAGTTCCCTACGACGACTCGAAGAGTGTTTTAAAGAGTAAATATTGAATCTT
Source organism: Cornus florida (assembly GCF_030987335.1). Classification (NCBI taxonomy): domain Eukaryota; kingdom Viridiplantae; phylum Streptophyta; class Magnoliopsida; order Cornales; family Cornaceae; genus Cornus; species Cornus florida. The sequence goes on along the minus strand of NW_026775573.1, from coordinate 98,258,140 downwards.
TGAATGAAATTACCTCAATCAAGGTACCTATTATGTCACTAGACCTTTTTAATGTATAAAGATTGAATATTTGTAAAGAACTACGAGTTTTGAGTTAAAGTTATTTGAGTTCCCTTTGACGTCACGAAGCGTGTTTTAATGAGTAAAGATTGAATATTTGAGCGAAATTATCTCAATCAATGTACCAATTATGTCAGTCAGTAGACCTTTTTAATGTATAAAGATGGAATCTTTGAAAAAAATTAGAGTATTGAGTTTTAACTTATTCGAGTTACCTATGAAGTCGCGAAGAGTGTTTTAATGACCAAAGATTGAATCTTCAAATGAAAATTCCTCAATAAAGGAACCTATTATGTTACTAGATCTTTTTGATGTATAAAGATTGAATCTTTGAAAGAAAATTAGAGTTTTGAGTTAAACTTATTCGAGTTCCTTTTGACATCCCGAAGAGTGTTTTAATGAATAAAGATTGAATCTCTGAATGAAATTACCTCGATCAAGGTACCTATTAAGTCACTAGAAATTTTTATTGTATAAAGATTGAATCTTTGAAAAGAAATGAGAGTTCTGAGTTAAAGTTATTCGAGTTCCCTTTGACGTCACGAAGAGTGTTTTAATGAGTAAAGATTGAATCTTTGAATGAAATTACCTCAATCAAGGTACCTATTCTACCACTAGACCTTTGTAATGTATAAAGATTGGATCTTTGAAAGAAAATGAGTGTTTTGAGTTTAACTTATTCGAGTTACCTATGAAATCGCGAAGAGTGTTTTAATGACTGAAGATTGAATCTTTGAATGAAAAATTCCACAATAAAGGTACCAATTCTGTTACTAGACCTTTTTAATGTATAAAGATCGAATCTTCGAAAGAAAATGAGATTTTTGAGAGTTCCCTGTAACGTCCCGAAGAGTGTTTTAATGAGTAAAGATTGAATCATTGAATGAAATTACCTCAATCAAGGTAGCTATTACATCACTAGACCTTTTTAATTTATAAAGATTGACGTTTTGAAAAGAAATGAGTGTTTCGAGTTAGAGTTATTCAAGTTCCCTTTGACGCCACGAAGAGTGTTTTAATGAATACAGATTGAATCTTTGAATGAAATTACCTCAATCAAGGTACCTATTATGTCACTAAACCTTTTTAACGTATAAAGATTGAATCTTTGAAAGAACATGAGAGTTTTGAGTTCAACTTATTCGAGCTACTTATGAAATCGCGAAGAGTGTTTTAATGACTGAAGATTGAATCTTTGAATGAAAAATTCCACAATAAGGGTACCAATTCTGTTACTAGACCTTTTTAATGTATAAAGATTGAATCTTCGAAAGAAAATGAGATTTTTGAGTTAAACATATTCGAGTTCCCTGTAATGTCCCGAAGAGTGTTTTAATGAGTAAAGATTGAATCATTGAATGAAATTACCTCAATCAAGGTAGCTATTAAATCACTAGACCTTTTTAATTTAGAAAGATTGATCTTTTGAAAAGAAATGAGTGTTTCGAGTTAAAGTTATTCAAGTTCCCTTTGACGCCACGAAGAGTGTTTTAATGAGTAAAGATTGAATCTTTGAATGAAATTACCTCAATCAAGGTACCTATTCTGTCACTAAACCTTTTTAATGTATAAAGATTGAATCTTTGAAAGAACATGAGAGTTTTGAGTTCAACTTGTTCGAGTAACCTATGAAGTTGCGAAGAGTGTTCTAATGACTAAAGATTGAATCTTTGAATGAAAATACCTCAATAAAGTTACTTATTTTGTTAGTAAACCTTTTTAATGTATAAAGTTTGTATCTTTGAAAGAAAATGAGGGTTTTGAGTTAAACTTATTCATGTTCCCTGTAACGTCCCAAAGAGTGTTTTAAGAAGTAAATATTGAATCTTTGAATGTAATTACCTCAATCAAGGTAGCTATTATGTCACCAGACCTTTTTAATGTACAAAGATTGAATCTTGGAAAGAAAATGAGAGTTTTGAGTTTAACTTATTCGAGTTACCTATGAAGTCGCGAATAGTGTTTTAATGAATAAAGATTGAATCTTTGAATGAAAACACCTCAATAAAGGTACCTATTATGTTAGTAGGCCTTTTTAATATCTAAAGATTGAATCTTTGGAATAAAATGATAGTTCTGAGTTTAACTTATTCGATTTACCTATGAAGTCGTGAACAGTGTTTTAATGACTAAATAATGAATCTTTGAATGAAAATACCTTAGTAAAGGTACCTATTATGTTACTAGAACTTTTTAATGTATAAAGATTGAATCTTGGAAAGAAAATGACTGTTTTGAGTTAAATTTATTCGAGTTCCCTATCACATCCCCAAGAGTATTTCTGCGAGTAAAGATTGAATCTTTGATTGAAATTACTTGAATCAAAGGACTTATTTTATCCCTGGACCTTTTATATATAAAGATTGAATCTTTAAAAAGAAATGAGCGTTATGAGTTAAACCTATCCGAGTTCCCTATGACGTCCCGAATAGTGTTTTAACGCGTAAGGATTGAATCTTAGTATGAAATTACCTCAATAGAGGTACTTATTATGTCACTAGACCTTTTTATTGTATAAAGGTTTAATCTTTGAAAGAAAATGAGAGTTTTGAGTTAAGCATATTCGAGTTCCCTGCGACGTCTCGAAGAATGTTTTAAAGAGTAAATATTGAATCTTTGAATGAAATTACCTCAATCAAGGTACCTATTATGTCACTAGACCTTTTTAATGTATAAAGATTGAATATTTGTAAAGAACTACGAGTTTTGAGTTAATGTTATTTGAGTTCCCTTTGACGTCACGAAGCGTGTTTGAATGAGTAAAGATTGAATCTTTGAACGAAATTATCTCAATCAATGTACCTATTATGTCAGTCAGTAGACCTTTTTAATGTATAAAGATGGAATCTTTGAAAAAAGTGTGAGTATTGAGTTTTAACTTATTCGAGTTACCTATGAAGTCGCGAAGAGTGTTTTAATAACCAAAGATTGAATCTTCAAATGAAAATTCCTCAATAAAGGAACCTATTATGTTACTAGATCTTTTTGACGTATAAAGATTGAATCTTTGAAAGAAAATTAGAGTTTTGAGTTAAACTTATTCGAGTTCCATTTGACATCCCGAAAAGTGTTTTAATGAATAAAGATTGAATCTTTGAATGAAATTACCTCGATCAAGGTACCGATTAAGTCACTAGAAATTTTTATTGTATAAAGATTGAATCTTTGAAAAGAAATGAGAGTTTTGAGTTAAAGTTATTCGAGTTCCCTTTGACGTCATGAAGAGTGTTTTAATGAGTAAAGATTGAATCTTTGAATGAAATTATCTCAATCAAGGTACCTATTCTACCACAAGACCTTTGTAATGTATAAAGATTGAATTTTTGAAAGAAAATGTGTGTTTTGAGTTTAACTTATTCGAGTTACCTATGAAATCGCGAAGAGTGTTTTAATAACTAAAGACTGAATCTTTAAATGAAAAATTCCACAATAAAGGTACCAATTCTGTTACTAGACCTTTTTAATGTATAAAGATTGAATCTTCGAAAGAAAATGAGATTTTTGAGTTAAACTTATTCGAGTTCCCAGTAATGTCCCGAAGAGTGTTTTAATGAGTAAAGATTGAATCATTGAATGAAATTATCTCAATCAAGGTAGCTATTACATCACTAGACCTTTTTAATTTATAAAGATTGACGTTTTGAAAAGAAATGAGTGTTTCGAGTTAAAGTTATTCAAGTTCCCTTTAACGCCACGAAGAGTGTTTTAATGAGTAAAGATTGAATCTTTGAATGAAATTACCTCAATCAAGGTACCTATTCTGTCACTAAACCTTTTTAATGTATAAAGATTGAATCTGTGAAAGAACATGAGAGTTTTGAGTTCAACTTATTCAAGTTACCTATGAAGTTGCGAAGAGTGTTTTAATGACTAAAGATTGAATCTTTGAATGAAAATACCTCAATAAAGTTACTTATTTTGTTAGTAGACCTTTTTAATGAATAAAGATTGTATCTTTGAAAGAAAATGAGAGTTTTGAGTTAAACTTATTCATGTTCCCTGTAATGTCCCAAAGAGTGTTTTAAGGAGTAAATATTGAATCTTTGATTGTAGTTACCTCAATCAAGGTAGCTATTATGTCACTAGACCTTTTTAATGTACAAAGATTGAATCTTGAAAAGAAAATGAGAGTTTTGAGTTTAATTTATTCGAGTTACCTATGAAGTCGCGAAGAGTGTTACAATGAATAAAGATTGAATCTTTGAATGAAAACACCTCAATAAAGGTACCTATTATGTTACTAGACCTTTTTAATATCTAAAGATTGAATCTTTGGAATAAAATGATAGTTCTGAGTTTAACTTATTCGATTTACCTATGAAGTCGTGAACAGTGTTTTAATGACTAAATAATGAATCTTTGAATGAAAATACCTTAGTAAAGGTACCTATTATGTTACTAGACCTTATTAATGTACAAAGATTGAATCTTGGAAAGAAAACGAGAGTTTTGAGTTTAACTTATTCGAGTTACCTATGAAGTCGCGAAGAGTGTTTTAATGAATAAAGATTGAATCTTTGAATGAAAACACCTCAATAAAGGTACTTATTACGTTACTAGACCTTTTTAATATCTAAAGATTGAATCTTGGGAATAAAATGATAGTTCTGAGTTTAACTTATTCGATTTACCTATGAAGTCGTGAACAGTGTTTTAATAACCAAATAATGAATCTTTGATTGAAAATACCTTAGTAAAGGTACATATTATGTTACTAGACCTTTTTAATGTATAAAGATTGAATCTTGGAAAGAAAATGACTGTTTTGAGTTAAACTTATTCGAGTTCCCTATGACATCCCGAAGAGTATTTCAACGAGTAAAGATTGAATCTTTGATTGAAATTACTTGAATAAAGGGACTTATTTTGTCCCTGGACCTTTTATATATAAAGATTGAATCTTTAAAAAGAAATGAGGGTTATGAGTTAAACCTATCCGAGTTCCCTATGACGTCCCGAATAGTGTTTTAACGCGTAAGGATTGAATCTTTGTATGAAATTACCTCAATAGAGGTACTTATTATGTCACTAGACCTTTTTAATGTATAAAGGTTTAAACTTTGAAAGAAAATGAGAGTTTTGAGTTAAACATATTCGAGTTCCCTACGACGTCTCGAAGAGTGTTTTGAAGAGTAAATATTGAATCTTTGAATGAAATTACCTCAATCAAGGTACCTATTATGTCACTAGACCTTTTTAATATATAAAGATTGAATATTTGTAAAGAACTACGAGATTTGAGTTAAAGTTATTTGAGTTCCCTTTGACGTCACGAAGCGTGTTTTAATGAGTAAAGATTGAATCTTTGAACGAAATTATCTCAATCAATGTACCTATTATGTCAGTCAGTAGACCTTTTTAATGTATAAAGATGGAATCTTTGAAAAAAATGAGAGTATTGACTTTTAACTTATTCGAGTTACCTATGAAGTCGCGAAGAGTGTTTTAATAACCAAAGATTGAATCTTCAAATGAAAATTCCTCAATAAAGGAACCTATTATGTTACTAGATCTTTTTGATGTATAAAGATTGAATCTTTGAAAGAAAATTAGAGTTTTGAGTTAAACTTATTCGAGTTCCTTTTGACATCCCGAAGAGTGTTTTAATGAATAAAGATTGAATCTTTGAATGAAATTACCTCGATCAAGGTACCTATTAAGTCACTAGAAATTTTTATTGTATAAAGATTGAATCTTTGAAAAGAAATGAGAGTTTTGAGTTAAATTTATTCGAGTTCCCTTTGACGTCACGAAGAGTGTTTTAATGAGTAAAGATTGAATCTTTGAATGAAATTACCTCAATCAAGGTACCTATTCTACCACTAGACCTCTGTAATGTATAAAGATTGAGTCTTTGAAAGAAAATGAGTGTTTTGAATTTAACTTATTCGAGTTACCTATGAAATCGCGAAGAGTGTTTTAACGACTGAAGATTGAATCTTTGAATGAAAAATACCACAATAAAGGTACCAATTCTGTTAGTAGACCTTTTTAATGTATAAAGATTGAATCTTCGAAAGAAAATGAGATTTTTGAGTTAAGCTTATTCGAGTTCCCTGTAACGTCCCGAAGAGTGTTTTAATGAGTAAAGATTGAATCATTGAATGAAATTACCTCAATCAAGGTAGCTATTACATCACTAGACCTTTTTAATTTATAAAGATTGACGTTTTGAAAAGAAATGAGTGTTTCGAGTTAAAGTTATTCAAGTTCCCTTTGACGCCACGAAGAGTTTTTTAATGAGTAAAGATTGAATCTTTGAATGAAATTACCTCAATCAAGGTACCTATTCTGTCACTAAACCTTTTTAATGTATAAAGATTGAATCTTTGAAAGAACATGAGAGTTTTGAGTTCAACTTATTCGAGTTACCTATGAAGTTGCGAAGAGTGTTTTAATGACTAAAGATTGAATCTTTGAATGAAAATACATCAATAAAGTTACTTATTTTGTTAGTAGACCTTTTTAATGTATAAAGATGGTATCTTTGAAAGAAAATGAGAGTTTTGAGTTAAACTTATTCATGTTCCCTGTAACGTCCCAAAGAGTGTTTTAAGGAGTAAATATTGAATTTTGAATGTAATTACCTCAATCAAGGTAGCTATTATGTCAGTAGACCTTTTTAATGTACAAAGATTGAATCTTGGAAAGAAAATGAGAGTTTTGTGTTTAACTTATTCGAGTTACCTATGAAGTCGCGAAGAGTGTTTTAATGAATAAAGATTGAATCTTTGAATGAAAACACCTCTATAAAGGTACCTATTATGTTACTAGACCTTTTTAATATCTAAAGATTGAATCTTTGGAATAAAGTGATAGTTCTGAGTTTAACTTATTCGATTTACCTATGAAGTCGTGAACAGTGTTTTAATGACTAAATAATGCATCTTTGAATGAAAATACCTTAGTAAAGGTACCTATCATGTTACTAGACCTTATTAGTGTACAAAGATGGAATCTTGGAAAGAAAATGAGAGTTTTGAGTTTAACTTATTCGAGTTACCTATGAAGTCGCGAAGAGTGTTTTAATGAATAAAGATTGAATCTTTGAATGAAAACACCTCAATAAAGGTACCTATTATGTTACTAGACCTTTTTAATATCTAAAGATTGAATCTTTGGAATAAAATGATAGTTCTGAGTTTAACTTATTCGATTTACCTATGAAGTCGTGAACAGTGTTTTAATTACTAAATAATGAATCTTTGATTGAAAATACCTTAGTAAAGGTACCTATTATGTTACTAGACCTTTTTAATGTATAAAGATTGAATCTTGGAAAGAAAATGACTGTTTTGAGTCAAATTTATTCAAGTTCCCTATGACATCCCGAAGAGTATTTCAACGAGTAAAGATTGAATCTTTGATTGAAATTACTTGAATAAAGGGACTTATTTTGTCCCTGGACCTTTTATATATAAAGATTGAATCTTGAAAAAGAAATGAGCGTTATGAGTTAAACCTATCCGAGTTCCCTATGACGTCCCGAATAGTGTTTTAACGCGTAAGGCTTGAATCTTTATATGAAATTACCTCAATAGAGGTACTTATTATGTCACTAGACCTTTTTAATGTATAAAGGTTTAATCTTTGAAAGAAAATGAGAGTTTTGAGTTAAACATATTCGAGTTCTCTCCGACGTCTCGAAGAGTGTTTTAAAGAGTAAATATTGAATCTTTGAATGAAATTACCTCAATCAAGGTACCTATTATGTCACTAGACCTTGTTAATGTATAAAGATTGAATATTTGTAAAGAACTACGAGTTTTGAGTTAAAGTTATTTAAGTTCCCTTTGACGTCACGAAGCGTGTTTTAATGAGTAAAGATTGAATCTTTGAACGAAATTATCTCAATCAATGTACCTATTATGTCAGTCAGTAGACCTTTTTAATGTATAAAGATGGAATCTTTGAAAAAAATGAGAGTATTGAGTTTTAACTTATTCGAGTTACCAATGAAGTCGCGAAGAGTGTTTTAATGATCAAAGATTGAATCTTCAAATGAAAATTCCTCAATAAAGGAACCTATTATGTTACTAGATCTTTTTGATGTATAAAGATTGAATCTTTGAAAGAAAATTAGAGTTTTGAGTTAAACTTATTCGAGTTCCTTTTGACATCCCGAAGAGTGTTTTAATGAATAAAGATTGAATCTTTGAATGAAATTACCTCGATCAAGGTACCTATTATGTCACAAGAAATTTTTATTGTATAAAGATTGAATCTTTGAAAAGAAATGAGAGTTTTGAGTTAAAGTTATTCGAGTTCCCTTTGACGTCACGAAGAGTGTTTTAAAGAGTAAAGATTGAATCTTTGAATGAAATTACCTCAATCAAGGTACCTATTCTACCACTAGACCTTTGTAATGTATAAAGATTGAATCTTTGAAAGAAAAGGAGTGTTTTGAGTTTAACTTATTCGAGTTACATATGAAATCGCGAAGAGTGTTTTAATGACTGAAGATTGAATCTTTGAATGAAAAATTCCACAATAAAGGTACACATTCTGTTACTAGACCTTTTAAATGTATAAAGATCGAATCTTCGAAAGAAAATGAGATTTTTGAGTTAAACTTATTCGAGTTCCCTGTAACGTCCCGAAGAGTGTTTTAATGAGTAAAGATTGAATCATTGAATGAAATTACCTCAATCAAGGTAGCTATTACATCACTAGACCTTTTTAATTTATAAAGATTGACGTTTTGAAAAGAAATGAGTGTTTCGAGTTAAAGTTATTCAAGTTCCCTTTGACGCCACGAAGAGTGTTTTAATGAGTAAAGATTGAATCTTTGAATGAAATTACCTCAATCAAGGTACCTATTCTGTCACTAAACCTTTTTAATGTATAAAGATTGAATCTTTGAAAGAACATGAGAGTTTTGAGTTCAACTTATTCGAGTTACCTATGAAGTTGCGAAGAGTGTTTTAATGACTAAAGATTGAATCTTTGAATAAAAATACCTCAATAAAGTTACTTATTTTGTTAGTAGACCTTTTTAATGTATAAAGATTGTATCTTTGAAAGAAAATGAGAGTTTTGAGTTAAACTTATTCATGTTCCCTGTAATGTCCCAAAGAGTGTTTTAAGGAGTAAATATTGAATCTTTGAATGTAATTACCTCAATGAAGGTAGCTATTATGTCACTAGACCTTTTTAATATACAAAGATTGAATCTTGGAAAGAAAATGAGAGTTTTGAGTTTAACTTATTCGAGTTACCTATGAAGTCGCGAAGAGTGTTTTAAAGAATAAAGATTGAATCTTTGTATGGAAATACCTCAATAAAGGTACCTATTATGTTACTAGACCTTTTTAATATCTAAAGATTGAATCTTTGGAATAAAATGATAGTTCTGAGTTTAACTTATTCGATTTACCTATGAAGTCGTGAACAGTGTTTTAATGACTAAATAATGAATCTTTGAATGAAAATACCTTAGTAAAGGTACCTATTATGTTACTAGACCTTATTATTGTATAAAGATTGAATCTTGGAAAGAAAATGAGAGTTTTGAGTTTAACTTATTCGAGTTACCTTGGAAGTCGCGAAGAGTGTTTTAATGAATAAAGATTGAATCTTTGAATGAAAACACCTCAATAAAGGTACCTATTATGTTACTAGACCTTTTTAATATCTAAAGATTGAATCTTTGGAATAAAATGATAGTTCTGAGTTTAACTTATTCGATTTACCTATGAAGTCGTGAACAGTGTTTTAATGACTAAATAATGAATCTTTGAATGAAAATACCTTAGTAAAGGTACCTATTATGTTACTAGACCTTTTTAATGTATAAAGATTGAATCTTGGAAAGAAAATGAGTATTTTGAGTTTAACTTATTCGAGTTCCCTATGACATCCCGAAGAGTATTTCAACGAGTAAAGATTGAATCTTTGATTGAAATAACTTGAATAAAGGGACTTATTTTGTCCCTGGACCTTTTATATATAAAGATTGAATCTTTAAAAAGAAATGAGCGTTATGAGTTAAACCTATCCGAGTTCCCTATGACGTCCCGAATAGTGTTTTAACGCGTAAGGATTGAATCTTTATATGAAATTACCTCAATAGAGGTACTTATTATGTCACTAGACCTTTTTAATGCATAAAGGTTTAATCTTTGAAAGAAAATGAGAGTTTTGAGTTAAACATATTCGAGTTCCCTCCGACGTCTCGAAGAGTGTTTTAAAGAGTAAATATTGAATCTTTGAATGAAATTACCTCAATCAAGGTACCTATTATGTCACTAGACCTTTTTAATGTATAAAGATTGAATATTTGTAAAGAATTACGAGTTTTGAGTTAAAGTTATTTGAGTTCCCTTTGACGTCACGAAGCGTGTTTTAATGAGTAAAGATTGAATCTTTGAACGAAATTATCTCAATCAATGTACCTATTATGTCACTCAGTAGACCTTTTTAATGTATAAAGATGGAATCTTTGAAAAAAATGAGAGTATTGACTTTTAACTTATTCGAGTTACCTATGAAGTCGCGAAGAGTGTATTAATAACCAAAGATTGAATCATCAAATTAAAATTCCTCAATAAAGGAACCTGTTATGTTACTAGATCTTTTTGATGTATAAAGATTGAATCTTTGAAAGAAAATTAGAGTTTTGAGTTAAACTTATTCAAGTTCCTTTTGACATCCCGAAGGGTGTTTTAATGAATAAAGATTGAATCTTTGAATGAAATTATCTCGATCAAGGTACCTACTAAGTCACTAGAAATTTTTATTGTATAAAGATTGAATCTTTGAAAAGAAATGAGAGTTTTGAGTTAAAGTTATTCGAGTTCCCTTTGACGTCACGAAGAGTGTTTTAATGAGCAAAGATTGAATCTTTGAATGAAATTACCTCAATCAAGGTACCTATTCTACCACTAGACCTTTGTAATGTATAAAGATTGAATCTTTGAAAGAAAAATAGTGTTTCGAGTTTAACTTATTCGAGTTACCTATGAAATCGCGAAGAGTGTTTTAATGACTGAAGATTGAATCTTTGAATGAAAAATTCCACAATAAAGGTACCAATTCTGTTAGTAGACCTTTTTAATGTATAAAGATTGAATTTTCTAAAGAAAATGAGATTTTTGAGTTAAACTTATTCGAGTTCCCTGTAATGTCCCGAAGAGTGTTTAATGAGTAAAGATTGAATCATTGAATGAAATTATCTCAATCAAGGTAGTTATTACATCACTAGACCTTTTTAATTTATAAAGATTGACGTTTTGAAAAGAAATGAGTGTTTCGAGTTAAAGTTATTCAAGTTCCCTTTGACGCCACGAAGAGTGTTTTAATGAGTAAAGATTGAATCTTTGAATGAAATTACCTCAATCAAGGTACCTATTCTGTCACTAAACCTTTTTAATATATAAAGATTGAATCCTTGAAAGAACATGAGAGTTTTGTGTTCAACTTATTCGAGTTACCTACGAAGTTGCGAAGAGTGTTCTAATGACTAAAGATTGAATCTTTGAATGAAAATACCTTAATAAAGTTACTTATTTTGTTAGTAGACCTTTTTAATGTATAAAGATTGTATCTTTGAAAGAAAATGAGGGTTTTGAGTTAAACTTATTCATGTTCCCTGTAACGTCCCAAAGAGTGTTTTAAGGAGTAAATATTGAATCTTTGAATGTAATTACCTCAATCAAGGTAGCTATGATGTCACCAGACCTTTTTAATGTACAAAGATTGAATCTTGGAAAGAAAATGAGAGTTTTGAGATTAACTTATTCGAGTTACCTATGAAGTCGCGAAGAGTGTTTAAATGAATAAAGATTGAATCTTCGGAATAAAATGATAGTTCTAAGTTTAACTTATTCGATTTACCTATGAAGTCGTGAAAAGTGTTTTAATGACTAAGTAATGAATCTCTGAATGAAAATACTTTAGTAAAGGTACCTATTATGTTACTAGACCTTTTTAATGTATAAAGATTGAATCTTGGAAAGAAAATGACTGTTTTGAGTTAAACTTATTCTAGTTCCCTATGACTTCCCGAAGAGTATTTCAACGAGTAAAGATTGAATCTTTGATTGAAATTACTTGAATCAAGGGACTTAATTTGTCCCTGGACCTTTTACATATAAAGATTGAATCTTTAAAAAGAAATGAGCGTTATGAGTTAAACCTATACGAGTTCCCTATGACGTCCCGAATAGTGTTTTAACGCGTAAGGATTGAATCTTTGTATGAAATTACCTCAATAGAGGTACTTATTATGTCAGTAGACCTTTTTAAGGTATAAAGGTTTAAACTTTGAAAGAAAATGAGAGTTTTGAGTTAAACATATTCGAGTTCCCTGCGACGTCTCGAAGAGTGTTTTAAAGAGTAAATATTGAATCTTTGAATGAAAACACCTCAATAAAGGTACCTATTATGTTACTAGACCTTTTTAATATCTAAAGATTGAATCTTTGGAATAAAATGATAGTTCTGAGTTTAACTTATTCGATTTACCTATGAAGTCGTGAACAGTGTTTTAATGACTAAATAATGAATCTTTGAATGAAAATACCTTAGTAAAGGTACCTATTATGTTACTAGACCTTATTATTGTATAAAGATTGAATCTTGGAAAGAAAATGAGAGTTTTGAGTTTAACTTATTCGAGTTACCTTGGAAGTCGCGAAGAGTGTTTTAATGAATAAAGATTGAATCTTTGAATGAAAACACCTCAATAAAGGTACCTATTATGTTACTAGACCTTTTTAATATCTAAAGATTGAATCTTTGGAATAAAATGATAGTTCTGAGTTTAACTTATTCGATTTACCTATGAAGTCGTGAACAGTGTTTTAATGACTAAATAATGAATCTTTGAATGAAAATACCTTAGTAAAGGTACCTATTATGTTACTAGACCTTTTTAATGTATAAAGATTGAATCTTGGAAAGAAAATGAGTATTTTGAGTTTAACTTATTCGAGTTCCCTATGACATCCCGAAGAGTATTTCAACGAGTAAAGATTGAATCTTTGATTGAAATAACTTGAATAAAGGGACTTATTTTGTCCCTGGACCTTTTATATATAAAGATTGAATCTTTAAAACGAAATGAGCGTTATGAGTTAAACCTATCCGAGTTCCCTATGACGTCCCGAATAGTGTTTTAACGCGTAAGGATTGAATCTTTATATGAAATTACCTCAATAGAGGTACTTATTATGTCACTAGACCTTTTTAATGCATAAAGGTTTAATCTTTGAAAGAAAATGAGAGTTTTGAGTTAAACATATTCGAGTTCCCTCCGACGTCTCGAAGAGTGTTTTAAAGAGTAAATATTGAATCTTTGAATGAAATTACCTCAATCAAGGTACCTATTATGTCACTAGACCTTTTTAATGTATAAAGATTGAATATTTGTAAAGAATTACGAGTTTTGAGTTAAAGTTATTTGAGTTCCCTTTGACGTCACGAAGCGTGTTTTAATGAGTAAAGATTGAATCTTTGAACGAAATTATCTCAATCAATGTACCTATTATGTCACTCAGTAGACCTTTTTAATGTATAAAGATGGAATCTTTGAAAAAAATGAGAGTATTGACTTTTAACTTATTCGAGTTACCTATGAAGTCGCGAAGAGTGTATTAATAACCAAAGATTGAATCATCAAATTAAAATTCCTCAATAAAGGAACCTGTTATGTTACTAGATCTTTTTGATGTATAAAGATTGAATCTTTGAAAGAAAATTAGAGTTTTGAGTTAAACTTATTCAAGTTCCTTTTGACATCCCGAAGGGTGTTTTAATGAATAAAGATTGAATCTTTGAATGAAATTATCTCGATCAAGGTACCTACTAAGTCACTAGAAATTTTTATTGTATAAAGATTGAATCTTTGAAAAGAAATGAGAGTTTTGAGTTAAAGTTATTCGAGTTCCCTTTGACGTCACGAAGAGTGTTTTAATGAGCAAAGATTGAATCTTTGAATGAAATTACCTCAATCAAGGTACCTATTCTACCACTAGACCTTTGTAATGTATAAAGATTGAATCTTTGAAAGAAAAATAGTGTTTCGAGTTTAACTTATTCGAGTTACCTATGAAATCGCGAAGAGTGTTTTAATGACTGAAGATTGAATCTTTGAATGAAAAATTCCACAATAAAGGTACCAATTCTGTTAGTAGACCTTTTTAATGTATAAAGATTGAATTTTCTAAAGAAAATGTGATTTTTGAGTTAAACTTATTCGAGTTCCCTGTAATGTCCCGAAGAGTGTTTAATGAGTAAAGATTGAATCATTGAATGAAATTATCTCAATCAAGGTAGTTATTACATCACTAGACCTTTTTAATTTATAAAGATTGACGTTTTGAAAAGAAATGAGTGTTTCGAGTTAAAGTTATTCAAGTTCCCTTTGACGCCACGAAGAGTGTTTTAATGAGTAAAGATTGAATCTTTGAATGAAATTACCTCAATCAAGGTACCTATTCTGTCACTAAACCTTTTTAATGTATAAAGATTGAATCCTTGAAAGAACATGAGAGTTTTGTGTTCAACTTATTCGAGTTACCTACGAAGTTGCGAAGAGTGTTCTAATGACTAAAGATTGAATCTTTGAATGAAAATACCTTAATAAAGTTACTTATTTTGTTAGTAGACCTTTTTAATGTATAAAGATTGTATCTTTGAAAGAAAATGAGGGTTTTGAGTTAAACTTATTCATGTTCCCTGTAACGTCCCAAAGAGTGTTTTAAGGAGTAAATATTGAATCTTTGAATGTAATTACCTCAATCAAGGTAGCTATGATGTCACCAGACCTTTTTAATGTACAAAGATTGAATCTTGGAAAGAAAATGAGAGTTTTGAGATTAACTTATTCGAGTTACCTATGAAGTCGCGAAGAGTGTTTAAATGAATAAAGATTGAATCTTCGGAATAAAATGATAGTTCTAAGTTTAACTTATTCGATTTACCTATGAAGTCGTGAAAAGTGTTTTAATGACTAAGTAATGAATCTCTGAATGAAAATACTTTAGTAAAGGTACCTATTATGTTACTAGACCTTTTTAATGTATAAAGATTGAATCTTGGAAAGAAAATGACTGTTTTGAGTTAAACTTATTCTAGTTCCCTATGACTTCCCGAAGAGTATTTCAACGAGTAAAGATTGAATCTTTGATTGAAATTACTTGAATCAAGGGACTTAATTTGTCCCTGGACCTTTTACATATAAAGATTGAATCTTTAAAAAGAAATGAGCGTTATGAGTTAAACCTATACGAGTTCCCTATGACGTCCCGAATAGTGTTTTAACGCGTAAGGATTGAATCTTTGTATGAAATTACCTCAATAGAGGTACTTATTATGTCAGTAGACCTTTTTAAGGTATAAAGGTTTAAACTTTGAAAGAAAATGAGAGTTTTGAGTTAAACATATTCGAGTTCCCTGCGACGTCTCGAAGAGTGTTTTAAAGAGTAAATATTGAATCTTTGAATGAAAACACCTCAATAAAGGTACCTATTATGTTACTAGACCTTTTTAATATCTAAAGATTGAATCTTTGGAATAAAATGATAGTTCTGAGTTTAACTTATTCGATTTACCTATGAAGTCGTGAACAGTGTTTTAATGACTAAATAATGAATCTTTGAATGAAAATACCTTAGTAAAGGTACCTATTATGTTACTAGACCTTTTTAATGTATAAAGATTGAATCTTAGAAAGAAAATGACTGTTTTGAGTTAAACTTATTCGAGTTCCCTATGACATCCCGAAGAGTATTTCAACGAGTAAAGATTGAATCTTTGATTGAAATTACTTGAATCAAGGGACTTATTTTGTCCCTGGTCCTTTTATATATAAAGATTGAATGTTTAAAAAGAAATGAGCGTTATGAGTTAAACCTATCCGAGTTCCCTATGACGTCCCGAATAGTGTTTTAATGCGTAAGGATTGAATCTTTGCATGAAATTACCTCAATAGAGGTACTTATTATGTCACTAGACCTTTTTAATTTATAAAGGTTTAATCTTTGAAAGAAAATGAGAGTTTGAGTTAAACATATTCGAGTTCCCTGCGACGTCTCGAAGAGTGTTTTAAAGAGTAAATATTGAATCTTTGAATGAAATTACCTTAATCAAGGTACCTATTATGTCACTAGACCTTTTTAATATATAAAGATTGAATATTTGTAAAGAACTACGAGTTTTGAGTTAAAGTTATTTGAGTTCCGTTTGACGTCACGAAGCGTGTTTTAATGAGTAAAGATTGAATCTTTAAACGAAATTATCTCAATCAATGTACCTATTATGTCAGTCAGTAGACCTTTTTAATGTATAAAGATGGAATCTTTGAAAAAAATGAGAGTATTGAGTTTTAACTTATTCGAGTTACCTATGAAGTCGCGAAGAGTGTTTTAATGACCAAAGATTGAATCTTCAAATGAAAATTCCTGAATAAAGGAACCTATTATGTTACTAGATCTTTTTGCTGTATAAAGATTTAATCTTTGAAAGAAAATTAGAGTTTTGAGTTAAACTTATTCGAGTTCCTTTTGACATCCTGAAGAGTGTTTTAATGAATAAAGATTGAATCTTTGAATGAAATTACCTCGATCAAGGTACCTATTAAGTCACTAGAAATTTTTATTGTATAAAGATTGAATCTTTGAAAAGAAATAAGAGTTTTGAGTTAAAGTTATTCGAGTTCCCTTTGACGTCACGAAGAGTGTTTTAATGAGTAAAGATTGAATCTTTGAATGAAATTACCTCAATCAAGGTACCTATTCTACCACTAGACCTTTGTAATGTATAAAGATTGAATCTTTGAAAGAAAATGAGTGTTTTGAGTTTAACTTATTCGAGTTGCCTATGAAATCACGAAGAGTGTTTTAATGACTGAAGATTGAATCTTTGAATGAAAAATACCACAATAAAGGTACCAATTCTGTTACTAGACCTTTTTAATGTATAAAGATTGAATCTTCGAAAGAAAATGAGATTTTTGAGTTAAACTTATTCGAGTTCCCTGTAACGTCTCGAAGAGTATTTTAAAGAGTGAAGATTGAATCATTGAATGAAATTACCTCAATCAAGGTAGCTATTACGTCACTAGACCTTTTTAATTTATAAAGATTGACGTTTTGAAAAGAAATGAGTGTTTCAAGTTAAAGTTGTTCAAGTTCCCTTTGACGCCACGAAGGGTGTTTTAATGAGTAAAGATTGAATCTTTGAATGAAATTACCTCAATCAAGGTACCTATTCTGTCACTAAACCTTTTTAATGTATAAAGATTGAATCTTTGAAAGAACATGAGAGTTTTGAGTTCAACTTATTCGAGTTACCTATGAAGTTGCGAAGAGTGTTTTAATGACTAAAGATTGAATCTTTGAATAAAAATACATCAATAAAGGTACTTATTTTGTTAGTAGACCTTTTTAATGTATAAAGATTGTATCTTTGAAAGAAAATGAGAGTTTTGAGTTAAACTTATTCATGTTCCCTGTAACGTCCCAAAGAGTGTTTTAAGGAGTAAATATTGAATCTTTGAATGTAATTACCTCCATCAAGGTAGCTATTATGTCACTAGACCTTTTTAATGTACAAAGATTGAATCTTGGAAAGGAAATGAGTGTTTTGAGTTTAACATATTCGAGTTACCTTTGAAGTCGCAAAGAGTGTTTTAATGAATAAAGATTGAATCTTTGAATGAAAACACCTCAATAAAGGTACCTATTATGTTACTAGACCTTTTTAATATCTAAAGATTGAATCTTTGGAATAAAATGATAGTTCTGAATTTAACTTATTCGATTTACCTATGAAGTCGTGAACAGTGTTTTAATGACTAAATAATGAATCTTTGAATGAAAATACCTTAGTAAAGGTACCTATTATGTTACTAGACCTTTTTAATGTATAAAGATAGAATCTTGGAAAGAAAAAGGCTGTTTTGAGTTACACTTATTCGAGTTCCCTACGACATCCCGAAGAGTATTTCAACGAGTAAAGATTGAATCTTTGATTGAAATTACTTGAATCAAGGGACTTATTTTGTCCCTGGACCTTTTATATATAAAGATTGAATGTTTAAAAAGAAATGAGCGTTATGAGTTAAACCTATCCGAGTTCCCTATGACGTCCCGAATAGTGTTTTAACGCGTAAGGATTGAATCTTTGTATGAAATTACCTCAATAGAGGTACTTATTATGTCACTAGACCTTTTTAATGTATAAAGGTTTAATCTTTGAAAGAAAATGAGAGTTTTGAGTTAAATATATTCGAGTTCCCTTCGACGTCTCGAAGAGTGTTTTAAAGAGTAAATATTGAATCTTTGAATGAAATTACCTCAATCAAGGTACCTATTATGTCACTAGACCTTTTTAATGTATAAAGATTGAATATTTGTAAAGAATTACGAGTTTTAAGCTAAAGTTATTTGAGTTCCGTTAGACGTCACGAAGCGTGTTTTAATGAGTAAAGATTGAATCTTTGAACGTAAAGATTTAATGAGTAGACCTTTTTAATGTATAAAGATGGAATCTTTGAAAAAAATGAGAGTATTGAGTTTTAACGTATTCGAGTTACCTATGAAGTCGCGTAGAGTGTTTTAATGACCAAAGATTGAATCTTCAAATGAAAATTCCTCAATAAAGGAACCTATTATGTTACTAGATCTTTTTGATGTATAAAGATTGAATCTTTGAAAGAAAATTAGAGTTTTGAGTTAAACTTATTCGAGTTCCTTTTGACATCCAGAAGAGTGTTTTAATAAATAAAGATTGAATCTTTGAATGAAATTACCTCGATCAAGGTACCTATTAAGTCACTAGAAATTTTTATTGTATAAAGATTGAATCTTTGAAAAGAAATGAGAGTTTTGAGTTAAAGTTATTCGAGTTCCCTTTGACGTCACTAAGAGTGTTTTAATGAGTAAAGATTGAATCTTTGAATGAAATTACCTCAATCAAGGAACCTATTCTACCACTAGACCTTTGTAATGTATAAAGATTGAATCTTTGAAAGAAAATGAGTGTTTTGAGGTTAACTTATTCGAGTTACCTATGAAATCGCGAAGAGTGTTTTAATGACTAAATATTGAATCTTTGAATGAAAAATACCACAATAAAGGTACCAATTCTATTACTAGACCTTTTTAATGTATAAAGATTGAATCTTTGAAAGAAAATGAGATTTTTGAGTTAAACTTATTCGAGTTCCCTGTAACATCCCGAAGAGTGTTTTAATGAGTAAAGATTGAATCATTGAATGAAATTACCTCAATCAAGGTCGCTATTACATCACTAGACCTTTTTAATTTATAAAGATTGACGTTTTGAAAAGAAATGAGTTTTTCGAGTTAAAGTTATTCAAGTTCCCTTTGACGCCACGAAGAGTGTTTTAATGAGTAAAGATTGAATCTTTGAATGAAATTACCTCAATCAAGGTACCGATTCTGTCACTAAACCTTTTTAATGTATAAAGATTGAATCTTTGAAAGAACATGAGAGTTTTGAGTTCAACTTATTCGAGTTACCTATGAAGTTGCGAAGAGTGTTTTAATGACTAAAGATTGAATCTTTGAATGAAAATATCTCAATAAAGGTACTTATTTTGTTAGTAGACCTTTTTAATGTATAAAGATTATATCTTTGAAAGAAAATGAGAGTTTTGAGTTAAACTTATTCATGTTCCCTGTAACGTCCCAAATAGTGTTTTAAGGAGTAAATATTGAATCTTTGAATGTAATTACCTCTATCAAGGTAGCTATTATGTCACTAGACCTTTTTAATGTACAAAGATTGAATCTTGGAAAGAAAATGACTGTTTTGAGTTTAACATATTCGAGTTACCTTTGAAGTCGCGAAGAGTGTTTTAATGAATAATGATTGAATCTTTGAATTAAAAAACCTCAATAAAGGTACCTATTATGTTACTAGACCTTTTTAATATCTAAAGATTGAATCTTTGGAATAAAATGATAGTTCTGAGTTTAACTTATTCGATTTACCTATGAAGTCGTGAACAGTGTTTTAATGACTAAATAATGAATCTTTGAATGAAAATACCTTAGTAAAGGTACCTATTATGTTACTAGACCTTTTTAATGTATAAAGATAGAATCTTGGAAAGAAAAAGGCTGTTTTGAGTTAAACTTAATCGAGTTCCCTATGACATCCCGAAGAGTATTTCAACGAGTAAAGATTGAATCTTTGATTGAAATTACTTGAATCAAGGGACTTATTTTGTCCCTGGACCTTTTATATATAAAGATTGAATGTTTAAAAAGAAATGAGCGTTATGAGTTAAACCTATCCGAGTTCCCTATGACGTCCCGAATAGTGTTTTAACGCGTAAGGATTGAATCTTTGTGTGAAATTACCTCAATAGAGGTACTTATTATGTCACTAGACCTTTTTAATGTATAAAGGTTTAATCTTTGAAAGAAAATGAGAGTTTTGAGTTAAATATATTCGAGTTCCCTTCGACGTCTCGAAGAGTGTTTTAAAGAGTAAATATTGAATCTTTGAATGAAATTACCTCAATCAAGGTACCTATTATGTCACTGGACCTTTTTAATGTATAAAGATTGAATATTTGTAAAGAATTACGAGTTTTAAGCTAAAGTTATTTGAGTTCCGTTAGACGTCACGAAGCGTGTTTTAATGAGTAAAGATTGAATCTTTGAACGAAATTAGCTCAATCAATGTACCTATTATGTCAGTCAGTAGACCTTTTTAATGTATAAAGATGGAATCTTTGAAAAAAATGAGAGTATTGAGTTTTAACGTATTCGAGTTACCTATGAAGTCGCGTAGAGTGTTTTAATGACCAAAGATTGAATCTTCAAATGAAAATTCCTCAAT
This sequence comes from Cornus florida, assembly GCF_030987335.1. Lineage (NCBI taxonomy): Eukaryota > Viridiplantae > Streptophyta > Magnoliopsida > Cornales > Cornaceae > Cornus > Cornus florida. The sequence goes on along the minus strand of NW_026775573.1, from coordinate 98,237,263 downwards.
AAAGGAACCTATTATGTTACTAGATCTTTTTGATATATAAAGATTGAATCTTTGAAAGAAAATTAGAGTTTTGAGTTAAACTTATTCGAGTTCCTTTTGACATCCAGAAGAGTGTTTTAATAAATAAAGATTGAATCTTTGAATGAAATTACCTCGATCAAGGTACCTATTAAGTCACTAGAAATTTTTATTGTATAAAGATTGAATCTTTGAAAAGAAATGAGAGTTTTGAGTTAAAGTTATTCGAGTTCCCTTTGACGTCACTAAGAGTGTTTTAATGAGTAAAGATTGAATCTTTGAATGAAATTACCTCAATCAAGGAACCTATTCTACCACTAGACCTTTGTAATGTATAAAGATTGAATCTTTGAAAGAAAATGAGTGTTTTGAGGTTAACTTATTCGAGTTAACTATGAAATCGCGAAGAGTGTTTTAATGACTGAATATTGAATCTTTGAATGAAAAATACCACAATAAAGGTACCAATTCTGTTACTAGACCTTTTTAATGTATAAAGATTGAATCTTTGAAAGAAAATGAGATTTTTGAGTTAAACTTATTCGAGTTCCCTGTAACATCCCGAAGAGTGTTTTAAAGAGTAAAGATTGAATCATTGAATGAAATAACCTCAATCAAGGTAGCTATTACATCACTAGACCTTTTTAATTTATAAAGATTGACGTTTTGAAAAGAAATGAGTTTTTCGAGTTAAAGTTATTCAAGTTCCCTTTGACGCCACGAAGAGTGTTTTAATGAGTAAAGATTGAATCTTTGAATGAAATTACCTCAATCAAGGTACCGATTCTGTCACTAAACCTTTTTAATGTATAAAGATTGAATCTTTGAAAGAACATGAGAGTTTTGAGTTCAACTTATTTGAGTAACCTATGAAGTAGCGAAGAGTGTTTTAATGACTAAAGATTGAATCTTTGAATGAAAATACCTCAATAAAGGTACTTATTTTGTTAGTAGACCTTTTTAATGTATAAAGATTGTATCTTTGAAAGAAAATGAGAGTTTTGAGTTAAACTTATTCATGTTCCCTGTAACGTCCCAAATAGTGTTTTAAGGAGTAAATATTGAATCTTTGAATGTAATTACCTCCATCAAGGTAGCTATTATGTCACTAGACCTTTTTAATGTACAAAGATTGAATCTTGGAAAGAAAATGACTGTTTTGAGTTTAACATATTCGAGTTACCTTTGAAGTCGCGAAGAGTGTTTTAATGAATAATGATTGAATCTTTGAATTAAAAAACCTCAATAAAGGTACCTATTATGTTACTAGACCTTTTTAATATCTAAAGATTGAATCTTTGGAATAAAATGATAGTTCTGAGTTTAACTTATTCGATTTACCTATGAAGTCGTGAACAGTGTTTTAATGACTAAATAATGAATCTTTGAATGAAAATACCTTAGTAAAGGTACCTATTATGTTACTAGACCTTTTTAATGTATAAAGATTGAATCTTGGAAAGAAAAAGACTGTTTTGAGTTAAACTTATTCGAGTTCCCTATGACATCCCGAAGAGTATTTCAACGAGTAAAGATTGAATCTTTGATTGAAATTACTTGAATCAAGGGACTTATTTTGTCCCTGGACCTTTTATATATAAAGATTGAATGTTTAAAAAGAAATGAGCGTTATAAGTTAAACCTATCTGAGTTCCCTATGACGTCCCGAATAGTGTTTTAACGCGTAAGGATTGAATCTTTGTATGAAATTACCTCAATAGAGGTACTTATTATGTCACTGGACCTTTTTAATGTATAAAGGTTTAATCTTTGAAAGAAAATGAGAGTTTTGAGTTAAACATATTCGAGTTCCCGGCGACGTCTCGAAGAGTGTTTTAAAGAGTAAATATTGAATCTTTGAATGAAATTACCTCAATCAAGGTTCCTATTATGTCACTAGACCTTTTTAATGTATAAAGATTGAATATTTGTAAAGAATTACGAGTTTTAAGTTAAAGTTATTTGAGTTCCCTTTGACGTCACGAAGCGTGTTTTAATGAGTAAAGATTGAATCTTTGAACGAAATTATCTCAATCAATGTACCTATTATGTCAGTCAGTAGACCTTTTTAATGTATAAAGATGGAATCTTTGAAAAAAATGAGAGTATTGAGTTTTAACTTATTCGAGTTACCTATGAAGTCGCGAAGAGTGTTTTAATGACCAAAGATTGAATCTTCAAATGAAAATTCCTCAATAAAGGAACCTATTATGTTACTAGATCTTTTTGATGTATAAAGATTGAATCTTTGAAAGAAAATTAGGGTTTTGAGTTAAACTTATTCGAGTTCCTTTTGACATCCCGAAGAGTGTTTTAATGAATAAAGATTGAATCTTTGAATGAAATTACCTCGATCAAGGTACCTATTCAGTCACTAGAACTTTTTATTGTATAAAGATTGAATCTTTGAAAAGAAATGAGAGTTTTGAGTTAAAGTTATTCGAGTTCCCTTTGACATCACGAAGAGTGTTTTAATGAGTAAAGATTGAATCTTTGAATGAAATTACCTCAATCAAGGTACCTATTCTACCACTAGACCTTTGTAATGTATAAAGATTGAATCTTTGAAAGAAAATTAGTGTTTTGAGTTTAACTTATTCGAGTTACCTATGAAATCGCGAAGAGTGTTTTAATGACTGAAGATTGAATCTTTGAATGAAAAATACCACAATAAAGGTACCAATTCTGTTACTAGACCTTTTTAATGTATAAAGATTGAATCTTCGAAAGAAAATGAGATTTTTGAGTTAAACTTATTCGAGTTCCCTGTAACGTCCCGAAGAGTGTTTTAATGAGTAAAGATTGAATCATTGAATGAAATTACCTCAATCAAGGTAGTTATTACATCGCTAGACCTTTTTTTATTTATAAAGATTGACGTTTTGAAAAGAAATGAGTGTTTCAAGTTAAAGTTATTCAAGTTCTCTTTGACGCCATGAAGAGTGTTTTAATGAGTAAAGATTGAATCTTTGAATGAAATTACCTCAATCAAGGTACCTATTCTGTCACTAAACCTTTTTAATGTATAAAGATTGAATCTTTGAAAGAACATGAGAGTTTTGAGTTCAACTTATTCGAGTTACCTATGAATTTGCGAAGAGTGTTTTAATGACTAAAGATGGAATCTTTGAATGAAAATACCTCAATAAAGGTACTTATTTTGTTAGTAGACCTTTTTAATGTATAAAGATTGTATCTTTGAAAGAAAATGAGAGTTTTGAGTTAAACTTATTCATGTTCCCTGTAACGTCCCAAAGAGTGTTTTAAGGAGTAAATATTGAATCTTTGAATGTAATTACCTCCATTAAGGTTGCTATTATGTCACTAGACCTTTTTAATGTACAAAGATTAAATCTTGGAAAGAAAATGAGAGTTTTGAGTTTAACATATTCGAGTTACCTTTGAAGTCGCGAAGAGTGTTTTAATGAATAAAGATTGAATCTTTGAATTAAAACACCTCAATAAAGGTACCTATTATGTTACTAGACCTTTTTAATATCTAAAGATTGAATCTTTGGAATAAAATGATAGTTCTGAGTTTAACTTATTCGATTTACCTATGAAGTCGTGAACAGTGTTTTAATGACTAAATAATGAATCTTTGAATGAAAATACCTTAGTAAAGGTACCTATTATGTTACTAGACCTTTTTAATGTATAAAGATTGAATCTTGGAAAGAAAAAGACTGTTTTGAGTTAAACTTATTCGAGTTCCCTATGACATCCCGAAGAGTATTTCAACGAGTAAAGATTGAATCTTTGATTGAAATTACTTGAATCAAGGAACTTATTTTGTCCCTGGACCTTTTATATATAAAGATTGAATGTTTAAAAAGAAATGAACGTTATGAGTTAAACCTAATCGAGTTCCCTATGACGTCCCGAATAGTGTTTTAACGCGTAAGGATTGAATCTTTGTATGAAATTACCTCAATAGAGGTACTTATTATGTCACTAGACCTTTTTAATATATAAAGGTCAAATCTTTGAAAGAAAATGAGAGTTTTGAGTTAAACATATTCGAGTTCCCTGCGACGTCTCGAAGAGTGTTTTAATGACTGAAGATTGAATCTTTGAATGAAAAATACAACAATAAAGGTACCAATTCTGTTACTAGACCTTTTTAATGTATAAAGATTGAATCTTTGAAAGAAAATGAGATTTTTGAGTTAAACTTATTCGAGTTCCCTGTAACGTCCCGAAGAGTGTTTTAATGAGTAAAGATTGAATCATTGAATGAAATTACCTCAATCAAGGTAGCTATTACATCACTAGACCTTTTTAATTTATAAAGATTGACGTTTCGAAAAGAAATGAGTGTTTCGAGTTAAAGTTATTCAAGTTCCCTTTGACGCCACGAAGAGTGTTTTAACGAGTAAAGACTGAATCTTTGAATGAAATTTCCTCAATCAAGGTACCTATTCTGTCACTAAACCTTTTTAATGTATAAAGATTGAATCTTTGAAAGAACATGAGAGTTTTGAGTTCAACTTATTCGAGTTACCAATTAAGTTGCGAAGAGTGTTTTAATGACTAAAGATTGAATCTTTGAATGAAAATACCTCAATAAAGGTACTTATTTTGTTAGTTGACCTTTTTAATGTATAAAGATTGTATCTTTGAAAGAAATTGAGAGTTTGGAGTTAAACTTATTCATATTCCCTGTAACGTCCCAAAGAGTGTTTTAAGGAGTAAATCTTGAATCTTTGAATGTAATTACCCCAATCAAGGTAGCTATTATGTCACTAGACCTTTTTAATGTACAAAGATTGAATCTTGGAAAGAAAATGAGAGTTTTGAGTTTAACTTATTCGAGTTACCTATGAAGTCGTGAAGAGTGTTTTAATGAATAAAGATTGAATCTTTGGAATAAAATGATAGTTCTGAGTTTAACTTATTCGATTTACCTATGAAGTCGTGAACAGTATTTGAATGACTAAATAATGAATCTTTGAATGAAAATACCTTAGTAAAGGTACCTATTATGTTACTAGACCTTTTTAATGTATAAAGATTGAATCTTGGGAAGAAAATGACTGTTTTGAGTTAAACTTATTCGAGTTCCCTATGACATCCCGAAGAGTATTTCAACGAGTAAAGATTGAATCTTTGATTGAAATTACTTCAATCAAGGGACTTATTTTGTTCCTGAATCTTTAAAAAGAAATGAGCGTTATGAGTTAAACCTATCCGAGTTCCCTATGACGTCCCGAATAGTGTTTTATCGCGTAAGGATTGAATCTTTGTATGAAATTACCTCAATAGAGGTACTTATTATGTCACTAGACCTTTTTAATGTATAAAGGTCTAATCTTTGAAAGAAAATGAGAGTTTTGAGTGAAACATATTCGAGTTCCCTGCGACGTCTCGAAGAGTGTTTTAAAGAGTAAATATTGAATCTTTGAATGAAATTACCTCAATCAAGGTACCTATTATGTCACTAGACCTTTTTAATGTATAAAGATTGAATATTTGTAAAGAATTACGAGTTTTGAGTTAAAGTTATGTGAGTTCCCTTTGACGTCACGAAGCGTGTTTTAATGAGTAAAGATTGAATCTTTGAACGAAATTATCTCAATCAATGTACCTATTATGTCAGTCAGTAGACCTTTTTAATGTATAAAGATGGAATCTTTGAAAAAAATGAGAGTATTGAGTTTTAACTTATTCGAGTTACCTATGAAGTCGCGAAGAGTGTTTTAACGACCAAAGATTGAATCTTCAAATGAAAATTCCTCAATAAAGAAACGTATTATGTTACTAGATCTTTTTGATGTATGAGGATTGAATCTTTGAAAGAAAATTAGAGTTTTGAGTTAAACTTATTCGAGTTCCTTTTGACATCCCGAAGAGTGTTTTAATGAATAAAGATTGAATCTTTGAATGAAATTACCTCGATCAAGGTACCTATTAAGTCACTAGAAATTTTTATTGTATAAAGATTGAATCTTTGAAAAGAAATGAGAGTTTTGAGTTAAAGTTATTCGAGTTCCCTTTGACGCCACGAAGAGGGTTTTAATGAGTAAAGATTGAATCTTTGAATGAAATGACCTCAATCAAGGTACCTATTCTACCACTAGACCTTTGTAATGTATAAAGATTGAATCTTTGGAAAAAAATGAGTGTTTTGAGTTTAACTTATTCGAGTTACCTATGAAATCGCGAAGAGTATTTTAATGACTGAAGATTGAATCTTTGAATGAAAAATACCACAATAAAGGTACCAATTCTGTTACTAGACCTTTTTAATGTATAAAGATTGAATTTTCGAAAGAAAATGAGATTTTTGAGTTAAACTTATTCGAGTTCCCTGTAACGTCCCGAAGAGTGTTTTAATGAGTAAAGGTTGAATCATTGAATGAAATTACCTCAATCAAGGTAGCTATTACATCACTAGACCTTTTTAATTTATAAAGATTGACGTTTTGAAAAGAAATGAGTGTTTCGAGTTAAAGTTATTCAAGTTCCCTATGACGCCACGAAGAGTATTTTAATGAGTAAAGATTGAATCTTTGAATGAAATTACCTCAATCAAGGTACCTATTCTGTCACTAAACATTTTTAATGTATAAAGATTGAATCTTTGAAAGAACATGAGAGTTTTGAGTTCAACTTATTCGAGTTACCTATGAAGTTGCGAAGAGTGTTTTAATGACTAAAGATTGAATCTTTGAGTGAAAATACCTCAATAAAGGCACTTATTTTGTTTGTAGACCTTTTTATTGTATAAAGATTGTATCTTTGAAAGAAAATGAGAGTTTTGAGTTAAACTTATTCATGTTCCCTGTAACGTCCCAAAGAGTGTTTTAAGGAGTAAATATTGAATCTTTGACTGTAATTACCTCAATCAAGGTAGCTATTATGTCACTAGACCTTTTTAATGTACAAAGATTGAATCTTGGAAAGAAAATGAGAGTTTTGAGTTTAACTTATTCGAGTTACCTATGAAGTCGCGAAGAGTGTTTAAATGAATAAAGATTAAATCTTTGGAACAAAATGGTAGTTCTGAGTTTAACTTATTCGATTTACTTATGAAGTCGTAAACAGTGTTTTAATGACGAAATAATGAATCTTTGAATGAAAATACCATAGTAAAGGTACCTATTATGTTTAAAGATTGAATCTTGGAAAGAAAATGACTGTTTTGAGTTAAAATTATTCGAGTTCCCTATGACATCCCGAAGAGTATTTCAACGAGTAAAGACTGAATCTTTGATTGAAATTACTTGAATCAAGGGACTTATTTTGTCCCTGGACCTTTTATATATAAAGATTAAATGTTTAAAAAGAAATGAGCGTTATGAGTTAAACCTATCCGAGTTCCCTATGACGTCCCGAATAGTGTTTTAACACGTGAGGATTGAATCTTTGTATGAAATTACCTCAATAGAGGTACTTATTATGTCACTAGACCTTTTTAATGTATAAAGGTTTAATCTTTGAAAGAAAATGAGAGTTTTGAGCTAAACATATTCGAGTTCCCTGCGACGTCTCGAAAAGTGTTTTACAGTGTAAATATTGAATCTTTGAATGAAATTACCTCAATCAAGGTACATATTATGTCACAAGACCTTTTTAATGTATAAAGATTGAATATTTGTAAAGAACTATAAGTTTTGAGTTAAAGTTATTTGAGTTCCCGTTGACGTCACGAAGCGTGTTTTAATGAGTAAAGATTGAATCTTTGAACGAAATTATCTCAATCAATGTACCTATTATGTCAGTCAGTAGACCTTTTTAATGTATAAAGATGGAATCTTTTGAAAAAATGAGAGTATTGAGTTTTAACTTATTCGAGTTACCTATGAAGTTGCGAAGAGTGTTTTAATGACCAAAGATTGAATCTTCAAATGAAAATTCCTCAATAAAGGAACCTATTATGTTACTAGATCTTTTTGATGTATAAAGATTGAATCTTTGAAAGAAAATTAGAGTTTTGAGTTAAACTTATTCGAGTTCCTTTTGACATCCCGAAGAGTGTTTTAATGAATAAAGATTGAATCTTGAATGAAATTACGTCAATCATGGTACCTATTAAGTCCCTAGATATTTCTATTGTATAAAGATTAAATCTTTGAAAAGAAAGGAGAGTTTTGAGTTAAAGTTATTCGAGTTCCCTTTGACGTCACGAAGAGTGTTTTAATGAGTAAAGATTGAATCTTTGAATGAAATTACCTCAATCAAGGTACCTATTCTACCACTAGACCTTTGTAATGTATAAAGATTGAATTTTTGAAAGAAAATGAGTGTTTTGAGTTTAACTTATTCGAGTTACCTATGAAATCGTGAAGAGTGTTTTAATGACTGAAGATTGAATCTTTGAATGAAAAATACCACAATAAAGGTACCAATTCTGTTACTAGACTTTTTTAATGTATAAAGATTGAATCTTCGAAAGAAAATGAGATTTTTGAGTTAAACTTATTCGAGTTCCCTGTAACGTCCCGAAGAGTTTTTTAATGAGTAAAGATTGAATCATTGAATGAAATTACCTCAATCAAGGTAGCTATTACATCACTAGACCTTTTTAATTTATAAAGATTGACGTTTCGAAAAGAAATGAGTGTTTCGAGTTAAAGTTATTCAAGTTCCCATTGACGCCACGAAGAGTGTTTTAATGAGTAAAGATTGAATCTTCGAATGAAATTACTCAATCAAGGTACCTATTCTGTCACTAACCCTTTTTAATGTATAAAGATTGAATCTTTGAAAGAACATGAGAGTTTTGAGTTCAACTTATTCGAGTTACCTATGAAGTTGCGAAGGGTGTTTTAAGGACTAAAGATTGAATCTTTGAATGAAAATACCTCAATAAAGGTACTTATTTTGTTAGTAGACCTTTTTAATGTATAAAGATTGTATCTTTGAAAGAAAATGAGAGTTTTGAGTTAAACTTATTCATGTTCCCTATAACATACCAAAGAGTGTTTTAAGGAGTAAATATTGAATCTTTGAATGTAATTACCTCAATCAAGGTAGCTATTATGTCACTAGACCTTTTTAATGTACAAAGATTGAATCTTGGAAAGAAAATGAGAGTTTTGAGTTTAACTTATTTGAGTTACCTATAAAGTCGCGAAGAGTGTTTTAATGAATAAAGATTGAATCTTTGAATGAAAACACCTCAATAAAGGTCCTTATTATGTTACTAGACCTTTTTAATATCTAAAGATTGAATCTTTGGAGTAAAATGATAGTTCTGAGTTTAACTTATTCGATTTACCTATGAAGCCGTGAACAGTGTTTTAATGACTAAATAATGAATCTTTGAATGAAAATACCTCAGTAAAGGTACCTATTATGTTACTACACCTTTTTAATGTATAAAGATTGAATCTTGGAAAGAAAATGACTGTTTTGAGTTAAACTTATTCGAGTTCCCTATGACATCCCGAAGAGTATTTCAACGAGTAAAGATTGAATCTTTGATTGAAATTACTTGAATCAAGGGACTTATTTTGTTCCTGGACCTTCTATATATAAAGATTGAATATTTATAAAGAACTGAGCGTTATGAGTTAAACCTATCCGAGTTCCCTATGACGTCCCGAATAGTGTTTTAACGTCTAAGGATTGAATCTTTGTATGAAATTACCTCAATAGAGGTACTTATTGAAAGAAAATGAGAGTTTTGAGTTAAAAATATTCGAGTTCCCTGCGACGTCTCGAAGAGTCTTTTAAAGAGTAAATATTGAATCTTTGAATGAAATTACCTCAATCAAGGTACCTGTTATGTCACTAGACCTTTTTAATGTATAAAGATTGAATATTTGTAAAGAACTACGAGTTTTGAGTTAAAGTTATTTGAGTTTCCTTTGACGGCACGAAGCGTGTTTTAATGAGTAAAGATTGAATCTTTGAACGAAATTATCTTAATCAATGTACCTATTATGTCAGTAGACCTTTTTAATGTATAAAGATGGAATCTTTGAAAAAAATGAGCGTATTGAGTTTTAACTTATTCGAGTTACCTATGAAGTCGCGAAGAGTGTTTTAATGACCAAAGATTGAATCTTCAAATGGAAATTCCTCAATAAAGGAACCTATTATGTTACTAGATCTTCTTGATGTATAAAGATTGAATCTTTGAAAGAAAATTAGAGTTTTGAGTTAAACTTATTTGAGTTCCTTTTGACATCCCGAAGAGTGTTTTAATGATTAAAGGTTGAATCTTTGAATGAAATTACCTTAATCACGGTACCTATTAAGTCACTAGAAATTTTTATTGTATAAAGATTGAATCTTTGAAAAGAAATGAGAGTTTTGAGTTAAAGTTATTCGAGTTCCCTTTGACGTCACAAAGAGTGTTTTAATGAGTAAAGATTGAATCTTTGAATGAAATTACCACAATCAAGGTAAATATTCTCCCACTAGACCGTTGTAATGTATAAAGACTGAATCTTTGAAAGAAAATGAGTGTTTTGAGTTTAACTTATTCGAGTTACCTATGAAATCGCGAAGAGTGTTTTAATGACTGAAGATTGAATCTTTAAATGAAAAATACCACAATAAAGGTACCAATTCTGTTACTAGACCTTTTTAATGTATGAAGATTGAATCTTCGAAAGAAAATGAGATTTTTGAGTCAAACTTATTCGAGTTCCCTGTAACGTCCCGAAGAGTGTTTTAATGAGTAAAGATTGAATCATTGAATGAAATTACCTCAATCAAGGTAGCTATTACATCACTAGACCTTTTTAATTTATAAAGATTGACGTTTTGAAAAGAAATGAGTGTTTCGAGTTAAAGTTATTCAAGTTCCCTTTGACGCCACGAAGAGTGTTTTAATGAGTAAAGATTGAATCTTTGAATGAAATTACCTCAATCAAGGTACCTATTCTGTCACTAAACCTTTTTAATGTATAAAGATTGAATCTTTGAAAGAACATGAGAGTTTTGAGTTCAACATATTCGAGTCACCTATGAAGTTGCGAAGGGTGTCTTAATGACTAAAGATTGAATCTTTGAATGAAAATACCTCAATAAAGGTACTTATTTTGTTAGTAGACCTTTTTAATGTATAAAGATTGTATCTTTGAAAGAAAATGAGAGTTTTGAGTTAAACTTATTCATGTTCCCTGTAACGTCCCAAAGAGTGTTTTAAGGAGTAAATATTGAATCTTTGAATGTAATTACATCAATCAAGGTAGCTATTATGTCACTAGACCTTTTTAATGTATAAAGATTGAATCTTGGAAAGAAAATGAGAGTTTTGAGTTTAACTTATTCCAGTTACCTATGAAGTCGCGAAGAGTGTTTTAATGAATAAAGATTGAATCTTTGAATGAAAACACCTCAATAAAGGTACCTATTTTGTTACTAGACCTTTTTAATGTCTAAAGAATGAATCTTTGGAATAATATGATAGTTGTGAGTTTAACTTATTCGATTTGCCTATGAAGTCGTGAACAGTGTTTGAATGACTAAATAATGAATCTTTGAATGAAAATACCTTAGTAAAGGTACATATTATGTTACTACACTTTTTAATGTATAAAGATTGAATCTTGGAAAGAAAATGACTGTTTTGAGTTAAACTTATTCGAGTTCCCTATGACATACCGAAGAGTATTTCAACGAGTAAAGATTGAATCTTTGATTGAAATTACTTGAAACAATGAACTGATTTTGTCCCTGTACCTTTTATATATAAAGATTGAATCTTTAAAAAGAAATGAGCGTTATGAGTTAAACCTATCTGAGTTCTCTATGACGTCCCGAATAGTGTTTTAACGCGTAAGGATTGAATCTTTGTATGAAATTACCTCAATAGAGGTGCTTATAATGTCACTAGACCTTTTTAATGTATAAAGGTTTAATCTTTGAAAGAAAATGAGAGTTTTGAGTTAAACATATTCGAGTTCCCTGCGACGTCTCGAAGAGTATTTTAAAGAGTAAATATTGAATCTTTGGATGAAATTACCTCAATCAAGGTACATGTTATATCACTAGACCTTTTTAATGTATAAAGATCGAATATTTGTAAAGAACTACGAGTTTTGAGTTAAAGTTATTTGAGTTCCCATTGACGTCACGAAGCGTGTTTTAATGAGTAAAGATTGAATCTTTGAACGAAATTATCTCTATCAATGTACCTATTATGTCAGTAGACCTTTTTAATGTATAAAGATGGAATCTTTGAAAAAAATGAGAGTATTGTGTTTAAGTTATTCGAGTTACCTATAAAGTCGCGAAGAGTGTTTTAATGACTAAAGATTGAATCTTCAAATGAAAATTCCTCAAGAAATGAACCTATTATGTTACTAGATCTTTTTGATGTATAAAGATTGAATCTTTGAAAGAAAATTAGAGTTTTGAGTTAAACTTATTCGAGTTCCTTTTGACATCCCGAAGAGTGTTTTAATGAATAAAGATTGAATCTTTGAATGAAATTACCTCAATCAAGGTACCTGTTAAGTAGCTAGAAATTTTTATTGTATAAAGATTGAATCTTTGAAAAGAAATGAGAGTTTTGAGTTAAAGTTATTCGAGATCCCTTTGACGTCACGAAGAGTGTTTTAATGAGTAAAGATTGAATCTTTGAATGAAATTACCTCAATCGAGGTACCTATTCTACCACTAGACCTTTGTAATGTATAAAGATTGAATCTTTGAAAGAAAATGAGTGTTTTGAGTTTAACATATTCGAGTTACCTAGGAAATCACGAAGAGTGTTTTAATGACTGAAGATTGAATCTTTGAATGAAAAATACCATAATAAAGGTACCAATTCTGTTACTAGACCTTTTTAATGTATAAAGATTGAATCTTTGAAAGAAAAAGAGATTTTTGAGTTAAACTTATTCGAGTTCCCTGTAACGTCCCGAATAGTGTTCTAATGAGTAAAGATTGAATCATTGAATGAAATTACCTCAATCAAGGTAGCTATTACATCACTAGACCTTTTTAATTTAAAAAGATTGACGTTTTGAAAAGAAATGAGTGTTTCGAGTTAAAGTTATTCAAGTTCCCTTTGACGTCACGAAGAGTGTTTTAATGAGTAAATATTGAATCTTTGAATGAAATTACCTCAATCAAGGTACCTATTCTGTCACTAAACCTTTTTAATGTATAAAGATTGAATCTTTGAAAGAACATGAGAGTTTTGAGTTTAACCTATTCGAGTTACCTATGAAGTTGCGAAGAGTGTTTTAATGACTAAAAATTAAATCTTTGAATGAAAATACCTCAATAAAGGTACTTATTTTGTTAGTAGACCTTTTTAATGTATAAAGATTATATCTTTGAAAGAAAATGATAGTTTTGAGTTAAACTTATTCATGTTCCCTGTAACGTCCCAAAGAGTGTTTTAAGGAGTAAATATTGAATCTTTGAATGTAATTACCTCAATCAAGGTAGCTATTATGTCACTAGTCCTTTTTAATGTACAAATATTGAATGTTGGAAAGAAAATGAGAGTTTTGAGTTTAACTTATTCGAGTTACCTACGAAGTCGCGAAGGGTGTTTTAATGAACAAAGATTGAATCTTTGAATGAAAACACCTCAATGAAGGTACCTATTATGTTACTAGACCTTTTTAATGTCTAAAGATTGAATCTTGGAAAGAAAATGACTGTTTTGAGTTAAACTTATTCGAGTTCCCTATGACATCCCGAAGAGTATTTCATCGAGTAAAGATTGAATCTTTGATTGAAATTACTTGAAACAATGAACTGATTTTGTCCCTGGACCGTTTATATATAAAGATTGAATCTTTAAAAAGAAATGAGCGTTATGAGTTAAACTTATCCGAGTTCCCTATGACGTCCCAAATAGTGTTTAACGCGTAAGGATTGAATCTTTGCATGAAATTACCTCAATAGAGGTACTTATTATGTCACTAGACCTTTTTAATGTATAAAGGTTTAAACTTCGAAAAAAAAATGAGAGTTTTGAGTTAAACATATTCGAGGTACCTGCGACGTTTCGAAGAGTGTTTTAAAGAGTAAATATTGAATCTTTGAATGAAATTACCTCAATCAAGGTACCTGTTATGTCACTAGACCTTTTTAATGTAAAAAGATCGAATATTTGTAAAGAAATACGAGTTTTGAGTTCAAGTTATTTGAGTTCCCTTTGACGTCACGAAGCAAAGAGTGTTTAACTTATTCGAGTTACCTATGAAATCGCGAAGAGTGTTTTAATAAATAAAGATTGAATCTTTGAATGAAATTACATCAATCAAGGTACCTATTAAGTCACTAGAAATTTTTATTGTATAAAGATTGAATCTTTGAAAAGAAATGAGAGTTTTGAGTTAAAGTTATTCGAGTTCCCTTTGACGTCACGAAGAGTGTTTTAATGAGTAAAGATTGAATCTTTGAATGAAATTACCTCAATCAAGGTACCTATTCTACCACTAGACCTTTGTAATGTATAAAGATTGAATCTTTGAAAGAAAATGAGTGTTTTGAGTTTAACTTATTCGAGTTACCTATGAAATCGCGAAGAGCGTTTTAATGACTGAAGATTGAATCTTTGAATGAAAAATACCATAATAAAGGTACCAATTCTGTTACTAGACCTTTTCAATGTATAAAGATTGAATCTTTGAAAGAAAATGAGATTTTTGAATTAAACTTATTCGAGTTCCCTGTAACGTCCCGAAGAGTGTTTTAATGAGTAAAGATTGAATCATTGAATGAAATTATCTCAATCAAGGTAGCTATTACATCACTAGACCTTTTTAATTTAAAAAGATTGACGTTTTGAAAAGAAATGAGTGTTTCGAGTTAAAGTTATTCAAGTTCCCTTTGACGTCACGAAGAGTGTTTTAATGAGTAAAGATTGACTCTTTGAATGAAATTACCTCAATCAAGGTACCAATTCTGTCACTAAACCTTTTTAATGAATAAAGATTGAATCTTTGAAAGAACATGAGAGTTTTGATTTCAACCTATTCGAGTTACCTATGAAGTTGCGAAGAGTCTTTTAATGACTAAAGATTGAATCTTTGAATGAAAATACCTCAATAAAGGTACTTATTTTGTTAGTAGACCTTTTTAATGTATAAAGATTGTATCTTTGAAAGAAAATGAGAGTTTTGAGGTAAACTTATTCATGTTCCCCGTAACGACCCAAAGAGTGTTTTAAGGAGTAAATACTGAATCTTTGAATGTAATTACCTCAATCAAGGTAGTTATTATGTCACTAGACCTTTTTCATGTACAAAGATTGAATCTTGGAAAGAAAATGGGAGTTTGGAGTTTAACTTATTCGAGTTACCTATGAAGTCGCGAAGAGTGTTTTAATGAATAAAGATTGAATCTTTGAATGAAAACACCTCAATAAAGGTACCTATTTTGTTACTAGACCTTTTTAGTGTCTAAAGATTGAATCTTTGGAATAAAATGATAGTTCTGAGTTTAACTTATTCGATTTACCTATGAAGTCGTGAACAGTGTTTGAATGACTAAATAATGAATCTTTGAATGAAAATACCTTAGTAAAGGTACCTATTATGTTACTAGACCTTTTTAATGTATAAAGATTGAATCTTGGAAAGAAAATGACTGTTTTGAGTTAAACTTATTCGAGTTCCCTATGACATCCCGAAGAGTATTTCAACGAGTAAAGATTGAATCTTTGATTGAAATTACTTGAAACAATGAACTGATTTTGCCCTGGACCTTTTATATATAAAGATTGAATCTTTAAAAAGAAATGAGCGTTATGAGGTAAACCTATCCGAATTCCCTATGACGTCCCGAATAGTGTTTTAATGTGTAAGGATTGAATCTTTGTATGAAATTACCTCAATAGAGGTACTTATTATGTCACTAGACCTTTTTAATGTACAAAGGTTTAATCTTTGAAAGAAAATGAGAGTTTTGAGTTAAACATATTCGAGTTCCCTGCGACGTCTCGAAGAGTGTTTTAAAGAGTAAATATTGAATCTTTGAATGAAATTATCTCAATCAAGGTACCTGTTATGTCACTAGACCTTTTTAATGTATAAAGATTGAATATTTGTAAAGAACTACGAGTTTTGAGTTCAAGTTATTTGAGTTCCCTTTGACGTCACGAAGCGTGTTTTAATAAGTAAAGATTGAATCTTTGAAAAAAATGAGAGTATTGAGTTTTAACTTATTTGAGTTACCTATGAAGTCGCGAAGAGTGTTTTAATGACCAAAGATTGAATCTTCAAATAAAAATTCTTCAATAAAGGAACCTATTATGTTACTAAATCTTTTTGATGTATAAAGATTGAATCTTTGAAAGAAAATTAGAGTTTTGAGTTAAACTTATTCGAGTTCCTTTTGACATCCCGAAGAGTGTTTTAATGAATAAAGATTGAATCTTTGAATGAAATTACCTCGATCAAGGCACCTATGAAGTCACTACAAATCTTTATTGTATAAAGATTGAATCTTTGAAAAGAAATGAGAGTTTTGAGTTAAAGTTATTCGAGTTCCCTTTGACGTCACGAAGAGTGTTTTAATGAGTAAAGATTGAATCTTTGAATGAAATTACCTCAATCAAGGTAGCTATTATGTCACTACACCTTTTTAATGTACAAAGATTGAATCTTGGAAAGAAAATGAGAGTTTTGAGTTTAACTTATTCGAGTTACCTACGAAGTCGCGAAGAGTGTTTTAATGACTAAAGATTGAATCTTTGAAAGAAAATACCTCAATAAAGGTACTTATTTTGTTAGTAGACCTTTTTAATGTATAAAGATTGAATCTTCGAAAGAAAATGAGATTTTTGAGTTAAACTTATTCGAGTTCCCTGTAATGTCCCGAAGAGTGTTTTAATGAGTAAAGATTGAATCATTGAATGAAATTACCTCATTCAAGGTAGCTATTACATCACTAGACCTTTTTAATTTATAAAGATTGACGTTTTGAAAAGAAATGAGTGTTTCGAGTTAAAGTTTTTCAAGTTCCCTTTGACGCCACGAATAGTGTTTTAATGAGTAAAGATTGAATGTTTAAATGAAATTACCTCAATCAAGGTACCTATTCTGTCACTAAACCTTTTTAATGTATAAAGATTGAATCTTTGAAAGAACATTAGAGTTTTGAGTTCAACCTATTCGAGTTACCTATGAAATTGCGAAGAGTGTTTTAATGACTAAAGATTGAATCTTTGAATGAAAATACCTCAATAAAGGTACTTATTTTGTTAGTAGTCCTTTTTAATGTATAAAGATTGTATCTTTGAAAGAAAATGAGAGTTTTGAGTTAAACTTATTCATGTTCCCTGTAACGTCCCAAAGAGTGTTTTAAGGAGTAAATATTGCATATTTGAATGTAATTACCTCAATCAAGGTAGCTATTATGTCACTAGACCTTTTTAATGTACAAAGATTGAATCTTGGAAAGAAAAAGAGAGTTTTGTGTTTAACTTATTCGAGTTACCTATGAAGTCGCGAAGAGTGCTTTAATAAATAAAGATTGAATCTTTGAATGAAAACACCTCAATAAAGGTACCTATTATGTTACTAGACCTTTTTAATGTCTAAAGATTGAATCTTTGGAATAAAATAATAGTTCTGAGTTTAACTTATTCGATTTACCTATGAAGTCGTGAACAGTGTTTTAATGACTAAATAATGAATCTTTGAATGAAAATACCTTAGTAAAGGTACCTATTATGTTACTAGACCTTATTAATGTATAAAGATTGAATCTTGGAAAGAAAATGACTGTTTTGAGTTAAACTTATTCGAGTTCCCTATGACATCCCGAAGAGTATTTCAACGAGTAAAGATTGAATCTTTGATTGAAATTACTTGAAACAATGAACTGATTTTGCCCTGGACCTTTTATATATAAAGATTGAATCTTTAAAAAGAAATGAGCGTTATGAGTTAAACCTATCCGAATTCCCTATGACGTCCCGAATAGTGTTTTAACGTGTAAGGATTGAATCTTTGTATGAAATTACCTCAATAGAGGTACTTATTATGTCACTAGACCTTTTTAATGTATAAAGGTTTAATCTTTGAAAGAAAATGAGAGTTTTGAGTTAAACATATTCGAGTTCCCTGCGACGTCTCGAAGAGTGTTTTAAAGAGTAAATATTGAATCTTTGAATGAAATTACCTCAATCAAGGTACCTGTTATGTCACTAGACCTTTTTAATGTATAAAGATCAAAAATTTGTAAAGAACTACGAGTTTTGAGTTCAAGTTATTTGAGTTTTCTTTGACGTCACGAAGCGTGTTTTAATAAGTAAAGATTGAATCTTTGAAAAAAATGAGAGTATTGAGTTTTAACTTATTCGAGTTACCTATGAAGTCGCGAAGAGTGTTTTAATGACCAAAGATTGAATCTTCAAATGAAAATTCTTCAATAAAGGAACCTATTATGTTACTAGATCTTTTTGATGTATAAAGATTGAATTTTTGAAAGAAAATTAGAGTTTTGACTTAAACTTATTCGAGTTCCTTTTGACATCCCGAAGAGTGTTTTAATGAATAAAGATTGAATCTTTGAATGAAATTACCTCGATCAAGGTACCTATGAAGTCACTAGAAATCTTTATTGTATAAAGATTGAATCTTTGAAAAGAAATGAGAGTTTTGAGTTAAAGTTATTCGAGTTCCCTTTGACGTCACGAAGAGTGTTTTAATGAGTAAAGATTGAATCTTTGAATGAAATTACCTCAATCAAGGTAGCTATTATGTCACTAGACCTTTTTAATGTACAAAGATTGAATCTTTGAAAGAAAATGAGAGTTTTGAGTTTAACTTATTCGAGTTACCTATGAAGTCGCGAAGAGTGTTTTAATGACTAAAGATTGAATCTTTGAAAGAAAATACCTCAATAAAGGTACTTATTTTGTTAGTAGACCTTTTTAATGTATAAAGATTGAATCTTCGAAAGAAAATGAGATTTTTGAGTTAAACTTATTCGAGTTCCCTGTAATGTCCCGAAGAGTGTTTTAATGAGTAAAGATTGAATCATTGAATGAAATTACCTTATTCAAGTTAGCTATTACATCGCTGGACCTTTTTAATTTATAAAGATTGACGTTTTGAAAAGAAATGAGTGTTTCGAGTTAAAGTTTTTAAAGTTCCCATTGACGCCACGAATAGTGTTTTAATGAGTAAAGATTGAATGTTTAAATGAAATTACCTCAATCAAGGTACCTATTCTGTCACTAAACCTTTTTAATGTATACAGATTGAATCTTTGAAAGAACATGAGAGTTTTGAGTTCAACCTATTCGAGTTACCTATGAAATTGCGAAGAGTGTTTTAATGACTAAAGAGTGAATCTTTGAATGAAAATACCTCAATAAAGGTACTTATTTTGTTAGTAGACCTTTTTAATGTATAAAGATTGTATCTTTGAAAGAAAATGAGAGTTTTGACTTAAACTTATTCATGTTCCCTGTAACGTCCCAAAGAGTGTTTTAAGGAGTAAATATTGAATATTTGAATGTAATTACCTCAATCAAGGTAGCTATTATGTCACTAGACCTTTTTAATGTACAAAGATTGAATCTTGGAAAGAAAAAGAGAGTTTTGAGTTTAACTTATTCGAGTTACCTATGAAGTCGCGAAGAGTGCTTTAATAAATAAAGATTGAATCTTTGAATGAAAACACCTCAATAAAGGTACCTATTATGTTACTAGACCTTTTTAATGTCTAAAGATTGAATCTTTGGAATAAAATAATAGTTCTGAGTTTAACTTATTCGATTTACCTATGAAGTCGTGAACAGTGTTTTAATGACTAAATAATGAATCTTTGAATGAAAATACCTTAGTAAAGGTACCTATTATGTTACTAGACCTTATTAATGTATAAAGATTGAATCTTGGAAAGAAATTGACTGTTTTGAGTTAAACTTATTCGAGTTCCCTATGACATCCCGAAGAGTATTTCAACGAGTAAAGATTGAATCTTTGATTGAAATTACTTGAATCAAGGGACTTATTTTGTCCCTGGACCTTTTATATATAAAGATTGAATCTTTAAAAAGAAATGAGCGTTATGAGTTAAACCTATCCGAGTTCCCAATGACGTCCCGAATAGTGTTTTAACGCGTAAGGATTGAATCTTTGTATGAAATTACCTCAGTAGAAGTACTTATTATGTCACTAGACCTTTTTAATGTATAAAGGTTTAATCTTTGAAAGAAAATGAGAGTTTTGAGTTAAACATATTCGAGTTCCCTGCGACGTCTCGAAGAGTGTTTTAAAGAGTAAATATTGAATCTTTGAATGAAATTACCTCAATCAAGGTACCTATTATGTCACTAGACCTTTTTAATGTATAAAGATTGAATATTTGAAAAGAACTACGAGTTTTGAGTTAAAGTTATTTGAGTTCCCTTTGACATCACGAAGCGTGTTTTGATGAGTAAAGATTGAATCTTTGAACGAAATTATCTCAATCAATGTACCTATTATGTCAGTCAGTAGACCTTTTTAATGTATAAAGATGGAATCTTTGAAAAAAATGAGAGTATTGAGTTTTAACTTATTCGAGTTACCTATGAAGTTGCGAAGAGTGTTTTAATGACCAAAGATTGAATCTTCAAATGAAAATTCCTCAATAAAGGAACCTATTATGTTACTAGATCTTTTTGATGTATAAAGATTGAATCTTTGAAAGAAAATTAGAGTTTTGAGTTAAACTTATTCGAGTTCCTTTTGACATCCCGAAGAGTGTTTTAATGAATAAAGATTGAATCTTTGAATGAAATTACCTCGATCAAGGTACCTATTAAGTCACTAGAAATTTTTATTGTATAAAGATTGAATCTTTGAAAAGAAATGAGAGTTTTGAGTTAAAGTTATTCGAGTTCCCTTTGACGTCACGAAGAGTGTTTTAATGAGTAAAGATTGAATCTTTGAATGAAATTATCTCAATCAAGGTACCTATTCTACCACTAGACCTTTGTAATATATAAAGATTGAATCTTTGAAAGAAAATGAGTGTTTTGAGTTTAACTTATTCGAGTTACCTATGAAATCACGAAGAGTGTTTTAATGACTGAAGATTGAATCTTTGAATGAAAAATTACACAATAAAGGTACCAATTCTGTTACTAGACCTTTTTAATGTATAAAGATTGAATCTTCTAAAAAAAATGACATTTTTGTGTTATACTTGTTCGAGTTCCCTGTAACGTCCCGAAGAGTGCTTTAATGAGTAAAGATTGAATCATTGAATGAAATTACCTCAATCAAGGTATCTATTACATCACTAGGCCTTTTTAATTTATAAAGATTGACGTTTTGAAAAGAAATGAGTGTTTCGAGTTAAAGTTATTCAAGTTCCCTTTGACGCCACGAAAAGTGTTTTAATGAGTAAAGATTGAATCTTTGAATGAAATTACCTCAATCAAGGAACCTATTCTACCACTAAACCTTTTTAATGTATAAAGATTGAATCTTTGAAAGAAAATGAGAGTTTTGAGTTCAACTTATTCGAGTTACCTATGAAGTTGCGAAAGGTGTTTTAATGGCTAATGATTGAATCTTTGAATGAAAATACCTCAATAAAGGTACTTATTTTGTTAGTAGACGTTTTTAATGTATAAAGATTGTATCTTTGAAAGAAAATGAGAGTTTTCAGTTAAACATATTCATATTCCCTGTAACATCCCAAAGAGTGTTTAAGGAGTAAATATTGAATCTTTGAATGTAATTACCTCAATCAAGGTAGTTATTATGTCACTAGACCATTTTAATGTACAAAGATTGAATCTTCGAAAGACAATGAGAGTTTTGAGTTTAACTTATTCGAGCTATCTATGAAGTCGCGAAGAGTGTTTTAATGAATAAAGATTGAATCTTTGAATGAAAACACCTCAATAAAGGTACCTATTATGTTAATAGACCCTTTTAATGTCTAAAGATTGAATCTTTGGAATGAAATGATAGTTCTGAGTTTAACTTATTCGATTTACCTATGAAGTCGTGAACAGTGTTTTAATGACTAAATAATGAATCTTTGAATGAAAATACCTTAGTAAAGGTACCTATTAGGTTACTAGACCTTATTAATGTATAAAGATTGAATCTTGGAAAGAAAATGACTATTTTGAGTTAAACTTATTCGAGTTCCCTATGGCATCCCGAAGAGTATTTCAACGAGTAAAAATTGAATGTTTGATTGAAATTACTTGAATCAAGGGACTTATTTTGTCCCTGGACCTTTTATATATAAAGATTGAATCTTTAAAAAGAAATGAGCATTATGAGTTAAACCTATCCGAGTTCCCAATGACATCCCGAATACTGTCTTAACGCGTAAGGATTGAATCTTTGTATGAAATTACCTCAATAGAGGTACTTATTATGTCACTAGACCTTTTTAATGTATAAAGGTTTAATCTTTGAAAGAAAATGAGAGTTTTGAGTCAAACATATTCGAGTTCCCTGCGACGTCTCGAAGAGTGTTTTAAAGAGTAAATATTGAATCTTTGAATGAAATTACCTCAATCAAGGTACCTATTATGTCACTAGACCTTTTTAATGTATAAAGATTGAATATTTATAAAGAACTACGAGTTTTGAGTTAAAGTTATTTGAGTTCCCTTGGACGTCACGAAGCGTGTTTTAATGAGTAAAGATTAAATCTTTGAACGAAATTATCTCAATCAATGTACCTATTATGTCAGTCAGTAGACCTTTTTAATGTATAAAGATGGAATCTTTGAAAAAAATTAGAGTATTGAGTTTTAACTTATTCGAGTTACCTATGAAGTCACGAAGAGTGTTTTAATGACCAAAGATTGAATCTTCAAATGAAAATTCCTCAACAAAGGAACCTATTATGTTACTAGATCTTTTTGATGTATAAAGATTGAATCTTTGAAAGAAAATTAGAGTTTTGAGTTAAACTTATTAGAGTTCCTTTTGACATCCCGAAGAGTGTTTTAATGAATAAAGATTGAATCTTTGAATGAAATTACCTCAATCAAGGTACCTATTAAGTCACTAGAAATTTTTATTGTATAAAGATTGAATCTTTCAAAAAAAATGAGAGTTTTGAGATAAAGTTATTCGAGTACCCTTTGACGTCACGAAGAGTGTTTTAATGAGTAAAGATTGAATCTTTGAATGAAATTACCTCAATCAAGGTACCTATTCTACCACTAGACCTTTGTAATGTATAAAGATTGAATCTTTGAAAGAAAATGAGTGTTTTGAGTTTAACTTATTCGAGTTACCTATGAAATCGGGAAGAGTGTTTTAATGACTGAAGATTGAATCTTTGAATAAAAAGTACCACAATAAAGGTACC
Organism: Cornus florida; assembly: GCF_030987335.1. Lineage (NCBI taxonomy): Eukaryota > Viridiplantae > Streptophyta > Magnoliopsida > Cornales > Cornaceae > Cornus > Cornus florida. The sequence continues at coordinate 98,214,031 of NW_026775573.1, read as the reverse complement.
AATTCTGTTACTAGACCTTTTTAATGTATAAAGATTGAATCTTCGAAAGAAAATGAGATTTTTGAGTTAAACTTATTCGAGTTCCCTGTAACGTCCCGAAGAGTGTTTTAATGAGTAAAGATTGAATCATTGAATGAAATTACCTGAATCAAGGTAGCTATTACATCCCTAGACCTTTTAATTTATAAAGATTGACGTTTTGAAAAGAAATGAGTGTTTCGAGTTAAAGTTATTCAAGTTCCCTTTGACACCACGAAGAGTGTTTTAATGAGTAAAGATTGAATCTTTGAATGAAATTACCTCAATCAAGGAACCTATTCTATCACTAAACCTTTTTAATGTATAAATGAGTCAATTATACATGAAATTACCTCAATCAAGGTACCTATTCTGTCACTAAACCTTTGTAATGTATAAAGATTGAATCTTTGAAAGAAAATGAGTGTTTTGAGTTTAACTTATTCGAGTTACCTATGAAATCACGAAGAGTGTTTTAATGACTGAAGATTGAATCTTTGAATGAAAAATACCACAATAAAGGTACCAATTCTGTTACTAGACCTTTTTAATGTATAAAGATTGAATCTTCGAAAGAAAATGAGATTTTTGAGTTAAACTTATTCGAGTTCCCTGTAACGTCCCGAAGAGTGTTCTAATGAGTAAAGATTAAATCATTGAATGAAATTACCTCAATTAAGGTAGCTATTACATCACTAGACCTTTTTAATTTATAAAGATTGACGTTTTGAAAAGAAATCAGCGTTTCGTGTTAAAGTTTTTCAAGTTCCCTTTGACGCCACGAAGAGTGTTTTAATGAGTAAAGATTGAATCTTTGAATGAAATTACCTCAATCAAGGTACCTATTCTGTCACTAAACCTTTTTAATGTATAAAGATTGAATCTTTGAAAGAACATGAGAGTTTTGAGTTCAACTTATTCGAGTTGCCTATGAAGTTGCGAAGAGTGTTCTAATGACTAAAGATTGAATCTTTGAATGAAAATACCTCAATAAAGGTACTTATTTTGTTAGTAGACCTTTTTAATGTATAAAGATTGTATCTTTGAAAGAAAATGAGAGTTTTGAGTTAAACTATTCATGTTCCCTGTAACGTCCCAAAGAGTGTTTTAAGGTGTAAATATTGAATCTTTGAATGTAATTACCTCAATCAAGGTATCTATTATGTCACTAGACCTTTGTAATGTATAAAGATTGAATTTTTGAAAGAAAATGAGTGTTTTGAGTTTAACTTATTCGAGTTACCTATGAAATCGCGAAGAGTGTTTTAATGACTGAAGATTGAATCTTTGAATAAAATATTCCACAATAAAGGTACCAATTCTGTTACTAGATCTTTTTAATGTATAAAGATTGAATCTTCGAAAGAAATTGAGATTTTTTAGTTAAACTTATTCGAGTTCTCTGTAACGTCCCGAAGAGTGTTTTAAATCGTAAAGATTGAATCATTGAATGAAATTACCTCAATCAAGGTAGCTATTACATCACTAGACCTTTTTAATTTATAAAGATTGACGTTTTGAAAAGAAATGAGTGTTTCGAGTTAATGTTATTCAAGTTCCCTTTGACGCCACGAAGAGTGTTTTAATGAGTAAAGATTGAATCTTTGAATGAAATTACCCCAATCAAGGTACCTATTCTGTTACTAAACCTTTTTAATGTATAAACATTGAATCTTTGAAAGAACATGAGAGTTTTGAGTTTAACTTATTCGAGTTACCTATGAAGTTGCGAAGAGTGTTTTAATGGCTAAAGATTGAATCTTTGAATGAAAATACCTCAATAAAGTTACTTATTTTGTTAGTAGACCTTTTTAATGTATAAAGATTGTATCTTTGAAAGAAAATGAGAGTTTTGAGTTAAACTTATTCATGTTCCCTGTAACGTCCCAAAGAGTGTTTTAAGGAGTAAATATTGAATCTTTGAATGTAATTACCTCAATCAAGGTAGCTATTATGTCACTAGAACTTTTTAATGTACAAAGATTGAATCTTGGAAAGAAAATGAGAGTTTTGAGTTTAACTTATTCGAGTTACCTATGAAGTCGCGAAGAGTGTTTTAATGAATAAAGATTAAATCTTTGAATGAAAATACCTCAATAAAGGTACCTATTATGTTACTAGACCTTTTTAATATCTAAAGATTGAATCTTTGGAATAAAATGATAGTTCTGAGTTTAACTTATTCGATTTACCTATGAAGTCGTGAACAGTGTTTTAATGACTAAATAATGAATCTTTGAACGAAAATACCTTAGTAAAGGTACCTATTATGTTACTAGACCTTATTAATGTATAAAGATTGAATCTTGGAAAGAAAATGAGAGTTTTGAGTTTAACTTATTCGAGTTACCTATGAAGTCGCGAAGAGTGTTTTAATGAATAAAGATTGAATCTTTGAATGAAAACACCTCAATAAAGGTACCTATTATGTTACTAGACCTTTTTAATATCTAAAGATTGAATCTTTGTAATAAAATGATAGTTCTGAGTTTAACTTATTCGATTTACCTATGAAGTTGTGAACAGTGTTTTAATAACTAAATAATAATCTTTGATTGAAAATACCTTAGTAAAAGTACCTATTCTGTTACTAGACCTTTTTAATGTATAAAGATTGAATCTTGGAAAGAAAATGACTGTTTTGAGTTAAACTTATTCGAGTTCCCTATGACATCCCGAAGAGTATTTCAACGAGTAAAGATTGAATCTTTGATTGAAATAACTTGAATAAAGGGACTTATTTTGTCCCTGGACCTTTTATATATAAAGATTGAATCTTTAAAAAGAACTGAGCGTTATGAGTTAAACCTATCCGAGTTCCCTATGACGTCCCGAATAGTGTTTTAACGCGTAAGGCTTGAATCTTTGTATGAAATTACCTCAATAGAGGTACTTATTATGTCACTAGACCTTTTTAATGTATAAAGGTTTAATATTTGAAAGAAAATGAGAGTTTTGAGTTAAACATATTCGAGTTCCCTCCGACGTCTCGAAGAGTGTTTTAAAGAGTAAATATTGAATCTTTGAAAGAAATTACCTCAATCAAGGTACCTATTATGTCACTAGACCTTTTTAATGTATAAAGATTGAATATTTGTAAAGAACTTCGAGTTTTGAGTTAAAGTTATTTGAGTTCACTTTGACGTCACGAAGTGTGTTTTAATGAGTAAAGATTGAATCTTTGAACGAAATTATCTCAATCAATGTACCTATTATGTCAGTCAGTAGACCTTTTTAATGTATAAAGATGGAATCTTTGAAAAAAATGAGAGTATTGAGTTTTAACTTATTCGAGTTACCTATGAAGTCGCGAAGAGTGTTTTAATGACCAAAGATTGAATCTTCAAATGAAAATTCCTCAATAAAGGAACCTATTATGTTACTAGATCTTTTTAATGTATAAAGATTGAATCTTTGAAAGAAAATTAGAGTTTCGAGTTAAACTTATTCGAGTTCCTTTTGACATCCCGAAGAGTGTTTTAATGAATAAAGATTGAATCTTTGAATGAAATTACCTCGATCAAGGTACCTATTAAGTCACTAGAAATTTTTATTGTATAAAGATTGAATCTTTGAAAAGAAATGAGAGTTTTGAGTTAAAGTTATTCGAGTTCCCTTTGAAGTCACGAAGAGTGTTTTAATGAGTAAAGATTGAATCTTTCAATGAAATTACCTCAATCAAGGTAGCTATTCTACCACTAGACCTTTGTAATGTATAAAGATTGAATCTTTGAAAGAAAATGAGTGTTTTGAGTTTAACTTATTCGAGTTACAAATGAAATCGCGAAGAGTGTTTTAATGACTGAAGATTGAATCTTTGAATAAAAAATTCCACAATAAAGGTACCAATTCTGTTACTAGACCTTTTTAATGTATAAAGATTGAATCTTCGAAAGAAAATGAGATTTTTGAGTTAAACTTATTCATGTTCCCTGTAACGTCCCGAAGAGTGTTTTAATGAGTAAAGATTGAATCATCGAATGAAATTACCTCAATCAAGGTAGCTCTTACATCACTAGACCCTTTTAATTTATAAAGATTGACGTTTTGAAAAGAAATCAGTGTTTCGAGTTAATGTTATTCAAGTTCCTTTTAACGCCACGAAGAGTGTTTTAATGAGTAAAGATTGAATCTTTGAATGAAATTACCCCAATCAAGGTACCTATTCTGTCACTAAACCTTTTTAATGTATAAAGATTGAATCTTTGAAAGAACATGAGAGTTTTGAGTTCAACTTATTCGAGTTACCTATGAAGTTGCGAAGAGTGTTTTAATGACTAAAGATTGAATCTTTGAATGAAGATACCTCAATAAAGTTACTTATTTTGTTAGTAGACCTTTTTAATGTATAAAGATTGTATCTTTGAAAGAAAATGAGAGTTTTGAGTTAAACTTATTCATGTTCCCTGTAACGTCCCAAAGAGTGTTTTAAGGAGTAAATATTGAATCTTTGATTGTAATTACCTCAATCAAGGTAGCTATTATGTCACTAGACCTTTTTAATGTACAAAGATTGAATCTTGGAAAGAAAATGAGAGTTTTGAGTTTAACTTATTCGAGTTACCTATGAAGTCGCGAAGAGTGTTTTAATGAATAAAGATTGAATCTTTGAATGAAAATACCTCAATAAAGGTACCTATTATGTTACTAGACCTTTTTAATATCTAAAGATTGAATCTTTGGAATAAAATGATAGTTCTGAGTTTAACTTATTCGATTTACCGATGAAGTCTTGAACAGTGTTTTAATGACTAAATAATGAATCTTTGAATGAAAATACCTTAGTAAAGGTACCTATTATGTTACTAGACCTTATTAATGTATAAAGATTGAATCTTGGAAAGAAAATGAGAGTTTTGAGTTTAACTTATTCGAGTTACCTATGAAGTCGCGAAGAGTGTTTTAATGAATAAAGATTGAATCTTTGAATGAAAACACCTCAATAAAGGTACCTATTATGTTACAAGACCTTTTTAATATCTAAAGATTGAATCTTTGGAATAAAATGATAGTTCTGAGTTTAACTTATTTGATTTACCAATGAAGTCGTAAACAGTGTTTTAATGACTAAATAATGAATCTTTGAATGAAAATACCTTAGTAAAGGTATCTATTATGTTACTAGACCTTATTAATGTATAAAGATTGAATCTTGGAAAGAAAATGAGAGTTTTGAGTTTAACTTATTCGAGTTACCGATGAAGTCGTGAAGAGTGTTTTAATGAATAATGATTGAATCTTTGAATGAAATCACCTCAATAAAGGTACCTATTATGTTACTAGACCTTTTTAATATCTAAAGATTGAATCTTTGGAATAAAATAATAGTTCTGAGTTTAACTTATTCGATTTACCTGTGAAGTCGTGAACAGTGTTTTAATAACTAAATAACGAATCTTTGATTCAAAATACCTTAGTAAAGGTACCTATTCTGTTACTAGACCTTTTTAATGTATAAAGATTGAATCTTGGAAAGAAAATGACTGTTTTGAGTTAAACTTATTCGAGTTCCCTATGACATCCCGAAGAGTATTTCAACGAGTAAAGATTGAATCTTTGATTGAAATAACTTGAATAAAGGGACTTATTTTGTCCCTGGACCTTTTATATATAAAGATTGAATCTTTAAAAAGAACTGAGCGTTATGAGTTAAACCTATCCGAGTTCCCTATGACGTCCCGAATAGTGTTTTAACGCGTAAGGCTTGAATCTTTGTATGAAATTACCTCAATAGAGGTACTTATTATGTCACTAGACCTTTTTAATGTATAAAGGTTTAATATTTGAAAGAAAATGAGAGTTTTGAGTTAAACATATTCGAGTTCCCTCCGACGTCTCGAAGAGTGTTTTAAAGAGTAAATATTGAATCTTTGAAAGAAATTACCTCAATCAAGGTACCTATTATGTCACTAGACCTTTTTAATGTATAAAGATTGAATATTTGTAAAGAACTTCGAGTTTTGAGTTAAAGTTATTTGAGTTCACTTTGACGTCACGAAGTGTGTTTTAATGAGTAAAGATTGAATCTTTGAACGAAATTATCTCAATCAATGTACCTATTATGTCAGTCAGTAGACCTTTTTAATGTATAAAGATGGAATCTTTGAAAAAAATGAGAGTATTGAGTTTTAACTTATTCGAGTTACCTATGAAGTCGCGAAGAGTGTTTTAATGACCAAAGATTGAATCTTCAAATGAAAATTCCTCAATAAAGGAACCTATTATGTTACTAGATCTTTTTAATGTATAAAGATTGAATCTTTGAAAGAAAATTAGAGTTTCGAGTTAAACTTATTCGAGTTCCTTTTGACATCCCGAAGAGTGTTTTAATGAATAAAGATTGAATCTTTGAATGAAATTACCTCGATCAAGGTACCTATTAAGTCACTAGAAATTTTTATTGTATAAAGATTGAATCTTTGAAAAGAAATGAGAGTTTTGAGTTAAAGTTATTCGAGTTCCCTTTGAAGTCACGAAGAGTGTTTTAATGAGTAAAGATTGAATCTTTCAATGAAATTACCTCAATCAAGGTAGCTATTCTACCACTAGACCTTTGTAATGTATAAAGATTGAATCTTTGAAAGAAAATGAGTGTTTTGAGTTTAACTTATTCGAGTTACAAATGAAATCGCGAAGAGTGTTTTAATGACTGAAGATTGAATCTTTGAATAAAAAATTCCACAATAAAGGTACCAATTCTGTTACTAGACCTTTTTAATGTATAAAGATTGAATCTTCGAAAAAAAATGAGATTTTTGAGTTAAACTTATTCGTGTTCCCTGTAACGTCCCGAAGAGTGTTTTAATGAGTAAAGATTGAATCATCGAATGAAATTACCTCAATCAAGGTAGCTCTTACATCACTAGACCTTTTTAATTTATAAAGATTGACGTTTTGAAAAGAAATCAGTGTTTCGAGTTAATGTTATTCAAGTTCCTTTTAACGCCACGAAGAGTGTTTTAATGAGTAAAGATTGAATCTTTGAATGAAATTACCCCAATCAAGGTACCTATTCTGTCACTAAACCTTTTTAATGTATAAAGATTGAATCTTTGAAAGAACATGAGAGTTTTGAGTTCAACTTATTCGAGTTACCTATGAAGTTGCGAAGAGTGTTTTAATGACTAAAGATTGAATCTTTCAATGAAGATACCTCAATAAAGTTACTTATTTTGTTAGTAGACCTTTTTAATGTATAAAGATTGTATCTTTGAAAGAAAATGAGAGTTTTGAGTTAAACTTATTCATGTTCCCTGTAACGTCCCAAAGAGTGTTTTAAGGAGTAAATATTGAATCTTTGATTGTAATTACCTCAATCACGGTAGCTATTATGTCACTAGACCTTTTTAATGTACAAAGATTGAATCTTGGAAAGAAAATGAGAGTTTTGAGTTTAACTTATTCGAGTTACCTATGAAGTCGCGAAGAGTGTTTTAATGAATAAAGATTGAATCTTTGAATGAAAATACCTCAATAAAGGTACCTATTATGTTACTAGACCTTTTTAATATCTAAAGATTGAATCTTTGGAATAAAATGATAGTTCTGAGTTTAACTTATTCGATTTACCGATGAAGTCTTGAACAGTGTTTTAATGACTAAATAATGAATCTTTGAATGAAAATACCTTAGTAAAGGTACCTATTATGTTACTAGACCTTATTAATGTATAAAGATTGAATCTTGGAAAGAAAATGAGAGTTTTGAGTTTAACTTATTCGAGTTACCTATGAAGTCGCGAAGAGTGTTTTAATGAATAAAGATTGAATCTTTGAATGAAAACACCTCAATAAAGGTACCTATTATGTTACAAGACCTTTTTAATATCTAAAGATTGAATCTTTGGAATAAAATGATAGTTCTGAGTTTAACTTATTTGATTTACCAATGAAGTCGTAAACAGTGTTTTAATGACTAAATAATGAATCTTTGAATGAAAATACCTTAGTAAAGGTACCTATTATGTTACTAGACCTTATTAATGTATAAAGATTGAATCTTGGAAAGAAAATGAGAGTTTTGAGTTTAACTTATTCGAGTTACCGATGAAGTCGTGAAGAGTGTTTTAATGAATAATGATTGAATCTTTGAATGAAATCACCTCAATAAAGGTACCTATTATGTTACTAGACCTTTTTAATATCTAAAGATTGAATCTTTGGAATAAAATAATAGTTCTGAGTTTAACTTATTCGATTTACCTGTGAAGTCGTGAACAGTGTTTTAATAACTAAATAACGAATCTTTGATTCAAAATACCTTAGTAAAGGTACCTATTATGTTACTAGACCTTTTTAACGTATAAAGATTGAATCTTGGAAAGAAAATGACTGTTTTGAGTTAAACTTATTCGAGTTCCCTATGACATCCCGAAGAGTATTTCAACGAGTAAAGATTGAATCTTTGATTGAAATTACTTGAATAAAGGGACTTATTTTGTCCCTGGACCTTTTATATATAAAGATTAAATCTTTAAAAAGAACTGAGCGTTATGAGTTAAACCTATCCGAGTTCCCTATGACGTCCCGAATAGTGTTTTAACGCGTAAGGCTTGAATCTTTGTATGAAATTACCTCAATAGAGGTACTTATTATGTCACTAGACCTTTTTAATGTATAAAGGTTCAATCTTTGAAAGAAAATGAGAGTTTTGAGTTAAACATATTCGAGTTCCCTGCGACGTCTCGAAGAGTGTTTTAAAGAGTAAATATTGAATCTTTGAATGAAATTACCTCAATCAAGGTACCTATTATGTCACTAGACCTTTTTAATGTATAAAGATTGAATATTTGTAAAGAACTACGAGTTTTGAGTTAAAGTTATTTGAGTTCCCTTTGACGTCACGAAGTGTGTTTTAATGAGTAAAGATTGAATCTTTGAACGAAATTATCTCAATCAATGTACCTATTATGTCAGTCAGTAGACCTTTTTAATGTATAAAGATGGAATCTTTGAAAAAAATGAGAGTATTGAGTTTTAACTTATTCGAGTTACCTATGAAGTCGCGAAGAGTGTTTTAATGACCAAAGATTGAATCTTCAAATGAAAATTCCTCAATAAAGGAACCTATTATGTTACTAGATCTTTTTGATGTATAAAGATTGAATCTTTGAAAGAAAATTAGAGTTTTGAGTTAAACTTATTCGAGTTCCTTTTGACATCCCGAAGAGTGTTTTAATGAATAAAGATTGAATCTTTGAATGAAATTACCTCGATCAAGGTACCTATTAAGTCACTAGAAATTTTTATTGTATAAAGATTGAATCTTTGAAAAGAAATGAGAGTTTTGAGTTAAAGTTATTCGAGTTCCCTTTGAAGTCACGAAGAGTGTTTTAACGAGTAAAGATTGAATCTTTCAATGAAATTACCTCAATCAAGGTACCTATTCTACCACTAGACCTTTGTAATGTATAAAGATTGAATCTTTGAAAGAAAATGAGTGTTTTGAGTTTAACTTATTCGAGTTACATATGAAATCGCGAATAGTGTTTTAATGACTGAAGATTGAATCTTTGAATGAAAAATTCCACAATAAAGGTACCAATTCTGTTACTAGACCTTTTTAATGTATAAAGATTGAATCTTCGAAAGAAAATGAGATTTTTGAGTTAAACTTATTCGAGTTCCCTGTAACGTCCCGAAGAGTGTTTTAATGAGTAAAGATTGAATCATTGAATGAAATTACCTCAATCAAGGTAGCTCTTACATCACTAGACCTTTTTAATTTATAAAGATTGACGTTTTGAAAAGAAATCAGTGTTTCGAGTTAATGTTATTCAAGTTCCTTTTAATGCCACGAAGAGTGTTTTAATGAGTAAAGATTGAATCTTTGAATGAAATTACCCCAATCAAGGTACCTATTCTGTCACTAAACCTTTTTAATGTATAAAGATTGAATCTTTGAAAGAACATGAGAGTTTTGAGTTCAACTTATTCGAGTTACCTATGAAGTTGCGAAGAGTGTTTTAGTGACTAAAGATTGAATCTTTGAATGAAAATACCTCAATAAAGTTACTTATTTTGTTAGTAGACCTTTTTAATGTATAAAGATTGTATCTTTGAAAGAAAATGAGAGTTTTGAGTTAAACTTATTCATGTTCCCTGTAACGTCCCAAAGAGTGTTTTAAGGAGTAAATATTGAATCTTTGAATGTAATTACCTCAATCAAGGTAGCTATTATGTCACTAGACCTTTTTAATGTACAAAGATTGAATCTTGGAAAGAAAATGAGAGTTTTGAGTTTAACTTATTCGAGTTACCTATGAAGTCGCGAAGAGTGTTTTAATGAATAAAGATTGAATCTTTGAATGAAAATACCTCAATAAAGGTACCTATTATGTTACTAGACCTTTTTAATATCTAAAGATTGAATCTTTGGAATAAAATGATAGTTCTGAGTTTAACTCATTCGATTTACCGATGAAGTCTTGAACAGAGTTTTAATGACTAAATAAAGAATCTTTGAATGAAAATACCTTAGTAAAGGTACCTATTATGTTACTAGACCTTATTAATGTATAAAGATTGAATCTTGTAAAGAAAATGAGAGTTTTGAGTTTAACTTATTCGAGTTACCTATGAAGTCGCGAAGAGTGTTTTAATGAATAAAGATTGAATCTTTGAATGAAAACACCTCAATAAAGGTACCTATTATGTTACTAGACCTTTTTAATATCTAAAGATTGAATCTTTGGAATAAAATGATAGTTCTGAGTTTAATTTATTCGATTTACGTATGAAGTCGTGAACAGTGTTTTAATGACTAAATAATGAATCTTTGAATGAAAAAACCTTAGTAAAGGTACCTATTATGTTACTAGACCTTATTAATGTATAAAGATTGAATCTTGGAAAGAAAATGAGAGTTTTGAGTTTAACTTATTCGAGTTACCGACGAAGTCGTGAAGAGTGTTTTAATGAATAATGATTGAATCTTTGAATGAAAACACCTCAATAAAGGTACCTATTATGTTACTAGACCTTTTTAATATCTAAAGATTGAATCTTTGGAATAAAATAATAGTTCTGAGTTTAACTTATTCGATTTACCTATGAAGTCAAGAACAGTGTTTTAATAACTAAATAACGAATCTTTGATTGAAAATACCTTAGTAAAGGTACCTATTATGTTACTAGACCTTTTTAATGTATAAAGATTGAATCTTGGAAAGAAAATGACTGTTTTGAGTTAAACTTATTCGAGTTCCCTATGACATCCCGAAGAGAATTTCAACGAGTAAAGATTGAATCTTTGATTGAAATTACTTGAATAAAGGGACTTATTTTGACCCTGGACCTTTTATATATAAAGATTGAATCTTTAAAAAGAACTGAGCGTCATGAGTTAAACCTATCCGAGTTCCCTATGACGTCCCGAATAGTGTTTTAACGCGTAAGGCTTGAATCTTTGTATGAAATTACCTCAATAGAGGTACTTATTATGTCACTAGACCTTTTTAATGTATAAAGGTTTAATCTTTGAAAGAAAATGACAGTTTTGAGTTAAACATATTCGAGTTCCCTCCGACGTCTCGAAGAGTGTTTTAAAGAGTAAATATTGAATCTTTGAATGAAATTACCTCAATCAAGATACCTATTATGTCACTAGACCTTTTTAATGTATAAAGATTGAATATTTGAAAAGAACTACGAGTTTTGAGTTAAAGTTATTTGAGTTCCCTTTGACGTCACGAAGTGTGTTTTAATGAGTAAAGATTGAATCTTTGAACGAAATTATCTCAATCAATGTACCTATTATGTCAGTCAGTAGACCTTTTTAATGTATAAAGATGGAATCTTTGAAAAAAATTAGAGTATTGAGTTTTAACTTATTCGAGTTACCTATGAAGTCGCGAAGAGTGTTTTAATGACCAAAGATTGAATCTTCAAATGAAAATTCCTAAATAAAGGAACCTATTATGTTACTAGATCTTTTTGATGTATAAAGATTGAATCTTTGAAAGAAAATTAGAGTTTTGAGTTAAACTCATTCGAGTTCCTTTTGACATCCCGAAGAGTGTTTTAATGAATAAAGATTGAATCTTTGAATGGAATTACCTTGATCAAGGTACCTATTAAGTCACTTGAAATTTTTATTGTATAAAGATTGAATCTTTGAAAAGAAATGAGAGTTTTGAGTTAAAGTTATTCGAGTTCCCTTTGAAGTCACGAAGAGTGTTTTAATGAGTAAAGATTGAATCTTTCAATGAAATTACCTCAATCAAGGTACCTATTCTACCACTAGACCTTTGTAATGTATAAAGATTGAATCTTTGAAAGAAAATGAGTGTTTTGAGTTTAACTTATTCGAGTTACATATGAAATCGCGAAGAGTGTTTTAATGACTGAAGATTGAATCTTTGAATGAAAAATTCCACAATAAAGGTACCAATTCTGTTACTAGACCTTTTTAATGTATAAAGATTGAATCTTCGAAAGAAAATGAGATTTTTGAGTTAAACTTATTCGAGTTCCCTATGACATCCCGAAGAGTATTTCAACGAGTAAAGATTGAATCTTTGATTGAAATTACTTGAATAAAGGGACTTATTTTGTCCCTGGACCTTTTATATATAAAGATTGAATCTTTAAAAAGAACTGAGCGTGATGAGTTAAACCTATCCGAGTTCCCTATGACGTCCCGAATAGTGTTTTAACGCGTAAGGCTTGAATCTTTGTATGAAATTACCTCAATAGAGGTACTTATTATGTCACTAGACCTTTTAAGGTATAAAGGTTTAAACTTTGAAAGAAAATGAGAGTTTTGAGTTAAACATATTCGAGTTCCCTGCGACGTCTCGAAGAGTGTTTTAAAGAGTAAATATTGAATCTTTGAATGAAATTACCTCAATCAAGGTACCTATTATGTCACTAGACCTTTTTAATGTATAAAGATTGAATATTTGTAAAGAACTACGAGTTTTGAGTTAAAGTTATTTGAGTTCCCTTTGACGTCATGAAGTGTGTTTTAATGAGTAAAGATTGAATCTTTGAACGAAATTATCTCAATCAATGTACCTATTATGTCAGTCAGTAGACCTTTTTAATGCATAAAGATGGAATCTTTGAAAAAAATGAGAGTATTGAGTTTTAACTTATTCGAGTTACCTATGAAGTCGCGAAGAGTGTTTTAATGACCAAAGATTGAATCATCAAATGAAAATTCCTTAATAAAGGAACCTATTATGTTACTAGATCTTTTTGATGTATAAAGATTGAATCTTTAAAAGAAAATTAGAGTTTTGAGTTAAACTTATTCGAGTTCCTTTTGACATCCCGAAGAGTGTTTTAATGAATAAAGATTGAATCTTTGAATGAAATTACCTCGATCAAGGTACCTATTAAGTCACTAGAAATTTTTATTGTATAAAGATTGAATCTTTGAAAAGAAATGAGAGTTTTGAGTTAAAGTTATTCGAAATCCCTTTGAAGTCACGAAGAGTGTTTTAATGAGTAAAGATTGAATCTTTCAATGAAATTACCTCAATCAAGGTACCTATTCTACCACTAGACCTTTGTAATGTATAAAGATTGAATCTTTGAAAGAAAATGAGTGTTTTGAGTTTAACTTATTCGAGTTACATATGAAATCGCGAAGATTGTTTTAATGACTGAAGATTGAATCTTTGAATGAAAAATTCCACAATAAAGGTACCAATTCTGTTACTAGACCTTTTTAATGTATAAAGATTGAATTTTAGAAAGAAAATGAGATTTTTGAGTTAAACTTATTCGAGTTCCCTGTAACGTCCCGAAGAGTGTTTTAATAAGTAAAGATTGAATCATTGAATGAAATTACCTCAATCAAGGTAGCTCTTACATCACTAGACCTTTTTAATTTATAAAGATTGACGTTTTGAAAAGAAATGAGTGTTTCGAGTTAATGTTATTCAAGTTCCTTTTGACGCCACGAAGAGAGTTTTAATGAGTAAAGATTGAATCTTTGAATGAAATTACCCCAATCAAGGTACCTATTCTGTCACTAAACCTTTTTAATGTATAAAGATTGAATCTTTGAAAGAACATGAGAGTTTTGAGTTCAACTTATTCGAGTTACCTATGAAGTTGCGAAGAGTGTTTTAATGACTAAAGATTGAATCTTTGAATGAAAATACCTCAATAAAGTTACTTATTTTGTTAGTAGACCTTTTTAATGTATAAAGATTGTATCTTTGAAAGAAAATGAGAGTTTTGAGTTAAACTTATTCATGTTCCCTGTAACGTCCCAAAGAGTGTTTTAAGGAGTAAATATTGAATTTTTGATTGTAATTACCTCAATCAAGGTAGCTATTATGTCACTAGACCTTTTTAATGTACAAAGATTGAATCTTGGAAAGAAAATGAGAGTTTTGAGTTTAACTTATTCGAGTTACCTATGAAGTCACGAAGAGTGTTTTAATGAATAAAGATTGAATCTTTGAATGAAAATACCTCAATAAAGGTACCTATTATGTTACTAGACCTTTTTAATATCTAAAGATAGAATCTTTGGAATAAAATGATAGTTCTGAGTTTAACTTATTCGATTTACCGATGAAGTCTTGAACAGTGTTTTAATGACTAAATAATGAATCTTTGAATGAAAATACCTTAGTAAAGGTACCTATTATGTTACTAGACCTTATTAATGTATAAAGATTGAATCTTGGACAGAAAATGAGAGTTTTGAGTTTAACTTATTCGAGTTACCTATGAAGTCGCGAAGAGTGTTTTAACGAATAAAGATTGAATCTTTGAATGAAAACACCTCAATAAAGGTACCTATTATGTTACTAGACCTTTTTAATATCTAAAGATTGAATCTTTGGAATAAAATGATAGTTCTGAGTTTAACTTATTCGACTTACCTATGAAGTCGTGAACAGTGTTTTAATGACTAAATAATGAATCTTTGAATGAAAATACCTTAGTAAAGGTACCTATTATGTTACTAGACCTTATTAATGTATAAAGATTGAATCTTGGAAAGAAAATGAGAGTTTTGAGTTTAACTTATTCGAGTTACCGACGAAGTCGTGAAGAGTGTTTTAATGAATAATGATTGAATCTTTGAATGAAAACACCTCAATAAAGGTACCTATTATGTTACTAGACCTTTTTAATATCTAAAGATTGAATCTTTGGAATAAAATGATAGTTCTGAGTTTAACTTATTCGACTTACCTATGAAGTCGTGAACAGTGTTTTAATGACTAAATAATGAATCTTTGAATGAAAATACCTTAGTAAAGGTACCTATTATGTTACTAGACCTTTTTAATATCTAAAGATTGAATCTTTGGAATAAAATGATAGTTCTGAGTTTAACTTATTCGACTTACCTATGAAGTCGTGAACAGTGTTTTAATGACTAAATAATGAATCTTTGAATGAAAATACCTTAGTAAAGGTACCTATTATGTTACTAGACCTTATTAATGTATAAAGATTGAATCTTGGAAAGAAAATGAGAGTTTTGAGTTTAACTTATTCGAGTTACCGACGAAGTCGTGAAGAGTGTTTTAATGAATAATGATTGAATCTTTGAATGAAAACACCTCAATAAAGGTACCTATTATGTTACTAGACCTTTTTAATATCTAAAGATTGAATCTTTGGAATAAAATAATAGTTCTGAGTTTAACTTATTCGATTTACCTATGAAGTCGTGAACAGTGTTTTAATAACTAAATAACGAATCTTTGGTTCAAAATACCTTAGTAAAGGTACCTATTATGTTACTAGACCATTTTAATGTATAAAGATTGAATCTTGGAAAGAAAATGACTGTTTTGAGTTAAACTTATTCGAGTTCCCTATGACATCCCGAAGTGTATTTCAACGAGTAAAGATTGAATCTTTGATTGAAATTACTTGAATAAAGGGACTTATTTTGTCCCGGGACCTTTTATATATAAAGATTGAATCTTTAAAAAGAAATGAGCGTTATGAGTTAAACCCATCCGAGTTCCCTATGACGTCCCGAATAGTATTTTAACGCGTAAGGATTGAATCTTTGTATGAAATTACCTCAATAGAGGTACTTATTATGTCACTAGACCTTTTTAATGTATAAAGGTTTAATCTTTGAAAGAAAATGAGAGTTTTGAGTTAAACATATTCGAGTTCCCTACGACGTCTCGAAGAGTGTTTTAAAGAGTAAATATTGAATCTTTGAATGAAATTACCTTAATCAAGGTACCTATTATGTCACTAGACCTTTTTAATGTATAAAGATTGAATATTTGTAAAGAACTACGAGTTTTGAGTTAAAGTTATTTGAGTTCCCTTTGACGTCACGAAGCGTGTTTTAATCAAGGTAGCTCTTACATCACTAGACCTTTTTAATTTATAAAGATTGACGTTTGGAAAAGAAATGAGTGTTTCGAGTTAATGTTATTCAAGTTCCTTTTGACGCCACGAAGAGTGTTTTAACGAGTAAAGATTGAATCTTTGAATGAAATTACCCCAATCAAGGTACCTATTCTGTCACTAAACCTTTTTAATGTATAAAGATTGAATCTTTGAAAGAACATGAGAGTTTTGAGTTCAACTTATTCGAGTTACCTATGAAGTTGCGAAGAGTGTTTTAATGACTAAAGATTGAATCTTTAAATGAAAATACCTCAATAAAGTTACTTATTTTGTTAGTAGACCTTTTTAATGTATAAAGATTGTATCTTTGAAAGAAAATGAGAGTTTTGAGTTAAACTTATTCATGTTCCCTGTAACGTCCCAAAGAGTGTTTTAAGGAGTAAATATTGAATCTTTGATTGTAATTACCTCAATCAAGGTAGCTATTATGTCACTAGACCTTTTTAATGTACAAAGATTGAATCTTGGAAAGAAAATGAGAGTTTTGAGTTTAACTTATTCGAGTTACCTATGTAGTCGCGAAGAGTGTTTTAACGAATAAAGATTGAATCTTTGAATGAAAACACCTCAATAAAGGTACCTATTATGTTACTAGACCTTTTTAATATCTAAAGATTGAATCTTTTGAATAAAATGATAGTTCTGAGTTTAACTTATTCGATTTACCGATGAAGTCTTGAACAGTGTTTTAATGACTAAATAATGAATCTTTGAATGAAAATACCTTAGTAAAGGTACCTATTATGTTACTAGACCTTATTAATGTATAAAGATTGAATCTTGGAAAGAAAATGAGAGTTTTGAGTTTAACTTATTCGAGTTACCTATGAAGTCGCGAAGAGTGTTTTAATGAATAAAGATTGAATCTTTGAATGAAAACACCTCAATAAAGGTACCTATTATGTTACTAGACCTTTTTAATATCTAAAGATTGAATCTTTGGAATAAAATGATAGTTCTGAGTTTAACTTATTCGATTTACCTATGAAGTCGTGAACGGTGTATAAAGATTGAATCTTGGAAAGAAAATGACTGTTTTGAGTTAAACTTATTCGAGTTCCCTATGACATCCCGAAGAGTATTTCAACGAGTAAAGATTGAATCTTTGATTGAAATTACTTGAATAAAGGGACTTATTTTGTCCCTGGACCTTTTATATATAAAGATTGAATCTTTAAAAAGAAATGAGCGTTATGAGTTAAACCTATCCGAGTTCCCTATGACGTCCCGAATAGTATTTTAACGCGTAAGGATTGAATCTTTGTATGAAATTACCTCAATAGAGGTACTTATTATGTCACTAGACCTTTTTAATGTATAAAGGTTTAATCTTTGAAAGAAAATGAGAGTTTTGAGTTAAACATATTCGAGTTCCCTACGACGTCTCGAATAGTGTTTTAAAGAGTAAATATTGAATCTTTGAATGAAATTACCTTAATCAAGGTACCTATTATGTCACTAGACCTTTTTAATGTATAAAGATTGAATATTTGTAAAGAACTACGAGTTTTGAGTTAAAGTTATTTGAGTTCCCTTTGACGTCACGAAGCGTGTTTTAATGAGTAAAGATTGAATCTTTGAACGAAATTATCTCAATCAATGTACCTATTATGTCAGTCAGTAGACCTTTTTAATGTATAAAGATGGAATCTTTGAAAAAAATGAGAGTATTGAGTTTTAACTTATTCGAGTTACCTATGAAGTCGCGAAGAGTGTTTTAATGACCAAAGATTGAATCTTCAAATGAAAATTCCTCAATAAAGGAACCTATTATGTTACTAGATCTTTTTGATGTATAACAATTGAATCTTTGTAAGAAAATTAGAGTTTAGAATTAAACTTATTCGAGTTCCTTTTGACATCCCGAAGAGTGTTTTAATGAATAAAGATTGAATCTTTGAATGAAATTACCTCGATCAAGGTACCTATTAAGTCACTAGAAATTTTTATTGTATAAAGATTGAATCTTTGAAAAGAAATGAGAGTTTCGAGTTAAAGTTATTCGAGTTCCCTTTGACGTCACGAAGAGTGTGTTAATGAGTAAAGATTGAATCTTTGAATGAAATTACCTCAATCAAGGTACCTATTCTACCACTAGACCTTTGTAATGTATAAAGATTGAATCTTTGAAAGAAAATGAGTGTTTTGAGTTTAACTTATTCGAGTTACGTATGAAATCGCGAAGAGTGTTTTAATGACTGAAGATTGAATCTTTGAATGAAAAATTCCACAATAAAGGTACCAATTCTGTTACTAGACCTTTTTAATGTATAAAGATTGAATCTTCGAAAGAAAATGAGATTTTTGAGTTAAACTTATTCGAGTTCCCTGTAACGTCCCGAAGAGTGTTTTAATGAGTAAAGATATTACCTCAATCAAGGTAGCTATTACATCACTAGACCTTTTTAATTAATAAAGATTGACGTTTTGAAAAGAAATGAGTGTTTCGAGTTAAAGTTATTCAAGTTCCCTTTGACGCCACGAAGAGTGTTTTAATGAGTAAAGATTGAATCTTTGAATGAAATTACCCCAATCAAGGTACCTATTCTGTCACTAAACCATTTTAATGTATAAAGATTGAATCTTTGAAAGAACATGAGAGTTTTGAGTTCAACTTATTCGAGTTACCTATGAAGTTGCGAAGAGTGTTTTAATGACTAAAGATTGAATCTTTGAATGAAAATACCTCAATAAAGTTACTTATTTTGTTAGTAGACCTTTTTAATGTATAAAGATTGCATCTTTGAAAGAAAATGAGAGTTTTGAGTTAAACTTATTCATGTTCCCTGTAACGTCCCAAAAAGTGTTTTAAGGAGTAAATATTGAATCTTTGAATGTAATTACCTCAATCAAGGTAGCTATTATGTCACTAGACCTTTTTAATGTACAAAGATTAAATCTTGGAAAGAAAATGAGAGTTTTGAGTTTAACTTATTCGAGTTACCTATGAAGTCGCGAAGAATGTTTTAATGAATAAAGATTGAATCTTTGAATGAAAATACCTCAATAAAGGTACCTATTATGTTACTAGACCTTTTTAATATCTAAAGATTGAATCTTTGGAATAAAATGATAGTTCTGAGTTTAACTTAGTCGATTTATCTATGAAGTTGTGAACAGTTTTTTAATGACTAAATAATGAATCTTTGAATGAAAATACCTTAGTAAAGGTACCTATTATGTTACTAGACCTTATAAATGTATAAAGATTGAATCTTGGAAAGAAAATGAGAGTTTTGAGTTTAACTTATTCGAGTTACCTATGAAGTCGCGAAGAGTGTTTTAATGAATAAAGATTGAATCTTTGAATGAAAACACCTCAATAAAGGTACCTATTATGTTACTAGACCTTTTTAATATCTAAAGATTGAATCTTTGGAATAAAATGATAGTTCTGAGTTTAACTTATTCGATTTACCTATAAAGTCGTGAACAGTGTTTTAATAACTAAATAATGAATCTTTGATTGAAAATACCGTAGTAAAGGTACCTATTATGTTACTAAACCTTTTTAATATATAAAGATTGAATCTTGGAAAGAAAATGACTGTTTTGAGTTAAACTTATTCGAGTTCCCTATGACATCCCGAAGAGTATTTCAACGAGTAAAGATTGAATCTTTGATTGAAATTACTTGAATAAAGGGACCTATTTTGTCCCTGGACCTTTTATATATAAAGATTGAATCTTTAAAAAGAAATGAGCGTTATGAGTTAAACCTATCCGAGTTCCCTATGACGTCCCGAATAGTGTTTTAACGCGTAAGGATTGAATCTTTGTATGAAATAACCTCAATAGAGGTACTTATTATGTCACTAGACCTTTTTAATATATAAAGGTTTAATCTTTGAAAGAAAATGAGAGTTTTGAGTTAGACATATTCGAGTTCCCTGCGACGTCTCGAAGAGTGTTTTAAAGAGTAAATATTGAATCTTTGAATGAAATTACCTCAATCAAGGTACCCATTATGTCACTAGACCTTTTTAATGTATAAAGATTGAATATTTGTAAAGAACAACGAGTTTTGAGTTAAAGTTATTTGAGTTCCCTTTGACGTCACGAAGCGTGTTTTCATGAGTAAAGATTGAATCTTTGAACGAAATTATCTCAATTAATGTACCTATTATGTCAGTCAGTAGACCTTTTTAATGTATAAAGATGGAATCTTTGAAAAAAATGAGAGTATTGACTTTTAACTTACTCGAGTTACCTATGAAGTCGCGAAGAGTGTTTTAATGACCAAAGATTGAATCTTCAAATGAAAATTCCTCAATAAAGGAACCTATTATGTTACTAGATCTTTTTGATGTAAAAAGATTGAATCTTTGAAAGAAAATTAGAGTTTTGAGTTGAACTTATTCGAGTTCCCTGTAACATCCCGAAGAGTGTTTTAATGAGTAAAGATTGAATCATTGAATGAAATTACCTCAATTAAGGTAGCTATTACATCACTAGACCTTTTTAATTTATAAACATTGACGTTTTGAAAAGAAATGAGTGTTTCGAGTTAAAGTTATTCAAGTTCCCTTTGACGCCACGAAGAGTGTTTTAATGAGTATAGATTGAATCTTTGAATGAAATTACCTCAATCAAGGTACCTATTCTGTTACTAAACCTTTTTAATGTATAAAGATTGAATCTTTGAAAGAACATGAGAGTTTTGAGTTCAACTTATTCGAGTTACCTATGAAGTTGCGAAGAGTGATTTAATGACTAAAGATTGAATCTTTGAATGAAAATACCTCAATAAAGTTACTTATTTTGTTAGTAGACCTTTTTAATGTATAAAGATTGTATCTTTGAAAGAAAATGAGAGTTTTGAGTTAAACTTATTCATGTTCCCTGTAACGTCCCAAAGAGTGTTTTAAGGAGTAAATATTGAATCTTTGAATGTAATTACCTCAATCAAGGTAGCTATTATGTCACTAGACCTTTTTAATGTACAAAGATTGAATCTTGGAAAGAAAATGAGAGTTTTGAGTTTAACTTATTCGAGTTACCTATGAAGTCGCGAAGAGTGTTTTAATGAATAAAGATTGAATCTTTGAATGAAAACACCTCAATAAAGGTACCTATTATGTTACTAGACCTTTTTAATATCTAAAGATTGAATCTTTGGAATAAAATGATAGTTCTGAGTTTAACTTATTCGATTTACCTATAAAGTCGTGAACAGTGTTTTAATGACTAAATAACGAATCTTTGAATGAAAATACCTTAGTAAAGGTACCTATTATGTTACTAGACCTTATTAATGTATAAAGATTTAATCTTGGAAAGAAAATGAGAGTTTTGAGTTTAACATATTCGAGTTGCCTATGAAGTCGCGAAGAGTGTTTTATTGAATAAAGATTGAATCTTTGAATGAAAACACCTCAATAAAGGTACCTATTATGTTACTAGACCTTTTTAATATCTAAAGATTGAATCTTTGGAATAAAATGATAGTTCTGAGTTTAACTTATTCGATTTACCTATGAAGTCGTGAACAGTGTTTTAATAACTAAATAATGAATCTTTGATTGAAAATACCTTAGTAAAGGTACCTATTATGTTACTAGACCTTTTTAATGTATAAAGATTGAATCTTGGAAAGAAAATGACTGTTTTGAGTTAAGACGTCACGAAGAGTGTTTTAATGACGTCACGAAGAGTGTTTTAATGAGTAAAGATTGAATCTTTGAATGAAATTACCTCAATCAAGGTACATATTCTACCACTAGACCTTTGTAATGTATAAAGATTGAATCATTGAAAGAAAATGAGTGTTTTGAGTTTAACTTATTCGAGTTACCTATGAAATCGCGAAGAGCATTTTAATGACTGAAGATTGAATCTTTGAATGAAAAATACCACAATAAAGGTACCAATTCTGTTACTAGACCTTTTTAATGTATAAAGATTGAATCTTCGAAAGAAAATGAGATTTTTGAGTTAAACTTATTCGAGTTCCCTGTAACGTCCCGAAGAGTGCTTTAATGAGTAAAGATTGAATCATTGAATGAAATTACCTCAATCAAGGTAGCTATTACATCACTAGACCTTTTTAATTTATAAAGATTGACGTTTTGAAAAGAAATGAGTGTTTCGAGTTAAAGTTATTCAAGTTCCCTTTGACGCCACGAAGAGTGTTTTAATGAGTAATGATTGAATATTTGAATGAAATTAACTCAATCAAGGTACCTATTCTGTCACTAAACCTTTTTAATGTATAAAGATTGAATCTTTGAAAGAACATGAGAGTTTTGAGTACAACTTATTCGAGTTACCTATGAAGTTGCGAAGAGTGTTTTAATGACTAAAGATTGAATCTTTGAATGAAAATACCTCAATAAAGGTACTTATTTTGTTAGTAGACCATTTTAATGTATAAAGATTGTGTCTTTGAAAGAAAATGAGAGTTTTGAGTTAAACTTATTCATGTTCCCTGTAACGTCCCAAATAGTGTTTTAAGGAGTAAATATTGAATCTTTGAATGTAATTACCTCCATCAAGGTAGCTATTATGACACTAGACCTTTTTAATGTACAAAGATTGAATCTTGGAATGAAAATGAGAGTTTTGAGTTTAACATATTCGAGTCGTGAAGAGTGTTTTAATGAATAAAGATTGAATCTTTGAATGAAAACACCTCAATAAAGGTACCTATTATGTTACTTGACCTTTTTAATATCTAAAGATTGAATCTTCGGAATAAAATGATAGTTCTGATTTAACTTATTCGATTTACCTATGAAGTCGTGAACAGTGTTTTAATGACTAAATAATGAATCTTTGAATGAAAATACCTTAGTAAAGGTACCTATTATGTTACTAGACCTTTTTAATGTATAAAGATTGAATCTTGGAAAGAAAATGACTGTTTTGAGTTAAACTTATTCGAGTTCCCTATGACATCCCGAAGATTATTTCAACGAGTAAAGATTGAATCTTTGATTGAAATTACTTGAATCAAGTGACTTATTTTGTCCCTGGACTTTTTATATATAAAGATTGAATGTTTAAAAAGAAATGAGCGTTATGAGTTAAACCTATCCGATTTCCCTATGACATCCCGAATAGTGTTTTAACGCGTAAGGATTGAATCTTTGTATGTAATTACCTCAATAGAGGTACTTATTATGTCACTAGACCT